>NC_053047.1:11930000-12590000 GCF_003473485.1 Medicago truncatula | reverse complement strand
CTAACTTTTTTTCATTATTATTGTTGTGGTATGAAATGCTTCAGGGTTTTTTTTCTTCCTTCAACTGAGTTCAATGCATGCACTTGCTACTCTTTCATTTATATTTTTTTATGGCATTTTTACTTCAATTTTGTTAACTTAAATGTTGTGATCTTAGTGGTAAGAGTTTGACAACAATGTTTCGTGATCGCAACATTGCCGAAGTTATTTGTTGGATTTTAGTCGAAATTTCTTAAAATCTTTTTGCTCTATGATTAATGTTCACACATTATGAACTATAGAAAAAGCAAATATTAGACCTTTATTTTTCTGGAATTTAGCTTTTAATGATGTTTTTGTTTTACAAAGCTTCTAAGGATGTTAACTTTTATTCAGTTTGCTTTTTATTGATGGTTGAATTTATGACTTAGTATGCTTCAAGTTTTTTGCACAAAGTTTTCATTCTAAACAAATGATTATTATGTTACAGATTATATTTTTTTTACCACAAAATAGAAAGTAAAGATAAAATGGAAGATTTTTGGAACGTGATTTGTGGCGATGATGATTCAGCTTGTTCTTTACTCGGAGGAAAACCTTTCTGTTTCAATTTGGAGGTTCTGACGAATCCTTCTTCATGCATCAACCATTTGTTGATCATTTTTCTTAATCTGTTGTTGCTAATAATGTTGACATTTGTTACGATCCAAAAGTCTTTGGTGAAGTCAATTCAAGGTCAGAATAGAGTGGAAAGTTATTCAAAGTTGCAGCTAGTTTCTGCAATAACCAATGGCTCTCTTGGTTTGTTGCATTTGTTCTTAGGCATTTGGATTTTAGAGGAGAAGTTAAGGAAAAACCTCACTGTTTTTCCTCTTACTTGGTGGCCGCTAGAGTTTTTTCACGGATTCACATGGATCTTAGTTGGTTTAACTATAAATCTTGTGCCGAAACAACTTCCAAGAACATGGTGGCGAATGTTTTCTATTCTTATATTCTTTGTTTCTGGTATTTTCTGTGCATTGTCATTATCTTATGCATTTAGTAGCAAAGAAATGTCCCTTAAGGTAGCTTTAGATGTTCTATCTTTTTTGGGAGTAATTTTGCTGCTCTTTTGCACATACAAAGTATGTAAAGATGAAGATGTCGACAAGGAAATAAATGGAAGTCTATATGCTTCTTTAAATAGCCAGATCCATGATGTTGATCCTCTTGGCCGTATAAGTGTAACCCCATTTTCCAAAGCCGGACTCCTTAGTCGGATGTCATTTTGGTGGTTGAATCCACTAATGAAAAAGGGTCAAAATAAAACACTTGAGGACGAGGACATCCCAAAGTTGCAAGAGCCGGATAGAGCAGAAGTATGTTATTCGTTATTTATAGAACAATCGAATAGAAAAAAGCAGAAGGATCCATCATCTCGATCATCGGTGTTATGGACAATCGTTTTGTGCCACCGGAGAGAGATTTTGATATCTGGATTTTTTGCATTTCTCAAGGTACTCACTCTTTCTTCTTGTCCTATAATTTTGAATGCCTTTATACTGGTGGCTGAGGGTAATCAAAGTTTCAAATTTGAAGGTTATTTTTTGGCCATCTCACTTTTGTTTATCAAGATTTTAGAGTCCCTATCTCAAAGGCAATGGTATTTTCGCTCAAGGGTTATTGGTATGAAAGTTAGATCGTTACTTACTGCATCTATTTATAGGAAACAACTGAAATTATCCAATGCTGCTAGATTGATTCACTCTAGCGGTGAGATAATGAACTATGTGAATGTGGATGCGTATAGAATCGGAGAATTTCCGTTCTGGTTTCACCAGACATGGACAACAGTCCTCCAACTATCAATTGCATTAGTAATTCTTTTTCGTGCTATTGGATTGGCAACAATTGCGTCATTGGTGGTGATAGTTTTGACCGTGTTTTTGAATGCTCCACTAGCAAAGTTACAACATAAGTATCTTAGTAAACTTCTGGTGGCCCAAGATGAAAGGTTGAAGGCTAGTTCTGAGGCTCTGGTGAATATGAAAGTGCTAAAGTTATATGCATGGGAAATGCATTTTAAAAATTCCATTGAAATCCTAAGAATTGTTGAACAAAAATTGTTATCTTCAGTGTTATTACAAAAGGCATACAGCCTTATTCTCTTTTGGTTTTCACCTACTTTGGTCTCTGCTGCTACCTTTTTGGCTTGTTACCTCTTGAAAGTTCCTCTCCATGCAAATAATGTTTTCACATTTATCACAACCGTGCGCCTTGTGCAAGATCCTATTTCAACCATCGGAGATGTTATTGGAGTGATCATTCAAGCAAAGGTTGCTTTTTCTCGGGTTGTGAAATTTCTCGAGGCACCTGAGCTTCAAACTACTAGTGTCAGAAAGAGCTGCTACGATGAGAAGTTAAAGGGCTCAATAAAAATCAAGTCTGCAGATTTTTCATGGGAATATAATATATTGAAGCCAACAATACGAAATATTAATTTAACGATTAGAGCAGGGCAAAAGATAGCTATTTGTGGAGAAGTTGGCTCAGGAAAATCAACTTTATTAGCAGCAATTCTCGGAGAAGTACCGAATACTAAGGGAAAAGTAAGCTTTTAATCCTTCTATTTTAATCCTTCGATAACATTCCTATACTTTGTTATACTTTAATTTATTATAACTAGATTAAATTGGAGTGTATTTTCATGTCTTTTATTCATTGGTGTTGAATTCTCTTTTGTAATTTACAGATTGAAGTTTATGGAAAGTTTGCTTATGTTTCTCAAACAGCTTGGATTCAAACTGGAACAATACAGGAAAATGTTCTGTTTGGATCACCTTTGGATACTCAAAGGTATGAAGAATCACTTCATAGGTCTTCACTGATGAAGGACCTTGAGTTGTTTCCGTATGGTGATCTAACCGAGATAGGAGAGAGAGGTGTTAATCTAAGTGGGGGTCAAAAGCAGCGAATTCAACTTGCTCGAGCTCTTTATCAGAATTCTGATGTATATCTCTTGGATGATCCTTTCAGTGCTGTTGATGCGCACACTGCAAAAAAATTGTTTAATGTAATCACTTCTTCCTTTCTTAAAAAACCGCGATTACATCATAAGATTCATTCTTTATTGAAAAATGACATTGAAACTTGATAGGAATACATATTGGAAGGACTCGCCGGAAAGACAGTCCTTTTTGTTACTCATCAAGTTGACTTTCTCCCATCATTTGATTCCATTTTGGTAATTTCTTGTATCTTAAGGAATGTTTGTTTGTTATATATCTTTTTTCAATCTATGGTTTGCATATCACTTCTTGTTACACAATGTTGATCTTTTCTGCCTCAATTACGGTACGAAACCTAGAGGAATGTGAATAGGGTTTTCTAGAAATTATTGTAAATCGTTTCCTTTTAATTTGCGCCCTTTGGTTCTTCTAATTTTCAATTCTTTGAACTAGCAATTATATTTTAGTGCTCAAAAAACCAGGCTCTTATACCATTCAGTGTTGTGTGCAAGGGTGTGTTAGATGTCCCACATCGGATAGAAAAGTGGAGGTTGAGCACTTTATAAGTGAGAGGATCCATAAACTCATTGCCTTAAGGTTTTGAGTAAGACTGTGGTGTCTCTCTCACTTGTGAGGTTGCTCTGGCCTGGATGTGGGTGGTCCCCTTGGCCCCCCTCGTGTCCCAACTCTGGTATTAGAGCCGCGGTTTGACGAAGGGTTCGACCGGCTCCCCCTCGTGTCCCAACAGTGGTATCAGAGCCGCGGTTTGTTGAAGGGTTCAACCGGCTCCTTGTATCGAAAGTCCTCCTGACCAAGGGTGTTCAGGCGGCGGGTTCCGTTGTGTGTGGAGACAACGGCGGTACAAGTATAAGTGTGTGTGGATGAAAGAGCTTCCGCTAGAGGGGGGTGAGCATGATGAATTGATGGACTCACACTTGAGGGGGAGGTTATTCTGGCCTGGATGCGGGCGATCCCTTTGGCTCCCCTCGTGTCCCAACATTCAGATCCATATAATGATTTACCTCTCTCCTTTTATCATCGCTCAGATTCAGTGTTTTTATCAGATCACTTACCATGTTTCTACTTTTTCAAGCCTCCTTGTACTATTTCAAGGCTTTTTGAAGAAAAATATTTGATTTGATCATAAATATTGATATTTGACCTTTTAATACTTATTTATTGTTCAGACATTTTTCTGTCCTTAATGTCATCTTTGACATGTGTACTCAAAATTCTTAATGAACAATTCATTTTTTCTCACCACAGTTGATGTCAGATGGGAAAATCCAACAAGCTTCTACGTATCATGATCTACTAACCTTTAGCCAAGAATTTAAGGATCTTGTTAATGCACACAAAAAGATTGGCAACCCTAATCATCTTTTAGATCTTACTTCAACACCAATACATTCAAAGTCTAGTCGAGAGATGAAACAATATTCCATAGAGAACTCGTCTAATGCTAAAAATGGTGATCAATTAATTGAGCAAGAAGAGAGAGAAAAAGGAGACACAGGATTGAAGCCTTACTTACAGTATCTGAATCAGAAAAGCGGATACATATACTACTTTGTCGGTTCTCTTTCTTATGTGATATTTGTGATCTGCCAGATATCGCAAAACTCATGGATGGCCGCTAATGTTGACAATCCTCAAGTCAGCACATTGCAATTGATTACAGTTTACTTGTTGATTGGAGTTAGTTCTATGGTTTTCATTATAATCAGAGCTCTACTTGCAGCTGCTTTGGGAATTCAATCATCGAAGGTTTTATTTGGACAATTAATAAATTCTCTTTTTCATGCACCAATGTCTTTCTATGACACCACACCATTGGGAAGGATACTTAGTAGGGTAAGCTTATTAAATTATTTTTACCATACATATGTAATCGACGAAATAATATATTTTGACTAATGTTTAATTAACTTCTTTTTTTTTTCTTTTAGGTATCATTAGATCTGAGCATTGTGGATCTTGATATCTCTTTTAACCTCACATATTGTATATCATCCAATATAACTTACTATTCAGGTCTAATAGTTTTAACATCGGTCGCTTGGCAAGTCTTGTTTGTGTGTATACCAATGGCTTATGTTATTATTCGTTTACAGGTAAACAACATATCCAATTTAAATCATACTGTCGTGATGAAATGGTGTATTCATTTTGTAATGTGCTTTTATTAACTTTTGGCATTCCTTTATATTGTAATAGAAACACTACTATGCATGTGCAAAAGAACTTATGCGGATGAATGGCACAACAAAATCGTCCGTTGCTAATCATGTAGCTGAAACTGTTGCTGGAGCTATGACAATAAGAGCTTTTGAGGAAGAAGATCGGTTTTTCAACAAGAATCTTGATTTAATTGATGTCAATGCTACTGCTTTCTTCCATAGTTTTGCCTCAAATGAATGGCTGATCCAACGGGTAGAAACAGCGTACGCCGTTGTTCTTGCCTCTGCAGCACTATCCATCGCTATGCTTCCATTAGGGACTTTATCATCTGGTGAGACTTTTCTTATATTCATGAAAATCATATGCTTTTATCATATCAATGCATTTTATATCTTATTATGCAAGTTTCTTATTTTCATCAACCATTGCTCCAGGTTTTATTGGTATGGCCCTTTCTTATGGCCTTGCATTAAACAGTGCCTTAGTATATAGCACTCAATACCGATGCATTCTAGAAAATTATATAGTATCAGTAGAAAGGATAAATCAATACTCTCATATACCAAGTGAGGCCCAAGAAGTGAGTGAAGGAAATCATCCTCCAATCAATTGGCCAGATGTCGGAAAAGTTGAAATAAAAGACTTGAAGGTAATTCGAAAATATTTTAAAAATGTGAATCGTATTGTTCAGAAAAAATGTGAGATGAAATGAAATTATAATTTCTTTGTTTATATAATTCCAGATACAATACAGGCCTAATGCACCACTTGTACTACATGGTATCAATTGCACCTTTGAAGGAGGGCACAAGATTGGTATTGTCGGTAGAACTGGCAGCGGAAAATCAACTCTGATTGGTGCTTTGTTTCGTCTTGTGGAGCCGACGGGAGGCAAAATTATAGTCGATGGAATAGACATATCATCTATTGGCCTTCATGACTTGAGGTCAAGTTTTGGTATTATACCTCAGGATCCTACCCTTTTCATCGGGACAGTTAGATATAACTTGGATCCTTTATCTCAACATTCTGATCAAGAAATATGGGAGGTAATTATAATTGATATCTAAATGTTTTAATAGTTTTCTTATCTTAGCAAATATGGATTAATAGTTACTTCCATGTGAAGGTTCTTCGAAAGTGTCAGTTACGAGAGTCTGTCAAAGATAAAGGTGGATTAGATTCCTCAGGTACTCTTTCTAGTTCAAACTTTGAATGTTGCAACTAAATTTGATGCAAGAACTTGTTTTGAGGTGAATTAAAATGTTATACAGTCGTCGAAGATGGATCGAACTGGAGCATTGGACAAAGGCAACTATTCTGTTTAGGGCGCGCTCTTTTGAGGAGAAGTAGGATATTGGTGCTAGATGAAGCAACTGCATCAATTGATAATGCGACCGATTTAATTCTTCAAAATACCATTAGAAAAGAGTTTGCAGATTGTACAGTGATAACAGTAGCGCACAGGATACCAACTGTGATGGATTGCAATATGGTTCTTTCCATAAGTGATGGTACGTTCATATCGAATGTCGAGTAAATAATTAGATTAATCCTTAAATGACACTTTCATATGATTCTTTATTTGTTTTCCTTAAATAAAATGAAATGTTTGATTATTTTACAGGAAAGTTGGCTGAGTATGATGAACCAATGAAGTTAATGAAGAAGGAAACATCGTTGTTTGGACAACTTGTAAAGGAATATTGGTCTCATTTTCAGTAGGGAAGACTGATTTTTTTTCTTTTTTGGTCAGGTATCCTAGTGGCTAGAATTCACCTTATAAGGTGAATAAGTGGGGTGTCCGGGGTTCGAACTCCGGCCCCTGCATATAATAATGCATTGTCCTACCAACTGAGCTATGCTCACGGGACAGGGAAGACTGATTTTAGTACCAACATACTTGTTATCTTTTATATATCATGATCTATACTTTTTGAATCAAATCAAAGTATAATAATGCTATACATTTCTCGTTCATCCATATGATTAAATATTCGACCAAAACTGCACAAATGTTACACGGTCAATAAGCGTGTTAAATTCGTCAAGAAATAGAAAGAATCAAAATCATCTATCAAAACCCTACAACTCCATTTCTGTTGTTGCGTCTTGTATTCCAAAAATGCCTCTGACAAACGGATTCATCACGAATCATGGACAATCATCAACATCCATTTTATTCAAAACAAACTCAAAATTCCTTCCATATTTAATATCTGAGTAAGCATCCACAACACAACAATAAGTAAGCAAATCAGGAACAACCTTTTCACTCCTCATATGCTCAACACTAAGATAAAGATCTTAAAATAACGTCATCCTCGAAAACTCCAAAGCGCGAATATTAATCTTTGTAACACCTGCACGAAAACCTAATTCAACCATCCTAGCAAACTCTTCATCTTAAAATTATCAGCACAAGAAAGCAACAAAATATTCCACAAAACATTACGTTCACTTCTCCTACCTAAACCAAAGTCTCTAACAAACTCTTTATATTCCATGAACTCTTCACATAGTGTGCTGACATCTGATGCAATCAGTACATGTTATCAGCAAAGTAGTGGTGACCCCTATCACGAGGACATTGGCGATTGTAGTTAAACCGTCCCCAACTGAAATCATCGAATGTCATATCATTCCAACCACCTCTATAATTTTTTTGAAATATTATCCATGTCTATGATCCCTAGTCCCAACAATTTGTTTTGACATTTTGACATGTAGCACAAGCATCATCACTTACATATTATGATATTGTCATTTTTTGTATACACACAGACAAAGTCAACCAGTTTCAAATAGAGCAATTTTGGTTAACATAAAACCTTTGATGAATTCAACTATACAACCAACTTGCTGTAATTTGCTTTCGTTACACAAAATCGAGCACAAGATAAGAAAGAACACTTTAAAGTGATAGAAAACAATAGTTGCAACATGTGCAAATCCCTTTTATAATTTTTTTCAACTAAGAACATTCTTCTCGTACAATCCGAAACCTCTCAGATAATTCTTCAAACCTCTAGAATTTCAGCTCGGCACCGGCAGCAAGCCAGCAACCACCTTATTGGCGAGAAGGAATGGCATTCATTTCACGCTATCGGCTACTGCCCCTTGCCTTCATTAATGTCCAATAACTACTCCAATAGTCTTCTGCATCACCACTTTCCAAACCTGCTACCAGATTGAACTCGATCCATTAATAAAAATCAGAGATGAAAAACTGAATTCGAAATTGATCCGGCACAGAATTTAGCCAAACCGACATCGCATCAGGACAGTCACGACGAGCATGTAATGATGTTTCCACTTCCTCGCTACACCTGCTACAAAAAGGAGCTCCAAGATGCATAAAATTCTTCTGATAGTTAGCGAGAATCCTGCCATGATACCATTGCAATATGAAACATTGAACTCTCTCTTGCACCTACAACAAAAGAGCTAAAACAGAGCTAAATTTGATGTGGCTAGAACCAAAAAATAGTTAAAACAATACAACCATAGAATAGCAATTTCAAACTCAATGAGAGGCAATAGTGCCGATATCTGAACAATATAAAAATATTTTTTAAATCAGTGTATACTACATAATTCATTCATCTCCTTTTTGAAAGCTTCCACGCACGACATGTGTGTTCCTGAAACACGAGCCGGCCAGCGCTTAGAAATTTATATATTCATGAATCATGATATTGTAGGATTTGTAGTAATGATTCCCTTACCATTAATCCACACGAGCATTTTCTATTCTTGAAATGGTGAAACCTTTTGTTATCTCTAACAATTGATTCCCGCCCTACAATCCTAGACATGATCTTGATGGCATTGTGACAGTCAACTTAGACACGAACCTTTTTGATAATCCTAAGAGGTGTTCTAGGAGGAGTACTAATAAGAGCCATATGCAATTGCAAGACGCTCACTGTGGTAGAGCAAGGCCTGCTCCTTTGCTTTCTGATCAATGTCATGAAGAACATATCTGGCGTCTTTCATGCTACGCCTTCAACTTTTCATCATCCTTGTAAAGAGTAGGATTCTTATACTCTCAATGATTTTGGTCCTGCCATCCATCATGCTAATTGCAGTATACTTTTTGGTAGGTGGGCTAGGGATCTTGTAGACAACGGCCTTTGATGGATCAAGACTAACAATCAACTCCTCAACATGGTCTTCAAGATCAACATGTCCATGAATTTGAGCATAACCCTTGAGGGTCTACAATACTGTCACAATGGGCTCAAATGGCAGTTTCTCAATAAACTCCTCAGCTTCTATGAGGTATCCAGATTCCCCGAGAACATCCAAAAGCCCCATGTATTTGTAAGTATATTTCTTCACAAGAAAGTGACTATTTAATCCATAGTTCCAGGATAAATGTGTGCATGTGCAGTAGACATGTATAATACAAATTCAGATGCAGAAACTTATACCAAAATCAACCAATTATATGTTTAAGTTAATAAATTCAATTATTAATGAACAACATATCATAGTATTCTCTTTCAGCTTATGAAGCACGAACACATACACTAGACACGACAGACACCTACACGTCGACACGGATAATAATTTGAGATAATGACATAATTCAGTTTAATCATAGGTGTCGTGTCGGATACCGACACACCTAATCCGAATGTTCGTGCTCCATAGCTTTCCGCCCAAGTAAACCTGATAAAGAAGATTTTCAATTTGAGTAGCTAGCTAGCTCATCCTCTGCCGAGTAGGGTCAATTTTTTTTTTTTTACATTTACACTTCCAAAGTGGAAACTCGACCATCATTTTGGCATAAGAATGGATTGCATCTTCTAAACCAAGTTTAATGTGATATTTTTACTGTTTGATATGCTAAAACAAATGACAAACTGAAATACAGTAGTTTCTTTCAATCCTAATGTAGAATATAAGCAAAAGGATAAATCAATTCATATTCCAGTAATTTTGAATATTTGGTTAGGAAGTACGAGATTAAAGTTTCTTTCAACTTAATAGCACCCACATCATCTTCTTGAGATCCATAGATTATCTTCTCTGATTCTATATTAACAGCCGCAGCCTGACATCATTGACTAACTCAAGAAAAGGATCTACCTGTGAATTTCCAACTGTTGTGTCCAAGTGTGAGTTGTATGTTAAACACTTTATAAATGAGAAGACCGGGAGCATGTAGGATTCCAAGGTAAAAAGAGACCTATGATTATAAACCTCTATAACGGCCACACATAGAATGAACATGTCACAAACTTAGCCAGCAGAAACAATATTTAACCCAACAAGTGTAAAACAAAATAATAAAAATTACAGCATACATTTTTTTTTCTAAACCAGGAGCTTGGACAAGCATCAAAGCGAAGCAACGACATCCCAACTATGTTGGCATCCAATGAACCTCCATCCTATGCCGCCAAACTCAAATTATTAAAAAAAGAGAAAAATATATACAAGAGAGGGGGAACTAAGCCAAAACCCTCCAAGAGTAAAAAAAGAAAATGAAAACTGAAAAAAATAACAGCCTAAGCAAACCTGTATACCACAACGATCCATAAAGAAGTCAACCTTTAAGTCGGGAGGCAACACCAACAACCGGACCGCAACCTAGATCGAATGATCCATAGAAGCCAACTTAAAACAATGGGAGTGACCTCAGAACCCCAAAGAGCCCAAAGATCAATAAATTACCTCAGGAATTTGAACAATATTGTGTAACACTAATACTATGACAATACAAAGAAGGAACTTGCGCAAAACTAATCAGCATATATGTTTTGTGCAAGTGTGAGTTATATGTCCTGCATCAGATAGAAAGTGGAGTTTGAACACTTTATAATAGAAAGGACTCATAAAACCATGGCCTTAAGGTTTTGGGTAAGAGTGTGGCGTCTCTCTCACTTGTGTGGTTGTTCTAGCCTCGATGCGAACGGTCTCCTAAGCTCCCCTCATGACCCACAGTGGTATCAGAGTCCCGGTTTGATGAAGAGTACGACTGAGGCAGCCGATCCGTTGCGGAGAAACTTGCAACAGTGGTGCAAGCTCCTTGTGTCGGTCCGTTGCGGAGATAGCAACAACGGCGATACAAGCAAGTAAGAGCGCTTGAGGGGGGAGCACAATACATAGATAAACGTACATACACCATTTTAGAATAACAAGCCATGAAATTCTCTAAATCAATAATGTGGATTTGTACCCATTTAAAGTAACCAGAGGTTAACATTTTTTTGTAAAAGTCTACTAACTATGTCACTTGGAATAAAGTTGGTTATATTTTGTGAGTGAATTTTTTAGAATTCGCACTTTACCGAAAGGATGATCGTCAAGTTGAAATTGCTAAAGGATGTGTGCAGCGCAAGCATTTTCGGTATTCATGGTGGATTTCAAATCGAACACGATGATCGGAGATTTGAAAATCTACTAAACTATATAGGACAATCTTTGTCCTTTTTTTTTTCCCATTTTGCCCTTATGGAAAGGCATTTTCGTAAATTAGTAATTTCTCCTTTTCACCTATATATATGTGTAGTTGTGCCATTTCAATTTCAGTTGTTCCCACTACTTCATAACTTCATTGATATCGTTCACTTGAGTCCGGTTCCGTTTCATCTCATCCTAACTTTCTGGGTCCGCTTCATTGTTCTTCAGAGGTTGTTGTTGGTTCATCGTTTTGCATGTCTCTGTTTTATAACTTTTTTTTAGTTTTTTTTTTTGCTTTGGTTATGTTCTGAACCTGTTTTTCATCTTCTTATTCAGGTTTCTTTGGGATCAAGCATCAAGGTTTCTGTTTTGTTTTTAATTGTTTTGCATGTGCTTTTTTTGTTCGATTTTTTTTTTTTTTTGTGTTTTTGTTCTGTTTTTTAATGGTTGTTGATGTCTTTGCTTTTGATTGTAGTTTCATTTTTTTTTTTTTCAGTATAGTTTTCTTTTCTTTCCTGCGGTTTGTTCTTATGCAAGTAGAAAGTTTTTTGAGTTTGGTTTGATCATCAGCATGTTGTTTCTTTGTGTTCTGTTTTTGGTTTTTTGTTGTTTTGTTTTTTTAATGAGTGTTGGTTAATGTTTTTTAAAATTGACTTATATTTTTTGGGTTTTTTTTTTTTTTTTAAATTTGATTTTGGTTGCATGTTTGAGACAATTGCAAGATGTTGAGACAAAAGTAATAAGCTGTGATTAAGTTGCAAATAAACAAATTATAAGCCATTTGAATCAGTGTTTGTGATCAATTGATGTTAAAGATGACCATAGATATCATTTGCTTGATCCAGGGGCGTCCTTGAGGGGGTGCAAACAGCTCAAACGAGCTGGGCCTTCCTCAAGGATGGGCCTCAAAAAAATATTAAAGCCCAGTTAATAAGTAATAAAATCAACTAGCGTGATTATTTTATAGAGTTTGCTGAAGTGGCGTAGTGGTTTAAAAGCAAGTTGGGATCATGGATCTTGGGTTCAACACTTTCACCTATGATTTTCCTTTTTTCTTCTTTTCTTTTCCTTTTTGTTTCTTTAATTAATATTTTTACTAATCAAAACATACTATAATTTTTTTTCTTCTTCTTTTGTTAGAACACATCTTGTAATTTTTTGTCCACGATTATTGTATAAGGTAGTTAAAATCTAACAACAAATATTATAAATTTTTTATTTGAAAGAACAAACATAATAATTATTCTCTAAAAAACAGTATAAACCTTTTATTATCGGCTTTGTACAAACTAAGGAAATATATAACATAGAAAATCAATATAGATATTCGCTTAAATTGTAGTTTTATATTATTGATATTTTATGTGTTAGTTACAATAAAGGCTTTTATTTTTTATCTTTACGGTTCTTATTTTAAATTTAAATAGATAATTTCTCTTTTAAAAATTTACGTTTTTATTTTTTTAAGGGCCTATTTTAACATGAGAGCCGAGCCTCCGAATACTTAGGGACGGCCCTGGCTTGATCATTAAGTAATTTTAAGAATTTGGTTGCTGTTTGTGTTATTTTTGTTTGCTATTGAATCATGATTTTGTTATTTCCTTTTGAAACCAGTTAGATTTTTGCTAACTTCTTTGGAATATTGAACTGATTTCATTAGGTGCAGGACTCATAAATATGGCTACGTGTGAAATTTGAATGATAATAACCTTTGGTTCTCCCATCATTGCATCATTCCATAAAATAAGTTTGCATACATTGAACTGATATAAACTTCTGATGCAAAATTTGCAATGGATGATGCGATTGGATCACTTTGGTTGCATGAAATTGATTGATTTGAATTGTTAAAATCTGATGCTTAAGATTGGTGACTTTGAGAGCAAGTAACTGAACACATATTTGTTACACCGGTACTTTCGATCTTTGGTTAGCTTTTCCATTAACATCAGATTGATTGAGGTGATTCTTACTTGAAAGTTTGTTAATATGGTGTTGGTTAACTTTGTCTTATACATTGACGTTATTCTTAGTTGAAAATTTCGTAAGCGCGTTACCGCAGGACCTGTTGGTTTATATGTTTATCGTTTTGACACTGTAATGAATTTTTGCATTTTTGTTGTGTCCGTTTTGCTGTATTTTTGTACAGAATTCTCGATGTTTAGGGGATTTGGCTTTATCAAAGATTTGAAAAAGGACGTAGATGTTTGTAAAGTTGGTTTTAGAGTTTCTTGACTTATGGACTGTCACTGCTAGCAATGGTCGTCAGCATCTCGAACTTATAATCAATGATGGAAAGGTTAGGGAAATTACCTTGAATTTGCTGAGTGGTCATTTTTTTATTGTTTCTTTTTGTTGTTTGATTTTGTTGATTTGAATTGAAATGTATCTTTTCTTTTTCTCTGTGAATTTAGGGTGACAGAGCTCATGCGATAACTCGACAGGCCGACTTTCAGCGTTTGAAGTCATCAATCGAAGAAAACCAGACCTATGTTTTGCACAATTATCTTGTGTTCGATAATGATGTTTTGTTTAAGCCTGTGGATTATCCATTTAAGTTGGTATTTGGTGCTGGTACAAAGGTCACAAGGAGTGATAACCTCACTGATATTCCTTCTCATGAGTTTAGATTTAAGTCATTTAAGGAGATTGGAGAAGGGGTATTTAAAGCTGATGTTTTATATGGTATATTTTTGCTTTGTTATTGTCTAAATTACTTCTCTTTCTTTTTTCGATCTTGAGATTACTGATTATTCCCTAATTTTTTTTAAGAAATCATTGGTGTTATCCATGAGATTGGTAAGACAACAATGATTGGTGATGGGAAAAAACCTTGCACTAATATTGTGCTGAGAGATGAGAGGTATGACTTTCTGATTTTTTGATGCTAGATTATAGGTCGTTTTGTTATTGCATTAATTTTGTATTAATTTGAAAGTGTCCATGATGATGCAGTGGAAATTTGGTGGATGTGACCTTATGGGATAGATATTCTGTGCAACTGATGACATTTCTTACTGAGTGGAAAGATAGAGGGTCATTTGTTTTGATACTAACTCACGCTCAATGCAAGCTTGCGGGTTATTGTTTTGCACATTTGTAATTTTTGTTGTTTTTTGATGTGTGCCATTTTGTTTTTGTTAATTATTTTCTAGATAATGGTAAGCCAAATCTTTGCAACAATTGGTCGGGTTCTAAGTTGCTTATTAATTTAAAGCATCCAGTTGTTGAGGCGTTTAGATCTAGGTAAGCTTCTTTTCTTATGTGAATGATGTTTATAGCATCTTGTAGTCAATCTTGTTTGATTTAGTAGTTCTATTGCATTCTTTTTTTTTTCTTCAAGATGATGGTTTTTTATTTTAAAGATTCTTAAATTATTTTTTTCTTGCATAGAAATTATGTGTTTGATAAGTAAATTTTATTTTGTCGAATATATTGTCGTTGGTTTTTTTATTTTTTTTATGTTGTTTTTTAATATTTTTTAGGCTTAAATATGTATTTCATCCTTGCAATTAGGAGTCGTTTAAAAATTTGTCCCTGTATTCGCTAATCCTTGCAAACTAGTCTTGCAATCATTAATCATTTAAAATTTCGTCCTTTGACCAACTTAATTACTGTCATGTCACTAATTCGATGACGTGACAATCACTACCACACATGAAATTCCAATTTTGCCCTTAAGAAGAGGACAAAATATTGAAGAAAGAATTGGAAACACAGGGGTAAAATTGGAATTTCATATATGACAGTGATTGCCACATCATCAAATTAGTGACATGGCAGTGATTAAGTGGGGAGAGGGACGAAATTTTAAATGATTAAACAATGCAGGGGTAAATTGCCATGATTAGCGATTACAGGGAGCAATTTTTAAACGACCCCTAATTGCAAGGATGAAATACAAATTTAAGACTATTTTTTATGTACTTTGTAGTCTTCAAGCTCAAGGCCATAGCTTTGATCAGAGCTTATGTCAGGTTTCATCCTCTTCTCAACGTGTCAACTATGATGAGTTTTCGAATCTCTCTGGTGTTAAATCTATTGCTGAGTTTAGAGATTTCGATAAGGTAAGTTTTATTTAAAGATGAGTATATTTTTACATGTTTGATTAATAATAATTTTTTTTTAATTTGATTTTTTTGATTTATGTTAGGATACCTTTTGCATTATTGTTGCGAAGACACTTAAGTTCAATCCTAATCGATATGGATGGTATTATGAAACCTGCACTAAGTGTACCAAAGCTTCAAGGTCGGGTGGTGCGAGTTACAAATGCTCATGTGGGAGGAAGTTGAGGTTCCTCTGACTAGGTTGTCCGTATAATTTTTTTTGTTATTAACTGATGATTTTTTGTTCAATGTATTTGAGTAATATTTATAAATGTATTTGTTCTATTAGGTATAAGGTCGTTGTGATAATGGAGTATCGTGATCATAAGGCTGAATTTTTATTCTGAGACAAGGAATGCTTTCAAATTCTTGAAATTGCTGCTTATACTCTTAGAAAGACAATGCAACAGGTCAATCTATTTGTATTATTTAGTCTTAGTTCTTCTTTTAATGTTGTTTATAGGTTTTATAAATTTTGATATTGTGTTTGTTTATGAAGGCTGGTGAGGATGATCCTCATATATATCCTGAAGTTCTAGACAAGTTGCTTAAGATTGAATTTGCATTGCGTGTAAAGTATCAGCCGTATTATCATCAGGCATCTGTGAATGAGTTTTCACGTGATGAAATTGTTATTAAGAATATTAAGGCTCGTCTTCATCCTGATGAGATACGGCCAGAGGTGCAGAAGGTTAACCAGGTTCGTTACGGTTGCCTTTTGTGTAATTGCATCTATTATTGTTTGGTCTATTTATTCATTTTCGGCTTTTGTTTCGTTAATGACTGCGTTGTTATTGAGTATTGTTCGTAATAATACAACCCTTCCATCTGATCCTGAAAAAATGAGTGGTCCTGGTGAATGTTCGAGAGTTATTCTTCTTCCTCAAACAGTGAAAGTTGAGAATGTTGTTTCTTCTGCTGAATGTTTGAACTCAGATCCCACTGTTACGGTATGTCCAATTTATTCTTTGAAGTGATTTTAATTTATGCATAGAATAGCAGACAAATAGACGTGTAAGTTATTTAAGTGAGGATAGGATGAGGTTTCTTGACGAAGGGGTCCCGAATCAAGAAGGTGCAAACATTACATCATAACTTCTATTAAAATATAAGATATCATAAATAAGAGATTAATTGTTGTATTCATGAATCAAAATAAAATCTCAATCAATTCATCGACTTTTTCTCTCAGATGTTGATCTTGTGATAACCTAAATTCATTATTTTGGTATCTTACTTCAATGCTGTGAATATGATATAAGAGTTGGTTTGTTGGAGTTTTGTAATTTATGATAGCTATTTGGTTTGTATCAGGTTGGAAGTTGTGGTGTTGCGAATTGTTTGTCTGTTGGGAAATGTGAATGTCATCCAGCCAAACGCATGAAGAAGGAGTGGTCCGTTTTATGTTTGGCTTTCTTTTTGAAGAATTGCCACTGTATTTAGCAAAGTAGTGTGATCCATGGTCTATAATGATTTTAAGATTCGTGGGGTGGCTGGAGCTTCTTTATGATTATTTACTTAATAATAACGTTTATAGGGAGAGCAAGAAGCAGCCATCAAGCAGATGAGAAAGAACTTAGTAATTAAAGCAAAGCCGGTACCAAGTTTCTACTATGAGGCTCCTCCGCCTAAGGCTGAACTCGGGATGGTATGTGTCTATTCTTGATCTCGGGTTGCAAAACAAAAAGAGTATTTGGCAAAATACATAACAAAATTGGATTATATTTTATGATCGTAGCTTTTTGGATATCATTATTATGTTATCATATAATTTTTTGGTCTATTACTGATCCTGATTGGATATTGTATTCTTTCTTGAGCATATTTGAAATTTCTTTGTGAAATCCTCTATGATCTTCAGCTGTATGTGCATAGATCCAAAGTGTACTAACTTTATAATATGGAATCACTGTTTGATGGAATCTAAGCTGTCATGTGAAGTCTTTTCCAGGGTTATCTCAAATTATAATAACAATCAATTTGATTTTTTTGTGAATATTTAATGGCTAGGAGATCATAGAGTATTCTTATTGTCTGTATAATGGGCCCGTTATGAAGTTAATGTGAAGTCTGATGTTAGATTATCTTTCTTGGCCTCTCTGTGGTGTTATGTTGTTAGTTTGATTATAGTTTAAAGATCATGAATTAATCTCTCTTTCTTTCTCTGATTGTCTATGCTTTGTTATTTTGTTTGTAACCCTTTCCCCATCTCACATAAATAAGGAAGAATAAATTTTGGCCAAGAACCTATTCATTGTATGGTTTTGGTTGAACCATTATTGGTTTCCAAAAGAGAATTTGATTCCATTATTTGCAGATTTTGACAGAGATAATCTGAAGCTGAATATGTATAACCTACAACGTTTGAATTGAAATATTATTGTGAAACTAAATTCTACTTCAATGAATCTCTGTTGTTTTTCCATTGATTGCATGTAATTAATGTTATCATCACATTTTAGATTGTAATTTTTCTCACTCTCTATTCATATCTTTTAGTGTCTTTCCTAATACTTTATACTCACTAAAACCTGCAAACAATTGAATACACAATTTGTTAAAAACCGTTTTAGTTCAATAAGCATAAATTTTCCATCATGACAAAGAAAGGGGAAAAGGAATTATCTACTAACTATTTATAAAAATTTTGCAGGGCTGTTTTACAATTTTGCAAATAACACTTTATCGACCAAGAAAAGGCTATCTTTGAGAAAGTAAAACCATCGATGTTTGTTTATATAAAATTCAAAATTTGATTGTAGGAATTTTGGATGATGCCATTTGGTTTCTCTACATGAGAGAAGAAATGGTGTGAATTTGTAGAACCTGTTACAGGGAATCAACTGAATTTTTGCGAATTTTTGCACTGAAGTATAACATGGTGATTATAAGCCCATTTCTTGAGAGGGATATGAACCACGAAGAGGTTATTTGGAACACTGCCGTTGTGATTGGGAATCACGACAATATAATTGGGATACACAGGAAGGTAAATTCTCTAAACTTTCTACTTCCACTTCTAATGGAATAGACCGTCTTTCAGCTATCTGATAAACATACAAAAATTTGCACAACCATCTAACAAGAGTCAGAGACTTCACTGAGAGTACATATTATATGGAAGGAAATACAGGTCACCCTGTATTTGAAACAGAATTTGGAAAGATTGCCATTAATATGTTATGGTAGACACCATCCTTTAAACTGTTAAACTTTTGGCTTGAATGACGACGAAATTGTTCTCAACCCTTGTGCCACTGTTGGTGAACTCACTGAAGCAATATGGCCAATAGAGGTCAGTTGTTTTATATTGATGGAAGACATGTTAAACTCTTATATGGTATTTCTTAATGTTTATAAATTATTCTAGCATGCATGTAGGCCGATATTCCATATTTCTCTAAACCGTCTTTGAAGTACTTGCTTCAATGTTGATTTGCTTTTCTAAAAAGGGACAAATTGAAATGTATTGTTTTGAGTAAGTAAACTCATAAAAGCAATTAGATTTAGAGGGATATGCTACTGTCATTAAGTTGGTTTCATTTGGAATATGTTTGATTTGGTCAAATAAATTTAACAACACATGCTATGCCCATGTTTGATTAGTTTACATTTATTTTTTTCTCTCCCATTAAGCCACTGTAAATTTTTTTAATACACTTCTGTCATTGCTATGACACTAGAGCTGTTAAAATGGACCGCCCGAAAGCCCGAATAAAATGTAGGGCCTGGCCGATAAATAGCAGCCCAAATTTTTTCAGGGCTTTTTAACCCGGCCCGAAAAAGCCCGAAGTCCGTTAGGGCTAAGGGCAGCCTGCAGAAAAAAAAAACGTTATTTTTTACACTGGACTGGACGGACAACCCAAATAATTATGTTCATTTGGTATTTAAGTCATTTGCTCTTCTAAAAATTGTATATAATTATGTTCATTTGTTTTGTTACTTTTAATTTTTTTTTTACCGAAATTTTGTTACTTCTAATTAAAATGAAGGAAAAACAAAAATCAAAGTGGTCGTGTTTCATCATTGTTTCTTAACTCTTGTTCTCCTATGATGTTAAAAATGTTATGCATTTATTCCCCGCTTTTGAAACCCTTTTGCTTCTGGTTGCATTGTGATTTCCTTTCCTCACTGTCAACTTAGTTTAGTACCCTTTATCTTTCTTTCTTTTTTTAATTTATTTTTACATGTGTTGGCTAATTAATTAATTATATCATATATGTGGATCTTGCAAGACAATATAGTGACTATGTTGTTCCCTAAAAAAATTATATATAGTAACTATACTGATTAGCAAATAAATTTAATAAATATACTTGTTCAATTATGTTAATGTTACTATGTTAGTATGTATAATTGTTATTCTCTTGGACCAAACTTAATTTATGTTTTGTTCACTATAAATTTTGTGTACATTTATGTTATTATGTTTTAAGTCCTTAAATAATGAAAAAAAAAAAAAAAGGGCCTGAGCTGGCCCGTTAGCCCGTAAAGGGCTAGGCTCGGGCTCTATTTTTCTAGCCCATATTCAAACCGGGCTTTTTAGCCCGACCCTTAAAAGCCCTTGGCCTGGCCCGGCCGGGCCTAAACGGACCGGGCCGCCCGTTTTGACAGCTCTATATGACACTACTATGTAGCTCTACATTTTCTCTTAAATTTGTGTTCAATAACCAATCTGATGTTTTGGTCTTTGGTTCTGATATAGAGTTTGTGTACTGTGGCAGGTTAATCATGCCCTTTTGGAAGAAATATAGCAAATTAATCGCCGAATTATTGACACAGTAGTAGACATAAGTAATGAAGATGTTGATTCAACTACAACTATTACTGACTGGGACTACATGTATGGACTCCCAGATTAAAATCTCAATATGCTTCACTACATGTATGGACTCCCAGATTTTGCAACTGTTTTTTTTATGTTTTTTTTTTTTTTTTTTAATAATAGTTTTTATTAGCCTTATTTGTGTTTTATCACCTTACAATCACCTATTCAGCCTCTGCACTTGCTGGTTCCTCCAAACTATCCTAATTCTTCTCCCATATTCATAGACAAGTTTCCAGTTGAATCCCGGTGAGATAATGGAACATTTTAGCCCCACATGCTTTAATTTTGCTTTCTCTGAAAGATCCTCATTACCTAATTACGTAATAGGTAATGTTTACTCCATATAATATCACTGCAGCAAGTCAAGAGAGTGGTTCGTTTTCAAATTGAAGATGATCAGATCGTTTTGGAAATGTAATTTTAAATCCTTCAAACGCAAGTACTTTAGAATCTTTGTACTCTAAGTTAACTAGCATGGTAGACCCATCTTGAATTTCGTATGTTATCGTTTATGGTTATTTGGATTTATATACATGTAATATGTATGATTTGAATCAGTTTCCTTTTAAACGAATTAACAAATATGTGTTTGCCTACAATAATCCATTCCTCTATAACAAAATTTATCGAAAAAAGATAATACAACCTGTGCGAAGCACGAGTTTGTAACTAGTATTGTTTTTAAAACATTGTTTTAAACATGATTTATATCAGTGACCATTTTACCCAACGACAATTAAATGTTGATGCCTAAAACATACCAAAAAATCATGGTTGTTGAGAGGGAGGGATCTGAGATAGTAGGTGTTTGATTTAGTGAATCCATAAGTTAAATGATACGAAAATTTTGTAACTCTAAGACTAGACTAACAATATAACTCGTGTTAAGCATGAATACCATGTTCCACACCGGATTTAGTGTTGAAGCACAGGTTATGCATTAAAACGCACCTCCAATGTTATTTAAATTTGCATTGAAGAAAAATTAATGGTTTATAAAACAGAAATCATAAAAACATTATAAATAATTATTAGTTTTTTTCTAAGGGGAGTTTAAATAATTGTTAAAGATATAATTAATGATAAAGATGACATTAATGAGTCCTATGCTTTTTACATGTCATTGACAAATATTTGTACTTTTTCTTTAAACTGTAATTACTATATTATTATTACATTTATTATTATTATTATTATTATTTGAACAAGTTGTTATTATTATTATTATTATTATTATTATTATTATTATTATATAGTTGATACATAAAAAATTCAATTCAACCGATTTTTTTAGGAATCAGTTTAAGTGATTATTAACATTTAAATAGTTATTATTATTATTATTTTTGAAATGATTAACATTTGAATAGTTGTTACTAAATATTATGCAGTGACAGACTAAAAATATGTCAAAATACTATAAATATGACATTCATTTGTCTTGTGTTTTATATGTATCATTGACAAAAATTTATATTTTTATATAAATTTATACAAAATAATAGGTATCACATGCATTATTTTCATAATAAATTAAAATTACTACATTATAATTATTCTTATTCATAATTTTTTAAATTACATAAAATACTCAATTTAACTAATTTATTACCATTGGGATAGTTTTTTTTAGGGATAACATTGGGATAGCTGTAACCAAATACTATAAATAGTGGTGGACTAAAAATATGTCAAAATATTACAAATTGATAAAGATAAAGATGATGTTAACCTGTCCGTTTTTTTTTATGTACATAATTAATTAGTGACTAGATGTTCCCCCATGTATGAATTGTACCACAATATAATTTAGTTACTCGTTCATTAATGACTAATATTTATTCCATGTTTCTTATAGTCATTATTCCAAATGATATAATAATTAATAATTAATAGCAATAAAAAAAATGATTCTATAATATGATATTAAGATTAACAAAAAAAAAAACAGAGGCAAACTATTTAAAAAAAAAAATAACTTTAAAATATGTAATTTTCTGAAAAGAAAAAACCTATAATGCTCATTCTATAAGAATAAAACATTGAAAAAAGGGAAAGATATTTAATAGGGGTTATAATTATACTTAAAAAAAGATCGGATGTAATACGGGTTAGAAATTACACTCACTTTCATTTACATATAATATTTATTATCATATGACATGCATGACTCTTTAAGCTATATTTAATACATGAAGAATAAAAGATATTTTGGTTATATAATGCATGTAGTTGATAGTGTTTTTTGTTATTAACATGCATGACTTTAAGGGTCATATTTTCTACATTTGCTTAAGAGAATATTTAATAGATGAAGACGAAAAGAGAATGAGTAGTGTATGATTTATAATTTATTTAATATTAATTTTTTTTTAATTTAAACTTAATGATATATTTATTATTTTTATCTTTTAAATTTTATATTCATAAAAAGAAAATCTAAATTAAAAGTAAAATTTTTATCTTACTTGTATAGATGGAATACATAGTTTGGGGTGACTTTTTCACTTTCAATTATACCCTTAAAAAAAATTATAAGAATTCTATATTGTTGTTGGGTGTCATTGAAAAAAATAAAAATTTATATTATATTTACTATACTGTTGATGTCATTGAAAAAAAGAAAAATTATTACACTATAAAAATGCAAAATATCTATATGTATAATTTTAATCAAAATTTCATAAAAACTACTGTATTACTTATTAAAGATGTTGACAGACAGATAGTCAATGCTAGTATGCATAGATCACGATTCCATCAATTGCTATCATAGGTATCTTAATTTTTTTGACTTCACGTTGAATTGAGTTTTCTTGTTTCTTCCTTCCAAGTGACACTATATATATATTTTAACATAAGGTATTAATTATGGGTTTCCTCTACTTATTTTGAGATTGTCACGGTTGTTTATTTCTTGATCAAAATTCGAATCAGTACTGTGTGGTTCTGTTCTGCACTCTCATTAGCTTCGTTACAGTGAGTTTTTAAAAGGACAGATATGGATTATTGGGATCTCCAAAATTGTCGAGAAAAATGAGTATCATAGCATGGAACTGCCGAGACCTAGGAACCTGAGCGTAGTTCCAAAAATAAAATTTTTAATCTGTTGCTATAAGCCGGACGCCCTTTTCTTAAGTGAGACGTAGTCCACTCAAATAAAACAGATGAATTTCGTTATTTGCTCGGCTTTGACAATTGTTTTTCTGTTAGTAGTAATGGTCGAAGTGGTGGTTTAGCACTA
This sequence comes from Medicago truncatula, assembly GCF_003473485.1. Classification (NCBI taxonomy): domain Eukaryota; kingdom Viridiplantae; phylum Streptophyta; class Magnoliopsida; order Fabales; family Fabaceae; genus Medicago; species Medicago truncatula. The sequence goes on along the minus strand of NC_053047.1, from coordinate 12,566,258 downwards.
TTTTGACGAAACTCTTTTGTTTGTTTACTTAATTATTTTGCTAATCACATCAATGTAGAGGTTAATGACATGAATAAAGGAAAATGGCAACTAACTGGATATTATGGTTTTCCCGAGGGTAGAAGAAGACGTGCTTCATGGGATTTCTTTAGAAATGTTGCGAACAATACCTCTCTTCCTTGGTGTATTTTAGGTGACTTTAATGATATTTTTAATGCTCGTGAAAAGAGGGGAGGTGCTATACGTCCTAGATGGCTTATTAATGGGTTTAGGCAAGCGATGTCCGATGCAGGGGTAACAGGAGTTTATATGAAAGGTTATCCATATACTTGGTTTAAGAGTTTAGGCACGCCTAGAGCTGTTGAGGTCAAGCTAGATAGAGCACTTGCCAATGCAGATTGGTTTCGCATGGTTCCTAATGTCATGGTTGAGAATTTAGTGGCACCATCATCCGACCATTATCCACTTTTTTTTAAAAAGAAGGAACTTGCGCAAAAGTAATCAACATATATATTTTGTGCAAGTGTGAGTTATATGTCTCGCATCAGATAGAAAAATGGAGTTTGAACACTTTATAATAGAAAGGACTCATAAACCTATGACCTTAAGGTTTTGGGTAAGAGTGTGGCGTCTCTCTCACTTGTGTGGTTGTTCTAGCCTCGATGTGAACGGTCCCCTAAGCTCCCCTCATGACCTAACAGTGGTATCAGAGTCCCGATTCGATGAAGAGTACGACCAAGGCAGCTGATCCGTTGCGGAGAAACTAGCAACAGTGGTGCAAGCTCCTTGTGTCGGTCCGTTGCGAAGAAAGCAACAATAGTGTTACAAGCAAGTAAGAGCGCTTGAGGGGGGAGCACAATACATAGATAAACGTACATACACCATTTTAGAATAACAAGCCATGAAATTCTCTAAATCAATAATGTGGATTTGTACCCGTGTAAAAGTAATAACATTCTTTTGTAATAGTCTATTAACTATGTCACTCTAGAATAAAGTTGGTTATATTTTGTTATAACACGTTTTAAATAATTTGCCATACAAACAATATTGAGGAATTGTCCGTTTAAAGTAAATCAGACACTACAAAAAAACGCGAGAATTCTGGCGGTTTTTTAAACCGTCACTATTCACGGTACATTTTGGCAGTTTTAATAAACGCCGGTATTATCTGCGTATTACGGCGGTTTTACATGCCACTATCGACAATAATTTCCTTAACAATTTATATTGTACAATACGTCGGTTTAAACTGCCGGTATGTACAATTATTTGATTTTAGATTGGCGCACTCTTTTTTAGATTGGTGCACTAACATTTGTTTCCCCCTTTTTCCTTTAATCCTTTATATTACCCCCCCTTTTTTTTAAGCTACATTTTTATTGCCCTTATCTCTCTCAAACCATTTCTCTTTCTCTTTCTCAGATTCAGCCTCACCGTGGCACCGTCACTCTATCGTTCCATTTGTCACAAACCTTTCACAAACCCTTTCTATGTTTCTCACATAAACCCCAATCATAGATCTGCTCTCAGTTTTCGGATCTGACGGTGGCGATGATTTGCGTTTTAGGATATGACAACGGCGAGGGTTTATCTCTTTGGAATCTCTCTCCTCAGTCGCCGTCGGAGGAGGACAGGTAACTACCTCGATCTTCTCTTCTTTCATTCAAATCGATAATGCATTGTTTTTTAAAATCTAATCTCTTTTTTGTTGAGGGAAATCTTTTGTGTTGCAAAGTGTTGTTGGAAGGAGACTTTCTTCCTCGTAGATCTGGTATTATTCAGATCTTATCTATTTCGTTTTGTGTTTATTTTTGTCTCTCTTTGTTTCGAAGCCTTTCATTTTTTGTTTTTTTAAATCTAAAAAGTTTTGGTTCTATGTTTTTGGTTTTTGATGTTTTGGATAACCCTAAATGGCTTGTTTATTCTGAGTTGATAAATCCTAGCTTTGTGTGATCTCTTTTGTCGTCTAAATGCCCAAACTAACATGGGTAAATATTCTTCTAAAATTGATTCCCCAATTCAACTATTTATAATTTATTCAAGTTGTTGGCGTGTTTAGTTGCCCTGTTATTTTATTTTTTCTCTTTTGTAGCCTTTGTTGACAAATGGGTCTTTTCCTTTTGATGTCTATACATAGAGAGTGCATCTGAAAAGGAAATTTTCCTCATTATTGTTAATCTTCAAGTGAGTTCTTTTAACAACGACTATGAATGAATCAATATAGAACTTCAAATGTTTAGAGTTTTGAAGTAGATGGATTGCCGTTGATTTGGATAATGTTTTGTCTTCTATTTTTTCATGAACATTTTCACCTGTTTTTCTTGTGTTGAACTGAACTATTAGGTGACTATGTTTTATTATTTCAGCCATTGTTTCTAGTGAAAAGTGAGGTCCATCATTTGGTTGAGATCATTTAGGTATTGGTTTATTTACCTCTTCTTGGAAGTTGTTTTATGTTGGATTTTTTATCTGCTATCTGATTATAATGAACTATAGGTATGGGAACAAAACTACCTCTAGTGAATAAGTGAAGTGCAGGAAACCAAATTTACATTAAAGGTATAAGGTTAGTAATTTGTTTTAATTGATGGAGAATGGGTGTCTTTTTGATTTACATGAAACTTGGGTTGATGAAAAATGGTGGCCTTGTTTGATTTATATAAAACTTGTGTTAATGGCAAAGTTTCCTTGTCTGGTTAATTTAATCTCAGGTTATGCTTGAAGGCTAACACCTATATATGTGAAAATTTGCAGGCATACTCTTAAAGCTGCATATTTTGTGGCTGAACAAATATGGATTCTTGTGAGCGAAGGTCCTAGAGATAGAAAATGCAAGTGATTTGAGTTTAAGTTCATTATTCTTAAAGGTATATCATCCAATGGTAATCTCTCCATTTTAAAGTGTTTTGTTAAAACAAGTCTATGATTTCACTCTTATGTTGACGATTACAAAATCTTGGGGAATAACATCAATTTTTTACCCTTGAGTAAGATGATGACTTGAGACTTACGTTTTCTAATATTTTCAATTGTGAAGCTTTCTTGCACTATTCTTTGTTTAGAAAGTCAAGCAACAAAAATTCAAGCACAACAGGGTTACATGTTTTTAGAAAGACAATGTTTTAAGCATGTTTGTGATTAGAATTAAAATATTGAACGTGTTATAACATTCTATATTATTGGTACTTAGTTTTTTTTCTTTCCGTCTTTGCTATAGCTTGTGGGTGGGGCTTAATTTGTTCTAATTATGCAGGATTTTGGTTCTTTTGCAGCTACAGTGTTGGATTTATATGTGCTTGATGAATGTGTGTTTGGTGTACTATGCTACAGCAGGGTCTGGTTGTTGTAGTCTATGTTGGTTGACAGTGTTGCAGCTCTGATATAAGGGCTCTTTTGCTGCTGAGAGATCTGGTTTACTCCTAAATATTTGCATGTTGTTCTTTCTTAAGCTCCAGCCCGCTATCGGTGGTATGGATACACGAAGATATGTGCCTGCATTTTGGTTGTTTGTGAACTGGATTGCACATCCATATATGTTTCTTGTATTGTTTTTTTTGGGAATTTTATACTGCTTGAGTTATGAGCGTTGTTATTCCCTTTGTATGTTCTGTTTTTGCAGCCAGTTTATAATCTGTGCTCCTGTTTGTGTGTAATCAATTTTATTGGTTGTTAAAAAAACATTACAAGGTAGTATAATTTGTTGAACTATTTATGTTACACTATGTAATATTACAATCTGTGTTTGAAAAATAATTTATATTAGTATTAGGAATTGTTATTTCAATGCAATTTTTTTTATTTAATAAGATGACCATAACGGCGGTTCTAACTACCACTATATTCAATTTTTTTTCCTGAAATAAATATATATTATGGCGGTTCAAACTGCCACTATGTGCAATTTTAATTTTATGGAATAATGTATATTATGACGGTTGAAACCGCCGCTTTACACAAAAAACTAGCCGCCGCATTATTCAATATGTATTCTGGCGGCTTATATGGCGGTTTGTACTAAACTGCCGTTTTAATCTTTGTGGCAGGAAAAATTTTGGCAGTTTTGTGAACCGCCAGTTTGGTACATAGTGGCGGCTAAAACCGTCGAAATAAGCGAAATTTGACCGCCAAAATAAACGCGTTTTTTTGTAGTGAGAGGTTGAGCTATTTGCGACGCTCGTGCTAGCGTAAAAGACTGCATAAAGCCCTGCAGCTAGTGGCCCATAAACTTGTAGAACCGGGAGTAAATTTTCTAGAATTTGCACTTTACTGAAAGGATGACCGTCAAGTTGAAATTGCTAAAGGATGTGTGCAGCGCAAGCATTTTCGATATTCATGGTGGATTTCAAATCGAACGCGATGATCGTGATTTGAAAATATTGTTTTTGTTTTTAAAATATTGTTTTAAACGTGACTTATATAAGTGACCATTTTACCCCAACGAAAATTAAATGTTGATGCCTGAAACATACCAAAAAATCATGGTTGTTTAGAGGGAGGGATCTGAGAAGGCATAATAGTAGGTGTTTGATTTAGTGAATCCATAAGTTAAATGATACGAAAGTTTTGTAACTCTAAAACTTGACTAACAATATAACTCGTGTTACGCATGAATGCTATGTTCCACACTGGGTTTATTGTTGAAGCACAGGTTATGCATTAAAACGCATCTCCAATGTTATTTAAATTTGCATTGAAGAAAAATTAATGATTTATAAAACAGTAATCATAAAAACATTGAAATAATTATTAGTTTTTTACTAAGGGGAGTTTAAATAATTGTTATTAAATATTATTGAGTGATAGGTTAAAAATATGTAAAAATATCACAAAAAAGATATAATTAATGATAAAGATGACGTTAATGAGTCCTATGCTTTTTATATGTCATTGACAAATATTTGTATTTTTTCTATAAATTGTAATTACTATATTATTATTACATTTATTATTATTATATAGTTGATACATAAAAAGTTCAATTCAACCGATTTTTTTAGGAATCAGTTTAAGTGATTATTAACATTTAAATAGTTCTTTTTTTTTTTTTGAAATGATTAACATTTAAATAGTCGTTACTAAATATTATGTAGTGACAGACTCAAAATATGTCAAAATACTATAAATATGACATTCATTTGTCTTCTGTTTTATATGTATCATTGACATTTATACATATATGATACATATAAAACACAATTTATACAAAATAAATAGGTATCATATGCATTATTTTCATAACAAATTAAAATTACTACATTATAATTATTCTTATTCATAATTTTTTAAATTACATAAAATTCTCAATTTAACTAATTTATTACCATTGGGATAGTTTTTTTTAGGGATAACTGTAACCAAATATTAAATAATGATGGACTAAAAATATGTCAAAATATTACAAATTGATAAAGATGATGTTGATGTGTCGGTTTTTTTCATGTACATAATTAATTAGTGACTAGATGTTTTTTTTTTTTTTTGAACAAAGTGACTAGATGTTGACCCGTGTATGAATTGCACCACAATATAATTTAGTTACTCGTTCATTAATGAGTAATATTTATTCCGTGTTTCTTATGGTCATTATTCCAAATGATATAATAATTAATAGCAATAAAAAAATGATTCTATAATATGATATTAAGATTAACAAAAAAAACAGAGGCAAACTATTAAAAAAAAAAAACTTTAAAATATGTAATTTTCTGAAACGAAAATACCTATAATGCTCATTCTGTAAAAGATATGTAATAGGGGTTATAATTATACTTAAAAAAAGATCGGATGTAATACGGGTTAGAAATTACACTCACTTTCATTTACATATAATATTTATTATCATATGACATGTATGAATCTTTAAACTATATTTAATACATGAAGAATGAAAAGGATATTTTGGTTATATAATGCATGTAGTTGGTAGTGTTTTTTGTTATTAACATGCATGACTTTAAGGGTCATATTTTTTACATTTGCTTAAGAGAATATTTAATAGATGAAGACAAAAAGAGAATGAGTAGTGTATGATTTATAATTTTTTTAATATTAATTTTTTTAATTTAAACTTAATGATATATTTATTATTTTTATCTTTTAAAATTTATATTCATAACAAAAGAAATTATAAATTAAAAGTAAAATTCTTATCTTACTTGTAGAAATGGAATCATGGTTTGGGGTGACTTTTTCACTTTCAATTATACCCTTAAAAAAAAATTATAAAAATTTTATATTGTTGTTGGTGTCATTGAAAAAAAATATATAATTTATTACACTATAGATTTATTACGAAATATATAATAATTTTTTGCCTTCACGTTGAATTGAGTTTTCTTGTTTCTTCCTTCCAAGTGACACTATATATATATATATATATATATATATATTTTAACATAAGGTATTAATTATGGGTTTCCTCTACTTATTTTAAGATTGTCACGGTTGTTATTTGTTGATCAAAATTCGAATCAGTACTGTGTGGTTCTGTTCTGCACTCTCATTTGCTTTGTTACAGTGAGTTTTTAAAAGGACAGATATGGATTATTGGGATCACCAAAATTAAGATTTTTAGTCCGTTGCTATAAGTCGGACGCCCTTTTCTTATGTGAGACGTTAGTCCACTCAAATAAAACAGATGAATTTCGTTATTTGCTCGGCTTTGACAATTGTTTTTCTGTTAGTAGTAATGGTCGAAGTGGTGGTTTAACATTATTTTGACGAAACTCTTTTGTTTGTACAGTACTTAATTATTCTTCTAATCACATCAATAATGTAGAGTTTAATGATCTAAATAAAGGAAAATGGCAACTAACTGGATATTATGGTTTTCCCGAGGGTAGAAGAAGAGGCGCTTCATGGGATTTCTTTAGAAATGTTTCGAACAATACCTCTCTTCCTCGTCTTTATTATGAGAAGAAGATGAAGACAAGGGTAAAAATGTCATTTCACAAATGGATGACGAGGGTATTTTTGTCCATTCCCATGCCATTTTGCTAATTTGATGACCTGACAGTGATTAAGTTGGTCAAAGGTCGAAATTTTAAATGATTAAAACAATACAAGGGTAAATTGCCAGAATTAGCGATTACATGACTAATTTTTAAATGATGCCTAATTGCAAAGATGAAACGCATCATTAAACCTAATTATTAAAGGCAGTACTTGGCAAAAAAAAAAAGCAACAACTCCTACCAAAAACTGTTAGGAGGCATACATAAACTAATATACATTTTTTTAGTACATAACCATGATTTAGACCAGCTATTTGATTGTGACTGTCCATAATATCAAGGATCAAAATGTGTATATATATATAAACAATTGCTCAATAACCAGCAAAAACATTGGTTATTACCTTACACTTATCTCCCATATTTCATGAGATATTAAGTGATTGCATGGCCTATAGTGTATAATAAGAGACTTTTTAGGAAGTTATAAATTTAATTTTTTTAAATTGTTATTTATTTTGAACGAGTAATGCTTGTAGGAATTTAATTTGTTTCAATTGTTATTTATTTTAAATTGTTATTTATTCTAATGCATAATGCATCAGAACTTCGACCATCATCACTACCACCACTGTCGTGATCGTCGCCTTCGCACTTCACCGTGTAGATAACAGTATTGCTTGAATGGATTCGTAACAAACTAACAATTAACAGACAGTGGCAATAGCTTGGCTGATCTACCATTTGCAAGAGTAGATGATGTTAAGCCAATACGCATTTACGAAATAACATGCTTTTTGGAAGGCCATAAATTATTAAAATTGGGTTAAAATAAAAATACAATGGAAATCCTCCAACATCACTACCAGTGTATATAACATATTAAAAAATAAAAATATGCATCATGATCAATGGCTTAGCCGGATGGACCACAAAAATAAATTATAACATATACACAAAAAATAGCATGAAGTACAAATGTTTTTTGAAGAGAGTTTGTAAATTGAGAGGCGAAAGCACTAAGGACAAGTTGACCATCCAAAAATTTAATTACATATCTGCAAAACTTAAAATAATTATTTATGCATTTTGAGTGACTTAAAAGTGTGATAATAATACGTAGTGAGAAGAAAAAAAGGGCGAACCATAAAGATAAAGTAATTTTATATTAAAGTCAAAGATATTTTAGCAATTTCCCTTATAATATTTTTTTTCTTTTGGGTGGGCCGTGGCCCATCAATAATGTGGCTCTGCCATTGATCAAGACTCATTTAATAAATTTTTAGAATGAGCAATGTTAAAAGTCTCACATTGAATGATATCTTAAAGTGTTATAAGTTAGAATAAGGAGATGATCATGACGATTTTGTAAGAGTTAAGTTAGACCAACTCAAATTCTAAGAAGCATGTTAGATTAATACAAACATCCTACCTATTATATATCATTGATATTCATTTCACGTTCCATATCTATGATTTGTGAAAAACTTGTATTGTTTGTTTTATTATTATACTGTCACATATTCATTCAATATGATTTGTCAACTGTTTTGAGGTAAACATCACTATGATTTGTTCTTATCCTTATTCATCCTTCAATCACACTCTACTTTCACGTTTCCATACATACGGTATATATTAAGGATATGTTAACAAAAAACTGAAAACTGATCTAGTTGGATAGATTGAACCGTTATCTAATACTCCCTCCCTTTCAAAATGAGTGTCGTTTTAGAAGAAAAATAATTGTTTCCAAATGAATGTCACTTTCAGTTTCCAATGCAATAATAATTTTTTTTTTTCAATTGTACCCTTCAATTGATACTATGTTACACTACTTCTAAAGTATTATTTCACATGATGTACAATACATAATATATGCAGTCTTGCCCTACTTTTTTTTTTATACAAGAGGCTATTTCTAGGACTTGAACCCGTGACCTTTCAGTCTCATGATAACAACTTTATCAGTTGCACCAAGGTTACCCTCTCGATTGTAAATACATAAGTACTTGTAAACTTTCTCTAAATTGAATAACAATTATTTCCTTGAACTAGACCTCATTATAACCCTCAAAAGACCGTAGTGATCAATATTTGATGCTTTTACATATGTATGTTTGGTCTACACATAACTTGATGACGTTGTTAAATCATTGCTGGATGTGAGTCTCAATCCACATATGAGCGTAATTTTTACTTTTTACATTTGAGTAATGTGTTGGTAACTTGGTATGATTCAAAGTTAGCCATGCTATTGACCTGAAATGAATGAAATGTTATTTGCAAATAGGATTGTTTCACATTCATGTTTTCCTTCTAGAATAGTTGTGAATGTGAACCTTGCACGAACAATCTAAATTGAATCATAAAAACCTTGTGAAATCTCTTTTTTCTTTCATTCTTGATTGGGTGACACTATTTTTTGAAGACTTTTGTTTAAGGACAAACTAAGTTTTAGGTTTAGAGAGGTGCTAATTGTCAAATCAAGGTTATTTTTATTAGTACTTATTGACTTGTTTTACATTTAATTTTACGGAAACACCGAATTTATTGTAATTATATGCTAGAAATGCTACTATTATCTATTTCCCATGCCTTTTTTTATGGGTTTTTTACTTGATTACGACAAAGCAAAGAATTTCGACACAAGTCATTGAGCGAGCACTGGCAGGATGAAAGTGAGTCAAGTCAAATAGTTTCAAAGAAATATAGGCAAGGACCTTCGTTGGGCGAGTCAAAGCGAGGTGAAAGAAACCAATTTCGTAGAGTTTCAAAGAAATCTACGCAAGGATGTTCGCTACGCGAGCAACACTTCTTCCAACGAACTAAGGCGATTTAGTGACTATTAGAAGACCAACTGCATTTTCCTTCCAATTGAAGAAACCTCGATTCACTGGACAAGCATGAATTCATCCAATGAACCTGTAATTTTTGTACTTGTATACATACCTTTGTAATCAGAATTTTTAGCATATTCTTTATTCCTGAGTTATGAAATAGAGAGAAAGGGAGTGAGAAGCAAGTTTTCACCATTGGAGGCCATTGGAGCTTGGATTCAAGCTTGTTGATGTTCCTCCATCACCATTCTATATTTAATGTTTTTGTCGATGTGCTCTCATCAATAAAAAACTCATTTAAACATTTCATCAAACAATTGGAGTGCAAAATATACATAAACTCTATTAGCAACAATCCTAATGAATGAAGAGAGAAAAAAAATCATTTTATTGATGAAATTGAAGTTAAGAACCATTTGGAGAATATGCAAACAAAATAGAGTGAGGGCATAATTTCGTACAATTAAAACAAAGTTTGTACAATTTAGTAGTTTATTCATCACTTTTAGAAGAATTAAACGGCCATCCAAACATAGATTTTTACTCTTCCAATCCGATAATTTAGATTTAATACGATCAATCAAGGGTTGCGAAAATTTTAATTTGCGAGGATCACCACCTATAGGCAGCCCCAGATATAGAAAAGGAACTATGCCCAATTTACAATGAAGAATAGAGGCTGCCACGGCCAACCAAGAGTCATGAATATTAACACCAACTAACATACTTTTGTGGAAGTTCACTTTGAGACCAGATGTCGTTTCAAAGAGAATGAGAAGAGCTTTCAGAGCTCTAATATTAGCCCAGCTTCGATCCCCAATTAATAAGGTGTCATTAGCAAATTGTAAATGAGTGATGGAAAGAAGATTATTATTAGCCCCACTTTGTAACCAGAAAAAAGTCCAGCCTCTACTAAAGCATTCATCATGACATTCTATCCTACATCGACTATTAAAAAAAGAAAGGGAGAAAGAGGGTCACCTTGCCTCAACCCCCGTTCAAATTTGAATCCATCAGATGGGCTGCCATTAACAAGAACATATGTTGAGGCTGTACTGACGCATTCCATAATCCACTTACGCCATAATGTTGGAAAATTCATTTTTTTCATAACTGCTTCAAGGTAGAACCAATCAATTGAGTCAAAAGTCTTCTCAAAATCAACTTTGAATAAGAGCAAATCTTTTTTTAGGCGCTTAGCATCTTCCACAATCTCATTAGCAATGAGGATACCATCAAGAATCTGTCTACCGTGAATAAAGCTGATTGAGTTTCTGAAATAACACTAGACATAACCCTTCGCAATCTGTTTGAGAGGACCTTTGAAAGAACTTTGTATAAACTTCCAACCGTAGAGATTGGTCGAAAATCATTCAGGCACTGAGGACACTCGACTTTTGGAATTAAAGCAATAAAATTACTATTGATACCTTTTGTCAACTTCCCATTCCTGTGAAAATCAGATATAAAGCGCATTAAATCATCACGGAGTTCCGGCCAGAAATTCTTAACAAAACCCACATTAACACCATCTGATCCAGGACTTTTGAAACTGTCACAATCCCAAACAGCTTGCTTAACTTCCTAAACTGAAAAAGGTTTGGTTAGTTCTCCACATTGACCTACATTAAGCATATTAAAATTGAGATTCTCAATGCTAGGTCTTTCGCCGGATCGAAAATGAGATGAGAAATGGTTAAAAACCAATCCCCTAATTCCTTCCACGCCTTCAACAGTAGTGCCATCAAAAGTTAAAGAAAATATGAAATTTGCTCGCCACCTAGAGGACATAATGCTATGAAAAAACTTAGAGTTAGCATCACCCTCTTTCAACCAAAGTAATCTAGATTTATGCCATTGCATGCTGGTGTTGATGTGAGGAAAGGAGTGAAAATTTGTTGATAGAGAATGAAGCTCCTCAATTTCTTCCAGTGAAAGATCATCATCCTCCCCTTTAGCATCTAGAAAAGCAATACGATCTTGAACATTTCTTAAACGACCTTCAAGGTTTTGAGCGTGGTTCTGATGCCAAGTGTTCAGGTTTCCTTCAATCAACTTCAATTTTTATTTATGGACATAGCCACCCTATCCCTCAATATGAAATGATTGCAAATTATCTCTGAAAAACTGTTTGTAACCTGGTAATTCACCCCAACACTTCAGCATGCGCCTAGGGTGAGGGCCCCAATTATCTTCATCCATAGATAGCAAAATTGAGAAATGATCAAAAAGACCGCGACTTAAGGCTCGTTGCATTAAATTAGGCCAACAAGCGCACTCTTCTGAAAGAAGAAAGCGATCAAGACGGCTCATAGAGACGCCATCCCCTCTAAACCAAGTATAGTTTCTACCACAAAGAGGAAGATCTAAAAGGATATTACTATCAATGAATTGATTGAAATGAGAATAATCTTCAACAAAAGTGCTCACCATTCTGCTTTTGCGTTCAGCTTGAGACCGAATAGGCATTAAAATCACCACAAACACACCAATTGGATTCACGAAAATTGCTAATAACCAATCCAAGTTGATTCCAAACATCCTGCCGCCGAGGGGGTTCACACAGAGCGTAAACATTTGCAAGAGAAAAATCAGCCCCATTTTTCAACATTTTAACTCGAATAATAACAACATGAGCCATGCTCTTAGTAATCATGACATCAACCTCAGCAATGTCCCAAATAGTTAAAATGCCGCCGAAAACCCCCACAAATGGTCAGTAAGAGAAACCGTATTTGGATTACCCCAAAGCGAAACACAAAAAAAATCATTAATATAATTTCCAACTTTCAAATTTACCGTAATTTCCCTTTTCAAATTTACGATATGAGACCATGGAGATCCGGAGACCATGGATATTCCGGTCACTTTAATTTTATCATATTTTTTTGTAGGAATTATGTCGTTATATGCTATTAACTTGGATGTTGTGAGTTTGTTCGCAGATTCATCCTTTACGTTTTTAGCGGTGTTGAATGATATAATCTCTTGATTTAAATGAATGAATATCATTTTATTTTTGTAAAAAAAATATATATATATTACGATATGAGAAATTTAAATTATGCATCAATTCAGTACAAATTTTATAACAATATCCAACAACAAATGAGAAAAAAAAAACTCATATTAGACAATAAAATCTTAAAATATAAAAAAATTTAACTACTTTACTATTTATTATAGATTATAAATATGTAGTCGTATTCGTTTGTAAAAATAAAACATGTAGTCATTCATTAAAACAATTTATGGATCCAAATTCATCGCAAACTACACATGATATATCAACTATTCAATAATAATAATAATATAAATAATAGACAACATGCATGTAAAATAGATTATGTATGACAAATATGTAGTTCCTCGTATAAAAATTTATGGTGTCAAATTCATCACGATCTACATAATATCAACTATTAGATGAAGGTAGCAAAGCTCATATTGCTATCATCAAATTATAACTCATAATATTAATTGTACAACTATCATCAAACATATGAGATTTGTGACACTCAGCAAATCTAGTTCTACATTATTTTTGTTTGTTTTGTTTATAATTCTGCAACTTATTTGACACATGAGTCTCATGACTATACATTAGAATCTTTATGATATCTTAATTTAATGGTAGGATATTGATATTGTGACCTAATCATGACACACTGTAAATTTCATTGGAGATGGTTATAAATAAACTATTAATACTAATTTACTACTCCCTCCGTCCCAAATTGTATGACGTTTTGGCCATTTCACACGTATTAAGAAATGTAATTAATTTTGTGTTGGAAAGTGATATTATGAGTTGTTTTACAAAGTTGTCCTTAATAAATGATATGAGATAGATAAATGAAAGAATTGAAAGAAGAGAGAAATAAATAATTAAGGATATAATAGGAAAAGTAACATTAATGTTTTATTGGTATTGTAAAGCGACATATAATTTGGGACAAATATTTTTTCTAAAGCGACATACAATTTGGGACGGAGGGATTAAATAATAATTTTCTCTTCTTAATTTTTTAATAAACTATACAAGTAAAAATATTAACATGCCGCATTAGAGATTATAATTTTTTGAAGAAAGATATTTTTTTTTTGTTGCAATGAAGAAAGTTATTCTATTAGTTGAAAGTAGATGAATTTGTAAAAATAAAGTATATGTAAAGAAATTGAAACATTAATTTCCTCTATAAAAGTTAAAACATTAATTTGGATATTAATTTCCTCTAAACTAACTAATATAAATGGAGAAAAAATCAACAATGATAGACACTTTAAGCAACAAAAGCTAACAACCACTTGAAAATTCTTATTTCACTAAAACATTATACCAAGTCAGTTCATGAAAGTCCTACAATTTCATTCATTAGGGGCACCCCCAGTTAAGATTTATGCTAAGAAGGATTTGTTGCAGAACCCCGAAAAGTAAATTCTTGTCCACAAATTAAGAATGGTCAACACATCAAGAAGAGTGGGAGTAATCACCCCCAAGGGAAAACAAATTCATTGGTAATTACAAGCCAATAACATAGGAATCACAAAATGAGTTCTATATCAGACTTCATGTCAATTATTGAAAAAAAACATTATTATAGGTTTTGTAAAAAAGAAAATTATAATATTTGAAATTTATTTGATAAGCCAATTGCAAAATGAAGGGTCAGAACAACGAAACAAAAATTCAAATTGATGAGTTAGTTACAATATGTTTGTATGTCAAACACCCATTTTTCAATGAAATTTAAAATGTCAAAGCTTCCTTTACATTAAAGCTACAAAAACAAACTCTTTCATCTAACCCTCCTTTGATCATTATCAAAACCATTTCTTTTATTGTTCTGTTTCAAAGAGCTCAACCATTATTCATTCCATTTTCTTGTTCCTTCCTCATTAAGCTATTGGCTACATAAAACCACGTTTCATCATTGTTTTGCAATTATTCATACCCGTTTCACATTCCTCTTTCTCTTATTCTCATGCTAGTCTGTGCCCAGGGGCATTGGTTAAAGAAGCCAAAAAGGAAATTTTGAGTCAAAATTGAAACTTTTTAAACTTTTAATGTATTGAATACACAACTTTTAATACAAAATATTACTATATTTGATTCTTTTAACCAGTATCCGAGAATGCTAGTTAGCATTTATTCTCTTATTGCAACAACTGAGGTACATGTGTTCTCTTTTCCTTCTTCCTTTGTTTTTCTTATAAGTATAAAAATGGAGTTGTTGTGTCCGAAGTTCATTAAAATAGGGAAAACATCGAAAAACCCCTTTAAAAAGAAAAAAAGGCCCTTAAAAGCTAAATTTTAGATTCATAAGTTGTTTATGCTTAGAGAAGGATTTAGCACCCTACAACATTTGTTAAAAATGGTTATCTCTAATTAATTGTGCAAAATTTATTAACTTTAAAAATATTTATTTCTCATTTTTATTAAATGCGAATAAAAATTAAACTGTAAATTAAAACATTGTTTTTTAAATGAAGAGACAAATAAGTTTTTTTCATTATTGTGCTTGACAAAAGTGGTTTCTCTTTTTCATTTGTCAAAAATAAAAGTGGTTTCTTTCTCTTACGTGTCTCCTGTTGCAATTGAGAATTCAAGTTATTTATCAGTATAAAATTCTTATGTGTTGGTTGATTTTAAAGAAAAAAAATATTGTTTTGATAAATGTGATTAAAAGGGTTTTTTTTATATATATTTTTTTATCAAATACAGAAATAAAATTCCAATAATGGGAGAATGCTCAAACCTTAATACAACGAAATACCATATAAAAAGGGACATTTACAACAAAAAAGTTTGAGGTTACTAAGTGTAATGTGGAGGAAGGCCACTGCCCCTCCAGATGAAGGCGTTCAATGTTCATGACGCTGAACTCATGACTATTAAGAGTGTAATCTTTCAATGGTGTTCCAGTGACCTTCCGGAAGAGGAAGGGGCTTCTAAAATCATTATCATTGTTCTCTGTGTAAAATAAGATTATATGGTAGGGATCAAGTTTTTCCCAAATGAATTGTGATTATTATCGTTGGAAACTTATATGGCTGAGACCAAATTTTTTTAAGTTGAATTGTGATTTTTTTTTTTGAACAAGCCAAAATGGAATTGTGATTATTATCGTTGTAGCTTGCACCTAAGGCACTTAGACAAACTACTGAAGACACTCCAACCGAAATATAACTGAAGCACCAACTAACTATCGTTGTAGCTTGCATCATCAAGCTTAATGTTGGGAGAAAGATAGTAGAACAATCTCTTATGTTTCAATAAAGCAGAATCATGGTGATGAATTTTGAGGGAGACCATTTTTAGAGTGTTCTATTGCCCAATGAATGTGAAACATAACATTTTTAGAATGTGTTCTATTGCCTTTTGAGCGTGAAACCTTCACATTTTTAGATTGTGTTCTATTGCCATCTGAGCGTCGACATTTTTAGATTGTGTTCGTATTCTATGTATATATGAAATTTGTTTCAACATTTATAAGCATTTAAAAGCTATAATGGGAGAGCTGCAAACGTTAAATGGTGTTTTGCATATAAAATAAAAATTTATTTAATAGAAACACCTCATCAATTTTCATATTTTGAAAATAGTCACGAATTTTCAAAAGTTTATCATATCGATTTTCTCATATATGTACATAATTTTTTTTTTCCACATATATAAGTAACTAAATTCCACGACTGATGCGATTCAACTATTTAATAGATTTTTTCCTTCAAAAAAAACTATTTAACATTAATACTTGTAATTTTCATTTAATATCTTTAACACATTCGACAATATTAACAATCTAATTTTTCTTTTTTTTAATAATTACCGCAATGTTACCAATTCATGTGAATGAACTGGTCTTTTACTAGTTGTTTAAGAAAAAATAAATACCAAAAAAATAAAAATTAAATATATATATATATATGAAGGATTTTTTTTAAGAAAAGGTATTATTATTATTATTATTATTATTATTATAAGTGAAGATTTGACCACTAAAAAATAATGGTGCAATATTTTATATAAGAGAAAAATGCAAACGAATGTAAAATTTTGGGAGAACACAGGTAATTTCTATATTTCTAAAATATAAATAATAGATAACAATGTAAAAAGTGTGTTTCTACAATGAATAAAGTATGATATTAAATATCCACAAGTCCTATAAAAAAAAGTATAAATTAAATGTATCAAAACTTAATCATCAAACTGAAAAATTCATTATTTCTTATGAACCATTCGCTAATCAAGATTTCAAAAAAGTATTTTCATTTTTAGATTAACAATACTAAACAAATTTTATAGCGACCCGAACAAGTGAGAAAGAAAATAACTCATACATTTTAAGGCAATAATATCCAAATATAGTACAAATTTAATAGGTATTTCACTACTTATTGTAGATGACAAATATGTGGTCATTTATATAAACAATTTATGGACCCAAATTCATCACGATCTACACATGATATATTAGGTGAAGGTAGCAAAGCTAATATTCATGCTTCAACTAATAGAATTCAAAATATAACTTGAATTGTCAAATTATCATCAAACATGTGAAATTTGTGACACTGAAGTTCGATTCTGCAACTTGTGAGTTCTATTTCACTTATTAGGGGTAGCACATTTAAGAATTTATTCAAAGAGATAGTGGTTGTGTCATCCCTTTAGGAAGGGGTTTTAAACCAATAAATTATAATGAGCACATGAGTAAGTTATGCATTGTATACTACTATTATATCTCTAAATGTTATGGAAAGTAAGAAATGGAAAATGATCTCATTCTTATAACTGGAAAAGAGTGTTACATCAAGTATATATAGAGTAGTTCAGCTTATTACACTTAAAAAAATTACATGCTAATATTGAAGATTAGACTAAATGTAACTAAGTAGCTTGTATCTCAAGTAAGCTTGTCATTTGTGTAGTCTCTTGTGCATCTTTCTCTTCTATCTCTAATACGAAACATCTATGAAGCACTGAGATTAATACACACGAAAATAACATTGACATGTAGACACTGATAATAATTAAACAAAATTGAGAGTGTGTTATCGTGCCGGTGTTAATCATCGACACTTCTCGGACACCAGACATACCGTCAATAGAAAATGGTGGTGGAAATTGACTTGTTTATAATATAACAGTTCCTAATATACTTTAAAAGCCAAGTTGATTTGCCTAAGTTGTAAAAACAATTCAAGTCTGATTTGCCTAAGGTGTTAAAACATTAAAACATTAGTCATATTTACGTAGAAATATCATAAACAACTACAATCCTAGGTGCCCAAATGTGATACCAGATAATAGTGTAAATTCAACTGTTTTGTCTCCACAAATTGAGAATATACGAAGGCAGAGATTAAGCTATGCTTGAGTGTGCGTTTGTCAAACATCATTTTGTAAAATTAAATATGAAGCGATTTATTTTGGATCTTTGTATTCTAAATAAAAGCAAGTCTGATATAAAACTTGGAGAGAAAAAATTCTGATTTCAAAATAACCAAACATCGAGATGTATACCAAAGTCACATTCGACACGAGAAAACTCAAGTTTGACACTCCTTATTGTGTATCCAAACATGCACTATGGAGTCAAGAAAGAGGCCAATAAATTCTTATTTGAGGAATAAGAGACTGTCCAATGATTCTAGATAATTGCATGCTCATATTGCCCTTAAAAGCGGAAGACACTTTACACCCTCAAAAGCAAATTTGATCGTAAAAATCACAGTAAATGTGTCCAAAAAATAAATCAATTTACATTCAACTTCCTCATAACCAAAAAAATTTAATTCAAACCCAATTTTCTTCTAAGCAGAATCAAACATACACAAAGTTAAAAAAAACACAATTCTTACAAGCTTAAAAACAAAACAGAATGAAATCAACCCCACAAAAGTACAGCTTGAATTTTCAGTTATCTCAAAATCTATTATATCATAAACTAAGTATAGTAAGCATCCCGTTAGCATTCCTCTTTCTCTTATTCTCATGCTAGCCGGTGCCCCGAGGGCATTGGTTAAGGAAGCCAGAAAGGAAATTTTGAGTCAAAATTAAAACTTTTTAAACTTTTAATGTATTGAATACACAACTTTTAAGACAAAATACTACTATATTTGATTATTTTAACCAGTGTCCAAGAACGATGGTTAGCATTTCCCATTCTCTTATTGCAACAACTAAGGTACAGGTGTTCTCTTTTCCTTCTTCCTTTGTTTTTCTTATAAGTATAAAAATGGAGTTGTCGCGTCCTAACCGAAGTTCATTAAAATAGGGAAAACATCGAAAAACCCCTTTAAAAAGAAAAAAATGGCCCTTAAAAGCTAAATTTTAGATTCATAAGCTGTTTATGCTTAGAGAAGGATTTAGCACCCTACAACATTTGTTAAAACTGGTTATCTCTAATTAATTGTGCAAGATTTATTAACTTTAAAAATATTTATTTCTCGTTTTTATTAAATGGGAATAAAAATTAAACTGTAAATTAAAACATTGTTTTTTAAATGAAGAGACAAATAAGTTTTTTTCATTTTTTTTTTTTTGAAGGAAGTTTTTTTCATTATTGTGCTTGACAAAAGTGGTTTCTCATTTTCATTTGTCAAAAATAAAAGTGGTTTCTTTCTTTTACGTGTCTCCTGTTGCAATTGAGAATTCAAGTTATTTATGAGTATAAAATACTTATGTGTTGGTTGATTTTAAAGAAAAAAAATATTGTTTTGATAAATGTGATTAAAAGGGTTTTTTTTTACATTTTTTTATCAAATACAGAAATAAAATTGCAATAATGGGAGAATGCTCAACAAGGGTCTTTTCAAGACTTACATTTTACCGAATTTAAAACAAAATAGGCTAATATATCATGTTCCAAATCAGTGGACAAGTTCAACCTTCCCATTTATCAAACATTGTAACCATATAAACTAAAAACTGATTTTCGCGACAAGGGTCATTCCAATATTTCTATTTAACCGAATACAAACCAAATAGGTTCACATCATGTTTTAAATCATGGGACACGTTCAACCTTCCCATTTATCTAACTTTGTAACCATATAGGCTAAAATCACGTTTTCGCGACAAGGGTCATCTCAATACTTTATATTTACCGAATTTAAAACCAAATAGGTTCAAATATCTTGTTACGCATCAAGGGATATCGAGGGACAAGGCCAACCTTCATATTTATCAAACTTGTAGCCACATAAGCTAAAATCTCGTCTTTGCGAGAAGGATCATCCCATTACTTTCGGTTTACCGAATATAAAACCGAAGAGGTTCAAATATTATGTTACTCATCATAGGACATCGAGGGACAAATTCAACCTTCATATTTATCAAACTATTAACCATATAGAGTACAATTTCATTTTTCGCGACAAAGGTCTTTTCAAGACTTACATTTTACCGAATTTAAAACAAAATAGGCTAACATATCATGTTCCAAATCAGTGGACAAGTTCAACCTTTCCATTTATCAAACATTGTAACCATATAGACAAAAAACTCATTTTCGCGACAAGGGTCATTCCAATACTTCCTAATTACCGAATTTAAAAACAAATATTTTCAAATATCATGTTTTACATAAAGATTGAGGGACAAGTACAAACTTCTCATTTGTCAAACTTGTAGACTAAAATCTCATTTTGGCAACAAGGATCATTCCAATACTTTCATTTTACCGAATTTAAACAAAATAGGTACAAACATCATGTTTCGCATTAAAGGACAAGTTCAACCTTCAAATTTATCAAACATTTAACCATATAGGACAAAATCTCATTTTCGCGACAAAGGTCATTCCAATATTTTTATTTAACAGAATACAAACCAAATAGGTTCACATCATGTTTTAAATCATGGGACACGTTCAACCTTCCCATTTATCTAACTTTGTAACCATATAGGCTAAAATCACGTTTTCGCGACAAGGGTCATCCCAATACTTTAAAACCAAATAGGTTCAAATATCTTGTTACTCATCAAAGAACATCGAGGGACAAATTGAACCTTCATATTTATCAAACTTGTAACCATATAAGCTAAAATCTTGTTTTAGCGATCACGGTCATCCCACTACTTTCTGTTTACCGAATTTAAAACCAAATAGGTTAAAAAAATATGTTACGCAACAAAGGACATCGAGGGAAAAATTCAACCTTCATAGTTATCAAACTTTTAACCATACAGGCTACAATCTCATTTTCGCGACAAGGGTCATTTCAAGACTTTCATTTTACCGAATTTAAAGCCAAATATGTTCAAATATCATGTTTCACATAATGATTAAGCGACAAGTACAAGCATCTCATTTATCAAACTTGTAACCATTCAGGCAAAAATCTATTTTTTACCGAATTTAAAACCAAATAGGTTCAAATATATGTTTTCAATCAAAGAACATCAAGGGACAAGTTCACCTTCATATTTATCAAATCAAAATTGTAACCATATAGGCTAAAATTCGGTTTTCGCGACAAGGAACATTCCAATACTTTCATTTTACCGAATACAAAACCAAATAAGTTGACATATCATGTTTCGCATCAAGGGACATCGAGGAACATGTTAAACATATTTATTAAACTTGTAACCATATCAGGTAAAACCTCATTTTCACAACAAGTTTTATCTCATTACTTTCTATTTACTGAATTTAAAACAAAATAGTGTCAAAATACTATTTTAAGCATCAAATGACATCGAGGGACAAATTCAACAGTCATAAAGGCACATTGTCATACTTCCAATTTACCGAATTTAGAACTAACTATGCTTAAACATCAAGTTTCACAACAACTGACATCGAGGGGCAAGTTCAAGTTCAATCTTCCCATTTAACAAAACATGTAACCATTCTCGTTTTCGGGACAAGGATCATGCCAATAATTTCTAATTACCGAATTTAAAACCAAATATGTTCAAATATCATGTTTCACATAATGATTAAGGGACAAGTACAAACATCTCATTTATCAAACTTGCAACCATTCAAGCTAAATTTTTATTTTTTTATTTTTTTTTACCGAATTTAAACCAAACAGGTTCAAATATATGTTTTCAATCAAATGACATCAAGGGACAAGTTCAACCTTCATATTTATCAAACTTCTAACCATATAGACTACAATCTCATTTTTCGCGACAAGGGTCATCGAATAGTTTCTAATTACCGAATTTAAAAGCAAAATAGGTTCAAATATCATGTTTCACATAAAGAAGTACAAGCTTCTCATTTGTCAAACTTGTAACCATATAGGCTAAAATCTCATTTTTGCAACAAGGGTCATTCCAATACTTTCATTTTACCGAATTTAAAATCAAATAGGTACAAATATCATGTTTTGCATCAAAGGACATCAAAGGACAAGTTCAGCCATCAAATTTATCAAATTTCTAACCATATAAGCCAAAATCTCATTTTCGCGACAAAGGTCATTCCAATATTTTTATTTAACCGAATACAAAACCAAATAGGTTCACATCATGTTTTAAATCAAAGGACACGCTCAATCATCGCATTTATCAAACTTCAGAACCATATAGGCTAACATCACGTTTTCGCGACAAGGCAATACTATATTAACCAAATTTAAAACCAAATAGGTTCAAATATTATGTTACGCATCAAGGGACATCGAAGGAAGAGTTTAAACTTCCAATTTATCAAACAAGTAACCATATAAGCTAAAATCTCATTTTCGCGCCAAATAAAAGACATAACTCAATAAAGTAAAAAGAAAAAACTTGAAAGTTATAAACCCGAAAGACAATCGATAAAAAACAAAACAAATAAACATACAAAACAAATTATATTTTGACGACAAAATTCAAAATCCCAAAATCAAAAAATCAAATTGTAAAAGATGAATAAAGAGAGATGTTGCGGTGATTACAGAAATTAAATTTACAAGAGTTGCACGACTAACCTTGAAAAGACTGCATATTGAATTATTGATCCATCAATCAATAAGCATCGTATTTCTTCCCATTTGTTGCATTGTCTTCCTACATTGTGTGATCCAAACGATAAACAAGAAATCTGAGAAAATACTTTGTTGCAGAGGCATCCTTCCTATTTTTTGCATAGCCTTACTACATCAGTAATTATTCAGATTTCAAAAAATGCAAAAATAATGTATGTATTAAATAGTAACAAGAGAGTCACTGACATTCAAGGACTACACGTTACATTAGAAATATTTCCTTAGTCGAAAGAAAAACACATTATGTTCACACAGAGGAGAAAATGATGTCTATCTGGAGCGCAACACTTAAGCCACATTTTCTTCATGGTCCAAATATAATAATTGTAGAAAGATGATTATTCAACACCGTTATAAAATATCATTTATAAACACATCCCCATCTACAAATCAAATCACCATGAACTCAATTCATAACAAAATATCCCCATCTTTTCTACCCATTCCAAACCAAAACTAACAACAAAGTAAAACAAATACAAGGGGAAAAAAATCACTTCTTTCAGAAAATTATAAACAGTGGAAGAGAACAAGAAACGTCACAAACCCAGCTATCAAGTCACCGCAAATTAACACTCATCCGCCATCGTCCTCGTCGCGCTACCATGGCACCACCGTCATCACCATCGGTGTCCGGGTCACCAACCACTAAATCTTCCATCGTCGGCGACAGCCACAACCTGGCTGTTCTCACTCTCCTTCTCACGTGACTCTCATCCATCACCATGCCGTCACCATTATTCGCCACCTCTACCAGCAACATCCACCTTCAAATTCAACCTCCAGATCTAAGATGAGGATTTGGGATTGGTTAGAATCTCGTAGGTGGTTTATGAATCGGAGAGAATCTCGTAGGTGTGTTGTAGCTCAAGACGTTTCTTTAGTTTGGATGAAGAATGAGGAAGAAAAAGATAAAGAGGAGTTGATGAAGAAGAAGAAATCTGAAAACCGAATTTGAATCTCAGAAGCATGTTTATTTTAATTGAAATTTAAATATTTTTTACCGTTTATCTCGTATTTCTTTGCTTACTTGTTCTATCATTTTATGCCCTATTCTACTAACCATTTTATTTCTTGTTTCATTCACCTCATAAGCATTCTATCATTTCATCTCCATTCCTTATAGTTTAAGTCTTTTACTATTCATTTCTATGTTAGAGTTGGCATGTAAGGTTTAGATAGTTTTAATTTCTCTTTTAAATTCTTGCAAGACCATAGAATGTAAACTAGGGCCTATGTAATGGATAATGGACTCTAATGATGTACACCGACACGAGCACCGACACGCACACACGTTGTATGTTGATTTACCGTCTTAGATGCATGTTTAGGGAACGCGATACTAAAAATATTCATTTTCCAAAACTGCAAAATTCCATCACTTAAAATTTTTTTTAAATAAACCTTGGAGTCAAAACTCCATTGCATTTTCCCTTTATTTTCTTAAGCAAAATTTAAATGAACTTTAATTCCAACTTAGACTCTTTTCTTTAATAATTGAACCAACCACTCACCATTTTTTCTCATACCTTTACGGCTTCTTTCCTTTCTTCAAAACCCATTTTCAAAAAAACTTAAAATCAATTGAAACACACAAAAATATTTTTGAGAGAGAACTACATGGAATTTTGATCACTTAAAAGGGTATGTAGGCCAGAGGTCAAAACCTCTCCAAGTCCAATAAAATAAAAATCCAAACACTCCTCCCCCCATTCTTAACATAAGCAACTTCTTTTTTTTCAATAAATAGCATTAAAAATAAAGCGTTGACATAAAACTAGGAAAACGGTTCCTATAGAGTACTATAGTCGTTACGGGTGCCTAACACCTTCCCGTAACGAAAACGACCCCCGAACTTAGAATTTTTAAGGATTTTTTTTCTCAATTTTGCCCTTCCCAAGAAAAAATAGAGAATATCAAAGATAACAGAAATGACAACTTCACTAGGGACCTTTTAAGCGGGTCACACCTAGTTTATGTTTACGCTTTGTTTTATTGCTTATATATGTGAATACTTGTTTATTTTCATTTAACGTGTGGGGTGAGAATATCAAAGTCCTATATCCGGGCTGAGTGAACTTATGAATAGGTAGAGATATAATCGACAATTCGATCCGAGGGTTGCCTCGTGTGTTGGGTTATGCGATCAATCTCACATAGCTGAGACATTTTAGAGGCGATGTTGTCGGCGTGTGTTGTCATGCTTAGGCACTTTGCTTTCAATTGTTCGACGATGCTATGGACCGTAGTTACCAAACCCATCCTTGGCCTTTTAGGACGTAGTGCGGTGGCTAAATTGAGTGTTGTCTCAAGTTTTAGTCGTCACGCGATACTACACTCAAACTAGACCTTCTTGCGAATAATCATGGAACGGACGTTGCCCTGTGCCACCATGATATACGTAAAAGAGGTTGCAGTTTGGGAACTTCATTAGAACCGTGGTTACTATTATCCAAAGCCTTAGTTTCACCGGGCACCGTGCCCACCCGTGGCTCGTTGACCTTGAATCTCAACCCACCTTGTTTTCCCCATAATTGAAAAATAATCATGCATACATGCATAAATTTTTCTCATGCATTTATCGAAGGACTGGACAAATTAAAAACTTTGTAAACATTACAGGTATGAAGAAAACTAAATCCTACAAGTTCAAAGAGGTTGATTTGGTTAGTTTGAGAGAATTGACACTCAAGGTTAAGAATCAAACAGGTTTCCGACTCCGATATGGTGGTTTGCTTACTATTCTTCGGACCAATGTTGAAGAGAAGCTAGTGCACACTCTAGTGCAATTCTATGACCCGAGTTTCCGTTGCTTCACTTTACCGGATTCACTTCAAAGTATCTACTTGAGCGGGCTAATCTCGAAACCACTTGTTAGGACACACTCGAGGCTATTCTTGAATTACTTATCTATGGGCTCATTCTCTTTCCAAATCTCGACAACTTTGTGGATATGAATGCTATTGAGATCTTCCATTCCAAGAATCCGGTTTCTACCTTGCTAGCTGACACATACCATGCTATCCATTATCGAACTCTCAAAGGTCGTGGGTACATCTTTTGTTGCGTACCTCTCCTATATAGGTGGTTTATTTCTCACCTTCCGAGTTCTTTCCATGACAACTCGGAGAATTGGTCTTACTCACAACGGTTTATGGCCCTCACTCCTAATGAATACAATTATTAGAATATCTCAAAAAAGTTCAAAAATTATTTTGAAAGGAAAGATGATTATAGTGTGAAAGAAAAATTGAATCTTTTGCTTTTTCTGCAATTTGTACAAGGTGTAAATATAGTTTAACAAAGAGTTATACGGAATTGGAATTTGGAAGCATCTTTATTGAATTAATTGATGCTTTGAAAACAATTTACAATAGCGACAAAGGGTCAACATATGATATCTTGGGTGGATAGATTACCTTGATTATGTAGGAGTTGATCTGCAAACAGGAAAAGCTGCTCCATTTTCAGAAATAATAGGTGCCGTCTTCTCTCCTTTATGCCATCCTTCATTATCTTCAAACGACCTCCTGTATTGTTGTTAATTTTCAGCAATGTATCATTCAGAAGACACTTCTAAAAGAGGATTTCCAAGTGCTAAAAATGTGAGTATTTTGCTCTGGAACTTAGACTACAAGTAAAGGACATGTTAACCAATTTGGAGCATTTACAGTTTAGAATTAATGCTCAAGGAAATAAGTAAAAAAGGCGTTAGTAAGGAGCAAATATTGATAAAAGAGTTTGGGAGGTGTTAATGGTTTAAATATTAGCATCCAATTAACATTAATCCATCACCTACAAACCTGGATTTTCTGCAAACTAATCCAATCACTATAGTATAATAGAATTGTTGGACAATCCACATTTTAGCAAAAGAAATTCAAAACAGAAATATTGAATGAACCATTTGATATTTACCTAACAACTCAGATATATTAATTAAATTAACTATATTTTTTATGCGACATCAAGTTAGGTACAATTTAGGATTCCTTGAAAATCAGATAAAAGTAAAGCAACAATATCGTGTCTATTAGGAGATTAACGCCTCATATGAAGAAACAACCTAAATTTACATTATTAAGACAATTCATTTTTGGGCTTCATAGGATATAAACAAAAATGACACAAAATTGATAAATGGAAACATGAAAAAGCTCAGAAAAATTCATGTGGTCTGTGTAAGATCAATGGTACGCAACATCATATGAAAATCTCAGAAAAGGATTTTCTTCATATGGTACCGCAAGCAACAACGAATCCATGAATTCTATAGACATACAAACATGTGAAGTGATGGAGAAGAAGCACATGAGATGAGAGGGAGGAACAGTGGACAAATATCGCCAAAATAAAAATTAATAGAACAAATGTTGTGAGTGACACCAACCTAGATCTCAACCAAAAAGCACAATAGCGTTATTCCGTCACGGTGGAAGTGATTTACACCTTTATCAACCTCCTCCCAAGTTGTACCCATAGCACACATAGCCGCCGATGTTGACCCAGAAATCGCCGTTGAGTTCATCATTGAAATTAATCCTAAGATGATTGGATTGTTGCAGCTTTCGGAGAGAATTTCTCCGGCGAGGGTAGAATAAACAGAAACAGGTGAGTTTCTAGGTTTTGTGAAATCGGAATAGAGATTCCGGTTGCGAAAGCCGCCGGAACGTTCGAGATCGGGTTTCTGGTTGGATCCAAAGAGGCGCGACTCTGATAGCCATAACGAAGAATTGGATTAGGTTGATTAAGAAAAGGTACAGTGTGGTTTCGGAGTGAAAGATTTGGGAAGGGTGAAACCCTAGCAAGTGAGATAAGCCATTTTGTGAGAAGAATTCGTTGAACGGATCAAGGTAGGGTTGAATTGAAGGGTAGTTAGGGAATCAGAGAAAGCTACGTCGTTTTGATGAATTGAGAAGAGAGAGAGAGAGAGAGAGAGAGAGAGAAGAGAGCGGACGTATATTTTTTTTGAATTGAATTGGGAACCGTTGAAAACAAGAAAAAATGGATTTTTAGGCTTTAAAAATGGAGCAATGATATTTGAACAACCATGTGCTAACAACTTTTATGACAACCTCCTTTTTCTCTTTTCTCATTGGTCAAAAACAATGGAGAGAGAAAAAGGAAGAGAGAGTAAAAATATAATGTGAGTATGAGAGAGAAAGTTGTCTAAAAGTTGTCAAAAAATAGTTGTATAAATATCATTTCTCTTAAAAAGGGAAGACTGCGTCTGGTAGTTAGTTAGTACTTACTACTCACTTTCTCTTTTCATTACTCGACATGTATCTTTCCAAATTTGCGATATTGCCTCCATGAACCCATTTTGGTATCTCTTATATCTAATCCAAGGAGACGTGCTAACCTTACTTCTCAAACCCTAAACCTACTTATTCTGGCGCCACTATTTTGAAATTTCAAATCAGACTTACCCTCTTGGCAGCCTTAATTGCATGACATTGGTAAACTCTACCCGTTCAGCTTACTAGGGACATTAAAATGCATTGGCTTTTCCATGCAATAGTTAACTATGAATCTTCTCTTTGGTTTTCATTTGGGAATAGCATTATTAATTTCTTACGTAAAAAACTGATCATGTACATGTTTGGAGAAATAAAAAATATTAAGCTCAATTGTATATATGTCGGTTTCCAATGAATTGTTTGGATTGTAATTTAATTTGGAAATAGCATTGATTAATTTTGTGTCTTTTGGAATAAAGATAAATCTCAAATAAGTTCAGGCGCCACTAATTTCAGCTTACTAGGGACATTAAAATGCATTGGTTTTTCCATGCAATAGTTAACTATACATCTTCTCTTTGATTTTCTATGCAATAAATATCCAATGTTTATGTTATGTGTGTCTTAAGAGTATATATACACGATGCTACTCAATCAACAACCCATATTACTTTGGTTTTACTTCTAATTGTTTCAGCCATGCCTAATAGAGACGTTGAGACCCTACTATCCTACCACACTCTGATCGGTAAACTCATCAAACTAAAATGAAAAAAGTTATATATGTATTGTTATAAGCATTCTGACTTAGTTCTTGATTTTGCAGAGCCACTTGATCCCAATCCTGGTGATAAAATTGCTAAGATTGTTAACGACCTTCGTCGGAAATACCGAACATATGTTGTTGGGTTTGACATTTAAATTTTTCTTCAATGTTTAGGGAGATGTTCTTCTTCCAAGCATGTTCTGTCACGACTTTGGTGACCAGCTGGATCGTCTAGCAACTTGGTTGATGGTAACGGCAATGAATTTGAGGTTTATGTCGAGAAACACAAGAGTGGCATGTACCTAACTAAGGGATGGCATGCGCTTAGGGATTTTTACAAACTTACTCTTGGTTCTTTGATATCAATGGTGTTTCTTGGCTATGGAAGGTTTGAAATAAGCTTGAAAGATAGGTTTGGGCAGAAGATCCGTAATCCTGTGTTTACGCCATCAATGAAGTTTGTGATTGATCGTTCTTGGTTGCCTTTCCAAATGATGGATGATGTTCCTACACCTTATGCTCACGATGAGATGAGTTTCCAATTCTCATATGAAAAGAGGCTGACTGGTGACGTGATTAAGTCTGGCTGGTTGGTGAGTTAATTACCATCCCATTTTGATTTATGCTAATAAGCTGTTTTGGTGCATATTAAAAACTGACAGCTATTTTTTTTTCCAGGTTCTTGCTTTTGGTGGGTTTTGTGCGCTGACCTTGGACAAGAGCACTACTTCATTGAAAGTGGTCGATGATTGCACCTAGGGCAGAACATTCTTCCAGAACATTCAAATAATTAAAATCAAGGGACAAGTTCAATCTTCCCATTTAACAAAACATGTAACCATTCTCGTTTTCGGGACAAGGGTCATTCCAATAATTTCTAATTACCGAATTTAAAACCAAATATGTTAAAATATCATGTTTTCACATAATGATTAAGGGACAAGTACAAACATCTCATTTATCAAACTTGTAACCATTGAGGCTAAAATCTCTTTTTTACCGAATTTAAAACCAAATAGGTTCAAATAAATGTTTTCAATCAAAGGACATCAAGGGACAAGTACAAACATCCCATTTATCAAACTTGTATGTAGACCAAAAACTCATTTTCCCAACATGGGTCATTCCAATACTTTCATTTTACCGAATATGAAACTAAATAGGATCACATATCATGTTTCGCATCAAGGGACATGGTCAACCTTCATATTTATTAAACTTGTAACCATATAAGCTAAAATCTTGTTTTTGCGATAAGGATCATCCCATTACTTTCAGTTTACCGAATTCAAAACCAAATAGGTCAAATATTATGCTACGCATCAAAGGACATTGAGGGACAAATTCAAACTTTTAACCTTAGTCGAAAGAAAAACACATTATGTTCATACAAAGGAGAAAATGATGTATACCTGGAGCACAACACTTAGGCCACATTTTCTTCATGGTCCAAATATAATAACCGTGGAAAGATGATTATTCAACACCGTTATAAAATATCATTTAGAAATCTAACATATTTATAACTGTAGGACATGGTCTTCCTACTTATTCAAAGTTTCAAACATTCAGGACATGAAATTGCTCAAATTTGGGGAGTTATTATTATGAAATAATGATCTCACAAAGTAGATAAATAACATGACTGAAAACACTAGCATATTCAAAGTACTTTTAAACTTGAGATTCAGTTAGATCATATATTTCAAAAATAATTGCAATAAAGTCATAAAGTAAAAACAAAAATCTTGAGATCAGCAAGTTGTGCATAACTGGCATCGAACCTTTATTAATATCAATGAAAGAAAATTAAAATTGAACCTTAAATTTGCTTTTGTACGATGATTACATGTTAAATCCAATTTTCAGAATTATACAACTTAGAATTAAAGAAGGTTAGTCCCACCCTTACCTTAGGTTAATCGATTGCAAGCTTCTCCTCTTCTCATTGTTTTTTCCCTTTTTCTCCAAAAACTTGTTTCACGTGAAAACTATTCTGACTCTACTTTCTCCTATTTATTTCCTCAACCCTCTTTATCTTATTTCCACTTATTCCACTAAACTCTTCTAAATTCCAAAACAACCCCCACAACTTAATATTATTTTATTTTCAAATCTTATTCTATTAAATAATAAAATAAGCCACTTAATAAATCAACAACCCATCACATAATCATATAAATGACGTAAGTCATATAAATAGACTCTAAACTCAATAAAATAATCAAATAAGTAAATAGGGCGTTACAAACTCTCCTTGGAAGTGCAAGGGGGACATGACTGACTTCCGGTTTGTGGAAGGAACCTGTATAATTGCTCTCTCTCTCTCTCTCTCTCTATTTTTATCCGCTGCATCTAGTTCTGAACATCACTTTAGAAGTAGAACTCTATCTGCTTTTGATCAGGGTTTTAAACATAGGAGAAGAAGAAGAAGAAAAAGTCAACACAATTCAACCACTCTTCTTGTGTTTTTCTCACCTTCACTCTTCACAAGTCTCAGTGTCTGACATAATTCTACCTGTTAAGGCAGAGACATGATTAGCAGATTCAGCTTTCACTTCATCATTAGAGTCATTTCCATCTAACCAAGAGACAACTAAACTTTTCGTCTGTTTCTTTAGAAAAGTAGCACATTCTGTTATGATATGGCCATATCCTTCACACTCATGACATTGAAGACCTTCTGTCAAATCGTTTGAAAATCTTCTTGAACTGTGTCCTAATTAAAGCTAGTGACTTAGTCATATCTTCATCATCTTCATGAATTCCTTGTGTCTCATCAGAATCCATACTAGATGTAAAGGCAATACCCTTGCGCTTTTTATCAGTCTTGTTGTTGACAGTTATTTCAAAATTTTGAAAGGACCCTATTAATTCATCAACCTTCAAACTAGATATATCCTGAGCCTCCTCAATGGCAGTAACTTTCATGTCAAACCTCTTGGGTAGAGATCTGAGAATTTTTCTAACAAATTTTTCATCATAAATTTTCTCTCCAAGAGACTCAAAGGAGTTTGTAATATCAAGAATATTCAAGTGATAGTCTTGAATGCCTTCATCTTCTAACATTTTCAGATTCTCAAATTTAGTAGTAAGAAGTTAGACTTTAGCACTTTTTACCTTGGTAGTACCTTCATGTGCAGTTTTGAGAATCTCCCAAGCATCCTTAACCACAGTACATTGTTTGATCAGTCTGAACATGTTCTTGTCTACACCATTGAACAAAGCATTCAATGCCTTGGAATTTCCAAGAGCCAGTTCATCTTTAGCAGTAGCTCATTCTTCTTCTGGTTTCAAAACATCTGTCCTGTTACCATCAACATCAAGTGTCACGGTACGTTCCCAACCTCTCAGTACTGCCTTCCAGGTTTTGATGTCAATGGATTTGAGAAAAGCACTCATGCGTGATTTTCAGTAGTCATAGTTTGAGCCATCCAACAGAAGACGTCTATTTACAAATCCACCTTCCTTGTCCATAGTGCTAGAATGAAACTTCTCTAGAGCTTACCCTAACACATGCAGGGTGCCTGCTCTGATGCCAATTGAAATTCTAGCACACTTGTTTTAATATGTTCTACACGATGTTTTAACGTTTGCAATGTTTCGTTCAATGTTCCAATATCACGAGATAAACAGAAATAAAAACAAGAAAATAAACGACAAGAAAGTAAAGAACACAATGAGTTTGTTGACCTAGTTCGGTGACGAACACACCTACTTTGGGGGCTACCAAGCTAGGAAGGAAATCTTCTAGTGTAGTCCTTATTCTATAGCTCTCAACAAACTCCTCGTTTACACTAAAGACCTAGGACCTACTCGTATAGACTTCAAC
Organism: Medicago truncatula; assembly: GCF_003473485.1. NCBI lineage: Eukaryota > Viridiplantae > Streptophyta > Magnoliopsida > Fabales > Fabaceae > Medicago > Medicago truncatula. The sequence goes on along the minus strand of NC_053047.1, from coordinate 12,533,625 downwards.
CTAGGAACTCCTATGGTCAGTCACAGCCCTTGTGACCTATCAGACCTAAACACAAACTCAAAGTTGAAGCTACCTTCAACCAAAACAACTAACACCTTGTTTCACAACTTCAGTGTAGTACACAAGAGTATCAAACTCACACACAGTCCTAAACAAGTATCACAAACAATACAAGAAAGGATCACAAAATAGGTTCTAAACTTGCATCACAAACGATACAAGAGTAGAGCACATGTAGACTCAAAACCCTAAAAATCTAAACTTTTTAGTATGACGACTTTAATGACCAATTAGGTCTTGAAGTCTCCCTTATATACTAAAGCAGCTTGGACTAAATACATTAGTTATGCTTCAACACAAAGCAGATCAGTTCAGCTAATATGCAAAATAAGAATCATAAACAAATATGGAAAGTCCTAAAATGTCGGAACATCTTTAGGATCGTCCAAAACAATAACAAATATTTCCTAAAATATAAATACTACTTTAGAAATATTCCACAGCTGATTCTGTAAAGATATGTGTGTTGCTTGGTCAATAAGATAAGGAAATATTGTTTCCAAACAATAAAGGGCGCGCGTAAAAGTAGGCATGAACCCAGACACACTGAACCGTGCCAAGATGTTGGAACATTGCATCCAACATCTTACAGAGATGCCTAAACACATGTTGGAACATTAATTTCAACTTACACACATAAGGATATTTGTTTTATCAATAATGCAGACAATACAAAATACCCAACAGTCTCCGAATCATGTTGGCTACTCAATCTTCTCCTTGAGTTACATTGTCCCATTTACAAAGCCATCATGGTTTATTGTGACAACACCAGTGCAATTTATCTCTATTGTAACCTGGTCCAACATCAAAGAACAAAACATATTGAGTTGGATATTCATTTCGTTCGCGAAAAGGTGGTTCGTGGCCAAATCCGAGTTCTGCATGTACCATCACGATATCAAATTGCAGATATTTTCACAACAAGTCTTCCCTTGATATTGTTCCAAGATTTCCGTGACAGCCTCAACATTATCAATTATGTTTATTGTATATTCATTAGGCCTTATTATTTGACTTGTCAAATATGTAATTATATTGAATAGGCATTATTGAATATTCATTAGGCATTATTAGTTTCTATATTAGAATCAGAAACAATTGTATATTTATAATTCTCATCAATTATGATCAGGGAATTACATTCTTACAGGGTTCTCTGCGATGATTATCCCTCAATTCGCATCTTAGGGTTTGTGGTTTCAATGAATATTTTCTCCATTCATATTTGCGAAGATTTCATCTGGTTTTCTAATCTTGGTAATGTGATTCACCTTCATTGATGCTTGTTGATGGTGACTGAGCTTTGAATTCTGCTAAGGTTTTGTTTCAATTTGTTCTACTTTTTTTTTTGAACCACAATGATATTGTGAGATTATTAAATTTGATAATTATGATACTTGCTTAAGGTGTTATTGTGTTGAGTATGAAGTGTTTGATGATTTTACTAAATGAAATTTGACTCTGTTTTGCAATTTTTTGCCTAATTTGACTGTCATTGTGTTGCGTATGAAGTGTTTGATAATTTGACTCAAGAGAAGATGCAAGGAAGATGCACTTTACAAGAGAACCCAGACTAGCAACCACTCGTACGGAAGGAACCTCATCAACTGTCATCTTCCCCTCTTTGTGCGCCGTCCCTCGCCGTTTCTTCCTCTCTGTTGATTGAGTTCAACTTCAAGTATGTATTTTTTTTTTCATTTCTGGTTTTCTTTTGGAGACCAAATCTATTATTATCAATTCCTAAGATTGTTGTGGCATAGAAAATCGAATTAAAATGAATTAAAATCAAGGTTTATTGTGTTTAGAATTTTGATTGGAAGTGTAGTTTGGTGTTTAGATTATCATGTATGTATTTGAACTTGACACACGTATTCTCATGTAACTTGGTGATTGTATTCTCATGCATGTGTTTAGATTCAACAAGTGCTTAATATTTTTATAATAATTTATAGGAATAAGAAGCAAAATTATGACCATATCAACTTTGAAACACTTGAAGAGGATCATGAAGATTGGGTGTTGGAGGATTCACCACCATTCTTAACTTTTGAAGATTTGGAAGCACTACGCAAAGATCTTTCTACTATGACAATCCAATCTATTTCAAATAAGATTTGGTATGATGTTAGTTATTGTGATTACATTTTCTTTATTTAAAATTATTACTATATAAGTTAGTTGTGAATAATATCTCTAAATCAATGTTATTGTAGATCAATTTAATTTGGATGAAGATGTTGCAGCTGGAGAAACCATGGAACAGCAGCATACTGATAGCATAATAATCTACGAATTAAACATGGTATAACTCTAGCATTAGTCCTACAAGACCGAAGTGTATCAGAGTAGGAGATAAAACGGGGTTTTAAATGCATAATTGTGTCGACATATTTCTTCGACCATCATATAACTTTCACCCTTCAAACCATAACTGTAAAGTTTCTCTTTCATAGCAAAAACTAATAGATTACCATTCATAACCATAAACCCTCTAACATGAGGATTTGTGATGTGATCCTAAAATTCTCTCTCTTGACAAGAATAATAAAGTCATTGTGGAATAAAAGAACCAAATTACCAAAATTTTATTTGGTTCTTTTATTCCACAATGACTTTATTATTCTTGTTAAGAGAGAGAATTTTAGGATCACATCAATTTGTCTCATTCAATCCCAATGCTCTTAACCTCACTTTCAATACCTTTTTCCACGAACCTGACTCATAGTCTTTTAAAAACCAAACAGTGAAAACAAAATTTCTTAATTTCACCAAACAAATAGAATTATTGGAACTTCTCTTTTTACCCCAGTTGAATATGCCCATGTTACACATAATATGACAACCTTTTACAGCTTCCCTTGACAACTTAAGCATGGTTGAGATTCCATTCTCTAGATTATAAGACATTGTATATGGCTTATAAAAAGGACTAGATTTTGCAAAGTAAGAATCACAATCTGAGATAAAATGAAGACATCCCTTGTGAAATACAGGCATGTCAAATTTCATGTTCCTACCACCAGGTGAAAAACTATTTTTCATTGTTGTCCACCCGCCTTCTTTGATGTGATAAACACTACATGTATAAGAAGTTGGTGACCACAAACCTGAGTTTTCCAACATAAACACCTTGTAATCATCTAAAGAGCAATCTAACATGAGGTTTATATAAGCAAAACTATGTTGGAACCTGACTCATGATCAATCGAATCATGATCGTTAATGGTGTGACCAACAACTAGATCATTACTACAAGCTAAGACACAAACTCATTCCTCTCAACTAGATCATTAATGGTCTAGTTGAGTTTGTAATATGTAATTCAGTTACAAAGTCCTGGTCTTCACTTCCTACCCCGGAGTCATTTCAAAGAAACCATAGTTTTGCTGATATAAACCTCATGTTAGATTGCTCTATAGATGACTGCAAGGTGTTTCTGTTGGAAAACTCAGGTTTGTGGTCACCAACTTCTTATACATGTAGTGTTTATCACATCAAAGAAGGTGTGGACAACAATGAAAAATAGTTTTTCACCTGGTGGTAGGAACATGAAATTTGACATGCCTGTATTTCACAAGGAATGTCTTCATTTTATCTCAGATTGCGCCTCTTACTTTGCAAAATCTAGTCCTTTTTATAAGCTATATATAATGTCTTATAATCTAGAGAATGAAATCTCAACTATGCTTAGGTTGCCAAGGGAAGTTGTAAAAGGTGGTCATATTATGTGTAACATGGCATTCAACTGGGGTAAAAAGAGAAGTTCCAATAGTTATATTTGTTTGGTGAAATTATGTTTTCACTGTTTGGTTTTTAAAAAGACTAAGTCAGGTTCGTGGAAAAAGGTATTAAAAGTGAGGGTAAGAGCATTGGGATTGAATGAGACAAATCCTAATGTTAATGTTAGAGGGTTTATGGTTATGAATCGTAATCTCTTCGTTTTTGCTACGGAAGAGAAACTTTACAGCTATGGTTTGGAGGGTGAAAGTTATATGATGGTCGAAGAAATGTGTCAACACAATTATGCATTTAATACCCGTTTTATCTCCTACTCTATACACTTCGGTCTTGTGGGACTAATGTTAGAGCTATGCCTTGTTAGGAATTGATGTTGCTGCAAAATTGGATGGAGTCCAAACCATAACTATCTCCTACTCTATACACTTCGGTCTTGTGGGACTAATGCTAGAGCTATGCCTTGTTAGGAATTGATGTTGCTGCAAAATTGGATGGAGTCCAAACCATAACCGTTGCAATTATATATGTTGCCATGTTTAATTCGTAGATTATTGTTGAAACCATTGTAAAATAATATCCTAAAATTATCAAATTTAATAACTATTTACTACTGTTTATAAATGACAAATATGTTTTGTAAAAAAAATGACAAATACGAATTCACACACATAAACAACTTCAGCACCCAAATTTATCAGGAGCTGCACATGATATAAACTTTTAGGTGAAGGTAGCAAAGCTCGTATTCATGCTGCACCTAATAGACATAAAAATATAACTCATAATATGAATTGTCAAATTATCATCGAACATAAAAAATTTAGTGACACTGAGCGAATCCAATTCTGCTGGAGTCTTGACTATACATGTTAATCTCTACGACATGTCAGTTCAATGGTAACAATTCAAGTTTCATCGCATATAGTTGTAATTTTCTAAAATGACTATTAGTGCATGTTTGATATTAGACTGGGTTAGTCAGAATCATAATGACTCATCATGATTATGATAAACCTTCCATAATACCAAAAACACTTTTAATTGTAGATATATTTATATTTTTAAATAAATTAAAACATACGCGCTAATGTTTCCGTGAACCTAACTTAGTTAGTATGAACAAGTGTTGAGGCTCGAACCCTGAACACCCCACTTGTTCACGTTAAAAATGATAGATCTGTAAAAAAATTGACACAATAATAATGTATTAATGTGTGATACATTCTAAACAAAATAACACAGTTGAAGTAACGCACATATGCCAAGTCAGATCATGAAAGTCCTACTATTTCATTCATTAGGGGAAACTTTATGCCACATTTAAGAATTATTCAAAGAGATAGTGCTTGTTCACAGCAACAGACACATCCCAAGTACAAGTCATCCCTTTAGGAAACACAACCAAGTCACCAGCACCAAATTCAACTGACTCATTTGCTCCATTTGGTGTTACCTTAACTTCTCCTTCTAGAAGATAACATGTCTCTTTGGAATCATAAGTCCATGGGAATTTGCTTGGAGGACAACCCCATCTGTTACATCAGCCACCACTTAGAGAAAAATAATTTTATTAAGAGAGAAAAGTAAGAAGAGTAACATGCAAAAAAATAGAGTAAATGTATAATTTTATACCATTAAAATAAAACAAGAAAAATGTACATTTTACTAGTTTATTCATCACTCTTGCTTGATTAGTATTATTAAATACACTTTGTTATCCATAATAATACAAGGTAAAATGAGTTTAAACTACACGTTGAAAAAAAACAATTGAACCTCTTCTGCAATAGATTTTGAGAGGTAGCAAAACACTTTCACGAAGAGATTTTGAACTAATAAACCATAATGAGCACATGAGTAAGTTATTAATTGTATATTATACCTCTAAACATGTATGGAGTACTGAGATAGACACGAGAATAACACTAACATGTAGACACCAATAATAATAGTGATTGAGTTAATCACATGCATCAATGTCTTGCAGGTGTCAAACATTAACACGTCTCAAACACCAGACATACCTTCAATGCCATTAAAAAAAAAAACAAAAATAAACATACCTTCAATAAAACATACTGGTGGTAGTTGACTTGTTTATCATAATATAGTTCCTGATAAACCCTAAAACTAAAACATAAACATGTAAACATATAAACATTTAATCAACTTCAATCTAGTCTAACAAGTATTCATAAGATAAACATTTAATCATTTACTACCAAAAAAAAATCAAAATTTAGATAAACCCTAAAACTAAAACATTTCTAATTTAAGAGGAAAATTATAACATATAAACATAAACTGTCAATGGTAATGGATTATGGAAACTTACTTGTTATTGAAGTGGTGACTGATATGAATTTGAAGATATTTGGTGTTGGATGATTAGAGAGTTTTAGAGATTGAGTTTTGTGAAATGGACCCACAATAAATATTTGGTGTTGGATTAATTTTGATCAGTGCATATGAATTTGAATTTTGATGATATTAAAGTGGACCCACAATACTATTTTTCTTGGGAGTGTTTTCAAATTTTTTTTTTTGATAAATTACTAGAAATAAAAAAAAAAACTTATCAAGGGAGGAAATTGTAGATTTTAACATAAGAGTGGTGAAAAATGTAATTCAAGCTTCTTTCACGGGTGGGGAGTGAAATATTTTCTAATATATTTTGCATAAGAGGGGAGAGAGTGTATATTATAGAGTAAATTACACTCCCCTCCGCTCAAAGATGCTTGAATTACACTCCCCTCCCCTCTTAAGTTAAAATATACACTCCCCTCCCCTCTTATTCAAAACATATTAGAGAAAATTTCACTCCCCTCCCCTAAGAGAAGCTTGAATTACATCCCCCTCCCCTCTTATGTTAAAATCTACACTTTACTCCCTCAATATTCTTTTTTATTATTTCTAATAATCTAGCAAAAAAGAATAATTTAACACACTTAAAAAAAATAGTATTGCGAGTCTATTTTAATATAATAAAAAATTGAATACATATTTTTCGCTATTTTTTATTCACAATTTCATTAACATGTAGTTTTAAACCCTATTATAAAATATGAAACAACCCAAAACAAAATTAAAATATGTGAAAAATTACTAAAATCATTAAGGCATGATTATTTAGAAGTTAATTTTATACTCAGATTTATAAAATCAATAGCAATATATTTAAATTTAATTATCATTGACATTTAAACTATAAAGAAATGAATTAATTTTTCTTAAATGGTGATTCAAAATTAATATATATTATAAGAATATTTATTTATGTTCAAATAGATTAAAGTGTAGTGCATATTTAATTATTAAGGGAATGGTTTGTAATTCAAGCATCTTATAAGGGAGGGGAGTATAAATTTTAACATAAAAAAAAATATTGAGGGAGTAAAGTGTATATTTTAACTTAAGAGGGAAGGGGAGTGTAATTCAAGCATCTTTGAGGGGAGGGGAGTGTAATTTACTCTTAAAAATAAGTTTCCCTCATTATTCATATCACTCGTACATGTTTTGATAGGTTTTGTCAAACGAAACCCTAATCAAGAGACTTTGAGAAGAACGGTGGTAGCAAGAGTTTCAAATGGATGAAGATGACATCGTTGAGATTCATCCCTTCAAAAAGCATAAACGTGTATGCATTCATGCTTCTATTTTCATTACTTTGCGTTTTGCTTTCACTTTTCTTCAATTTCATTATGAATTAATTGCTATAAGTGATTCTCTTGCTATATATCGTATGCTTAGAGAGTTGTTTTGTTTCCTTATAATTTAGGGTTTAAAATAAAATAAAGTTCCAACTGTACGAAAGCTTTAAGCCTCAGGTTTGAGAACTATACACTGAGTTTCCAAGAAAAAAATAACAAAAACTTTATTTCGGTCTTTTGGGAAGATGGAATTTAAGGATTTTGGGGTAACATAGGTCCTGTTTGGATAAAAAAAATTAATTTGCAGCTTATAGCATAAACGCACAAAAGCACATAAATGGCCCCCTTATTTTTTAAACCTAAATATGAATTCGAGAGTTTTTTCGGTTTTATCAATGTATAGTTTTAAATTTTTTGTTTAGGTTTGTAGAGATTTGTTTATGGAGATTCCTTTGGCACTCTTTTTTTACAAAGCTGAATTTTAACATGAGTCCCATTTATTTAATTAAAATACCAATAGAAAACTTACTTGTTGTTATGTATATTTAAAGCAAGTGGGAGGCATAAACAATATTGAACACATAAGTGTAATTTGACAAAAATGCAATATAAATTCCAGCCTTTGTAGTTTGTCTATGCTTAGAAGTGTTTCTAAAGTTTCTATTTTTCTTTTTTCACATATGAAGAATGTAATTTACATTTGCAGGCAATTTTGCATGATGTTTTTGATATTGACAATGGTGATGACTATGAGGATTTAGTGATAGTTGGTGAAAAAGTTAGTAAAAGTAACAAGAGGAAGGTAATTGAAACCATTCATCAAGTTGTGGTTTGTATACGATGTTATTTTTCGTTTCTTGCAATAGATTGATATTATCTTTTCGTACTTGTCGGGAAAAGGTTTGGACCGGTAAGTGGAATTGAGTCTTCTAACTGTAACTCTTTGGTATCATATGATTTAATCAATGTTGATTGTCATGGTTCTTATCAATCATATGTAGATTAATATGCTTTATCACAAGAACAATTATATAAGACCACTTGGGTTGGTCTGGTCGTGATGCTTGGATTCTTAGAGTGTGTTTCTCCTCGAGATATAGGGTTTGACTCTCCTCGATGTGAATTATGGTGGACTAGTTTAACCTCTTCAAAATAAAAACGAGAACGTTTTATATGGTTGTCAAAATGTATACTAGTTTTGATGTGGAGCACATTTAAAATAGTATTTTATATGGTATGCGATCAGATGCTAAAGATAATAATGTGACAAACTCCTATCCATATGATCCTGTATTTGTTTCTGATATAATGATTGTAATTTGATATTATAGGGCATTCGGCATGATGTGATTTTCCTTAAAAAAAATTAAATTGAACGCTTCAAATTAAATGGAAGAAAAAAATATATTGAAGTATAATATTAAAAAATAAAAAAAAAAGATTCCCAACGTGAATTGAAGAGAGATGCTTGTGAAATAAATTGTCGAGAAGTAGTTTTTTGAAGAAGCATTCAACAACTTTTGGTCAAAGTTCATTGCATTCAATTTTATGCATTAAAAAAGGTACATTTTTTAGAAAGTACTTAATTGATATTGTATTTAACCTAACTTCTCCTTAAAAATATAGGGAAGTTGAAAAAAAAAACCGGGTCAAACGGTATCTTAATTTCCCACAACGGCAGTGTAGAAACAACTGATTTTGGGAGAAAAAAATTGGAAAATAGTTAAAAATAAAAAAAATTGAAAAATAGTTAAAAAAAATCGGTGAGGTAGCACCTAACCAAACAACACTAAAAAAAAATTATATGCATCAGCGTAACAAAAAAACAGATAGACAGACATAAAATATTACTCTAAACTTTAATGTGTGTGTATATATTCGCGAGGTTGAAGAAAGGAAATAAAAATATTTGGTATCATTAAATGACAGCGTGAATAAAAATATTTGTGAGGTTGTGATGATTAAACAATATTGAAATTAAAATAATTAATATTGTGTTTGACCCAACTTCTCCTTAAAAATTTAGAGAAGTTGGAAAAAAGTCGGTTCAAGCGATACCTTAATCTCCCACAACGGTAATGTAGAAGCCACTGAATTTGGGAGAAAAAATTGGAAAATAGTTAAAACTAAAAAATAAAAAAATCGGTGAGGTAGCACCCAACCAAGCAACACCAAAAAAAAATTATATGCATTATCGTAACAAAAAAATAGACAAACAGACATATAATATTACTCGAAACATTAATGTGTGTGTATATTCGCGAGGTTGAAGAAAGGAAATAAAAATATTTGATATCATTAAATGACAACGTGAATAAATATATCTGTGAGGTTGTGATGATTAAACAATATTGAAATTAAAATAATTGATATTGTGTTTGACCTAACTTCTCCTTAAAAATGTAGAGAATTTGGAAAAAAGCCGGGTCAAACGATACCTTAATCTCCCACAACGGCAATGTAGAAGCAACTGAATTTGGGAGAAAAAATTGAAAAATAGTTAAAAGTTATTAAAAATTAGAAAATAATTTAAAAAATTGGTGAGGGGCAAAATGGGAAATTTGGCATAAAAAAGATGAGGTGGCACCAAACCAAACCCATCAATTAGAAAATTACTTAAATGCCCATTCCAGGGACAAAATGGGAATTTCATATGGCATCAATTTTAATAGAGTATATAGAAAACAAGCGATACAGTATAAAAAAATGGAGTAAGATACTAGTTGATTGTATCATCAAAAAAGAAAAAAGGAAAAAAAAACTACGGTGGAAGCAAAAGATATATGATGTGATGACAAAGCACCCTAGCATATGGAAGTTGCATGTTTACGCATGCATGTTTTTTTATAAAAAAAATAAAAAAGGTTAACTGACAATTTAACGGTGTTAACTAAGAAGGGATGTGTATATCTATTTGTTGAAAACTTAAGGGATGTTAATGTTCATTTTGAAACTAGAGAGGGTGTTAGTGTCATTTTAATAAATTTTAGGAGAGGTGAGTGCAATTTCCTCTAATTTCATCAAAAGTTCAATCATTCTAAAGTTTCATAACATCATTATCATCGGTGTCTTCATCTCCAACTTCATCAAATTCTTTTTCGGATGATAAAGGGTTTTCAATATTAGAACAAAATACATGGCTTGAACTCACTTCAACATTAATTTCAGTACCCTGAAAAAAGAATTGAGTTTTGAAAGAAAATGGATCCAAAAAAATGTTTCTTTAAACGTAAACTCGGTCGAGTTTACACGAGTTTAATACGTGTTAACTATGTCAAACTCGTCAAACATTTCGATTTCAATAAAAATCGAGTTTACCTCAAAGTTAACACGTTTTTGACCCCTAAAAACATAAAGTCAAACAAGTTTATGAGTTAACACTCGATTTGTGGAATACTCTCACTGATCAGAATTATGGAGATGTGAGAATCACTTTTTCTACTAAAAAAAAATTGAACAGACAATTTAAGGGTTTTAACCAAGAAGGGAGGTGTTTGTCTATTTGTTTATATACTGAAGCAGCTTGGACTAAATACTTCGTTGGGCTTTAGTAAAAAGCAGATCGGTTCAGCTAATCTGCAAAACAGAATTCAGAAACAAATATGAAAAGTCCTAAAATGTCGGAACATTTATAAGATCGTTCCAGCCAATAACAAATATTTGCCAAAATATAAAATCTACTTTAGAAATATTCCACAGCTGATTCTGTATAGATATGCGTGTTGCTTGGACAATAGGATAAGGAAATATTGTTTCCTTAAACAATAAAGGGCGTGCGTGAAGGTGAAAAACACAAGAAGGGGGGGGGGGGGGGGGGGGGGGGGGGTTGAATTGTGTTTTCTTTTTCTCTTAAAAAATTACTTCTTCTGATAAAACTTCAGAAGCAGTTTGATTGCTTCTGATGAAATGATCAGAGTCAGATTGCAGCGGAAAAGAACAGAGCAGAGAAAAGAAAGACAAAGACACAGGCAGTTATCCTGGTTCCTTCCACAACACGGAAGTAGTCCAGTCCCCCTTGCACTTCCAAGGAGATTTCACTATAATCACAAGATTACAACTGCTCAATACTTTCTAAGTATGAGACTTCACAAAACTATGCTCAAGCACACACGCAAGAGTCTTCCAATGCTCAAGCACTAAGCAAGAGACTTCTAATGCTCAAGCACGCAGGCGAGAGACTTCTAATCAAACAAAAATACAGAGAATTGAGTTTGAATTGAACACTTGATATACAATCAGTGGTGTTCACAATACAATACAGAAAAGACTCTAGACTTTGAATTTCTAAGATGTATCAAATCAGTGCAGAAATTCAGTGTGCTTTGTAGAATCAAATTTGACAGAGTTTTGGCGCTTTTGAACTTATGTATCTCTATCTCTTATCTTCAAGTCTTCACTCCTTTATATAGAGGCGTGAAAGAGACGTTGAGATAATTAGCACGTCTAAAGAGTCGTTTGAAATCCTTTGATTATCCACCAGTGATCCTTTGCCTGATTTGGGTGTAGTCCTTTGAAGAATAAACTTCAAATTCATTCCCATCTTGAGTGTACAATTCTGCAGGCATGGCTGTTGTTTTGTCTTGTAGCGTAGACAGAAAACAGAGTAGTGGAGGTAGTGGTTGTACACTTGTACTTTGTCAACTCTATTAACGAGAGACAAGAGCTCAGTGCTATCCATATATCCGTTGATACCTCCCTTTCAATTCTTCGTTCTTCTTCGATAAGACTGAATTGAGAATCAGCTACTTTGAATCTTCAGTTTGATTAAATGATCAAATGTAGCTTCTGGCGAAGATATTGCTTCTGATGAAAACTTTTGCTTCTGATGACTTTCTGCTTCTGATGACTTTCTGCTTCTGATGACGTCATCTCTTCAGGAGCAGTTTAGCTTCAGGAGCAGTTTTCTTCAGATGCTCATAATTTCTTTTTCTTTCCATTGTTCTTCCAAGACCTATTGAAATAACTTGAGTAGCCTTTGGTCCTGTACACTTGAACAATTATTAGTAATAACCAATTGACAATTTTTAATACCTTGTTATCATCAAAACTTAATAAGGTTCATTGTGAAACACATTTTGTTCCAACAATCTCCCCCTTTTTGATGATGACAAACAATAGTATTTAAAATGTTCAATTGTTGTTGATCTAATTAATAAGTTGACTACTGGGACAGAGGTTTGTAAGCTCCCCCTGAGTCTAATAGATCTTTAAGGTGAGGTTTGTAAGCTCCCTCTAAGTTCTATTCTTATTAATTAAATTTCAATAAAATACTTATAAAATCAAATCAGAAGTATTTAAGAAATTTAGAAGTGGTTATAGTAGGGCTCAGTGCCTTAAAAAATACTATACATTTACTCCCCCTTTTGTCATCAACAAAAAGAATAGAAACAAAAGAAAGAGTATCAGAGCAAGCAGCATTAAAAACAGTAAATATCATCAGAGTTAAAGCTTGTAAAACATATTGAAGGTGAAAAAGCACAAGATCCAGAAACAATGATAATATATATAAAGAAAGATTAAGATACAAAGACACAGCTACTAAGAACAAAAGTAAAAAAAAAACAAGCTAGAGTTGGGTGTGCAACTAAGGTTGGGCTTGCTTATACAACTGTTCTAAGAGATACTTGATCTGATCATCCTTCTTCTGAAGTAGCTCATCCTTTTCCCTCATTCTTCTTTTATATCCAGCCTGAATTCTAGCAGTCCTAGTGATGTACTCTTCTTCTGGATAGAAAGGAGTGATGTCCAGCAGAGGCACAAAATTCAGCTCTTTCTCCTTAGCTGCTTCATGCATATCATCCAAAAGCTTCTTCAGCATAGCAGAGTGAGATGACACACATTTAGTTCTAAGCTGATCCAGCAGCTCATCAAAGCTCTTCTGTAGATCCATCCACTGATCATAATAGTGAATAGGAGGTACAGGAACTGTTCTGCGAAGAATCAGTGCCTGAATCTCATCACTAAGTCTGATCAGTTGTTCCTCTATATACTCAGACTCCAGGATATGGTCAGGGATGGGTGAAGGTTCAGTTTGAGTTGTATTTGATGTGGAAGGTTGGTCAGAGGTTAAGTCTATTATAGTGGGTGAATCTGGTTGTTGTTGTTGTTCTGTTGTTTGGTCAGAAGGTATATGTTGGTCAGAAGTTGTTTGGTCAGGAGCAACTTGTTCAGAAGCATCTTGTTCAGGAACAGTTTGTTCAGGAACAGTTTGCTCAGGAACATTTTGCTCAGGGATGGTTTCTGTTTGTTGGTTTTCTAACACAGTCTTTCCAGGGACTGTCTTAGAGGCCTTAGTGGGTGTTGGTTGCATTTCACCACCTAGATGTTTTTCTAAGTTGTGAAGGGTTGAGGATTCTTGGTGTTGGGGGGTTTCTGAAGTAGTTGCATCTGAAGCTACTTCAGAGGCTTTTTGTGGAGATTGGTTATTTGGTGAGTTTGTTTGGGTAGGTTCAGGTTGTTGTATACTAACAGGTTCTGGAGTATCTGGATATAGTGGATGAGTAGTAGGCAAATTGAATTTCTCACAAAGTTTTATCCTATTTTTTGAAAATTTTATTTGAGTACTCTCATAGTCAAGTGTTCCAAATTCTGTTAGTTTGGTAGGTTTGGTTTTTAGAAGCTTGTCTATATGTTGGCTAAGGGGTTGGTCATCTGATTCTGTGGATGATGAAGAGGGTGAAGAGGGTAGAGATAGAGACTGAGTATTAGTTGGAGCTTTAGATGGATTACCTGAGGACTGAGCTTCTGGATGAACTGCTTCTGGAGCTTTTGAAACAGGTTCTGATGAAGTTGTTCCTGAAGCTTGCTTATTCTTCAAGGCTTGAGAAAGCAGAGTTGCTCCATACTGAACAGTTTCTAACTCAGACGCTAAAGCAGCAATGTCAGGAGTAGGCACATACCCTGCAGCCTTGAGACGCTCATCCCTATCTTTCTCAAACAGTTCCTTCAACCTTTTCTTCTCTGCTATCTTGGATGCAGAAACCTCCCTAGCATACTGCCTCATTTCTTCAGTCATTTCGAAACTGGGCATGACTATGGGCTCAGAAGTTGCAGTCCTTTTTGCCTTCTTGGGGCTTGAGTCTTCATCCCAGTTCTCTTCCAGTTCTTTCAACATTTCTTCCCTTCTTCCTTCAGCTGTCTTCAGATTTCTTGTTAAATTAGACCTCTTCCTTTTGATGGTCTGAAGAGCAGCTTCTCTTTTATTTTTGGGACTTGAAGGCTTTTCAGAAGCAGCTTGATCAGAAGCAGCTTGTTCAGAACCAGTTTGTTCAGAAGCAGGCTGTTCTGCTGTTTCTTGAGTACTCCTTGTCCTTTTACTGATAAGAGGGACATCATCCAAATCCTCCACTTCCTCAAGAATGGTGGACATAGCAGATTTTTCCTTCTTGGCTTTCTTATGCTTCTGAGCACCCACTTCAGTAGCATCTTCAGCAAGGTATTCTTCCTTGGTGATCTGCTTCTTTTTAGATTTTCTGCCTTTGGCCACAGGCAGATCACCACCATACATTTCTTCTGGGATATCTTTCAGGCTGATTTTCTTGTTGTAGCTCTTGTAGTAGTCCAAGATGTAGGCCCTCTGCACATCCAGGGGATCTTTCTTGCAGATGGGGATGTGATGAGTGACTAGATCAGATATGACATCAGATTCATGCATATCTGTATCTAGTTTCCTGCATGTTGAAATCAGCCTCATCTTGACTAGAGTTGCCCCATTGATTATTTTTCCTGTGACTGCTCCCAGCTTCTGATTATCATAAATACCCACGTCTTTCAGGGCACTTAGGAGTCCTCCTTCTTGAAAGATTATGGAGAGCAGCCTACCATAAGGAACGTACTTCCTGTTCTCCATCTGACTCTTCTTGAGTTCCTTGATCATGTATTTAAACATATACTTAGGGACGTTCATTGTTGTTTCCTGAGAGATGGTGTGATGCAGAAAGACTTTGTGACCAAGTGAAGGTTGATCACTTCCTCCACCTTTGGGAAAAATGTTTTCATTCTGGATCTTCAGCAACATTTTCTTTTCCATGCTTAAGGTGCTGTAAGGCTTAGCATCCTTTGATCCGTAGATAGTGTTGTTTACTATTTCCTTCCAAGGGCTTGTTCTGGGGTTAGGAATCTCTTCTCCATCGTATGTCCCAGAAGCATCTCTCCTCATAGCTTGAGCAATCACTTGCTCATTGATTGTTACAGGAATCCCCATGACGTTTGATCTAAACTCAGTCCCAGTGAAGGCGAGTAGACCCATTTCTTCTCTGGTTTTTCCCACCAAAGTAGGATCAACCAGAATCATCTGAGCTTCTTCCTGTTTAGCAGCAACTTTGTCAAACACTGAAGCTCTTACCCAGAATTGTCTGACAAGCACTTCATAAGTAGGACCGTTGAGAAGACTGAAGTAATTCATTAGCTTCTGCTTCTTGTAGAATCTTACCAAGTCGCACCCATGGTGAGTTAGAGAAGTGAAATCCACAGGATTTTCCGCTTGAATGATTAGCTCCCATTCCTCAATAGACATAGTTCTTCCTTTGATTTCATAAGCAGGAGTATCTATATCCATATTCGATGAAGAACCACCGGCAGAACTTGAAGATGCCATTGATTTGAAGTAGAATTAGGGTTCTAAGGTGTTTTGAGAGGATGAGAGAATGTGCTTACTTACACAGAGGGTTGAGAAGAAATTAGAAAGTGTTTGTTGTGAAGTGAGAAGTGTGTGAAATGACTTAGTGTTTTTATTAAAACGTTTGTAATTCAGAAGGGACAAACAAACACAGCATTAATGACAAATTAGGGGCGCGTGAAAGTATGTTAAAAAGCGAATAAAAACATCATTGCCCTTTTTGTTATACTCCAATACAAATAGACCACGTCAGAGACTCTTCAGAAAACTACCTTTTGGGTAATGGGACAGCTGTTACATAAAGTAACTGCCAACGTTCCCACTAACCAAGCTATTCAGAAGCAAAGAATAACACTTCTGAAGTTTTAGTGCTGACGTCATCTTCAGAAGCACATTTTCCTCAGAACCTCAGTTAAGAGCTTCTGATGAACCAAAATGCTTCTGAATAAACTTCAGAACCAAACTTCTTATTCAGAGGCAAGCAATTTTTCAATCAGACACAAAATTCATGTTCAAATTTTTCTTAATAAAATCAAATCTTTCAACAGACAAAGGTTTTGTAAATATATCAGCCCATTGATGTTCAGTATCAATGAATTGTATATCTAAAATTCCTTTTTGAACATAGTCTCTGATAAAATGGTGTTTGATTTCAATATGCTTGGCTCTTGAATGTAGAATTGGATTCTTTGACAAACAAATAGCAGCAGTATTATCACAATAAATGGGAATACTGTTAGCATTGATCTGATAGTCTTCCAACTGATGTTTCATCCAAAGTAGTTGTGTGCAATGTTATCATGGTTTTTGGGTGCCAAGCCATTAATTGGACTTGAACCTTTTGACCGTTGATATTCTCTATTTTTTCTTGGGAAGGGCAAAATTGAGAAAAACCCTTAGATTCTAAGTTCGGGGGTCGTTTTCGCTACGGGAAGGTGTTAGGCACCCGGAGCGATTATGGTACTCCATAAGAGCCGCTCTCCTAAGTTTATTTCTACGCTTTAGTTTTATTGCTTATTTTTGTAAAAAGGAAGGTATGATTAGTGAAAAATGGGGGTGAGAAGAAGTAGAATTTGATTTTTTGTTTCGGCTTGGATGAGTTTTGACTCATTGCCTACGTACCGTTTTACGGGATCAAAACCGGCGTAGTTCTTGCTAAAAGACTTGTTGTTTTTTTTTGTTTTAATTGTTTGATTTTAAGTTTTGAAAATGGTTTTGAAGAAGGAGATTGAGAGGCTTCATGAGCATTAGATTTAGCAAAAAAAGTGAGGTTTGATTAGTGATTAAAAGGAAAGTCTGAATGATTAAGATGAATTGAATTTTTCTTAAAAAAAAAAAGAAAGGAAAAATGAAGTGTTGACTTCATATTTATTATGAAAATTTTTGAAGTGAAGTTCAATTGTTTTTTTTTGAAAAAAAAAGATGGATTTTCTCTAAGTGTTTAAAACCTAAGCGCTTATCTAACCATACAATCCTATGCATACATCTAAGGTGAGTGTGTGCGTGTCGGTGCGCCATAGTGTCCATAGTCCATATTACAAAAATTGCCTAAATACATTCTATGGCCCCTTTGCCAAGCTACAAACCAATGATAACAAATTACACCTCTAAATGAATTAAAACTTGCAAAAAATAAATGCTAGGCTAAAGAAAGTGGAGGAGGTAGTGAAATGCTATGAAATGTATGGCACATGAGATGAAATAGTTAGTAAAATAAAGCATAGAGTAAAAGAAATGCACAAGACAAAATAATATTGAAAAGGGAGGAAATGAAAAGAAATTGATAAAGTGTCAAAAATACGCATGAAAGTGGTTATAGAATTCTAGTACATGCATGACCCCTAATTCCTTCATTATGACAAATTTTAGAGGTCTTGTTTGGTGTCGAAATGAGGGAAAATAGGACACATTTTATGCTAGAATTTATAGCACACTTTCACAATATTTTGGCACTTTATTAACTAGTAAAAGTGCATGTTAATTGCAAAGCAAAGAGGGAAGTAAAAACACTATACACAAGCAGCAACTTGCACCCATAACCAGTGATAAATTCATCACAAAAATCGCATCTTAAGAACTCATATCACATGCCAACGTTTTCATGAGGAATATACTACTAAAATGCACAAAATTATGCCTAAGCATTCTAATTAACCAAGAAATATCACATACTCTCTTTTATCATTTTAAAACCATTGAGAAGTATCAAAAAGGCATGAAAATTCATCAAGAAATATGTGATAATTTTTGGAGATTTTATTAAGAAAATTTAAGCATGCAGAGGTTCCAGTAGCAAAGAGACAGGGTGCAGATAGCAAAAAAAAAGCAGTAAAAACGAAAATGAAAGGCCCAAACCATAACAAGAAAATCTGGAGCATCAGGGAGCGTTAGATTGATCTGAAGGCTGAGAACGAGGGAGTAAAACCGAAAATAAACCGGACCGGTTCAAGTCTCTATATATAGAGGTGAAATCCGGTTTTTTCATTTGTTACTCCTCTTTCTCTTTCTTCTCTCCTTTAGAGAGAGAAGCTCCACCTTCTCTCTAACTTTCCGATCATCTTCTCCGGTTGGCATGGCTTTTCCGGCGCGGCGGACGGCGGTGGCGCCTCCGCGCCGGAGTTCGAAACTTCTCCGATTCAAAATTTTTTTACGTTTTTAAACATCCTTTTTTACGTACTTCTCGAATCCGAGCTTAGATTTTTCAAAAAAGGTTTGAATCGGAGTAGATCTGAGTTTAAACTTCGAAGAAACTTTGGAACAAAAACGGAAAAAGGAAAGAGAGAAAGAAGTGAAAAGGATTACCTCTTTGTTGCTTTTGGCTCACGAACGTGATTCTTGGTTTGGCTTGGCTTGTTGCGTTCGAATCCACTGCTTTCTTCTTCTTCTTGCTCACGACACGTTCGTGCTTGCTTCTGTTGCTTGCGTTGTTTCCGTAATGGCTTCCGTTGCTTGCGTTGTTTCGCACTGGCTTCGGTTGCTTGCGCTGTTTTTGCGTTTTTTCCTCTTCTTCTCCGATTCGCGCTTTTCGTGATCGTGCTTGAGTCCAGCAATGGATTCGCACTCGTATTGCGAAAAGGACAATTCGATGATGACGATTCTTTGATGAATCTTCTGAGAATTGCGAAAACTTCAAAGGATTTTGGTGATTTTTGTGATTCTGGAAATTCTAGGGTTTTTGAGATCTTTTTGTGTTCTTGATGAATCTGTTTTTTGATCTAACTGAATTTGGGAGAGGAAAATTGATTCTGTTTTCTCTATGGTGAAGTGGCGCGTGGTTACTCGGTTATGTGGCACTGTGAACAGTATTTATAGCTGAGGTGTGAGTGACTGGACCAATGAGGAGCTGCCACGTGGCATTGGGCTTGTGATTTGGGCGCTGCCTTGTAATTTTGGACTTTGAGGACCTCCCTGCAATTTTGTAAAATATGGGACTGGACTGCAATTTTAAAAATAGAACTAAAAAAACATAAAGATTGGACAGTTTGGACTTAAATGCAATTTTAAAAAGTTGAAGGATTAAAATGCAAAGTAAAAATAAAAATGAATTAAAATATGTAATTTGACTAAACGTAAAGCGAAACAAAAATAAAACTGACAAAACGGACTAAAACGAACCAATGGCCTAAATGAGGTACTTCAAAGTAACCTCTCTATGCCGAAATTTCGTGTGAAATGACCAAAATGCCCCTAGGGCTAAAATTGACCTAAACAGATTCAAATTGACTCGACACTGACTCAGACGCAAGTTTGAAACGAAATTAACAAAGTTTACTGATGAAATGAAAAAAAAAACAATTTGAAAAGACTCAGAGACAGTCACAAGGATGAAAATGGGTCCCACTGCAGGAAATGACCAAAATACCCTTCTGTATGACTTTTTGCAAATTTTGAAATAAACTGTAGAAAAAGCAATGCAATGATTCAGAGACACTTTTGAATGACTTACAAGACAAGTAAAGACATTTTGAAAGGTTTTATGCAAGAAAAACATAGGTAAAATTGTGATTGAAAATACTGCGAGGCAGAGACAATTTGAACTGTGCAGTTGAAATTTGATAATTGACAAAGTTTGAAATGAAATTGGGCCCAGTATTTTTAGGTCCAAAAACAGGGTATAACATGCAACAACTTGCAGCTGAAATGTACTCTGCTTCTGCTGTAGACATAGCAATAGTTGCTTGTCTTTTGCTTGCCCAGGATATCAGATTCTCTCCCAGGAATTGACAATTTCCACTGGTTGATTTTCTTTCAATCCTATCACCAGCATAATCAGCATCACAGAATCCAATCAACTTATAATCTAGGGATTTCCTATACAGGAGTCCAAGATTAGTTGTTCCTTTCAGATACCTGAAGATTCTCTTAACTGCAGTTAAATGAGATTCTCTAGGATCTGATTGAAATCTTGCACACAAGCATACACTGAATAAAATATCAGGTCTAGATGCAGTGAGGTATAACAGAGAACCAATCATACCTCTGTATAGCTTCTGGTCTACTACTGTTCCAGTATCTTCTTTGCTTAAGGTGCAGGTTGGATGCATTGGAGTGTTCATCACTTTACAATCTTCTAGCTTGAACTTCTTCAGAAGCTCCTTTGTATATTTTGTTTGATGAACATATACTCCTTCTTTACTTTGGTTGATTTGAATTCCCAGAAAGAATTTCAATTCTCCCATCATACTCATTTCAAATTCATCCTGCATTAACTTAGAAAATTCTTTGCAAAGAGATGCATTAGTAGAACCAAATATTATATCATCAACATATATTTGCACAATCAAAATATCTTTCTTAAGAGTCCTTCTGAAGAGTGTTGTGTCAACTTGTCCTCTTTCAAAATCATTTTTAATTAAGAAATTACTTAGTCTATCATACCAAGCTCTGGGAGCTTGTTTCAAGCCATATAGTGATTTCTTAAGTTTATAAACATGGTCAGGATGCTTAAGATCCTCAAACCCAGGAGGTTGTTTAACATACACTTCTTCTTCAATGACACCATTAAGAAAGGCACTTTTGACATCCATTTGATATAATATTATGCCATGATTAATTGCGTAGGATAGAAGTAACCTGATTGCTTCCAATCTTGCAACTGGAGCAAATGTTTCAGTGTAATCAATGCCTTCTTGTTGACTGTAGCCTTGAGCAACAAGTCTGGCTTTGTTTCTGGTTACTTCTCCTTGTTCATTCAGCTTGTTTCTGAATACCCATTTTGTTCCAATAATGTTCTTCTGAGAAGGTTTGGGTACCAGATCCCACACATCATTCCTTTGGAATTGATTTAGCTCTTCTTGCATAGCTAATATCCATCCATCATCTGAGAGAGCTTCTTCAACGGTTTTAGGCTCAATTATTGAAAGCAGTCCTATTAATGACTCTTCTTGTCTAAAATGTGATCTTGTTCTTCTAGGACTATCTTTGCTTCCAATGATTAGCTCCTCAGGATGTGAAGATTTGTGCTTGAATTTAGGTTGTATAACCTGCTGAGTGTTATCTTGAAAGTCCTCAGAAGCACTTTCATTCTGTACTTTTGGGCTAGGTTCTGCTTCTGAATTAGACTCAGCTTCTGGAGTGATTTCAGCTTCTGGACTAGTTTCAACTTCTGTATACTTTTCAGAATCAGAAGGTTGATCAGATTCTGATGCATCTTCAGAATCAGTTGTACCTGCATTACTTTCACTTTGCTCTGAAGTTTTACTTCCAGGCTCTCTATCATCAAATTTTACATGCATAGATTCTTCAACACATTGTGTTTCTGAATTATACACTCTGTATGCCTTTGACCTTTCAGAGTAACCTAAAAAGATTCCTCTTTGAGCCTTGGCATCAAATTTCTTCAGATAGTCTTTAGTGTTTAAGATGTAACAAGTACATCCAAACTGATGAAAGTAAGAGATATTGGGTCTTCTTCCTTTAAAGAGTTCATATGCTGTTTTCTCCAACATAGGTCTGATATAGATCCTATTTTGAATATAACATGAAGTATTGACTGCTTCTGCCCAAAAATGTTTAGCTAAGTTGTTTTCATGGATCATGGTTCTGGCCATTTCTTGTAAGGTTCTGTTCTTTCTTTCTACAACCCCATTTTGTTGTGGAGTTCTAGGAGAAGAAAACTCATGGAGAATCCCATGTTTTTCACAAAAAAGTTCAAATGGCTCATTTTCAAATTCTCCACCATGATCACTTCTGACTTTCAAAATTTTCAATTCTTTTTCAGATTGTATTTGAGTGCAGAAGCTGCTAAACACTTCACATGCATAGTCTTTACTTTTAAGGAATTTTACCCAAGTCCATCTGCTGTAATCATCAACAATGACTAATCCATATTTACTTCCATATAAGGATGCAGTGTTAACTGGACCAAAAAGATCAATATGGAGTAATTCTAAGGGTCTGGAGGTTGATACAATGTCTTTAGATTTGAAAGAACTTTTCACAATTTTCCCTTTCTGACATGCACCACAAAGTGCATCTGAATGATAATCAATGTTAGGCAATCCTTTGACCAGTTGTAACTTGCTAATTTTAGAAATTAATCTCCAATTAGCATGTCCCAACCTTTTATGCCATACCCATTTTTTATCATTCATTGACAGAAGGCAAACTACCTTCTGATCAGCCAGATCAGAGAAATTTATTTTATAGACATTCTCAACTCTCTTTCCCTTGAATGTAATGGATTTGTCATCCTTGTTGACTAGTGTGCAGTTGGTCTTACTGAACGTTACATCATACCCATTGTCACAAAATTGACTTATGCTCAATAGGTTATGCTTCAGACCATCTACTAGCCACACATTATTAATTGAGATGGAGGAATTACCAATAGTACCTGTACCAATGATCTTTCCAGTTTGGTTGCCACCAAACTTCACTTCTCCTCCATCTTTCATTGTAAGGGTAAGGAACAAAGCTTTCTCTCCAGTCATGTGCCTTGAACATCCGCTGTCTAGGTACCATGACCTTTGTTTCTCTCTTGCCCTTAAGCACACCTGCATTTTTGGCCAATTCAGATTTAGGTACCCATATCTTCATGGGTCCTTTTGGGTTAGTTTTGGAGGTTTTACTTTTCCTCCCTTGTACCTTAGGGTGAATGCTGAGTGGCTTCTGATCATTCAATACTTTAGGTTTGACACCTTTTGGTATTGTTTTCTCAGAAGCAGTAGCTGCTTTGTTCTTCTGATCCTTTTGTTTTGGAATTTTAGATTCTGGTTTAATCAGATTCTGATGAACAGGTTCTGATCTTTTCATAATTTTAATCTTTTGACTCTTAGGATCAGATTTTGTCATTACCTTGATCTTAAGATTCTCTGGCTTTGATGTGATCTTAGCCTGTGAACCTGAAGCTTCAGGTTTTGACTGAACAGCAGTTATAGCATTTGTACCTTCAGGCACAAAGGTGGATTTCAATCCATCCTTGATACAATCACAGTAGCTCTTGAGACTGTATTCTTTGGATTTCTCCTCAGAATATCCAATCCCTTTGCCTTTGTTCTTGTATGTGCTGTAGATCATAGAAGCAACTTTGCTTCTGTCTATTCCAGCCATAATAAAATCATCCAAGGCAATCTCATGTTTATTGCCTGAACCTTTATCACATTTTTCTTGTAGCTTCTGACAAAGACTCTTGAGTCTATCTTCATATGTTGTTGATATGAGGTTAAACCCTTTGAGTTCTTCTTCAGAAGCTTTCAGTTCCAATAGAGTTGACTTTTGTTGTTTCATCAAATCAACATATTTTTCTTTTAAATCTGTCAACTCATTGGTTCTGTGTTCAAACAGTGATAAAAGTTCTTTTAGAGAATCAACAAGTTCTTGTCTAGGGATTTTGGAATATACCTCATTTTCATCTTCTGAATCTGATTCAGCTTCTGATACTGCTTCTGATGATACTGTTGCCACTAACCCCACGGCTGCCTTAGCATCATCATCAGCTTCTTCTCTATCAGAACCAGATTCACTATCCAAATCTTCCCAGGTCGCCATCAAGCTCTTTTTGATTTGCTTTTCTTCAGTATTTGCAATCCAGAAACTAAAGTTTGAAATCTTGAGTACATTTCTTCTATACTCTCATCATCCTTCATTTTGAAAAGTTCATACTGATGAACTAGCATCAAAGCTTTAGCCTCTTTTACTTTCTTGCTGCCTTCAAAGTTTGCACATAGAGAAGCAAACATAGCCTTCGCAGTAGATTTGTCACTCATTTTCATGTATTCGGTGCGAGGTATAGAAGCCACAATGATTCCTCTTATCTTGTGGTGTTTCTTATAAAGCTTCTTCTGAGCAGGAGTATGTATTCTTCTGTCTATAGCAGCTCCTTCTTCATCCAAATCCAGATCATCAACTCCATCTTCCAGTATATCCCATAGCTCTTCATCCAATCCCATGATAAAGCTGTACATATTAGTTTTCCACCATGAAAACTCTTCTGGATCTCCATTAAACTTTGGAGCTTTTCCAGAGTCTGTTTTCTTGTCAGCAGTATCATAGTCATGCTTGACACTTGTGTATTTTGTAGTAACTGATTCCTCATCTCCAGACATGTTTTTCTAATAGATCTTGAACTGTAACACGGTTAAGTGCTGTGATAACAGAGCAAGCTCTGATACCAATTGAAGGTGAAAAACACAAGAAGGGGGGGTTGAATTGTGTTTTCTTTTTCTCTTAAAAAATTACTTCTTCTGATAAAACTTCAGAAGCAGTTTGATTGCTTCTGATGAAATGATCAGAGTCAGATTGCAGCGGAAAAGAACAGAGCAGAGAAAAGAAAGACAAAGACACAGGCAGTTATCCTGGTTCCTTCCACAACACGGAAGTAGTCCAGTCCCCCTTGCACTTCCAAGGAGATTTCACTATAATCACAAGATTACAACTGCTCAATACTTTCTAAGTATGAGACTTCACAAAACTATGCTCAAGCACACACGCAAGAGTCTTCCAATGCTCAAGCACTAAGCAAGAGACTTCTAATGCTCAAGCACGCAGGCGAGAGACTTCTAATCAAACAAAAATACAGAGAATTGAGTTTGAATTGAACACTTGATATACAATCAGTGGTGTTCACAATACAATACAGAAAAGACTCTAGACTTTGAATTTCTAAGATGTATCAAATCAGTGCAGAAATTCAGTGTGCTTTGTAGAATCAAATTTGACAGAGTTTTGGCGCTTTTGAACTTATGTATCTCTATCTCTTATCTTCAAGTCTTCACTCCTTTATATAGAGGCGTGAAAGAGACGTTGAGATAATCAGCACGTCTAAAGAGTCGTTTGAAATCCTTTGATTATCCACCAGTGATCCTTTGCCTGATTTGGGTGTAGTCCTTTGAAGAATAAACTTCAAATTCATTCCCATCTTGAGTGTACAATTCTGCAGGCATGGCTGTTGTTTTGTCTTGTAGCGTAGACAGAAAACAGAGTAGTGGAGGTAGTGGTTGTACACTTGTACTTTGTCAACTCTATTAACGAGAGACAAGAGCTCAGTGCTATCCATATATCCGTTGATACCTCCCTTTCAATTCTTCGTTCTTCTTCGATAAGACTGAATTGAGAATCAGCTACTTTGAATCTTCAGTTTGATTAAAGGATCAAATGTAGCTTCTGGCGAAGATATTGCTTATGATGAAAACTTTTGCTTCTGATGACTTTCTGCTTCTGATGACTTTCTGCTTCTGATGACGTCATCTCTTCAGGAGCAGTTTAGCTTCAGGAGCAGTTTTCTTCAGATGCTCATAATTTCTTTTTCTTTCCATTGTTCTTCCAAGACCTATTGAAATAACTTGAGTAGCCTTTGGTCCTGTACACTTGAACAATTATTAGTAATAACCAATTGACAATTTTTAATACCTTGTTATCATCAAAACTTAATAAGGTTCATTGTGAAACACATTTTGTTCCAACAGTGCGTACATATAGGCATGAACCCAGGCACACTGAATCGTGCTAGGATGTTGAAACATTGTATCCAACATCTTACAGAGTTGTCTAACCACATGTTGGAACATTGGTTCCAACTTACAGAACAAGGATATTTGTTTTAGCAATAATGCAGCCAACACAAATACCCAACATATTTACATAAAGATTTATTTATGCAGATAAAACGTATAAAATTTGCAACGGGAGTGATGCAAACATTGAACAATATTTTGCATATAAAATAAAAACTTATTTAACAGAAGCATTACATTGATTTTAATATTTTGAAAATAATCATGAGTTTTTTTAAAAAATAGTTTATTTACTTTCTCAAAAATGTATATAAAAATTCGTTTTCGCGTACATAAGAAAATAAAATCCACAACGATTCAAATATTTAACATTATTTTTTATATATTAGGAAAAAAATATTCAATAAAAACATTATATTAAAAATCCACAACGATTCAAATATTTAACATTATTTTTTATATATAAGGAAAAAAATATTCAATAAAAACATTATATTAATGTTGATCATTTCATTTAATATTTTTAACCAATTGATGATATTACCAATGTAATAATTTTTATATGGTGGTCGAGCCCGCTTTCATGTATGGGTATCGATTGACTATGTTGTAACTTGACAGGATGTTATTCTTTCCGTGATTGTTATGGCACGCCTTATGCTGCAACAATTACGTTTACGTTGCTCTTTTCGTGACTATGTTGTAATTCATTTTGGTTTCTTAAAATAAAAAAAATAAAAAATTATATGATTATCACAATGTTACAGTCCGGGTCTATTACTAATAACAAAATAAAATATAATAAGAAGAAAATAAAAGCTAACCTAGTAGGGACAAAAGAAATGTTTCATCATAAAGAAAAAAATAAAATAAATAACAAATAATAGTAGCAAGTCAGAGTCTTGCAGTTTGTACATTAATATGAAATTGATGGGACAAGACTTGAAGTTGTTCAGATCAGACATGAGATGAGAGATATTTGGTGTTAAATTACAAATATTTGGGTCTGTGGTGCAACATAAAAAATCCAGGGGAATAGTAACAAAATATTTTTGCAAAGGTGACAATTATTATGGAATAGACGAAATAATATCATATAATAGAGACTGAGCGTAAATGTACTAAATGTTTTTTCTACTTTTCTTTTCCCTTTTTTTTTTTTATTATGGAATAGAGGGAATAATATCATATAGTAAAGACTGAGTGTAAATAAACTAAAGTGTTTTTTATTTTTAGTTTTTTTATTAGGAATAGAGCGAATCATATAATAGAGACCGAGTGTAAATATACTGAATGTTTTTTCATCTTTTTTTTTTTTTGAAAGAAAAATGTTTTTTCATCTTGTGTGTTCAGTTTTTTTTTGAAGAAGAATTGTGTGTTCAGTTTTTATGTATCCACATTTATTGAGGTTCCAAATGTGGACTTTTTAATATTAGTAAACTTGAATAAAATATCACTATTATAAAATTTATTTACTTTTTACAAAAAAACGGTGAGATATATTTGAACCTTTTTTTTAAAGGTATTAGATTGAATTTATTTATTGAGTCAAATCAAAATATACACGTTTATTGAGTCAAAGATTGAGACTTGTAACATGAATGGAAGAAAATAAAGAGCATGAATTATATGTTAATAAAAAAATGTTAATTATAATTAAAATATATCTAATAATAGACACAATTTACTAATTTATGACTATAAATAAGGACATGTGAAAATTTGTTTTCAGTGTAGAATTTAAAACACACAAATCTTCGTAAATTTAATATAGATCAAAGAAATATAAGCATTGAGAAGAGTCATGGCAATGAACAAGATGAAGAAAAGTATCACCTTAATGATGATGATGGTAATGATTATGATCGTTGTGACTCAAGTTTGTGATGCAACTCAATCTATAGATATTAGCACTAAAGAATATTGTCGTCGCTGTGAGACGAATTGTTGTGTAGGATTTCACAATTACGCATGTGTTAAACAGTGTATGGAGTTGGAATGCCGTTGTTGCGTTACTGGTTCCCCAGCTTGCGCAAAATGATTAATTCTTTGCAGACTTGGACAATATTGAATAAATTATTTGTATGTTATGTGACACTTTGCACAAGAAAATAAACTCAATAATAAATAAATGAAATGTAATTTAAAATATTCATTGACCATTTTGTTTATCAATTTATTTTTATATTTAATTTCTTCTTCTTCTTTGTTTTAAGAGTAAATTATTCTTTTCTTCTTCTTCAGGGAAGTTTGAATTACAATTCCTCTCCTTTTATGTTGAATTATACAATATTTTTTGCTCACGTTTGTTACTAATTTTTTTTTAGAGGATTTAAAGTTCAATCTTTAACATTATTTTTTGCTCACATCTGTTACTAATCTTTTTTTAGAGGATTTAAAGTTCAATCTTTAACATTATTTTTCTTAAGAATTGTAGGGACCAAAAATATTGACAGAGACTAAAAATGATGATGATTTTTTTTTATAGGGACTAAAAATTAAGACGGAAAATTATATAAGGACTAAAATGTGTAATTTTATTTTGTAGGAACTAAAAACAAGATTCTGAATATTTATAGGACCATTTACTTTATTAACCCTTATTTTTAATAGTAGGTGTGCTTTAAACATAGAGTTTTTATTATGTTGGTATGAATGTCTTTGATATTGAATTTCGATTTAGAACGTGTGTGATGAAGAATACATTTATTTTTTCTATTATTCTTGACAATTATAATTTTTCGAGGAGATTGTTGGTAATTATTGCAATCTAAAGAATTAATTTTGATATGTAACCAAAAAAAAGAATTAATTTTGATATGAAGATACTCTGTAACATTCATTATGCTACCATCAAAATAATATTTTTGGATAAACCAAAAAAAGTGTAACATACCACTTTTGTTTTTGTTTTTATAAATTGAAAAGTAATTGAAGTTGGAAGAGAAAGATAAAATGCCGGAATAAAAATAGAACAAAAATAAAACTTCCTCAATTGTAAAAGTTAAAAGATGAGATATGTAACACTCCTTTGACTTGTTCTTGCCCTGCATGTTATATTATTGAACAAAAATTAACATTAATTATATGGTTTTTTCTAGATTACTCCCTCCGTTTCAAAATATAAGCAAATTTTACTTTTTAGGTTCATTCAATTAATGATGTATGTGGTTCATAAGACCACATACATCATTAATTGAATGAACCTAAAAAGTAAAATTTGCTTATATTTTGAGACGGAGGGAGTACCTTTGAAGAATGGTGGGTAATTTACCCACTAACCAATGAAAATGAGCAATTTGTTGGTGGGGTCAAGATAGTTCATGGATACCACTTAAAAATATGCTTATGTGGCTAATGTGTATTGGTTGGGGTAAATTACCCACCATTCTTCCATGGGTACCCTAGTTGTCACCTAATTATATATTTTCCCATCCTTTGAAGTCAAGATATTTCAAAATGGATGACATACCTGTTAGCCTGTAATTTCGACAGGCTCATTTAATATGGTCAACATTTGTTTGACCTTTAACTTTGCAGGAATCAAAGAGCTTTCTCATTTCAATTGGAGAATTTCAACAAGACATCAAGCCTAACACGCATAGTTAGATTTTCGACAAAACAAGGTTGAAAGAGAGATCGCGTCGAAGTCAGGCATTCAAGGCGGGAAAGCACGATTTCAAGCTTAAAGACGGTTTTCTTTAGTGGAAACGTGACGCAAGCAGTTGTCCAAAATTGAAGAAGTGTTGATCATGGGGTTAGTGGTTCGCTAGTTAGGTTTTTAGTATAAATAAGTGTTTCCAAGCCGGAAAATGGGCCACAAATCATTTATAGAATTCTACAACACTCAAACTACCGGCGTCTAAGGAAACGAGTTATACAGAATGTATATAAATTGATTTGTAGACCACCTTTATTTGAGTAGTTTCTTGGCCCTAAATTCTGGGGCGTTAGAGTAAGCCAGTTGAGCTTGAAAATAAACTTATTGAAATGTGAAAAAGTCTAGGAGAAATTTTATCCTCAAACCCGACCGTCCCAAATCGAGACCTACTACAAGAAATTAATATCCACAACTTTTTATTAATCTAATTCATTTAAGGTAGGAAAACACCCAACACCATATTTGATATCAAACGGACCTCTCCATGAGGTAATTAATCAATTTCAAACTAGGGTAATGATAAAGTTCAAAAATATCTCAGAAGTAGAGATAATATTTAGAGACTTGCATGTTACATATTAATATATTTCTACATTACAGGTTCGAAGTGAGTATCTATATCCCTATTATCCGCCCCGCACCCGTACTTTGAAATTGGGGAAAATCAAAACCCAGTCAAAAGGGGAAAACCTATCAAATCGAGATGAGTTCAGTAGAGTATCCGCGTATACAAGTTTTATTATTATGTTTAAGTTCCACAAGCTAATCATAATAGGAGCATGGGCTACCATATATCTTATCATAAAACCATTTTCAAAAGGTGAATTTGACGATAATAAATATAATTTTTTTTAAAATATCACTGTATTGTTACAATTGTCTTTTTTAAATGTCAATGTAGTTTTTAAATTAGCATTTATTCATTCGTTTAAGTTTAACCTCAATATCTTTTACTCCTATTTTTTATTTTTTTAAGGAATCTTTTACTCTTTATTTATTAACTCAAACAATTTGGACTACCGGTCAGGAAGCTCGTTCTGTTGCTGGTCCTTCCATTATCCTCTCCTACGCCGCTTCAGGATTCTCAGCTCTTCTTTCAGCTTTCATCTATGCTGAATTCGCAGTTGAAGTTCCCGTTGCCGGTGGTTCGTTTTGATTCCTAAGAATCGAACTCGGTGACTTCCTCGCTTTCATTGCTGCCGGGAATATTCTCCTTGAAGCTATTGTCGGTGCTGCTGGTCTTGGTCGTTCATGGTCATCCTACTTTGCTACAATGATAAGAAACGATTTGGATTATTTTCGTATCCGAATCAATTCTTTTAAAATTGGTTTCAATATGCTTTATCCATTAGCCGTTATGGTATGAAATGGGGTAAATATTTAGTGAGTATTTGTTCTTTGAAAGGAATGACAACAAGTTTGCTTGTTGGGTCAATGGGACAAGCTAGGTACACTACTCAAATTGCAAGGTCACATATGATTCCACCCTTTTTTGCACTTGTTCATCCCAAAACTGGAACACCTATTAATGCTACACTTTTGACAACTTTGTCAAGTTGTGTTGTTGCTCTTTTTACTAGTGTGGATGTTCTGGCTAGTGTTTTTTCTGTAAGTACTCTTTTCATTTTTATGCTTATGGCTATTGCGTTGCTTGTGAGGAGATATTATGCGAGGGAAGCAACGGATAAGAGTGATTTATGGAAGGTTCTTTTGTGTTTGTTTGTTGTTGTTGGTTCGTCTGCTGTTGGGACTGGGCTATGGAATTCTGGGTTGTTTGGTTGGATTGGGTATACCGTGGCTGCTTGTGTTTGGTTTTCGGCAACTTTGGTGATGAGTTTGCTTCCGAAGAAGAGGCAACCGAAGGTTTGGGGGGTTCCGTTGGTTCCGTGGGTGCCATCATTGTCAATTGCGAAGAACCTTTTTCTTATGGGATCATTGGGTTCTGAGGCTTTCTTTAGATTCTTGATTTGTACTGGTGTGATGCTTGTGTATTATTTATTTGTGGGTGTTCATGCAACTTATGATGTGGATCATGGAATTGGTCAAGAATCAAACAATGATGAGAGAATGGAAGGTGCCAATGTTGTTGTGTTTGCATAGTTTAGCCCTATTTGTTGTGGAATCAAGAAGAGTAAGTCTTTATGGTAATTGAAGAACAAAACTATGGAGCGATGGCCAATTGTGAATTACATACAAGTCATAACAAGCTCTTTATTGGAAAAAAAAAATGTGGTTAGTATAGACCATCTAGTAATATATATGTCAAATGAAGACCCAAATGATTAGGTTCATATATTTATTGATTAGTGTGCTGTGTTAAATGGAATAAGGATTGTACATTTTTTTTTGAGGGAAAGTAAATTATATCATTTCATTAAAAATCAGGTCGGTAATACATGTTGGAATATCATCAAAGACCTGGAAGTTAGTACTAGACGTGGCTGCCTTAGCTAGAGCATGTGCAACCTCGTTTACTTGCCTCCTAATAAACTCGACATGAGAGTTTGTTAAATAAGTGTTACAAAGTTGGACACTACTATCCATAATGGAACCAAACTCGGTGACATTTCCACGACCATTGTTGAAATAATTAGCTACTCTTTTTGAGTCAATCTCGAAATCAACATTTAAGAGTTGAAGTTCATGAATCCACCGAATCGCATGATGTAACGCCAGGGCCTCCCCAATATCAACATAGCAGACTGGAGTAAACCACATAGTTTTAGAGCGAACATGGTTCCCATCGGAGTCTCGGATGCACATTCCAAAACCTACCTTATTTGTTGTGTTGGGAAAAGAGGTGTCGACATTACATTTATATCTACCACTTCTTGGTTTTCTCCATCTAAGATTTGCATTGTCATTGAGATTTGAGGACCTCGGAAGGGGAGTGGCTTGTCTGGCCTTATAGGAGCTTGCTTTCGATTGGCCTTTCTCCAACCATCGAGAAGGTGTCTTGCTCTTTCCAGAATGGTAGTGGTTGAATCGGACACCTGTTGCCATAACTTAAGATTCCTAGCCTTCCAAATGCTTCACATTATAGGGACAATGATCTCAATTTGAGTTGTCGACAACCTTTACAGTAAATTGAAAATGATATAAGGAGCATTATCAAACTGGTTTAGGGACGGAGAGATCAAATGTCAAATGTTAGTTGTCTGCCAAATATCGATTGATCTCGGGCAATGAAAGAGGATATGATAACTATCTTCATGAGGATTGTACATATAATTGTTATATTTGATTGTTTTTAACATAGACTATGCTCTCAAATTCTTATAGGATTGGTTATTTGTGAAAGTTACTTTATTGTTGGCACAGTTTCTATTTTGCATAGCTATTGTTGCACGAAGTTATTCCCCAAACAATGTCAATAATAATAAGGCTTAAACACACTTTTGGCCCTTAAGTTTTTCAAAGTTGTGATTTTGGCTCCTAAAAAAAACAACTCTTTCCAGGCCCCCTAAATTTACTTTCTGTTGCAATTTTGGCCCCCCAAGCCAATTTTGACCCAGTCAACAGACACGTGTGTAATTTTTTTTTTAAATTTAATTTTTGTATTTAATTACAAAAAATAATTTTTTTGTTTTTTATTACAAATAAAAAAAATTTAATTACAATTTTTATTTGTTTTTTTATTACAAAAATAAAAAAATATTAAAAATACAAAAAGGTGTCCACGTCAGCGTTGACTGTGTCAAAATTGGGTTAGGGGGCCAAAATTGCAACAGAAAGTAAACTTAGGGGGCCTTGAAAGAGTTGTTTTTTTTAGGGGACCAAAATCACAACTTTAAAAAACTTAGGGTGCCAAAAGTGTAATTAAGCTTAATAATAATAATATCAATGTTCATTCTTATTCTTTATTAATTACTTACACACTTATGAGAGACCTATATCATTGATATTTTTTTTAATAAGCCTAAGAGAAAGGTTATGTATCAGGGGAAATCTGAAGCATCTTAATTAGGTTGGCACCGAACAGAAACCTCATTCCTTTACCGTATTTCCAATACATAATATTATTAAAAAAAAAAAAAAAGAAGGAAAAAGTATGTACAAAAGGGGGACTAGGCCAAAATTTAAAAGAAATATAGAAGTATGTACCAAAGAAAAGGAACTGAGAAGACTAAGGAAATATGAAAAGAAGAGCAGTACTCAAGTGTTCATCTATCCATTTTTTTTAGATATTTTATAAAAAATTGTGCGTAAATTACAGTGGATACTTTATTTATATATATATATATATATATATATATATATATATATATATATATATATATATATTAAAACTATAAGTATAAATAAATATTTGTGGACTTCAAATATAACAAACTCAAACTATATTTATCTTTTTTAATAACAACAATAATATAACAGTCATCCAAGGGAAGGGTAAGTGAGAATTTTCTTGGCCAATGCCTCATTTTTTGTATCAGATATCTAGGAATGTTCATATCACATAATGAACCACCTTTTATGTTAAGGCCACAATGCAAGTTCATTGGAATCTCTTGAGTTTCAACAATTGGCTTATCCAGCAATCCATCTGTCCAGAAACTGAAAGTATTTTCATTGCCTATAGAACTGGAGGAGTGTTCATATATTAAACTAAGATACAATTTCATACCAGACAAAATTGAAGATCAGACATTGAAGTTACTAAAGACCAACAAAGTTGTAAAATGGAGGGCTGAGTTGACCAATCTAGGATCTAAACCTCCTTTCTCCTTTGGTTTACACAGTCCACTCTAAGCTACAGTGCATATTTTTTGACTGATTAACGTTACCACTCCAAACAAAGTTTTGAAGCATTTTAGTAAGCTTTGGAAGTGTAGTTGCCTATGGTATACTGTGTAAAACTTACTATTGTTTATATATATATATATATATTTTTTTTTTTGAAGAAGTACTATTGTTTATATTAATAACTTGCCCCCATTATTGTGTATATTATTTAAGAAGTTACTTGAGGTACTATTACATAAGGCGTCTTTACGGAATATGAGAATATCATACGCATAAAGACAGTAACTCGGGGCCAAAAAGTCAATGGAGTTTAAGGGAAGTAATTAGACTCACATTCAAACTCTTATATAAAACGATATGTATTTTAACGACAAACATTCACATTCAAACTTTTTTTTAGTCAGGTAGTCTTGTAAGAGTTAACTTAAAATCAGGTTTCTGCAGAATCGTGGTACGATGGTTGGGCAACATGGTACGATGGAGGTTTCAGTTGTGAGGTAAGCACTGGAAAAATCGTGGCACGATGGGGTCGCATCGTGGCACGATGGTGCGCTGGCAGCGAAAAACAGAAACATATTTTTGAGTGCAGATTTGTTTCAAATTTTAAACGAAACTTTTACTATAAATATAGACCTTGTATCAGAGCAAACTTGGAGATAGAGGGGGCTGAAACAAAGGCTTAGAAAGGCAACAACAAAACTAGGGTTTGTATAGAGTTTGTCTCTTTGGAACAAACACTAGGTTTTGAGGGTTGATTCACCTTGGGAAACACTATTAGGATTGAGTCTCTTGGTTACGGGAAGAGGCTGGGACTTTGGGTAGAATTAGGCGGGAGACTTATTCTTGTAACCCATTGATTTCTCTTTTGTAACGTTACTCATCATATAGTGGATCGGAGGGCTGCTCTCTCCCCCAGACTAGGTCAATTTGGACCGAACTGGGTCAACAAATTCTTTTGTGTTCTCTCTTCTTTTTTCTCTCGCTGTTGTTTTCTACTTTTGGCTTGTGATTGTAATTGTTCCATACACTTTGTTTTGGTTGCTTGATTATTCCTTGCTCCACACATCAAGTTGTTATTGGTGTGATTTTTCATCGAATTCACAACAAATTTAATAGCTAGAATTCACCTTATAAGATAAACAAGTGGGGTGTCCGGGGTTCAAACCCGACCCCTGCATATAATAATGCATTATTCTACCAACTGAGCTATGCTCCCGGGACAAACAATATGTATTTTAATGACAGACATTCACATTCAAACTCTTATATAAAACGATATGTATTTCAATGCCAGACATGCCTTACATTAAACTTTTTTCTTTTTAGGAAATGCCTTAAATTAAACTATTTTTTTTGGTGGTGACCGAGGTTGAACTCCGGACCTTGCATATATTATGTATTGTCCATACCATTTGAGCTAAGCTCACGAGTAGGGGTGGGAATAGGCCAGGCCAGGCCAGACTTTAATAGGTCTGAGCCTGACTTACGAAAAAATTTACAGGCCTAAGCTTGGTCTGACCTATTTAAAAGCCTAGACTAGCCTGAAAGCCTACTTCAAGGCCTACTTTACATTAAGGTCATCAAATAGTCATTTGACCTACTAAATAAGCTAAACATGCCTTAAAGTCTACTTAAAAGACTATTCCAGTACAAATAAATTTTAACTAGATTATAGCCTACTTAAAAGTCTATAACAACAAAGCTTATTAAGGGACTAATGTTATTAATTTTTATCTTTGTGTTAACATATTTACAAGATCTCAATTTAAATTCCTTTCAAAACAACATATCTCAATTTAAAATTCACTTTAAACTTATAAATTCATTTAAAAAAAGATCTAATAGGACAAAAATGAAAAGATGATGTTGTTTGTTTGATTTCTCTCACACATTGTATATCTTCTTCCATGGATTCCAACATCTCATCCTCTCTTACACTTCAATCTCCAAAACCAAACCATCTCTCGTTCGATTTCAATGGCATCATTCTCACTCTCACTAACCCAAACCCCTTCGCTTCAATCTCCGACTCAACCCGGTTCAACCCCGGTCCAACCAAACCCCTCTTCAAAACCCTAACCGTCTTCGAACGCGCATTCATCGGCGCAGGTGCCGGCGGAATCGCCGGCGCATTCACTTACGCCTGCCTCCACCCTCTCGACACAATCAAAACCAAAATGCAAACCAAAGGCGCTTCACAAATTTACAAAAATACCCTTGACGCAGTTTCCAAAACCTTCACCAATAGCGGCATTCTCGGCTTCTACAGCGGCTTTTCAGCTGTTGTTGTCGGTTCCACGGCTTCCTCGGCTGTTTACTTTGGTAGCTGTGAGTTTGGTAAGTCATTTTTGTCGAAACGGAATTGTCCTAAGGTTTTGATTCCTCCGATTTCGGGGGCGTTGGGGAATGTTTTGTCGTCTGCGATTATGGTTCCGAAGGAATTGATAACGCAGCGGATGCAGACGGGTGCGAAGGGAAGATCCTATGAAGTTTTGATTAAGATTTTGCAGAATGAAGGTGTTTTGGGTTTGTATAGAGGCTACTCAGCTACATTGTTGAGGAATTTGCCTGCTGGGGTTATAAGTTATTCGTCGTTTGAGTATTTGAAGTTAGCGTTTATGAAGCATACAAACAAAGATTGTTTGGAGCCGGTGCAGAGTGTGATTTGTGGGGCGTTGGCGGGGGCGATATCGGCTTCCATAACTACGCCGTTGGATGTGGTGAAGACGAGGTTGATGACGCAGGCGAGGAATGAGGCGGTTGGGAAGGTTGCGGAGGTTATGTATGGTGGGGTTAAGGATACGGTGAGGGAGATTTTGAAGGAAGAGGGGTGGGTTGGTTTGACTAGAGGAATGGGTCCTAGGGTTCTTCATAGTGCTTGTTTTTCGGCTTTGGGTTATTTTGCGTTTGAAACTGCTAGGGTTGCTATTTTGAATGAGTATGTTAAGAGGAAGCAATTGGAGGAGGTGGATGTTGTTGTTTCTAGTAGTAGTAGTAGTTGAGTTTGGGAGATCGATTCGATTTTGTTGCGATTTTGATCTATGAAGCTTTGACACAGACTTGGACACTGGACGCAACACTGAGTAATATGAGAAAATGGAATAATTGAATGTAACCATGTCAATAAAACCAGACAGGCCTTCAATCTGAGGTATTGGTGCTACATAGATTTTGACCGTTGATGAGAATCTATAGTTTGAATATTGTAGTTCATGATATAATGAACCTGTTTGGTCAGATGCGAATGTTGTTGATTTTTTGTATGGATTGTTGATTGCAAGTTTATATTATAGAGATGATGTTGTTGTTTCTAATAGTAGTTGAGTTGGGAAATGGATTCATTTTCATTACAATTTGTTCTATGAAGCTCTCTGACTCAGACACCGGACGCAACACTGAATAGTATGAGGAAATGAAATAATTGAACATAACCATGTCTTAGTCGTGTTAGTTACATCAGACACACCTTCAATCTGAGGTATTGGTGCTAGATAGATTTTCACCGTTGATGAAATTCTATAGTTTGAATATTGGTTTCTGTAGTTTATGATGTAATGAACCTGTTTGGTCTGATATGAATGTTGTTGATTTTGTATGGATTGTTGATTGCGAGTTTATATTATAGATATGATGCGGTTGTTTCTATAGTTTGGGAAAGGGATTCATTTGTTGTAACCTTGTCCATTGATGAAATTTTATAGGTTAAAAATTGTTGTGTAGTTTGAGATACATATTGTTTAATTTTACATGAATGGTGTTGATTTTAGATACTTTTTGACTCTATGGATTACTGATTCTCAGATTTGAGCATTATATTTGGTTCTATCTTCCTTTATTTTATGAGGATTTAAGTTACTTGATTTCTGCAACGCTTTTTAATCATATAAGTGGATTTTTCTTTGGAAATTTGAGTTATATTGGTGCATGATAGGATTGTATATTGTAAATGTGCCACTAGAGTGCTATATCTAAGCTGAAATCACCTCTCTCTTTTTACATTGAATTCCTTGCAGTTGCAAATTCATGGTGTTTCATATATGGACCATTTGATCAATTGACCGAACAGTCTGTTTTCTAACTTGGTGTTTTGACTGATTTTGCAAAGTTGGTATACAAGCAGTTTGCGTCGATCATTTTGTATTTTTCTTCTTTTGAGTAGGAACCATTTGTGGAATATCTATGTTCAAATTGTTCATAATGTCCATTTGTAATATACACTGTTGCTTCTGCTTGCAGAATTACCATTTGATTCACAAAAATCCATCTCCACAAAACCGCATTTCATTTCATAATTGGACAACTTCAATTAGTTCCTCAATTCTTTTCTCCTAATTTGGATAGACAAAACAATTTCACATTTTATAATGCAACATGTTTTTCTTTGAGTTTATTCACACAAAAGAAGCAATATTTTAGGGATCAATTGAATTAAGTATAAGATTGTTGATGCAGTGATCTATAAAGCACTATATTTTTTAGGCATTAATTGAATTAAGTATCAGTTTGCTTAATTTTCATGAGGAGTTTAGTTACTTTACTTCATAAGACTTTTTGATCATATGAATGCAATTTTTCTTTGTGCGGAGGGGTTTAGGATACAGTTAGGGAGATTTTGAAGGAAGAAGGGTTCGTTGGATTGACAAGAGGAATGCGTCCGAAGGTTCTTCATAGTGATTGTTTTTCTGCTTTGGGTTATTTTGCATTTGAAACTGCTAAGATCGCTATTTTGAATGAGTATGTTAAGAGGAAGGAATTGGAGCATGTGGTTGTTTCTAGTAGTATCGAGTTTGGGAATGGATTTGTTTTCCTTGCAATTTTGACCATTGATGAAGTTTTATTGGTTGAATATTGATTTTGTGTAGTTTATGATATAATGAATCGTTTGATCTGATATGGATGTTGATTGATTTTTGATTTTTTATATGATGTTTTTTCTTGTAGTTGAATTTCGTAATTAGATTCATTTGTTGCGATCTTGACAGTTAATGAAATTTTATCGGTTGTAAATTGATTTGTGTAGTTTATGATATAATGAATATTTTGATCTGACATGTATTGTGTTGATTTTAGATACTTTGAGATTGCATGGATTGCCAATTGGAGTTCTGGATTTGTGGCATTGTATTTGGTTCTATCTTGCTTAATATTCTCTTTGGAAATGAATGTTAGTTATATTGGTGCATCATAACATGATTGTCTATTATGGAAAAAGTGCAACTAGAGTGCTATACCTAAGCTGAAATCACCTTTCCCTTTGTAAAATGATTGCTTGCATTCACACATTCTCGTTGATGCATATATGGACTATCCAATCTTGACCCAACAATCTGTATTTTGACTTTGTGATTAAGATTGGGCAAGGCAAACATGTGATTACATGAATATGTGTTTATCCTTATTGTAGTGAAGTGAGGTCCCTCCGTTTCTTGTGATCCTCTTATATTTTTGTGCTTGCATTGAAATATTGATATCTCGAAAAAGGAAATTGATGCAGGGCTTGTGCTGAAGTTTAGGCTTGGTTAGCACATGGTTACCACCATGTTAATCTATTTGTACATATGTATTGCTTTTTGCATGGATGTTCAAACATCTAAAATATTGAAACATCCTTTCTGTTTTTTGTGATCCTTTTTTTGAGTTTGAAATACAACATGCTTATCCTGATACCCAAAAAAATGATGCAAGGTTTGTGTTGAAGTTTAGTCTTTAGTTAAAAATAACCATAATAAGTCTAGAAATTAATTTCTAATAATTGTTTAGGTTGAACCATGTTTATTTATTTCTCTATAGATGGATATTTCATTGACATTTCAAAAATTAATGCATTAGATTAGATGCTTGTTGGTAGCTTGTCTCAGCTCTTAGATAGATTGGTCATACTAGTATATATGGTTTGAAAATTAATGCCAATTGTGTTTGCATTGATATATTGATACCTCTGAAAAAACAAAAAATAAAAGGATGTATAGCTAATGGCTTGTGCTGAAGTTTATAAAAGGTTTGAGGGAAAAATCTTTGTTTATATCTCAAATGGCCTCTCTTTGAGGCTGTAGCAATTTATATTCTAGCTGAACTATGAACAACTTTACTATTTAGGTAGGCTTTGTGGTTCTTGATTTCGGTATCTTATGAATCCTGGTTTTTTTCAATAATGAACGTTAGTCTGTTACTAGAGATTTTTATTTTAGAATACAGATGGATGTTTTTATTTTTTATTTTGAAACTTGATATCCGGTCCAAGGACCGACTAATTCGGATGAACAATCTCACCGTCCACTAGCGGGGACTCAATTGAAGCCAGAGCAAAGCCCTATATGGACTGGACCACTTCCGAAATTGTTAGCACCAGAATCTTGAGAGGAGCACACTCTGAGATCTTGAGTGATATATTGTTTATACCTTGCGAGTCTGTAGAAATATTTATAGTTACTATATACTATGTTGTAGTATATTGTATTTTAGTAGTTGTGTATCTGGAAGGCCTCCTAAGTGGGAATGATAGTAGAAGCTGGATTACAAGTTTAATGTTAGGAATAATGACTTGGATGTGGATACCACTCTTTTTAATCCGATTATGGTTTTTGATTAATCGAGTAAGAATGGTGATAGGGGCACAGTTTGGGCTGGTAGAAAAGTTGCTTAGTCTTTTTATTTTATTTTATGTTTTTCAGGACTTGAAATTAGTTTTATTTTCGGGATGAGAACACTAAATCATTGTCGGAATTGAAATTTATAAAAGCTTATATCATCCTTGCATATTTCCCTACATTTTATCGAGTAGATTTATGTCATGTCTTGGTAGAGAAACTGAGAAGAAGTAGAATGTACAATGTGTCAATCACTCAATATATAATAACTTGGGAACGCCGATGGTGGTGTTATTTGTGTCCAGGACTGCTTTTGCTGGTTTTTGCCCTTATCTGTCGGGAAGGTTTAAGTCTTTTGGTTTGGTTTTCTTGTTACTGGTGTCGTAGTATCGGGTTTTGGTGTGTCTTGTCATATTGTAACAAGGTTTCTTTCTTTAATGGTGGTGTTATTTGCCCTTATCTCTTATCGTATTGTAACAAGGTTTCTTTCTTTAGTTCTTAGTTCTTATTGTGGTGTTATTGTTTTTCTTAGTTTAAGTGATTGTTTGGTTGAAGGAGTATTGGGGAGGAATTTTCTCTTTATTTGTACTTCTTGGCAAGTATTTGTGGTTATGAAGTCTGTTATAAGTACAATTTCATTTGCTTTTCTAAATTAAGATATGATATGATAGTTTATTGTATCTCATCTCTCTTATCTTAACCATTAAACGAACTCCTAATTAAGTCTTTGATTTGAACTAAGTAGGTGATTAACTTCAAAGTGATTAATCTAGTGCTGAAGGCCAATTAACGAATCAGCTACCGTATAAAACCAGCCAGACTAAGCACTCTTTCAACCCTCATTCATTGCAAGACGACACACTATATATGGAAATATTAAAGACAAATTGATGAAGAGCAATGCTAGCATCAGTCGCTGAAACACTCGCCTTCAATCACTCACTCAAATATGCCATGTCACTATATTCACTAAACCATGTAATTGGCAACCGGTACAACTGGTTTTAAAATTCCAACACCCACATCTTGTTTTCTCTCTTTCAAACAACCAGCCACACCATCCTTAACCTCGTCTACGAAGCATCCCAAGACACCGACTGTTCATCGACAACCGTAAAACACCCCCTCATCTCATTATTACTATGTCTTGCTCTGTCAATTGATGATTTAATTTGAAATCTGGTTTTGACGATTAAAAATCAACCAACAAAAGATGGAGAAGCTAATGGGTATGTCGTCAGTTTGGAATCCACTGAGGTATCATGGCTGTGATCGATACAATATTGAAAAGACTATTATTTTTCCCATCCTCTGTCTTTCCTCGCGTGCCCTATTTTTTACTAATTTTATCCCTGATCCGGATTTCGTTTTTTCGGATGGTATTGTTAGAATTTTGCAGATGTTTTCGGATTTGAAAATCCGGAATAATGTTTTACCAGAAGTTTTGCAATTTTAATCTTCAAAATTCGTAAAATAAAATGCAAAAAAAATAAAAAAACAGAAATAAAAAGACACCAACATAAAAACAATTCATTTTATTAATATATGAACAATACATTACAATAATTTTCAAGCTTTTTAAGCTTATTACATAAGATCCTAAATCTATTTCTAATCTCCTATGAGCCTAATTCTAATCTCCTAAGAGCCTAACCACTAGTATGTGATGGGACATACCGGTAGTTTGCCTATTGGAGGAAAACCGGAGGAGGCGGGAAGAAGAAAACATGCCCCCTGAGGGAGATGGGGGGTGCTCAAACTTACGCCCAGACAGGCCAAGCTAAGAACCACACTGACCCACATGACCCTCAGATGAACTGCGCTTCGTTGTAGCGCGGTTCCATCCTCATTGACCTTTAATACAAACCCTGAAAGTTTTCAACGAGGCCCTTATCTATGAAAGGCCAACGATGAAAAACCATGGTTGTAGAAGGAAGAAGAGGGGGAGAGGGTGGGAGAGGATGGTGTGAGAAATGGTGGGGCTTGAAAGGCTATTTATAGGGAGGGGTGGGTCAAAAACGGTTGGGAGACCATAAATGCAGTCAAAAAACGCATTTTACCACATTTTTTTTACCTGACCACCGACAAAAAAGTGTGGTGCAAACCACCAGCCATGACTGATGCATTCCGGAATATATAATCCGGAATTCATATGAAACGTTGTTTTTTTTTTTTTTTTTTTTTTCCAGAAAAAAATCTGGATTTTCTTTATGGTTATGTGCAAATATCCCATGAAGTTTATAATAATCAAGCAAATTGACCCCTCTGACAAAAAAATTATTATTTTGCTTCCAATGAAGAGATTATTTATGGTTATGTGCAAATATCCCATGAAGAGATTATTTTTACTAAGTTACTAGTTGGGTCAAAGGGGAACCAAATCGGGGTTTTTGGATGAAAATTGGAAGGGTTTCCAAGAAGAAACCCAAAATTTGGATTCCCCTGTACTGGTGAACTCATTGTACCGTGATGTTCCATGTCTCTTAAAAAGAAGATCTATAATTGTATTTTGGAGCTCATTAATTTCGTTGAATAACAAATTTCTATAATATACAATTAAGATCTTATCAATATTATAATATTAAGAAAAAATTCGTAATGAACATATGACAATTCTTACAACATTTTTTCGTAGTTGCACATCAAAGTTGAAAGTATAACATAATCATTAATCGATAGAAACACTGTTGTTTGAAATGTGAAATATCTGTCATTTACAAAACAGGTTATATCTCTAAAATTAATTAGATGAATAGTTGTACAAAAGAATAATCATTGCTTAAAAAACTAATAAAATACATCCATTCTAATCAAAGTGTTTATTCCAATTTCTTTACGGTTCACACCATTTGTTGATTCTTTCATCACATTCAACGTTTGAGATCCACTTCTGCAACAACTAAATAGAAAGTGAATAATGATCAAGAATAATTGACAAAGAAAAACAGAGAGAAGTTTGTTTAATTGTTGTACCTATGAAAAATATTAGAAATTGATCCGGTCTTAAGACTTAGATCTAAGAAGAAAAAAATGAGAATAAGAAGTAAAAATGAATAAAATAAAAGAATGATCTCGAGAAAATTTTCAAAATTTTAGTATGAATCTCGAAATTGAGTTAGAATGTTGAAACCAAAAAGCATGAATCTCGAAAATGAATGAGAATGTTGAAACCAAAAAGCACAATGTATAGCAGTGATATGAAAATTGTGAGTTGTAACTTAAAATGGTGTAAAAAGTGTGAGCCTCAATACCAATATTATAGCAAACATGTATGAAGCAATCACAAAAAAAATTCTATGGATGTAGTAATTG
Organism: Medicago truncatula; assembly: GCF_003473485.1. Classification (NCBI taxonomy): domain Eukaryota; kingdom Viridiplantae; phylum Streptophyta; class Magnoliopsida; order Fabales; family Fabaceae; genus Medicago; species Medicago truncatula. The sequence continues at coordinate 12,489,298 of NC_053047.1, read as the reverse complement.
ACAATTAAATTGTACATTAATTATCAACAATTTGTATGATTAAATTAAAAAGAAAAAAAATACTCATGATTTTTTTAGGGGAAACAAATACTCATGATGTGCATCTTTATTAAAAAAAATACTCATGATGTACATCTCTATTTAATTTTTTTTTTATTTAAATGTGTAAAAAATTGTAAATGTGTTCAAAAACCAAATGTATAATTTTTTCATGAATGTAGAAAATAATTTGACTAATATTAGTTAATTGTGAAAACGACATAGCTCATTTTTTTTTTGGTTACAAAACGACATAGCTCATGTTGTCAAGTAAAATTTAACATCCTTGCTTTATAATCATAATAAAAATGAGACGAAAGGTGTACTGATTTTTTTGGTAGTGAAGGTGTACTAATTTTAATGTAGTAATAACAACGTCATTAATATGTCAAAACAAAATAAACAATGTCATTAAAGCCTTTTATTTGTTTTATTCGGCGATAATAAATTACGAAGATATTTTGAAGACTTCTGCTTAATGAAACGGTCTATATTACTCCATCTGTAAACATCTTTAATAATCTATTAAAAAAATATGAAAAATTGGTATTTTAAAAATATTAATCGAGACGAATCCAACATTTTATGCTATATTTTATCTTTATATATTAGTACAAAAATATGATCAAATTATATTATGTAAACAATGCATATTTTTAAATTATATCATTTAAAATGTGACGGAGTATTTTTTTGTTACCGATTTATATTATTTATTTTATGTCATTTAAATTATGTCATTTAAAATGTGACGGAGTACTTTTTTCTGAAGGAATAATTTTTTTTTATTTTTAAACGATATGAATTTGAAAAATAATGGACGGTTAAAATGGGAAAATATCATAGCAATGGAAATAGCATTTAATGAGCAATTAAATTTTTATCGCTCAAAAAAAAAATTGAAATAGAGAAATGTCACTTAATAAGTGTGCAATCAATGGAAATAGAATAACGTAAATTAATGGAAATAGAATAACTTAAGTGTGCAATATATCGCATTAAAAATACTTAAGGTCTCCTTTCACAAAAAATAAATAAATAATAAGTGTGCAATTAATGAAAATAGAATAACGTAAATTTTAATGAGCAATAAACACCGAAAATTGAAATAGAGCAGGACGAAAGTTATTGCTCAATTTGGTGTTTAGAGTGATTAAAATGAGAAAATATCATAGCAATGGCACGCTAATAATGAGCAATTAAATTTTTATCACTCAAAAATAAAAAAATGGAATAGAGAAACACACTTAATAAGAAATTTAATTGAAACACTATTTTGTTAAAAAAATAATAATTTGTCTAATACCATAAATATCATTATTACGAAAATAAAAAGTAAGAAATGTCTAACATTATTTGATGTTTTTTTTTTTTTTTGAATAAACACTATTATGCGTTATTATTAATAAAAAAACAAATTTGAATAATTCAATCAATTGTTTTATTTTAATCTTTGAATTCAAATATTTTAATTCAAACTATCTTTTTTGAAAGAATTTTAATTTAAACTATTTGATTATTAAAAAAAAATTATTTGATTCAAATTTGTACTTTTTGAATTCGAAATGTTTGATTTCTAATATAAATTCAAGTAATAGAATTTGATATTGTAAAACTTCCTTTTATACATGAACATTAAATACAAATATGTGAGGATGATTGTGGTGAGAGCATTTTGTGAGGATCAATATGGTGAGAGCATTTGTAAAAAAGAAAGGGACATGTGGCAACACCAAAACAATAGTAATTCATTTCAAGTCTATGAAATGGGTCATAAATTTATATTATATAGATATAGATTTTTGAAAACAAATAATTTACATTTAGCATGTGCAAGAGTACATCTCCGCAACTGTCACCGGACATATCTAAACTAAGTCAAAAGAGGTATATGAAACGGTCACACATCGGTCCCTCTCCAACTAGGTGTAACGGTTCGATTTGGATCAGTTTTTGGTAAAAAAATGTTCGTATCAATGAAATCTTCATTGTTTTGGTTTCGTTCAGTTTTTACTGTTTTTTGAAAAAGAAATCAAACCAAACTAATCGGTTTGGATCAGTTCGGTTGATCGGTTTGTTTGAAAATACAATTAAAAAAAATTTATATTTTCACAAATTTGTATTTCATGCATACAACATGCTCAAATATTTCATAGAACTTTGTTTTTCATGTTCTCTGTTTTTCAAACTACTTTGTATAACTAACATGAAAAAACTAACAAGAGATGGGCGATCTCAGAGGCGATAACAACAATGAGTTAGATGTGACCGACGGCTAGTGTTCTTTTTTAGTAGAAATGATATAGACCGTGAGGGATGAGATGAGATGATGATGGAAGAAAGTGGATGAATTAAGGAGTATTTTATGTTGGACTTTAATTTTGAGATTAATCATAAGTGTGTGTGAGGAGGGATAATATTACTAAAATGGGGAGTGAGGATAGCATCAGTTTGGTTCATTGATTCATTGGATCTCTAAATTAAAAACCGAGAACCGAACCAAACAAGATCGGATACATTTTCGGTTTAGTTCGGTTTAGGTTTTCGATTTCATTGGTTTTATCTAAACCACTTACACCCCTACCTCCGTGCATCCGTCCCACAAAATGAAGTGGCACCAACACCTACCCCTCTATGGATAATCATCTAATCTTTCCACCACGTTGAATATAATCTCCCTACTTCTTTTAATTGCCCCATTTTCTCACCATAAAGCGCCACTAAAATCTTATATCATAAATACCTTCACTTCACATATATCCTTCAACACCATTTATCTAGACAGAAAGAGTTTGGGCAAAATTTTAACCGCAAATTCACATGTGACATAATATATAAATAGTCATAAATCAAGATAAAAGAGGTTTGTCATTTTGACAATTAAAGTACAATTTGAAATAAGAGAGATGAAACATAACCTGTCAATAGTGTGCTAAATAAAATTAGGAGGTAAATGCCCTTTCTGAGACCTCTTTCGGTGAATGTTCGCAAAATATCAACATCATCAAGTGACTTGAATATCTTCCGCTCGGTGTAACATATGATCAAGTCATTGAACCACACATCGTTGATCTTATTGGTAACAATTCTTTCTCACATACTTATAAAATTATTTTACTAGATTATAGATGGGGTTTGACAACTAGTGGACTTCATACTTTTGCTGATGTTGGTAATAGCTTTGCTGCACCCGCTATTTTTGAAGATCTAGAAATTAGAAATTAAAATTTGATTTATTATGCCCTGTTGTAGAAGTGATTGTAAGTTTTTTTATGTATGAAGTGATTGTAAGTTGTAACTTGATAGTATGTCATTTTGTCTGTTGTTCTTTAAAGAACTTCCTTTAAAGAGATTTAATTCAGAAAATAAGCAATTTACTATTGTTCTTGTTCGAACACCGACAAGATAGTCAAGTCCTATATACCTTCTCAGTATAGTCAAGCAAAAATGGATTATAATAACAGTGCTAAAACAATCTTCTCAGTATAAGGAGTACCGAAAAGACAGCAAAAAAATAAACAGTTCACACGGAATACAACAAGTGGCTAGCCTATGTCTAAATACGACAATGGACTCGACCACCACATATGTTCATCAAATATATTTCTTAAAGTATCAATTTGTGTTAGAATTCGGAAAGTAACTTACACTCAAAAGATAATTTATTCATACTCATACAAAAATTACTTACTATATAGTAGTAGTACACTAATAACTTGTAATACGGAAAGATAAGGAAAGAACATAAAGCTTAAAAGCAGAACAATATATATCTATCATTGGCAATGACATATAACTTCAGAATCCCAATATCGCACTACCATGAGTTTTATAACCAAACTATCGTTGTTCAAAAACATGAAATCACACAATCATATCAACTATTACAAATCATTGGCATGTCTTCATCATCACACTTTGTCTAAACCAACTACGAGTGTCGTTCAAGTCCTCTCCACCACTAAAATCTATGCACCCAATAACAATGTTTGTTGTGACTCAAAAATCCATTTGACCCCATGGGATCTCCAATTCCTCCCCTTTGGAGCCAATCAAAAAGGCCTTCTTTATCACCACCCCCAAAAAACTTTAGAAACATCAAACCAAATAATTCACCAACTCAAATCCTCTCTTTCCTCCACCCTTGCATTTTTTCCACCCTTTGCGGGCGTCTCAAAATTACAAAACATGAAGACGACGATGAAGACACTATTTCGTGTTACCTAAAATGTAACAACGCAGGTGTACTCTTTGTTCATGCCGCTGCAACGGATATTACTGTTGCCAACATCCTTCAACCCATTTACCTTCCTCCTATTCTCCACTCATTTTTTCCACTTAACGGAGTTAGAAACTATGAAGGGACATCAGAGCCATTGCTTGCAGTCCAAGTAACAGAGTTAGTTGATGGCATCTTCATTGGCTTTACAATCAATCATGTCGCCGTTGACGGAGTGTCCACTTGGCATTTCATCAATTCATGGGCTGAAATCTGTAAGTCAAAGGGTTGCCTTCAAATATAAAAAATGCCGACACTTGAACGTTGGTTTCCAAATTCCGTTCAACTGCCTATTCAATTTCCTTTTACAATGGATAAAAACCTTAATGACGATGAAAAAGAAAAACTCAATCCACCAGAGAGGTTATTCCATTTCACAAAGCAGAAAATTTTGCAACTGAAATCAAAAGCAAACACAGAGGCCGGAACAAACAACATATCTTCCTTACAAGCGCTTTTCACTCACCTCTGGCGCTCTGTGGTCCGCTCAAATCAATTTGACCCACAAGAAGAAGTTCATTATATGGTAGTAACTGGTGTTAGATCGAGATTTGTTTCACCATTACCGGAGGATTATTTTGGAAATGCTGTTATAATTTGTGGGGTTTCAATGAAAGCTGGGTAGTTATTAAAGGATGGTGGGCTCGGTAAGGGTGCTACGAAGATGAACAAGATGATTGCTTCACACTCTATGGAGAAGTTGAAGAACCATTATGAAAATTGGTCGAAAACGCCTAGTTTTATTAGGCTTGGTAGTGTGGCCAATAGTAATTCATTGGTTATCAGTAGTTCTCCACGGTTCAATGTTTACGGTTGTGATTTTGGATGGGGGAAGCCTGTGGCTCTTCGGAGTGGCGATGCAAATAAAAAAAATGGAAAGATTAGTGTCTTTCCTGTGTAGAAGAAGGTAGTATAGACTTTGAAGTGTGTCTTCCTTACAAGATTTTGGAGGCCATGAAAAATGATCCAGATTTTATATAGTGTCCAACTAATGTACCTTTTACTATATCGCATGAATGTTTATGTTATGTTCATGTTTGATTTTAGTTGTGAGTAGACACATGCACTCAGGTAGATTCAACAAAATTTATGGGGCTCCATGTTTATTAAAGTTTAGTAGATAAATCAAATACTACATAATTTCATCTTATATATAAAAATTTAAGCTTAATTGGATTTTTGGTCCCCTAACTAATTTGTTGTTTTCATTTTGGTCTCATAACCTGTAAAATTAACGTTTTGGTCCCTTTTGTTTTGCTTTGTTAGTCAATTTGATTGTCTAATTAACGTTTTGGTCCCTTTTAATTGTCTAAAATTTTTGATTTGATTTTAACCATTTGATTGCATGTCTATTATATTTTACATGAACCATCAACATCTAATTTTTTTCACTTTTCATCATCTTCTCTCTTCTTCTGCAAAATCTTCATCAACCTTTTCTAGATTATTTTTTTCTTCTTTCCTTCCTCACGACAACACAGCAACAATACATTCTCTTTTCTCTTCTCTCTTCTCCCTTCCTACAACAACACAACAACATCCTCAAATCAATACCCTTTTTTCACAAATACTCAAATAACCAGCAAAAATCCCAAATCAATACCATCACAAACCTTTGCCTACGAAACAGAGCCGTTATGTCCGTGGACCTCGCTACCGAAACCGTTGGGAAATGGTTACCGTTCACCGGCTCCGGTGATGGTCCTAGCAGTTACTGGAACCGTGGTATCTCAGCCTATGATGTATTTGACAGTGCGGCACCGATCTTTCGTAACAAACCTTTAGCGGTGATCGGTGGTTGAGGCTTTTGGAGATGGGGAGAATAAGAATCTTGGGGGTTTGAAGGTGGAGAATGTGGTGACAAAAGAGGTTTTTGATTTGAATGGGTTGTTCTTTTTATGGGCATGAACCGGCGAGATTTGATTGTTGCGTTCCTTCCATTGCTGCGTTCCTTTTCCATTATTCTGTTCCTTTTCACAAATTTCAAGGTTTTATTTGTGAGATTTTATTTTGATGGTTTGTATTATAATTGTGAGATTTTGGTTGTTTGTATAAAATTTGTGAGGTTATTATGTTGAATATTTGAAATAAAAAATTGAATGAGATAAGGTTGCTCGAAATTTGTGAATAGGTATTTTACAATGTTTTTTTTATCATCTGGGTTTTTTCAAGATTAATATGAGTTTTTTGATGAATGTTTGAAGTTGTTAATGAAGGTGAAGAAGAGGAGTATGGAAGAAGATGAAGAAAAGGTACAAAAAAATTAGGTGTTGATGGTGCACCATTAGATAAAATGACTTGCTTAATCAAATGGTCATCTTTTTAAAAAAAATTAATCAAACAGTTTAAATTAAAATAATTAATATGATCTATGATGGACCCCTCTCAAGGTTGGTCCACAATAGACATTTGAGGTTAAAGTTAACGGTTAGAGACCAAAACATTGATTTTATGAGTTATGAAACCAAAATGAAAACAACAAATTAATTAGGGGACCAAAAGTACAATTAAACCAAAAATTTAAGCTGTAAGTTTGCAATGTAAAACTTCAAGTTGATTATAAAAATGTTAAGTAAATGACTAAGAGTACTATAAAGTTAGAGTGATAATATTTGAACCAACTTAGGTGGAAAATGAAGAAAATTTATCGGAGATAGCCAACTCATCTGGCTTCCTATGAGTACCTCATCCTAAATCATCACCATACAACAGTAACTCCTCATCATCATTGAAAATATTATTTTGGCATATGTATATATTTCTCATTCTTTCGTTAAACATTACAACATTTAGAATCTGCACTCGTCAATAGATCTCACGCTTACTACTATATCATTCTTCCCATCAGCATACCCGACTCTTTATTCTTAATTTAAAATTTTACCTCGCCATTATTATTAATGTGATCCCTCGAGTCCAAACTCCCTTAAATTTTTTATTTTTTTTAGCCAAGTAGTCTAGTGGTTAGAAATTAATTTTTTGAAGAGAATAAATGAGGTGTCCAGGTTTGAACCCCGGTCCCTTTATATATTATGCAATATCCCTACCAACAGAACCACTACTAGAAGCTCTTGATTTTCCTGCGGAAATACCTGCAGATTTTGGGAAGGTTTGCTCAGGAAGACCATTTCCTGCGGAATTTGCTAAGGATTTAGGTTCCCAGCTAATACCTTCGTGGGTAACTGTTTCGTGAGAATTTTCGAAACCGCAGGAAACTTGACTGCGGATATACTCGTATGATAATCCGCCCGTGACTCTGTTTTCTGAACCATACCTGCAGGTACTTCCGCAACAAATGATTTAAGAATACAATATAATCAAAGAAAACAAAAAAAATCACAATTTTGATTTTATTTTCTTGTCGATCACAGAACACTAAACATCAAACGCAAACTCATCACATAAATCAAACCAGAACACAAAAACACAAAGTTTGAAACACAGAACATCAAGCATTACAAAGACAAACAAATCTATCTTGGAAATCAAACCATAACACAGAATCTATCATTATTTACATTATGTATTAGAATTACCATTTGCGTAGATCATATTAAATTATTATAGCTTGTCACTTTATTAACCCATGATTTAGAATTCATAATTTCACAAGGAAAAAAGAGAGATTCTAGTAGTTAGCTAAATTCACAAGGACCCCTAAATTTCTTTTATCAGCGGAAAAATACAAATAGATATAATGGCGAGATTATTGAGAAATGTTACAACTCTTAATAGAATTCATAATTGAGAAAAAAAAAAAAAAGTGAAATGAAAATATTATTTATATGAGAGCATTGTTACATCAAGATTTATGTTTCCAATTCGGCCAACTAAAACCTAATTTTACATCTCTAATAGAAACATTATTCAAGAAAGAACTAACAAGCTTTATCGAACAATGATTTTGCTTGTCATTATACTTTGAACTCTAATACAACATAATATTTTTCCTTCGAGGCCAGCAACTCTCAATTGCTACTAGGATTCTGTAACCTGCAAAATTTACAGCGCAATACAAACATTATTGGTGATCCAGGAACAAAATTAGAGTGATCAGAATGTTCGTAATGAAATAAATTTAATTAAAAATATTCCCAACTAAATAATTACTGGATTTAATTTATACACGCCGACAACATAAAACTTTTTGACACATCCAGTAAACCTAATTCTTGACTCGGTATTTGTCTCTGTGTATGAATAAATAAATTAGTAAATAACAAAAATTAATTTTATGTTAACATGACTGTTTTCTTTATAACAAATACACAATTTCATCTTCCGAATCAAATTAATTTTTGATTTATGCAACAAAAAAAGTAAAAGCTAATAACTTAAAGAAGAGGTCATTAGCATTATGTACCTTCTAGTTTTTGAGCCACACTTGGAACCTTGCCACATTGACTGCCACCAATACATATATATAGTCTATCAATTTGTTCAAGAACCTTATATAAGCAATTCTCCAAGGTCTCCAAAGTAGTATTGGCCCTAATAATCCCCAAAAACCTGTGAAATAGCTTAGCCCCAAGCACATGTAAAATCCTTCATGGAAAACTGAATTGTCATCTTCACCATAATTTCTGACCCTTGAGGATTTACTGTCGTCGCGTCTTTGGGACATTTTTTTTCAAGTGGTTCCCCACAAAGATCAAGATTTCCTTCAAAACCTGAGGGATCTAAGGTTTGCAATTGTCTGCCAAAAGGGATTCTTCCGGAGAGAGAGTTGTTTGACAAGTCTAAAATTTCTAGCCGATCGATCTTGGAAAGAGTGGAAGGAATTTTACCAATGAAACGGTTTCTTGACAAGTCGAGGAAATCAAGTGAAACTAAATTTCCAATTTCAGATGGAATTTCTCCGCTCAAATTGTTTCTTGATAAATTCAAAGAGACTAATCCAACCAAATATCCAATCTTTTTTGGTATTTCACCTGTTAAGTTATTACTTGAAAGATCAATGCTGTTAAGACGCATCTCTGGATGCTTGAACCCACGTTCCATACCTTTCCAAAATATAGCTGTGTTAAACACGTAATGCTCGAAACTAGAACCATAAAGGTAAGTGAAGCCTTCCCTTGTCGAATATATTTGACTTTCAGTTTCATCAGTATAGATGCTCTTTTCAGACAATGATGTAAAATTCTCAATGCATTTTGGAATTCCTTCTGATAAGTTATTTCTGGAAACATCCAAAAGTTGAATATGCCTTAAATAACATAGATGAATAGGAATATTTCCAGAAAAGTGATTCCCTTTCATGCTCAAGATTATCAATTGTTGCATGTTTTCTCCTATCCATGATGGAATTGAGCCAGACAGCAAATTTTCACCTACATCCAACAACATTAAATTTCTGCAGTTCTTCAAAGTGGAAGACAATTCACCAGTCAAACTATTATTTCTTAAAACCAAAGCTTCCAATTTATCAAGGGTGCCAATGGACTGTGGAATCTTCCCCCAAAGTTTATTGTTTGACAAATCAAGAAACAATAATGTGCTTAAAGAATTCCAACAATTAGGAAGCTGTCCCTCTATTTGATTGTTTGATAAATCTAGAGTGACCAAGTTTGTTGTTGGTGAATTTTTATCACATAAAAATGAAAACAAATGTGAAAATTTATTTTCGGAGAGCATAAGACGTGAAACTTGTAGCAAAAAGGATGGAACTCTACCCTCAAATTGATTTGAATTCAAAAATACACCCGAACTTTCATAAAGCTTATATGGAAAATCTGGAATTGTACCGATTAGATTGTTGTGCGACATATTCATTAATATCATAGCATGCGAGTTGTTCCAAAACCATCCGGGTACACCATCATTAAGCCCTGTATCAGAAATATCAAGTTGCACTATGTATCTTTGTGTCTGGAGCCAACTTGGAAAGCTTGAACCCAACTTGCAAGATGCCAACTTCAAAGATGTTAATTTGAAAGGAGGAACCCAACTAAGGGGAAACTTTAGGGATAATGAGTTGTATGATAAGGATAATACTTGCAATTTGGAAAAATTGGTGAGATGTAATTCATTGATTTCACCTTCCAAAGCATTACCCTCCAAGTTTAGATACTCCAACTCAGATAGCAAGTTGATGCATTCAGGTAGCGCACCTGTTATTCTATTATGAGATAAATCTAAATGTGTAAATATGTTTCTATTGCACCCTGAATTTTTGTTGATCAAGCTAGAAATTTCACCACTCAAGTTGTTATTTGATAGGTCTAAAGTATGCAATGTGCACATGTTACTAAAGAAAGATGGAATATCTCCTTGTAAATTGTTATATGAGAGATAAAGATATTCAAGAGAGTTCATCACTTTCCCAAATCCATCAGGAATGGGACCTTCTAAAGAGTTACCAACGAGGTCAAGGCTATGAAGCCTAGTGGTAAAGTTAAAAGCCCATAAAAATACTTCTGATGATCTCAACATATTTGAGGAAAGATCGAGGATGAGAAGGGAAGATGAAGAGTTCACAACTGAAGTGGATGACACAAGAAAACTTTTATCTGTAAGCATGCAACTTGTTAGATAAAGCTTTTGCAATTTCGAGCTAAAACTGCGGATACCTGGAAATTGGGATGATGAAATATTATTATATGAGAGGTCAAGGATGACAAGAGAAGGAAAGTTTGGATAGAAATGAGATGACAAAACAACATTGTTTTCAGAAAGATCAAGCTCTTGAAGATTAAGACTAATATTTGACAAGAATTGAAAAGCTGATGATGTCAACATATTGGAAGAGAAATCAAGGATGGTAAGAGAATTGGAAAAGTTAGAATGAGAATGAAACAAAGACGCGACATCATTATCTATCAGACCAAATTCAACTAACCTCAACTCTCTTAAGTTTGGAAAAAACTTCATGATTGTTTGCAAGTGAGAAGAGTCAAAACTAAGATACATTCCTCTCAGGGAAAGACTTGTTAAAGAAGACAGTGTATACAACCATTTTATATTATCATTTGTAAGATCCAAATACACATCAAGTTTAAGAGTTTGCAAAACGGGAAGATTCCCTGGTTGAAAAGGGATTACTCCAGTAAGAGAAGTTCCTTCAAGATCAAGGTACTGTAGTTGTGAGAGATTTCCAAGTCGACAAGGGATTTCTCCAACAATATTAAAGTTATCTCTTAGATTGAGATATCGTAAACGTGTAAGATTCCCGAGTTGAGAAGGGATTTCTCCTTTTGTACCATAAACCATCCCACTTAGATCTAGATATTCAAGCTCTAAAAGTTTTCCAATTTGATAAGGAATCCTCCCACGAGGTAAAGATTCTGAGAGATTGAGATACTTTAACTTGGTAAGTGAGCCTATTTGTTCTGAAATATGGCTGCCAGGAAAATCGTTAGAGCTAAGATCCAAATATTCCATATTTTGCAAGACAATCAACGAAGTGAAATCAATTGCACCTACCAAGAATTGTGAATCATCACCACGAAGATCAAGTTTCTTCACATGGCCTGTTTCTTTCTTGCACTCAATTCCTTTCCATTTGCAGCAGTCTCCATCTTTGTTATTGTCCTTCCATGTAGACAGCATGTAAGAGTCGTCAACGATGCTTTGTTTGAACTTGAGGAGTGCTTGTTTTTCCCTCTCTATGCACTTTGATTCTACACTTTCAATTGTAGTATTTTTGAACTCATGAGTGGATCCAGAGGTAAGCAATAAAAGAAATTGCAATAGATAAAATATTTTGAGAAAGTATTTGCTCATTTTGGTTCTGTTAAATATTTTGCTTCTGTTAATATATGTATAGGCTTTTCTTTTTATTTGTGAAGTATGAATACTCATGGGATAGATTTATATAGAGGATTGCAGGAAAGAAGTGGCTATCCTCTCTCCTTATTTTCCTTCTTTGTTTGACTTACGAAAATAACTCTAAAAACACGACAATGCATTTGTTTTTTGCAACAAAAAAAAAAGACGGTTGGTATTGAACTAAGAGGCTAAGAAATTAGAATAATATGCCTAAAATAAATGGTTTAGATAGCACTGAACATAATATTTCAACACCGTCTATTGGAAAAAACAAAGGAAGTTACCCTATTATTAAGGAGCATAATACACGCTTAAACAAATTCCAACTATTACAAGTGGGCATGTGCACAAAAGTGGGCGTAATTATCAATTAGAGGTGGAAAATATGCCTATAACTAAAGTGGATTTGGTGGAAGTGCATTTGATAAGTGACATCAATAACGAATTGGGTGGTGAACATCAGTCACCACTTGCTAATGAAAACACAAAGGGAGATATGGTTACTTACAGTGGTTTATGCTAGTCCACGGGAGAATGAGAGACGTGCTACATGGATTAAGTGGTATGACAATGCTAGTAGTATTCAAGAGCCCGGGCTAATGATGAGTGATTTCAATGAGATTGCGAGTACTGACGATTCATATTTTACTAACAATAATGTTGGGTATTTGTATTGGTTGCATTATTGTTAAAATAAATATCTATGTTTGTGATGTTGGATACGATGTTCCAACATCCTGGCACGGTTTAGTGTGTCTTGTTCTATGCCTGATTGTAAGTGTGCTTTATCTTATTAAGGAATTCACGTTCTCATATCTTGCTGACCAAGCAACGCGCATATCTGTACATAATTAGTTGTGCTTTTATTCCTAAAGGAGTGACAATATTTTGGGGAATAATTGGATATGTTTGGAAGTTCCGAAAGATGTTTCTACTTCTTAGGACTTTCCTTTTTTGTTACTGATTCGTATTATGTAGATCAGTTGAACGATCTACTTTGTTCTGAAGCCCAACAAGGTTAATTAGCCTATATTGTTTAAGTATATAAGGAAGACTTCAAGACCTCATCTGGTATTCAAGCCGTCATTTCTAAAAGAATAGTGTTAGGGGCTTGAGTCGTGTGTGTTCTTCTCTTGTATCGTGTTGATGCAAGTCTAGGACTGTTTGTTAATTGTGAGCCTTTCTTGTATCTTTTTGACACAGGTTAAGGACTGTTTATTGAGTTGTAACTCGTGTGCTACACCAAAGCTTTAAAGCAAGGTTGTAGTTTGTGTTTGAAGGTAACTTCATTTGTGTTTAAATCTGATAATCATAGGAGCTATGATTGATTGTAGGATAGTGAGATGAGATATCAGATGTAGGAGTTCCTAGGTTGAAGTCTAGACGGGTAGGTCCTAGGTCTTCAGTTGTAAACGAGGAGTTTGCTGAGAACTTTAGAATAAAAGACTACACTAATAGATTTCCTTCGTGGCTTGGTAGCCTTGAGGGTAGGTGTGTTTGTCACTGAATTGGGTTAACAACTCTCCTCTGTGTCATTTACTTTCTTGTCATTTATTTTCTTGCGTATTATTTACTTATTTGCGTAATGTTGAAACATTAACCTCAACATCCGTTTTCTGTGTGTAAGGTATTGGAACATCGAATATAACATCTTAATACTGTGTGCTAGAATTTCAAATAATAAAGACCAACTTTTAGAACATTTTTTTTTTGTTTCATATTAGACACATCCTCATCTAGTTTTACTATACTATAAGAAAATCAATCTCCAACAAATTTTTTTAATTAACCTCGGTTAAACTCATAATCCTTTTTTAAGAAAAAAAAAACTTATAATCTTCTTAATCTTATGGGTCTAATGGTCATTTTGCAAATAAAAAGACAAATTTATTATGACATAAATATTGAAAAACAGTTTATTCCCTTCTCTTATACCATACCGTACTTGGGAAAACAAGTTTTTCTCCTCTTCTTATGTCAGATATATGAAAATAGATTATTCACATATCTTTTAATTTCTTAATCTCACTGAGTTATATATAAAATAAAATATATTTTTTAATAGAAACACTACATTAATGTTGATATTTTAAAAATAATAATGAGTTTTCAAAAATTTATCATATCAATACATAATAATTGTCTTCCACAGAAGTAAATACATAAAATCTGCAATGAGTACGGTTCAAATATTTAATGATGTTTGAGATATAAAATACAAAATATTTAATAGAAACACTACAATATATATCAGTAAATAAATCATATCAGTAAATAAAAATTTTGTTTTCAAAATACCACGTGTTGAAGTTTACTTTTTTTCTTCTTCTTTCCACTCAAGTTGAATTCTAGTCTACTTCATGTTTTATTTATTTAGCATTTATAAGTACGGTTAAAATTTAGTAAGAAATAAGTTCGTTAAATTTAATTAGTTACATACATTCATTTAATCTTACAAGTTACATAGGGGAAATGAATTTTTTCTAAGTTGACAAGAAGTGTAGACAGACACTTTAATAGGAGACAATTTAAAGTGGACCCAATGTACCAAGTTAACAAAAAAAGGATTTGGAGAGAGCATAACGTGTTGGAAAAAATAGACATGGAAATATAACAATCCATCATGTCCTATTTATAAAAAAACAATTAAATTTTTAAATAAATATTCAACTATTTCTGTATCAGAGAATGATCATGATAAGTAACGTCACACTATTAGGATATGTTTGTCACTCACATAACATAGGGATAGTGACAAACCAAAATATTTACATATACACAAAATAACATTTAAATAAAGCTTTTTGCTTCAAAGCAAGGAGTTATTTCTTCCTCTCAGGTGAATAATTCTCAGAATGTTGGAGGTATTAAGCACTCTTCCCGTAATTTGAAGAGAGTTGCACAGATGCCCGCCAAGGATAGGAGGGAAATTTAAAAATATTGAAAAAACAAGCAAATGAAAGGAAAATGCGACATGTTGCTAACTCGTCGAAGAAGAAGGGTAGGCGTGAGCTTAGAGCGGACGTGAGGAGGAAGATGGCGAGTGGGGAACAAGGAGGGATTGGGGGTGGCGTGAATGTTTGTTAGTAGTTGGTGGTGGGTGTGTGCATTGGGGTGGAGGATCTTTTCAATGAAGATAGTTTTTAATAATGTGAGGGGGTCAGGTCAGTTTGAAAAAAGAAACGAGGTATGGAGGTTAGTGTCTGAAAAGAAGTTGTTTGTGTTATGTCTTTAAGAATCAAAGTTGAGTGTGGTGGATGATGTGGTGATTGCGGCGATTTGGGGGTAGTTCTTCGTCGACATATTCCTTTCAACCTTCGGTTGGAGCATCCAGAGGTCTTTTGACTATATGGGACCACAATTGGTTGATGTGTGGTCTACTTCAAGCTTTGATCATGTTTTGGTGATTAGAGGGTGAGTTATCAGCACTGATTAGGTGGCGAAACAGGCTCTGTGGGATCAGCTGACGTCTTTTGTTACTAATAATAGTAATGTTAATCGGTGTCTGTATGGTGAATTTAACTTGGTTTGTTCCATGGATGAGAGGAAGGGGAGTAGTTCATCTTTCCGACAACATGATACAAGATGTTTTTAATAATTTTATTGAAGACAGTTTTTTGGTGGATTCGCCGATATGTGGTAGATTGTTTACTTGGTACCACGGTGATGGGTACTCCATGAGTCGTTTGGATAGATGATTGTTGTCAGCTAATTCGTGCTCTGTCTGGCCGAATTGTATTCAGGTTGCCCTCCACTGTGGTCTATTAGATCATGTCTCACTAGTGCTTCTTGTGGATGAAGACAATTTGGGACCTCGACCACTTCAGATGATGAAATGTTAGGCGGACTTCCCTGGCTATGCTCAGTTTGTTCGCGATAAGTGGTGTTCTTTTGATGTTAATGGATGGGGAGGTTTTGTTATGAAAGATAAGATAAAGTTGATGAAAGGTAGCTCGAAGGAGTGGCATTGGCGACATTCTCAAAATATGGAGGGGAAGATTCGTGAGGTGAAGGAGCGGATGTCATCCCTAGACACTAAGGGGGAGACGTCTGATCTTTTGGAGGAGGAGATGGTGGAGCTTCATGACCTGTCTTTGAATTTACAGTCTTTGTCACGTGTTCAGACTAGCATATGTTGGCAGCAGGCAAGATTGAATTGGTTAAAAGAAGGTGATGGAAACATTTTTTTTCATGGGGTTATGTCTTCAAGACGGCCATGTAATGCTATACAGTTGATTTAGGTTAATGATGTTCAAGTCGAGGGAGTTCAAAATGTCTGGGATATTGTCTTTAAATCATTTTGCATCTCATTTCAAAGCAGTCAATGTGGAGCGGCCAAGGGTGGAGGAACTAGATTTCCGTCGGTTATCTATGGAGGATTCTAGCAATGTCACTGGGCCTTTTACGTTGGATGAGGTGAAACAGGCATAGCTGACAAAGCCAACACATAAAAATCATCTTACCAACAAAAGTAGATTTCCAGTATATTTCCTAACTAGAAAAACCCTTAGCAATTATTCAAGACAATTCTGCCAAGATGAATTCCTATTCTTCTACCACCTTCCAATGTACCAAAGCACAATAGTAGCCTACAATTTAATACTAGAACAACCTTAGAAAGTTGTGATTGTTCTACATTTTATAATATATTCTTATCCTTGCTATGAAATCTAAACCATCTCAAATATATTGGATTGTAATAAATGATCCAAATGTTAATTGTAATATTGTATAGTTTAAAGTATTAACGTTAACTGTTAATTGTCTGCCTTTAATATCTTTTGAGTTATGGATAAGAAAAAAAAATATAAATTTTGAAGTTCAGGGGGCCTTTTGTACATAAGTGCACAACTTCAGGGGGGTATTTGCATAACGTCATGTTGACTAACAGAAGAATTTGACGGAGGGCATAAATTGATTAATATTGTGCAATTTCATGACGGTAATTAAAGTTTTGTTAATTTCATAAGGGTATTTGACGTAACTTACAATTTTAGGAGAATAATTGTCTATTTACTCATTCTTTATGTTCACCATTGTTACTTTCTTTCCTCTCTCTTTTCACCATGTTTCTTTCTTAGTTTCTCTTCAACTCTTGGACAAGTTGGTTTCATTTTAACAAATTCTTCCATAAGGCCTTTTGTTATTTTCGTATTTAAAAATTCAGAAACTACTACCGAAGAGATTATCGGGTTGAGTCATGACCAGGTCGCTCTCTTTAAGACGTTTCATGATACTTACGAAGTTTGTGCAAGGTAGACTAACAACAACACCACCTCCAAGTTAAAACATCCCAGTTCACTGTTCAATTACGTATGTACAGTATGTAATTGTTTTAGAATATACACCTCAAAAATATGGTTTAATCGTTCGATAAAAAACCACTTTATATGGTACGTAGACCACTTAAATCGAAACCGAAGAGACAGAAAGGAGTAGAAGAAGGACTCGTCAACATACGTCGAAAGAGGGAGAAGAGAGGAAAAGCACAGGAATCATCAACTGTGAATTTCGGTGTAAAGAATGAGTGGGGAGAGCTCTCCTTTTATAGGTAGAGTTCGTAACAAAAAACGAGTGACTTAAGGATTAAGTCAGCTTAATCCTTAAGCAACCGCATTTATGTTTCTTAGTTGGATATATCCGGAAAATTCTGGATACTCAATTCAAGTGATAAAAAATATATATCTTTTTGACACCAGCCCGACCGGACGACGGCGGCGGCATCACACGTGATATATATTTTTCTAAGCGTACCTTTGGAGGGCACACCCTTGGAGGTCACATCCTTGTAGGTCACCCCACCCTTATATAAACACTTTCTAGTTAGTGTGGCTCACCTATGTGGAACATTTTTAAGTCATACACACACTAGTTCTTACCTTGCATTTTTCTATCCAACTTCCACTAGAATCAACTAGTGTTCCAACACCTTCATATCTACTTACTATATTATAAAGAAAATTCACTAGGATTTTACCATTTTGCCCCTAGAAGGGGCATTTTAGTAATTTCCTATTGATGGGGTGTGGTTAGTGCCACCTCATCATTTTTAGGATGAATTTCCCATTTTGCCCTTCACCATTTTTTTTAATTATTTTATAATTTTTATATTTTTAATAACTTTTATAATTTTTATTTTTTTAACTATTTTACAATTTTTTCACCCAAATTCAGTTGCTTCTAAATTGCCGTTGTGGGAGAGTAAGGTATCGCTTGACCCGACTTTTTTTCCAACTTCTCTACATTTTTAAGGAGAAGTTAGGTCAAACACACTATCAATTATTTTAATTTCAATATTATTTAATCATCACAACCTCACAAAAAAATTTATTCACACTGTCATTTAATGATACCAAATACTTTTATTTCCTTTCTTCAATCTCGCAAATATTTACACACACATTAACGTTTAGAGTAATATTTTATGTCCGTCTGTCTATGTTTTAGTTACGCTGATGCATATAATTTTTTTTTAGTGTTGCTTGGTTGAGTGCTACCTCACCGATTTTTTTTAACTATTTTTCAATTTTTATATTTTTAAAAACTTTTAACTATTTTCCAATTTTTGTATTTTTAACTATTTTCCAATTTTTTCTCCCAAATTCAGTTGCTTATACACGGCCATTGTGGGAGATTAAGATACCGTTTGACCCTTTTTTTTTTTTTTAACTTCTCTACATTTTTAAAGAGAAGTTAGGTCAAACACAATATCAATTAAGTACTTACTAGAAAGAGAACATTTTTTAATGCATAGAATTGAATGAAATGAACTTTGACCAAAAGTTGTTGAATGCTACTTTAAAAAACTACTTCTCGACAATATATTTCACAAGCACCTCTTTTCAACTCACGTTGGGAACCTTTTCTTTTATTTTTTAATATTATATTTTTATATGTTTTCTTTTCATTTAACTTTATTTCATTTTATTTTTTTGAACAGTTCCATTTAATTTTATTATCTTTTTTTCAAAAGATTTTTATTATCTTTTTATCACTTATATATTTAATTTCAATATTGTTTAATCATCACAATCTCACAAATATTTTTATTCACGCTATCATTTAATGATACCAAATATTTTTATTTCCTTTCTTCACCCTCGCGAATATACACACACACACACACATTAACGTTTAAAGTAATATTTTATGTCCGTCTGTTTGTTTTTTGTTACGCTAATGCATATAGTTTTTTTTAGTATTGCTTGGTTGAGTGCTACCTCACCGATTTTTATTAACTATTTTCCAATTTTCATATTTTTAAATTTTTTTTGACTATTTTCCAATTTTTTTATTTTTAACTATTTTCTAATTTTTTTTCTCCCAAATTCAGTTGCTTCTACACTGCCGTTGTGGGAGATTAATGTAACACCCACTTTCGTTTAATCGTTTATTTAATCGAGTTTAGGTGATTATATTATAATTATATAATATATGCATGATTTTGATATGTTTTGATGATTTATGATGATTTGATCGATGACGTGATGAGTTATGAGTTTTGGAAGATTTGATAAGGATATGAGAATTATTTTATTGTTAAATAAAATAAAGATTTGAAAATAATATAAAATATTTAGTTGATGGCTGTTTTGATATTTTAGATAGTTTTGGGGGAGAAAGTGAGATAAGATAAGTTATTAGAAAGAGGTATAAATAGGGAAGACCTAATATCTTTAGAAAACTATTGTACGTGAAAACTTTTGGAAAAAGGGAGAAAAGCTTAGAGAGGAGCAAGAGACCAAGAGTGCTGCGATTTTCTTCAAACAAGGTAAGGGTGAGACTAATGATTCAATAGCATTGATTGTTGTAATTCTGATGATTAATTGACAAAGTTAGGATTGATTTAGAAAAGTTTTGGAATTAGGTCAAAACCCTAAAAATTGATGATCAATCGGTAAAACTGGTTTAGTTTGATGTAGAAACCGTCCTTTAACCTTAGAACATGTTTAGGATGGATTATGGAATCAAAATTAGGCTTTGAACCATGCTGTGTGTTGGATTTTTGAGAAAAACCCTAGTCTGCCCGTGCTTCTGTTTATCGCTCGCCACGGCGAGTGATGAACTTCATCGCTCGTCACGCGAGCCCTTTCCCTTCGCCTCGCGAGTTGTTTGGTGCAACTCGCCATGGCGAGCAACCCTTTCTCGCCTTGCGAGCTTAGGCAGAGTGCATGTCATATTTTGTGTTTCGACATTTTTAGTTGGACCTTGGATGCCTTTGAGTGCCTGAACATACCTAGTATTGATTAGGAATGAATGTAGGATCAGAGGGAACCCAGAGCAAGTTTATTTTGGGAGTTGAGTGGTACTCGCCATGGCGAGTAAGAACTCTCGCCTCGCGAGTACAACCAGAATGTACTTGCTTGAGTGTTTGTGCGATCTGTGTCGAACGTGTTGATCAAGAGCGAACCCCTAGTTGGTATTAAGACCTAATGATGACGTTTAATGCAGTCTGTAGAGTTGTTTAAGTTATGTTGGTGTTAAATGAACATGAACTAATGTATTGTATATTCATGCAAGATACGAAGGTTGATATTCCTGATATTTATAAGCTATTGATATAATGATATCATCTTGTTTATGTGATCTGTTTATGCTGCTTCCGTTATTTAACTAAGTGCATAAGTTTATGATGAAGTTAGCTCCAAATTATTGGATGCATGTCGATATGTTGATTACGATGTTTTTGTTCATAAGTGTCCATGCATAGCATCTCATTGAGCTTAGTCCTCACCACGAATAATAGGAGCTTTGTCCTCCGCACGTTTTATAGGAGCTTTGTCCTCCGCACGATTAAAGTATATTAATACTTATGATGACGATTGGTACCACATGCATATAGGGAGTCTAAGAGCATTGTCACATTGTCATGATTAAGATGCCTTGTTGATGATGATTGAATACGTGATTACGTGATAAGTGTTTATCAATTATGTGATTTTGTTCATGATAATTGGATATATGATTATGTTATAACTGTTTAGCAAATATGCAATGTTATTTAAGGAATGATTATGATGTTAATTTATGATTCGCAATTACATTGATTAATGTTATTTGATTATGAAATCTCACCCCTTCTGCTTGAAAATGTTGCCCTTCGTATGGGTAACTTGCAGGTGATCGTGTTTAGTGTGCAGTTTGCTTTCGTGAGTTGGCCTTGCCTTCACTGTGTCGTCTAGGTCGCTCTGATACGTAACGGGATGGGGTTATATGCTATAACATGCTTCATTCTTTTACGTGAACTGCTATGATAATTTCTGTTTTGATTAACTCTTTTGAGATACTTTATTGGGGCCTGCGTGCCAAACTGATTTATGGTTTATGAACTAATATTCCGCTGCTATGTTAAGATATTATGTGGAAGTTAAATTATTATTTAACTGTTTTGGATTACGTTTTTATGTGATATCCCGTTTATGGTTTTTACTCTGATAAATGTTTAAGAAATCTGTATATTGGGAAAACGGGGTGTTCCAATTAAGATACCGTTTGACCCGGTTTTTTTTCTTCAACTTATCTACATTTTTAAGAAGAAGTTAGGCCAAGTACAATATCAAAAAACTACTTCTCGACAATTTATAAAACTGAATGGAATGAGCTTTGGCCAAAAGTTGTTGAATACTAATTCAAAAAACTACTTCTCGACAATTTATTTCACACGCATCTCTCTTCAATTCACATTGGAAACCTTTTCTTTTATTTTCAAATATTATATTTCAATATGTTTTTTTCTTCCATTTAATTTTTTTTTAGCCGTTCCATTTAATTTTTTAAAGGAGGGTCCATTTAATTTTATTACCTTTTTTTCAAAGAAATTTTATTATCTTTTTATCACTTATATATTTAATTTAAATATCGTTTAATCATAACAACCTCACAAATATTTTCATTTACGCTATCATTTAATGATACATAATATTTTTATTTTCTTTCTTCAACCTCACAAATATACAGACACGCATATTAGCGTTTAGAGTAATATTTTATATGTGTTTGTTTTTTTGTTACGCTAATGCGTATAATTTTTATAAAATTTTGATTTTATTTAAAAGTAAAAGTGTAGATGTCTTTTCTTCAAAAAAGGTATAGATGCCTAAAAAAATTATGCTTATCTTATATATATATATATATATATATATATATATAGATGCCTAAAAAAATTGTACTTATCTTATATATATATATTGTACCTTTTAATCGTAACAAACTATGCATATCTTTTTCTTATTCAAAAAAATTAAACATTGCTAAATAGGAAAGATATCATTTTATATTTTGTCAACATTAGATGATAGAATTTTGTATAAGTTTGATAATGACCCGAAAAATGTCTTTCCTTATATAGTGGGAATATAATTGATGTAACACTATGGGAAAAATAATCTGTATCTTTATCATTTACCATCTATTTACCTTGCTTCCATTTTGTAGTCAATGAAAACCCAAATATATGTAACAATTGGTCAGGTTCGAGGTTGCTCATCAACCTACATCATCCGGTTGTTGAGAAGTTTAAGACTTAGTAAATTTGCATTATAATTTCAAAATAGAGTGTTAGAGTAACTTATTATTTCACAATCCGATTTGATTGTTTTTTGACCATGTTTCTTGAATTGTTGTCGTGACTTTAACACTTTTCAAGCTCAGAGTCAAAACTTCAGTTAGAACTTAAGTCAGAGTTCAACTTCTTCTCAACGTACTTCGTACAACGATTTTTTCAAACTGTCTTAGCACTACTACAATAATGGCAATTAGTAACACTTGAAAATTGTAACTAAATCAAGAAAAATGTTACTAATTAAATTTAGCAACACTTGAACAATTGTTAGATAAAGCCCGTGTTACTAAAGTGTTTTAGTTACATTTTATAGTACTATCTGTAACAATAAAAAAATGTCGCAAATGGTACCTTATTGTAACACTTTTTGTATCACTTGTAACAATAAAAAAGTGTTACATTTATAATTTTTGAGGAGTTGTAAAAAGTGTTGCAAAATTGTGTAAAATAATTCAAACAACTTTATAAATTCACAATTCAAACTTCATAGCAAACAAGACATCCTTGACGTGATAAGAGTCTCCGCTCTTTGAGATTAAAAACGATACCGAGCTGCGAGGCAACGACTTATTAGCACCTTATCACAGTACTTCAAATCGACCTCTCTCATTTGTGTGCATTTTTCAACCACATGCGTCACTCCTTTGTCTGTGACACCTTCACAAAATTTAAGTGACAGTTGCAAAAGCCCACTACAACTCTTTGAGATCCAATAGAGTGATTTATCGTCAACTCTTGTAAATGACAAGTCCAACACCTCCAGTTTGGGAACTTCAAAGTTCAATGTACGTAGCTTCAGTCTTGAACAGCGAGTTAAATTCAAATGTCTAATGTTACAACATATCATTAAAACATGAACAATACCTTCTTCAGATACATCTTTGCAATGGCTCAAATCAAGTAGCTATAAATTTGGGAAACAATCAGCAATGAGGAACAGGTCAGTGCGATTGATAGATTCAATGAAGGAACACGTGAGAGAGGTTAAATTTTTAATGTTTTGAGAGAAAGCTTGCAACCCATTTGTCGGGATGGTGGTTTGCACTGAAAAAACGAGTGATGTGAGTCTCAATGGAAAACTAGAGATTTGGCATAGAAGCTTGTTGAGGTAACCCGAGTAACAAAGCTTAATACCATAGTCTAAATCTAGAACAATTCATTACTATATCTAAAACTATTTCATTTTCTGCCTCATGTAACAAAGCTTAAAATTACAAACTCATTTCTATGAACAACAAACACTAACATGTCGACACATACTCATTAATTACTACTACTTCTCAACACAAAACTTCAGTTAAATTTCTTATACTTACACACGCGGCAACATCAATCAAACACAGATTTTAAAAAAATACAAAATTGAGTTTGAAGAGTAATCAGCAAATTCCAAACAACTTTTTTTTTCAATCACAAATCCACTGGAACAAAAATTGAGTTAAATTGCGAATGAAAATCATGGATCTGCAACTGTGAAGTTAATTTCGATTCATAACTCAAACAATTGAGTTAAATTTCAATTCATAACAAATCCACCAATCCACTCTAGGATAATTTCTTATTCTTTGGCAACATCGAACACATGAATTTCAAAGAAATTATAAATCACAAATGCCAAACAGAACAAGAAGAATTTGAGTTAAATTGTGAAACGAAAATTAAATACATAGAATTTCAAAACAAAATTCAAACAATGTGAACGAAATAGATGATTCATAACAGGAAAAAAAAAAAGCACGAATCTAAGATAATTGCGATGAAATCTAGCGAAATCAAAACCGAATGCGCGAAAAATGCCAAACCGAAGAAGAATTCGAGAGTGTTACCTGCGTGAGCGAAAGAGGAAAAAGGATTTGTGAAGCTCGATTGGTGAAGTGTGAAGCTTGACGGTGAGATTCAGTTCCGTGAGAAGCTCAACGGAATGAGAATGCGTGACGGTGGAGCTTCACGGTGGTTCTGACAGAAGCTCGACGGTGGTTGGGAATGAGAATCCGTGAGAATGCGTGAGAAGCTTGACGGAATGAGAAGCTCGACGGAATGAGAAATTCGTCGGTGAAGCTTGACGGTGGTTGATGGTGTGAGCGTGACGGTGGTCGAAGGTGTGCGACGGTGGTGAAGCTTGACGGTGGTGAAGCTGAATCACGGTGGTTGGAATTGAGATCTCGAGAGAGAAAGGTGATTTTTGAGGGAAGAGAGAGAAAAGTGTTTCTCAAATGGTTTATAATACTTTATTTATTTATTTTATTTTGACTATTGTTGACCAAAAAATTTAACACGTGAATGAATAATGAATGGTACTTGTTACTCTTTTAATACTTGTAATTTTTTTTTTTTTTTTTAGGGATGGTACTTGTTGTATTGGATGTAACACTTTTACTCAATTGTTACTATATCACTATATCAGCTAACAATTTTTCAAGTGTTGCAATCACCTTGTTACTAAAAGTCATTATTGTAGTAGTGTAGGTTAGGTCAATTGCTGAATTTATAAACTTAGTCAATGTCTGCTTTTTTTATGCACAAACATATTTTGAGTTTTTTTACGCACAAATTAAAAATACATATTGCATTATTCTTTATTTCATGTGCATAATTTGTGTTAGGAAACATATTACATCACTATTTGAAAACCAACTAAATTCAATCCTAACCAGTTTGAATTGTATTATGAGAGTTGCACCAAATGTTCGAAGACATCAATGTCAAATGGTGCTAGCTATATATGCACATGCAGAAGTGATGCTTAATTTCCATTTGTTTCAACAATGTTAATTGGTCAACGGGGTACATATAATGTACATGCATGCATTTATCTAGACTTTATAGTAAGATAATAGGATGATAAATTAGAAGTCATGTTACATTTTCTTTAGCTTAAAATCAGTTATGCTACATTTATTTTATAAATTATATGTAACTATATTCGCATACATCTTATCCATGTAAATATGCATTAGACTAATATTGCAGTTATTTTCCTGTTTAGCATTTCTCAAACGAGGTGTCAAGAACAATTCTGAAA
Source organism: Medicago truncatula (assembly GCF_003473485.1). Classification (NCBI taxonomy): domain Eukaryota; kingdom Viridiplantae; phylum Streptophyta; class Magnoliopsida; order Fabales; family Fabaceae; genus Medicago; species Medicago truncatula. Next base: position 12,463,630 of record NC_053047.1, on the reverse strand, counting down.
GGAAAGCGCAAAACAATCACTCTCATTGATGATCAGACACAGAGACAGTGTAACTGTCATCTCATTACCGCCGATAGAGCAAGCTATGAAAATTACTTGGGTGGGCAGTGGTTCAATTTCTGCAGATAACGAGTGATGGAAGAAGGTGGTAAGCTCATCTTTGATCTCGAAAAGTCACCGAAGAACTTGCAAATTCGAGTTGTTCCAAAGTAAATCTTTGTTGTTGAACTATTTTAACTTCTACTATTTTGACGTATCGCTTTGGACTATAGTCGTAAACTATCTTGACTTTGGGATGTCATTTGTTCTTTTCATTTTGTCTGATGTAAGTATTGGTAAAAATCCCTTTTTGGTTAGTCTATGAAACTTGCAATCTCTTTTATAAACCTAACTATTATGTAACGTTAATCTGCACATTGTTGGTTCCTTCATTGGTTCCAATTAGTATCATGTTAATTGTAATGTTGTTTTCCTAATGCTTTGGTAAATGTTTTAGAAATGTACATATATATAACTTCTAATTAACACTACAATTTGTTTTGTACCTAACACTTCTCAAATGAGATATCAATGACATTTCTAAAAGGAACACGAAAAACAATCACACTCATCGACAAACAAGCTCAAAAAAGGTATAAGTTGTTGGATCAAAATGTGTTTCACAATAAACCTTAATGAGTTTTGATGATAACAAGGTATTAAAAATTGTCAATTGGTTATTGCTAATAATTGTTCAAGTGTACAGGACCATAGACAAAGTTTATCAATTTCAATAGGTCTTGGAAGAACAATAGAAAGCAAAGAAATCCAAAGCATCTGAAGAAAACTGCGTCTGAAGCTAAGAAGTGCTTCTGAAGTAACAAGTGCCTCTGAAGTAATGACATCATCAGAAGCAGAAGTTCATCAGAAGCAGAAGACCATCAGAAGCAAGATTTCATCAGAAGCTATATCATCACCAGAAGCTACAATTGATCAGTAAATTTAAACTAAAGATTCAAAGGAGCTGTTTTTCGTCTCAACCTCGTCTAAGAGAACGAAGAATTGAAAGGGAGGTATCAACGGTCATTTGAAAAGCACTGGGTACTTGTCCTTCGTTATCAGAGTTGACAAAGTACAAGTGTACAACCACTACCTCCACTACTCTGTTTTTGTCTACGCTACAAGACAAGACAACAGCTCTGCCTGCAGAAATGTTCCTTCAAGATGGGAATGAGTTTGAAGTTGATCCTTCAAAAGGACTACACCCAAATCAGGCAAAAGATTACTGGTGGATGATCAAAGGAACTCAACGACTCTTTAGACGTGCTAAAAATCTCAACGTCTCTCTACTCACCTCTATATAAAGGAGTGAAGACTTGAAGATTGGCAAGAGACATCAACACAAGTTAAAAGCACCAAAACTCTGCCAAATTTGATTCTATAAAGCACTTTGAATTTCTGCACTGATTTGATACATCTTAGAAATTCTCAAGTCTAGAGTCTTTATTGCATTGTATTGTGAACACCACTGATTGTATATCAAGTGTTCAAAGTCAAACATTTTATGTGTATTTTTGTTTGAATAGAAGCCTCTCGCCTGTGTGCTTGAACATTAGAAGACTCTTGCTTTAGTGCTTGAGCATTGGAAGTCTCTCACCTGCGTGCTTGAGCATTTGAGAAGTCTCATACTAAGAGAGTATTGAGCATTTGTAGTCTGTGTGATTATTAGTGAAAATCTCCTTGGAAGTGCAAGGGGGACTGGACTACTTCCGGTTTGTGGAAGGAACCAGGATAATTGCTTGTGTCTCTCTCTTTTCTCTGCTCTGTTTTTTTCCGCTGCATATCTGATTCTAAACATCACATCAGAAGCATTCCTAACCAGCTTCTGAAGTGTTATCAGAAGAAGAATTTTTAGAGAAAAAGAAAACACAATTCAACCCCCCCTTCTTGTGTTTTTCTCACCTTCATAAGTGTCACTTGATATATAACGGCAAAGAGAGCAAGTTACAAAAAATACTTAGGCGGCCAATGGTTCAAATTTTGCCGAGAATATATGTTAGAGGTAGGTGATAAGTTAATTTTTGATCTAGAGAAGCCACCTAAAAATATGCACGTTCAAGTCGTTTCCAAATAAAGATTTGGTGTTCATGATCCGCACTTTCAACAGATCACCTTAACTCTAATCCTAGACTAGATTATCTTCACTCACTGATGCTACTTCTTTGCTTGATTTCATTTGATGTAAATATGGGTATTACAACAACACTCTTTTTTATAATTTTGGATAATATGTAAATTCACACATCATTGGTTCCTTTATTGGTTTCAATTGTTTTCATCCTAAATATTATGTCAATTCCTAATCTCTTAAACTGATTATATACTCTCTTAATCAGGTCATACATATTTTATGATGAATCACAATGTTCCGTCGTTTTAACTTATCTTCTTTTAAAGATTTTTTTTATCGAATACATTATTGAACCCGTGCGAAGCACGAGTTTGTAACTAGTTATCGATGAAAAAACATATAAGATTCAAATAGAGACCTCTTTTCAGCCTTGTTCAATACGCAAACATGTGTTATATGCAACTACAGGCCTCTTTCAAACCTTGTTAATTAGCCGTTCTTCGAGCATGGTTGCTTTTGGCCTTCGCAGATAACTGATTTTCTAACAAGTTTCTCTTTTTTTAATAAGCCAAATTAACCCATCAAAATTGACATTAGAGTGAAATAAAGTTTCGCCTTTTTCTTATCTTTCCCTACAAATGGAGTGAAAACCTGGTGGTCAACGGATTTCAAAACTTATAAGAAGTTTAAACTGTGCTTAAGCTAGTATGTATAAAATAGTAAAGCTCATATATCTATGATGTTTAAGCACAATCTGATGTTATTGAGTAAAGTTCATCAAGATGTGATGAGGCACGTGTTTTCATCCCCATTCTCTTTGTTGGGATGAAATTTTGGAGTCTCCTCATTCTACTTCTCTATGGGAACTTGGACCACCACCCTGACATATTGGTCGAAATATATGAATAAACAAGCAAAATTTGACCAATATTTTGTTAGAACCTTTATTAGGGGTTTGCTGCAATAACTTGATGAAGAAGATGATGAAGAAGTGGAGTGCACATAAATTTCAAAGCATGTGTTGGACACACTAACCTTTAGGTTTGATTCGCCCCCACTAGTTATGCCAACCGGATGCAAAAGGGTTATACCAGCGAACCCCTTCAGGATACGATGAAATCCTTGATGTGACTTGCTTATTCACACCAAGTTTATCGACAATGGTAGTTTATAGAATAAAATTCTGTCAAATTCTCTCGTGCACTAGATAAAAGAAAGAATGATATAGTATTATATAACTTTAAATCATTCTTTATTCTGTAGTGTTAAAAGAATTTTTAGAGCTAAAGAATTTATACATGTTAAAATTAGTATAACTCACTTGCCTTCTTTTATCTCTTAAATCATTTTCTTAATTAGTAAACACAAAGGTGTGAGTTCAACGTCCGTTATTAGTGTAAGAATCTCGTTGATGGGTGGTAATATGTGATTGTAAGTAAGTACCAATGTGAGCCATCGATACTCAACTTTCTAAATTTATTTTATCAATAGAAAATATATAATATAATGCAAGATTATTATGAACACATAATTTTACATCTCGAAAATAAACTTATTCAAGAAAGAACTAACAAACTTCATGGAACAATGATTTTGCTTGTCATTATATACTCTAATACAACAGAATATGTTCCCTTCCATTCCTGCAACTCAATGCTTGCTATTAGGATGCTGTAAACTGCAAAATTTACATTGTGCAATACAAACATTAATTTAATGGTGATCAAGAAACAAATTAGAGTGATCAAAATGTTCGTGATCAACTAAATTTAATTAAAAATATTTCCAACCAAATAATTAATACATTTAATTTGTATATGCTGACAATGTAAAACATTTTTACACATGCATCTAATTAAATCATGTCATATAGATATTTTAGAAACTAACCTATAAAAATGACATTTTAGAGTGATTTGATTGGACACATGTCTAAAAAGGTTTTACATTGTAAGTGCATACAATCAAATTACTCCTAATTAATTATTGGCGGACTAAAGATATATAGTTGTAAGGTTTAAAACTTCAAAGAAAAATTAAATGAGAAAATATCAAAATCATTAGCACTATGTACCTTCTGGTGTTTGAGCCACATTTGGAACCTTGTCACATTGACTGCTACCAATACATATATATAGTCTATCAACTTGTTCAAGAACCTTATATAAGCAATTCTCCAAGGTCTCCAAAGTAGTATTTGCCCCAATAATCCCCAAAAACCTGTGAAATAGCTTGTTCCCAAGAACATGTAATATCCTTCATGAAAAACTGAATTGTCATCTTCACCATGAATTTCTGACCCTCGAGGATTTACTGGTGTCACGTCTTCAAGACATTTTTTTTCAAGTGGTTCACCACAAAGATCAAGATTTCCTTCAAAACTGGAGGGATCTAAGGTTTGCAATTGTCTGCCAAAAGGGATTCTTCCAGAGAGAGAGTTGTTTGACAAGTCTAAAACTTCCAGCCGATCGATCCTGGAAAGAGTGGAAGGAATTTTACCAAAGAAATGGTTTCTTGATAAGTCGAGGAAATCAAGTGAAACTAAATTTCCAATTTCAGATGGGATTTCTCCGCTCAAATTGTTTCTTGATAAATTCAAAGAGACTAATCCAACCAAATATCCAATCTTTTGTGGTATTTCACCTGTTAAGTTATTACTAGAAAGATCAATGCTCTTAAGACGCATCTCTGGATGCTTGAACCCACGTTCCATACCTTTCCAGAATAAAGTTATGTTAAACACATAATCATAAAAAATTATAAGAAAAATGTAAAAGTTGCCTTCACTTGTCAGATATATTTGACTTTCAGTTCACTAGTATTGATACTCTTTTCGGACAATGAAGTAAAATTCTCTAAGCATGTTGGAATTCCTTCTGATAAGTTATTTCTTGAAAGATCCAAAAGTTGAATCTTCCTTAAATAACAGAGGTGGATAGGAATATTTCCGGAAAAGTGATTCCATTTCATGCTCAAGATTATCAATTGTTGCATGTTTTCTCCTATCCATGTTGGAATTGAGCCATACACCAAATTTTCACTAACATCCAACAACATTAAATTTCTGCAATTCTTCAAAGTGGAAGGCAAGTCACCATTCAAACTATTATTTCTTAAAACCAAAGCTTCCAATTTAACAAGGGTTCCCATGGACTGTGGATTCTTCCCCGAAAGCTTATTGTTTGTCAAATCAAGAAAAAATAATGTGTTTACAGAATTCCAACAATTTGGAAGTTGTCCCTCTATTTGATTGTTTGATAAATCTAAAGTGGCCAACTTTGTCGGTGGTGGATTTTTATCACGTAGAAATGAAAACAAATGTGAAAATTTATTTTCAAAGAGAATTAGATGTGAAGATTGTAGCAAAAAGGACGGAACTCCACCTTCAAATTGATTTGAATTCAAAAATATCGCCGGATTTTGAGGAAGCTGGAATGAAAAATTTGGTATTGTACCTCTGAGATTATTGTGAGACATATTCATGAATAACATATATTGTGAGTTGTTCCAAATCAATTCTGGTACATAGTCATTAATCCCTGCATCAGAAATATCAAGTTTCAATAGGGACCTGTGAGTTTTAAGCCAACTAGGAAAGCTTGAAACCAACTTGCAAGATGCCAACTTCAAAGATGTTAACTGGAAAGGAGGAACCCATCTACGTGAAAATAATTGTTAGGGAAACTGAGTTGTAACTTAAGGACAACGATTTTAAATTGGAAAAATTAGTGAGATGCGATTCATTGATGTTGGCTTCCAATGAATTCCTTTTCAAGACCAGATGCTCCAACCTTGATAGCAAGCAGATTCTTTTAGGTATCATGCCGGTTATTCGATTATAAGATAAATCAAGTATCCGCAATTTGTTTTTATTGCACCATGAATAATTTTCAATGAAGTTAGAAACTTCACCACTCAAGTTGTTATTTGAGAAGTATAATGCTTCCAATGTACACATATTCCCAAAGAAAGATGAGATCTCTCCTTGTAGATGGTTTTGAGAAAGGTCAATATTTTCAAGAGAATTCATTACTTTCCCAAATCCATCTGGAATGCGACCTTTTAACAAATTATCATAAAGCTCAAGGCTATGAAGATCGGTAGTAAAGTTAAAAATCCAGAAAAACACTTCTGATGATCTCAACAAATTTGAGGAGAGATCAAGGATGAGAAGGGAAGATAAAAATTTGAAAGTGGAAGTAGATGACACAAGAAAACTTTTATTTGTAAGACTGCAACTTGTTAGATAAAGCTCTTGCAATTTGGTGCTAAAGGTTAGGTTACCAATAAATTGGAATGATGTTAGATTATTGTGTGAGAGGTCAAGGATGACAAGAGAAGGAATGTTTGGATACACATGAGATGACAAAACAATATTGTTTTGAGAAAGATGAAGCTCTTGAAGATTAAGACTAAGATTTGACAATAATTGAAAAGTTGATAATGTCAACATATTGTTAGAAAAATCAAGGATGGTAGGAGAAATGGACAAGTAAGAATGAGAATGAAACAAAGACGCGACATCATTATCTAGAAGACCAAATTGAACCAATCTCAACTCTCATAAGTTTGGAGTAATTTTACTGATTGTTTGCAGGAAGTGAGGCAACGAGCCAAAACGAAGAAATTGTCCTCTCAAGACAAGATTTGTTAAATGTGAGATCAAAATTTCCATCGAGTTTCAGAGTTTGCAAAAATGGAAGATTCCCAACATGAAAAGGGATTGCTCCTGAAAGAGAAGTTTTTCCAAGATCAAGGTGCTGCAATTGTGAGAGATTTCTAAGTTGACAAGGGATTTCACCAATAATATTGGTGTTCTCTCTTAGATTGAGATATCGTAAACGTGTAAGATTCCCAAGTTGAGGAGGTATTTCTCCATTCAAACCATAAAAACTTTTACTTAAATCTAAATACTCTAGCTATAAAAGATTTCCTATTTGATAAGGAATTCTCCCGGGAAATACAGAAAACGATAAATTGAGATATTTTAACTTGGTATGTGATCCTATGTGTTCTGAAATATGTCTGCCAGGAAATACATTAGAGCTAAGATCCAAATATTCCATATTTTCCAAGACAATCAACGACGTGAAATCAATTGCACCTACCAAGTATTGTGTCGGACCACCACAAAGATCAAGTTTCTTCACACGAAAGAAAAAAAAAAACATTTGTTTGTGTAGTTAAGCATCCCGGTGGAACCTAATAATTCCAATTTGAAACCATGTCAAGTATGGTTAGTTGACCTTTGTTTTAAATCAGGGAGTGCACATCATTATTTGAAGTTAATATATGTCTTTTTCATATTGAAAAGAATAAATAATAGAGGCAATATATGTATGACTGTTGCAATTTTGAACTTTGTATCAAATGTAAGCTTTTGAGATGCTCTTTAATTATGCTTTTACTATAAATAATGCATCAAATGTAAGATTTCTACTCTTATAATTCCGGTTAATGCATTTCAATCCATTGTAGTATTCATTTCGAATTTTTTGCTATTAAAATAAAGTTTTCAATTTCTTCTCTCTCACTCTCTCTCATTGCCACTAACTCGATCCCACCAGAGCCTTTCCTCATATTCCAGTGCAACCAATGTAGGCACTGTCTGGCTTATGATATCATCTGAGAGATTTATCCATAAATAGAAGAACAAATGTTCGTATATCTAGCTCTTTTCCTTTGATTGTTGTATGCTTCTTAGTCTTTGCCCTGCCTATTTTGCATTGAAAGACATTTATTGTCATTTGCTGCATTGAAAGACAGGTCTGTAAAATCTCATTGGTCATTTTGCTACTATTGATTTTTATGTCCATTAAGCAAAGGTTTTACAAGGATGTTATGTGTTCGCACTTAACATTAAGATTTGAGCTTTTGATTTCTGTATTTTGTTGACACTTTCGATTTCACACTGGTTTGCGTCTTGCATTTTTGTTTATATGTTTCTAGCACAAATTAAGGAAATTGTTCTTATAAATAATTGTTGAGTTTCATTTGTTTTGTTTTTTGTCATTGAGCAATATAACTGTTGCTTATTATCTCAGTTTTTTTTAACACACCATTTTGTATCACTTGATGGTCTAAGTCATAACTTATAATGTTGTGCAGATGAAACCTTAGGATATAGCATTCATAAGTTAGATGATGCATGTGCTTTAGAAGTGGTTAGGGAAACATAAATAGGACTTTAGACAGCGTCTTTAGTTTAGTGTTGATATAGTGTTCTTGAAACTTTTCACAATTTAAAGAAAAGGTCTAATTTCGTTCATATATAATGTCTACACATAGTCATTCATGTTTCCATAGGCTTTGGCATTGTTTCTTTTTCAATTTCTGATATTTGGATTTTTCAAATTGGAGATATTGGTTTGGGAAAATTATAAAATTGCAAGGCTTTGGAAATGGTGGTCTGTTTAGCAAGAAAGGAACAGGTGTCTGTTTCATAATATTGTCCTTTTAGCCGAGTAGGCTGTTGAGAATGTTGGCATGACGGTTGTTTTTTGGTGGTACAATAGACCACCATTAGTGGTCACAAAGCGTCTTTCATTCCGCTCTTTGCTTTGGTCTACAAATGCTTTGCTACATAATACAAGTTTTTAGTTTATGTTTTAGCTGGCTGTTTGCATTTTTGAGCCATGCTGGATTTTCAGTTTAGGTGGGTGTGGTTTCGCCTTTAAAGATAGTTTGTTTTGGTTTGTTTTCTTTTGGGTGGCTTCTTTTGGTCTCTCTATCTTCCTTTTGTTTCTGTGATTATTTTCCACTAATGTTCAATAGCTTGGAGCAAGATGATAGCAATGAACATGGTAGCTTAATGTTGGAGACAAAAAGAAGACTAAGTTTTGAGCAAGTAAAAGCCTTATAACAGAGCTCAAGTTGGACAACAAGCTAGAGCATGTGTGATATCAGAGATTTTGGTGTTCTCATTCTTAAGTTTGATTATATATATATATATATATATATATATATATATATATATATATATCACTTTGATTGCACAAACAAATAATCAACTTGGAATCCATTAGTTATGTGAGAACCTTCAACTAAAATTACTACATCAATATGGTATGTACATGGTGGTATCGTGATGACTGACAGATTTTTTATTTAAATTTAGTTTTTTATACAGTAACGTAAAGAAATAAATAGGCTAAAATATGGTTTTGGTCTCTGAAAATATGTCGCGTTTTGGTTTTAGTTCTTGTAAAAAAAATTGTTGTTTTTGGTCCCTTCAAATATGTCTCGTTTTGGTTTTGGTCCATAGCCCCACTTTTGTGATGATTTGCACATGATGACTGAACCCACTTAATAGAAAAATAGTCCCCGGAGGGACTATTTTCAAAAACAAAATATTTTATAGGGACAAAAAACAACAAAAAAAAATTTACAGAGACTAAAATCAAAACGAGACATATTTGCAGGGACCAAAATCATATATTAGCCAAACAAATAATAGATAGCTAAACACAAGGCTAAATATGATTAAGTTTATGTTTTGTCCCTCTGTCCTTATTTTAAGCTTATTTTAAAGATAATTGTATTCTTAAATATAAGTCCCTTTTTATTTCTTTTCGAACAAGAATATTAACCCCTATTTAACGTATTATGCGTGTTGATTTTTTTTCCTTTATATATACAAATTCATCTTAAATATGATAAGGTAAAGAAAAACACATTAATAGCCAAAGAGTATTTTAGAAAGATCTATGTACATATAAAATAGTTACATTAAATTCAACGATGGTTATTTTAATATATATGAGACTAAAGAAGAGGTACTTATAATTGTGATGAGGGGAACAATTTGCAAGTTGTCCCGGTAGTCATATTATAAATGCTAGAATAATGGCACTTATAGCAACATGCATGTTATCATGGTTTTTGGGTGCCAAGCCATCAATTGGACTTGAACCTTTCGACCGTTGATATCTCTCTTTTTTCTTGGGAAGGGTAAAAGGAGAAAAACCCTTAAAAAGTTCTAGATTCGGGGGTCGTTTTCGCTACGGGAAGGTGTTAGGCACCCGGAGCGATTATGGTACTCCATAAGAGCCGCTCTCCTAAATTTATTTCTACGCTTTAGTTTTATTGATTATTTGTAAAAAAGAAAGTGTAATTAGTTAAGAATGGGGGTGAGAAGAAGTAGAATTTGATTTTATTTCGGCTTGGATGAGTTTTGACTCATTGCCTACGTACCCTTTTAAGGGATCAAAACCGTTCGTAGTTCTTGCTAAAAAGACTTGTTTTTTGTTTTAATTGTTTGATTTTAAGTTTTGAAAATGGTTTTGAAGAAGGAGATTGGGAGGCTTCATGAGCATTAGATTTAGCAAAAAAGTGAGGTTTGATTAGTGATTAAAAGGAAAGTCTAAATGATTAAGATGAATTGAATTTTTCTTAAGAAAAAAAAGAAAGGAAAAATGAAGTGTTGACTTCATATTTATTATGAAAATTTTTGAAGTGAAGTTCAATTGTTTTTTTTTGAAAAAAAGATGGATTTTCTCTAAGTGTTTAAAACCTAAGCGCTTATCTAACCATACAATCCTATGCATACATCTAAGGTGAGTGTGTGTGTGTCGGTGCGTCATAGTGTCCATAGTCCATATTACAAAAATTGCCTAGATACATTCTATGGCCCCTTTGCCAAGCTACAAACCAATGATAACAAATTACATCACTAAATGAATTAAAACTTGCAAAAAATAAAGGCTAGGCTAAAGAAAGTGGAGGAGGTAGTGAAATGCTATGAGTGAAGTCACATGAGGAACAAAATGTTAGTGAAACAAGGAGAAATATAATGGGAATGATGAAAAATGCACCAAATGAATATGCAATAAAAAAGGGTAAAAACATGAGAATTTATCAAGCACAATGTGTAATAAATGGCCTATAATGCAAGAACAAACACAAATCAAATGGAAACAGTGGCACAATCATTGGATCATCATCACATCTATCATGTAAATGCATTCTAATTAGTCATGCTATGCACCAAAATTTTTAGGACAAGAATCAACCTAAAAAGCATGACAAAGCTAACTAGAGAAGTAATTTGAACAAGAGACCTATGCACATATTTTTACCAGCTATTTGCAAGCAAAATATCATTAAAAAATCATTAAGTAAGTGGTAAAAACATGTAGTAATTTTTTGGAATTTATGGTAAAAATAAAAAAGAAGCAATCAGAGGTTCAGATAGCAAAAGAACGGTGTGAACAGCACAAAAAAGCAAAAAACGTGAAAGAAAGCTTAAGCCCAAACCAAAACCCAATACAGACTGGGCCTGGATCATCCAAAGGCCTCAGAGGCGTTGGATTGATCCATACTCAGATCTAACGGTTCAGAACGCGCAGCGCATGGTAACGTAAAATAAACATATGGTAACAACGCATCACAGCCATTCAACAAAAGAAACCCTAGATCCTACGGTTCAAGATGAAAGCAAAATAAACCGGACCGGTTCAAACGTCTATATAAGGACGTGGACACCGGTCCAGTCCATTTCTTCCATCTCTTTCTCTCTCTAAGCTTACCTCTCCTCTCGCCTCTCTCTAACCCTCACCGCCGGTGAGGATGAAGCCACGGCGGAGACCTTGAAGGTCCGCCGGAAGCTTCATCTTCTCCGGCGAGTCCTATGCACTTTCCGGTGAAAAATTTCCAGAACTTAAAGATTTTTACATTAAACGATTCGTCCTTTAACCCTAAACACGAATCCAGCAATTATTTTCTCAAACACGGCTTGATACGATATAGATCTGAAATTTTCGTACGGTTTTGAAATGGATTTTCTTTGATCTTTTTTGAAGGAAAAGGTTTAGATCCTTACGGATCTACATCGTTTCGTAGTTTAACTCTTTTCTGGTGCTTGTTCTTGCTTTCAACACTTAGATCCTTATGGATCTAGATTTTGTGTTTACGGTTACGGTCTTATCTTTGAATTCTGGAAATTTTTAGATCTGTTTCGCTTGCGTGATTTTTTTTACAGGTTTAAACTATGATTAACACTTTTTGAGAGAGAAAATGAGTTTTACCTGAAGTTTTGGTTGAAACTTTTAATGGAGGAAAATCTTTGGAAAAAACTTGAATGTTCTTGATGATTTTGATTCTTCTGCTTGCTTTTGGACCGAAAATAAATCGGTTTACCGGTTCTGTTTCTTCATCTTCTCTGATTCTTTCTCTACTTCTCTCTCTGTGATTTCGTGCTTGAGCTTGCTTCTTGGACTTACGTGAGGAAACCCTGTGATCAGTGCTTGAGCTTGCTTCAATGTGAGCTCGCACTTGGAATTGCAGGAAAATCTTCAATCCAGTGATGAAGATTCACACGAATCTCTGAGGATTGATGCAAAAATCAATGAAATCGTGTATGAATTTTGGTTCTGGAAATTTTTAGGGTTCTTGTGTTCTTGGTGGATTTGGTGGTTTTGATCTGTAACTGAAAGGAGAGAGATTGTAGTTTCTGTTTTTTGATGTGGCGTGTAATTAATGGCTCTGAATCTGACTCACTGTTTATATAGTTGACATGTGTACTTGAGATCCAATAAAAAGGTGACACCTGGAATTGTATGGGAGGGGCACGGCCTTGGACTTAAAATGGACTTTTCTGCAAAAAAAAAAAAAGAACTTGAGGACTAAAATGTAATTAACAAAAAAGGACTGAAATGTAAATTAGAAAAGAAACTGGACTGAAATGTAATTTTGGGACCTCAATTGAGGGACCAAAATGTAATTAAAAAATAAAATTGAATAAAAACGTAATTTGACCAAACGTAAAGCGAAACAAAAATAAAATTGACAAAACGGACTAAAACGAACCAATGGCCTAAATGAGGTACTTCAAAGTAACCTCCCCATGCCAAAATTTTATGTGAAATGACCAAAATGCCCCCGGGGCTAAAAATGACCTAAACCAACTCAAATTGACTCTGACACTGACTCAGATGCGAGTTTGAAATGAATTTAAACAGGGTTTACTGATGAAAAGTTAAAAATGAATTTGAAAAGACTCAGAGACAGTCACAAGGATGAAAATGGGTCCCACTGCAGGAAATGACCAAAATACCCTTCTGCATGACTTTTTGCAAATTTTGAAATAAACTGTAGAAAAAGCAATGTAATGATTCAGAGACACTTTTGAATGACTTACAAGACAAGTAAAGACATTTTGAAAGGTTTTATGCAAGAAAAACATAGGTAAAATTGTGATTGAAAATACTGCGAGGCAGAGACAATTTGAACTGTGCAGTTGAAATTTGATAACTGACAAAGTTTGCAATGAAATTGGGCCCAGTATTTTTAGGTCCAAAAACAGGGTATAACAGCTGCCCCTATTTAAGTTTCTTTGTCTGGAGAGTCAAGAGACGGAGTCTTTGGCTTGACAGGACGAAGATACTTAAATATTAGCATTTGCACTGTGTTTGGACGTAAAAATACGCCTACCCCTTTTCAAATAATATGCATGCCATGCATCATTTGGATTATGAATGCAAGACCTCATGGGAATTGGAATTAACAAAATATGTCGTATCCAATGCGGGATTGGTAGACATTGACAAAGATAGTGAATAGCAGAGTAACGGGAAACTAGAAACAAGTTGGACAGGTACAAGCTGTTCTTGGATTCAAACTAGCCGCTTGACCGGGGATGAAACAAACAGACAACTGCGAGTTGTTCTTATGGATTCGAACTGGTCACTTCACAGGGTATAGAGGTTACTGGACAAACATGAGTTGTTCTTATGGATTCGAACTGGTAACTCACTTGGGGATATTGAAAAGTGCGAGTTGTTCTTATGGATTCGAACTGGTGACTCGACTGGGAAAAAAGAAAATTGGCAAGTACGAGTTGTTCTTATGGATTCGAACTGGTGACTCGGCTGAAAACATGTAAAATTGGCAGGTACGAGTTGTTCTTGGATTCGAACTGGTTACTCGACTGAAAGCAAGGCAAATAGATAGGTGCGAGCTTGTTCTTGGATGCGAACTGGTTACTCCACCGGACAGAAACAGATAGACAGGTACAAGCTGCTCTTGGATTGAGCTAGTCACTTGACCAAACGGAAACATATCGACAGGTACAAGCTGCTCTTGGATTGAGCTGGGCACTCGACCGATAATATAAGCAAATTGATAGGTACAAGCTGTTCTTGGATTTGAACTAGCCACTTGACCAAACAGAAACATATTCACTGGGGATTGGTTTTGTTGACAAAATATAGATTGAGGTTGACTTGGCGTCGATTTGAATTGAAAGGTAGAAATTGACCGATATTATTGGCTCACAAGGTTTTGACAGAGAACCTGACATGAGTATCGAATTGAGACTGATGTTGACATTGGAAATGCAATATGCACGGATGATATAACGGTTTCATTAAATGCATGAGCACGTAATATGCATGATTATGCATGTATGAATGCTTGTAATGCATGACTGTTGGCATTTTGTAGGCACGACTTCACGGGGAAGACAAGACATCAGAGTATTGGGCACGTAGTGGCTCGTGCTATATTACACATTCTTGGAAATCCTCTTTGGAGATGACGTCGTTGGGAGACGTATCGGAACCATGGCTGAGGGCAGGTAGGTATGCAACTTGCTGGGGATAGAATCTTGAGAGACTTTACTGGGGATAATGCCGGATGTATCGTGGACATCGCATCTGTGGTCAATGCTTTTTGCATGTTATTTTCTCAACTTTCATCATTCATTTTTTGCACCCCATTTTTGCCTGGATCGCCCTTTCGGGTTTTCGATCCACCGGGGAAATAAATTCTTTCCAATGCCCCATTTTTGCCTGAACTGCCCTTTCGGGTTGTCAATCCAGCGGGGTGCTCATTTTTGCCTAAACCGCCCTTTCGGGTTTTCAACTTAGCGAGCCTATTTAATTTCATGCATTTTTGTTCTGTTTTTTCATTCTTGCCATTGACCACAGACTATCCTGGAGGAGAACCTGCTTGTAACATATATTGAAATAGACATTAACATACTCTCGCTCATGCATGTTTCATTTGAATGTACCCTGTTGCTCAGGTTTGCTTTTCAAAACAGACAAAAAGTTTTCAATTTTCAAAATGTTTGTTTCAAGCATTGTCATTATCAAAATAGAAAGAAAATGTTTTGTATATAGCTTTGAAAGTAGAAGAAAGCAGAGTTTCAAACAAAAGCACAAGCTCAAATTGATGTATAAGAGTGGTGGTCAGCCGAAGGCGTGACTCCACGGATTTACAAAGCTTGGAAAATGGTAATTTTATTGGTTGGTGGTACATTGAACACAGTAATCATGACATTTCCCAGAAACTTTGAATTCGCAAGCATAAGAGCTTTTGATGAAGACGGTCATTAACAGCTGCAGATGCCCCAAGGGGGACGGTGGTTGGCCAGATATAGTTACTTGCCTTTTGTTTCAATCTCATTTTTGCATGAACCGCCCTTCCGGGTTTTCGGCTCATCGAGACGCTCATTCTTGCCTGAGTTGTGTACAATCTCAGCGAGCTTTTCATATATATTTTTTTGTCCCTTATTTTTGCCTGGACCGCCCTTTCGGGTTTTCGATCCACCGGGAAGCGCATTTTTGCCTAGGCCGCCCTTTCGGGTTTTCGACCTACCACGCTGTTCTTTTCATATTTCTAGGCAAAGTATTTCTTGACTATATCGGCATTCACTGGATTTGGAAGTTCTACGCCATCCATGTGTGTAAGGATTAAAGCACCACCGGAGAAGGCCTTCTTGACAACATAAGGACCTTCATAGTTAGGCGTCCACTTGCCCCTTGGGTCGGGTTGCTGGCTTATCCTCCTTTTCAATACAAGTTCCCCTACCTTGAATTCTCGAGGATGGACTTTCTTGTCAAAAGCAGTCTTCATTCTTGCTTGATATGACTGTCCACGAGCCATGGCATCCATACGTTTTTCCTCAATCAAATTCAACTGATCATACCGGCTTTGGCACCATTCAGCCTCAGATAACTTTGCTTCCATGATCACACGGAGAGACGGGATCTCCACTTCCAAAGGAAGAACTGCTTCCATACCATATACAAGAGAGAAAGGGGTTGCCCCGGTTGAACTGCGCACGGTAGTACGGTAGCCATGCAGAGCATAGGGTAACATCTCATGCCAGTCCTTGTAAGTGGTTACCATCTTCTGGACAATTCTCTTGATATTCTTGTTGGCGGCCTCAACTGCACCATTCATCTGAGGTCTATAAGGAGAAGAGTTATGATGCTCAATTTTGAATTCTTCACAAAGAGCTTGCACCACATTGTTGTTCAGGTTGGTACCATTGTCGGTAATAATCTTGCTGGGAACACCATATCGACAGATGATGTTGTTCTTGATGAACTTAGCTACCACTTGCTTGGTCACATTGGTATAAGATGCTGCTTCAACCCATTTGGTGAAGTAGTCAATTGCCACTAAGATGAAACGATGACCATTTGAAGCCTTCGGTTCAATCCTTCCAATCATATCGATGCCCCACATTGAGAACGGCCACGGGGATGACATAACATTGAGAGCGTGCGGAGGCACATGAATCTTATCAGCATAGATTTGACATTTGTGGCACTTTCTGGCGTGCTGGTAGCAATCATGTTCCATGGCCATCCAGTAGTAACCTGCCCGTAACAACTTCCTTGACATAGTATGCCCCGTAGCATGGGTCCCGAAGGTACCGTCATGCACATCATGCATTAACCGCTCCGCTTCATGTTCGTCAACGCATCTTAACAATACCATATCATAGTTTCTCTTGTACAGAATATCCCCATCTAACAGGAATCTACTGGCCAATCTTCTCAAGGTCTTCTTATCTTGTTTGGAAGCACCCGGCGGATACTCACGGCTCAACAAGAACTGCTTGATGTCATAGTACCAGGGTCTATAGTCAACCACATTTTCACCAGCCTGATCGATCACATCCCCAATAGCAAACACATGCGAAGGCCTTTCAAGGCGTTGCACTTTGATTAATGGCACATCATTCCAATGGTTTACTCGAAACATGGAAGATAGAGTAGCAAGAGCATCAGCCATTTGGTTCTCATCACGAGGAATATGGTGCAGCTCGACCTTTGTAAAATATGTCAGAAGACGTCTCGCATAATCACGATAAGGAATCAACTTAGCATGGTGGGTCTCCCATTCACCCTTTATCTGATTGATGACGAGCGCAGAATCTCCATAGATGTCGAGGTGTTTGATTCTCATGTCAATTGCTTCCTCGATCCCAAAGATACATGCTTCATACTCAGCCATATTGTTGGTGCATTCGAACAAAATTCGGGCGGTAAAAGGAATGTGATGCCCTTGCGGGGATACAATGACTGCCCCAATTCCTTTACCATAAGCATTGACAGCACCATCAAAGACTAAACCCCACTTGCTATTGGGATCTGGACCTTCATTAATCAACGGTTCTTCGCAGTCTTTGGATTTCAAATACATGATCTCTTCATCAGGGAAATCGAATTCAATTGGTTGGTAATCATCAAGAGGTTGATAAGCAAGGTGATCGGCAAGAATGCTGCCTTTGATTGCCTTTTGAGTTTTGAACACAATATCATATTCAGACAAAAGCATCTGCCAGCGTGCGATCTTCCCAGTAACGGCCGCTTTCTCAAAGATATACTTTATCGGATCCATTCTGGATATCAGCCAAGTCGTATGATTCACCAAATAATGACGCAGGCGTTTGGCAGCCCAAGCTAGAGCACAACAAGTCTTTTCAAGCATTGTATACCGAGTTTCACAATCGGTGAACTTCTTGCTTAGATAGTAGATAGCATGCTCTTTCTTTCCGGTTTCATCTTGTTGACCAAGTACACATCCCATGGATTCATCAAATACTGCCAAATACATAATCAAAGGCCTTCCTTCCACGGGAGGGACAAGGATAGGTGGTTCCAGCAGGTAATTCTTGATGCTATCAAAAGCTTCTTGGCATTCATCATTCCATACAACAGGCTGGTTCTTTCTAAGTAGCTTGAAAATCGGCCCGCAGGTTGCAGTCATATGAGATATGAATCGGGAGATGTAATTCAAACGTCCCAAGAAACCTCTGACTTGCTTCTCTGTCTGTGGAGCTGGCATTTCTCGGATGGCCCGGACCTTATCAGGATCGACTTCAATGCCCTTTTGGCTGACAATGAAGCCTAATAACTTTCCGGACCTGACACCAAATGTACATTTGTTGGGATTCAAACGCAGCTTGTATTTTCTCAACCTTTCAAACATCTTTGTTAAATATTCAACATGCTGCTCCTCATCTGCTGACTTCACAATCATGTCATCCACATATACCTCAACTTCTTTGTGAATCATGTCATGAAACAGAGTGGTCATTCCCCTTTGGTAGGTAGCACCAGCATTGATTAGGCCGAACGGCATCACTTTGTAGCAGAAAGTACCCCATGGAGTGATAAAGGATGTCTTTTCTCTATCTTCAGGAGACATTTTGATCTGATTATAACCGGAAAAACCGTCCATGAAGGAGAACACCTTAGATTGAGCAGTATTATCAACAAGCACATCAATATGAGGTAATGGAAAGTTGTCTTTTGGACTGGCCTTGTTCAGGTCTCTGAAGTCAACACACATCCGGACTTTACCATCCTTCTTTGGCACAGGCACAATATTGGCAACCCATTCGGGATACTCAACTGTCATGAGGAAACCCGCATCAATCTGCTTTTGAACTTCATTCTTGATCTTGAGGGCCATGTCAGGACGAGTCCTTCTCAATTTCTGCCTGACGGGAGGACATTCAGGCTTGGTAGGGATCCGATGCTCCACAATCATAGGGTCTAGACCTGGCATATCTTCATAGGACCATGCAAAAATATCCGGATATTCCCGGAGGAGTTGGATGATCTTCCGTTTAACCCCTTCCTCTAGAGTGGCACCAATCTTGATTTCTCGCTTGTTTTCCTCGGTACCTATGTTGATAAGCTCAATCTCTTCCTGGTGAGGCTGAATGGCTTTCTTTTCTTGCTCAAGTAGCCGAGTGATCTCATATGGTATGTCATCACCTTCCTCATCTTCGGCTTCATACACAGGGAAATCAAAACTTGGAGGAACCGTAGGATTACTGTGTTCAACGGGTTTATTATGGTTCAACCTGCATATAATGATTGGATGATTTTAGAAAGAGTTTTTTTTTTTTTTTTCATGCAGGTTTTTGAAATTAATAAGAAAATACAGACGTTTTGGTTTTTTCTGGCATTACCATTGTTTCCAAGGGAAAAAGCACTAAAAAAAAGTAGTCGTGGAAGAAACGACAAAATTTTATTAATCAACGGCAATGCCGAAACAAACATGCCCTTACAGAAAATATCACTCTCGCTTTGGGCAGAGCGAGAGGATTGTTATTTTGAAAACAAAGCATTAAAGCAACAAGACACATTACTTAGAAACATGCATGATTGAAGGAATGTCAATGGCATCCCAATCTGTCGCAATGCCTCCTGGTGTAACAAATACAGGCCTGAGACCAGATCCAGTGGCTTCTTCAGAGATAGCATTAACAAACCCTGCACTGTGGAAGACTCCCGAGGAAACCCTTGATGACGGGGAGAACCCGAGACCTTCTTTACGCTTGTTCTCACAGAGCTGTATCACCTTGCCCCAGCCGGCAGTCTAACCTTCTTGGATGGCTCTCTGAGCATCCTTCAATGAAGCCATAGCAGCCCCAGCTTCCTTGGACTCTGCACCTTCAATGGTCAAACCTTGGAAAGCAGTCCCTTCAGCAGACCCTGCTTCAATACAAAAGAAAGAAGACAACTGGCTGACTAAGTATGCTTCTTCACCATGGATTGTAACGAGTTTTCCATTCTTTACAAATTTCAACTTCTGATGTAAGGTGGAAGTAACCGCACCTGCATCGTGTATCCACGGTCTTCCCAACAGGCAACTGTAGGATGCATTAATGTCCATCACTTGGAAGGTAACCAAGAAATTCTCAAGGCCAATGGTTATCGGCAAGTCTATCTCCCCCAGCACATTCTTTCGAGATCCGTCAAAAGCTTTGACCAAGAAAGTACTCCTCCTCAACGGGGTCCCACGGTAGCTCAACTGATCCAGAGTTGTCTTGGGCATTACGTTGAGAGAGGAACCAGTATCCACCAACACATTTGATATCATGTCTGATTTGCAATTCACCGATATGTGCAAAGCCAGATTGTGACCCTTTCCCACTTCCGGCAACTCTTCTTCACTAAACCAGAGGTTGTTACAAGCAGTAATATTTCCCACTATGCCACCGAAACGATCTACCGAGACTTCGTGGTCAACATAAGCCTGCTCCAGCACTTTCAACAAGGTATTCCTGTGAGCCTCAGAGCTCAAGAGTAGTGACAAGACGGATATCTTTGAAGGAGTCTGCAGCAACTGATCAACGATCTTGTAGTCGCTCCTCTTTATTATTCTCAGAATCTCATCTAAATTCGAATCCTCTATAGATTTGCCTGGCTGATTCACATCTGTAGCAATGGGTGAAACAACGGTTGGAGTTGCTTCTTCAACTGGTGGAGTGATTGGCGTAGCTACTTTCTTCTGAAATAATGGCGGACGAACCTTCCCGCTTCTCAGCGCTGCAGAAGTTCCTTCGGCAATATTGCTTACTGTGGCAAAGGAGGCTAGAGGCACCTCTACTCCATTTTCTATCATAGTAGCATTGTACTTGTATGGCACTGCCTTGTCCGAAACATAAGGAATTGGTCCTGGCAACCTTATCACCAAAGGCTCAGCACACTTCTTCAAAGGTACACTCTTGACAGGCGGATCGTGAAAAACTGGCACAATCACGCAAATATCACTGACAGTCAGAAGATTATCATTCATCAAGCTTTGGATGTCGTCCTGAACAGTATGGCAACCCAAGGGATTACAAAGGCATCCTAGACACTTGGCATGATCATGGCTGAACAGAGAAGCTTTGCACAGCTTGATGTGCAGAGGTACCAGAGGAGTGGCAACATTGCGGACATCCAGTCTAGGAGCTTCCTCACACACTTCGATCATATTCACAGCGGCATGATTTGGAAGAGGATTGTCGAGGACGTGTGGGACATTATTCTCAAAAGTCAGCTTTCCCTGATCAATGAGCTTCTTCACGATATACTTCAAAGCATAACACCCCTCGACATCATGACCTAAGGCACCTTGATGAAAATCACATTTGAGATCAGACTGAACCTTGGAGGCAATGGATCAGGTGGTGGCTTGCCCTGTCTAGTTGTACAATGCCCTCTCTGGAGTAGAGTTGGAAGAAGTTCTGCATACAACATTGGTATAGGAGGAAAAGTTGGTCTAGTATATTGCTGCTGTTGTTGTTGTTGTTGAACCGGCAACTGTTGTTTCATCTGCTGGGCAATTGCATTGACGGGCACTTGAGGCTGGCCCGGTGGCAAAGGGTACTGATGATAAAACGGTGGGAAGAACGGATGCTGAGAATACGGCATATATGGGTATGACGGAGGCATTTGGGCTGCATTGATAGGAGCAACAGTAGCCATTGATTGACCGGCTCCAGCTGACACCATCCCCACTTCCGTTTCTTTCTTCTTGTGGTGTCCATTACCATATCTCTTCGATGCACTCACAGAGGATTCAGCTTTCTCAAACACAATGATTCCATCCCTGACGGCTTCCTCAAGACGGGTTCCCATAGTGACCATCTCCGAAAAGTTGTTCGGGGCAGCGATGATCATCCTTTCAACATAATCTTTCTTCAAAGTCTTTAAGAACGTCTGGGTCATTTCTTCTTCATCTAAAGCAGGAGTGATACGGGCAGCTGCCCCTCTCCACCTTTGCGCATATTCACGGAAACTTTCCTCCTTTTTCTGAGATAGGGACCTGAGAAACTCCCTATTCGGCTTCAATCGAGTGTTAAACCCGTAGTGGCTCTTGAAAGCAGTGGCTAGCTCATCAAAAGTATGGACATCGTCTTTGCTTAGACTAGTATACCACTCCGCAGCATCTTCCATCAGGCTGTCTTGGAAGTAATGGATCATAAGGGAATCATTGTCCTTGTAGTTGCCCATCTTCCGGACGTATTTGACAATATGATTTTGAGGACAAGTCAGCCCGTTATACTTGTCGAACTCCGGGACTTTGAACTTTTTTGGAACATCTACCTTCGATACTAAGCAGAGGTCCTGGGTTTTAATGGAGTCCCCGTTTCCCCTGTTGGCCTTAATTTCCCGTCGGAGCTCTTTGGCAAGTTCTTCCATTCTCTCTTCCATAGTTCCGGCTGTGGCAATACTCCCGTGGTGCGCATTAGCATGGGCAAATAGAGGCACCGCATTCACAATGGGCTCGGTAACAGTTGTTGCAGCTTGAGTCAAGGTGGTACTAACAGGAGTTAAGTTTGCCCCTGGGATTGGGCCATTGTTGGTAGTACCAGAGGTCCCTGCCCCTGTATTAGCAGTATAGTACAGCGGAAGTCCGTAAGGATACCCGGATGGCATGATAGAGCGGGGATCAGTTGTTACGGTAGGAGTCACATTTGCAGCTGTAGAAACTACAGGAACTGGTTGTTCCTGAGCAGCCAACAGAGCAGTCATAGCATCATGAGCTTTGGCCAATTCCTCCCTTAAAGATGCCAATTCAGTACGAAGCTGCGTGTTCTCTTCTTCCATAGCCCTTTTCTTTCTTCTGTATTCTCTGGTTCGATCGGTTCTATCAGGTTCGTAAACTCTCTGAGCACGAGCCACTTTTCACACTGCGGCAGAGAAACCAGGGGAGAGTGAGCACTCGGAAGCCTTTGTGACCAATGCATGATGCATATGATGCATGATATGCAAATGCAAATGCAAAAGACTTATTTTTTCATCGAAGGATTTTTAAACAAATTAGAAATCTTGCAAATAAACAAAACTACATAGTATTCTCAACAGAAAGACTTTGAAATAAACACATGAAGCCCTCAAGCATAGGAAGTAGTCGGAGGATCATCGGACTCGGAATCTGAATCACAGTATCTGGCAAAGAAGTCTTGTCGTCCTCTGGCTCTCTTGGAATCCCTCATAAGCAGCTCGTCTTTCTCTTCCAATTCCTTCCGGGCCTTAGCTAGTTCTTTCTTCAACATTAGATTCTCATGAGTCTTCTGCTCATCTCTACCATCCAAAGTCATGATTAGATTCTCGGCTTGATTGTACCGAGCTTTCCACACTTGCTTCTCACGACTCTCCATAGCTAGATGCTCCTGATACATATCCTGAGTCGCGGGAAGTAGAGGTAGAGGCATAGATGGAGTAGACGAAGACACGTATCTCATAGCTGGATAAGGCATACCGATCTCCTCAGCTCGATCTATCACCCACTGAGTATAGGCCTCATGAGCAACACCGGATCTCACACCTAGATGCTTCACACTCTTCCTTCGAACCTTGGACCAAGCATCCATGAAAGCTTTCCTTTGTCCGGTAGGAGCATTCGCATAGAAGAAGAACTCTGGAGATGTAGCAAGATTGATGGGCTTCGACTTCATAGGGAAACCAAACTGTCTCATAGCAAGCTCGGGATTGTAGTTGATTCCTCCACGGGTACCAAGAAGAGGTACATTGAGAAAGTCTCCACAACCCATAATGATTTCCTTCACTTGAGCGGCAGGAGTGAGCCAGACGACCTCATTAGGAGTGAGGGCCATAATCCGCTGCGAGTAGGACCAGTTCTCCGAGTTATCATGGAAGGAACTCGGAAGGTGCGAAATAAACCACCTATACAAAAGAGATATGCAGCAAAGAATATACCCACGGCCCTTGAGAGTCCTGTCATGAATGGCGTGGTAGGTATCCGCTAGCAAAGTAGGAACCGGGTTCTTGGAATGGAAGATCTCGATAGCATTCATGTCCACGAAGTTGTCGAGGTTCGGAAAGAGAATGAGCCCGTAGATAAGCAAAGCAAGAATAGCCTCGAGCGTATCCTGACAAGTAGTACTGAGATTAGCTTGATCAAGAAGATACTTTGAAGTGAACCCCCGGATGTGAGACTTGGTAATAAGATGGTTGGAGACGTCGGAAGTCTTGAGGTAGAGATCCTTAGCAATAACCAGAGGAGTAAGAGAAGTCCCGGGACCGGTGAAAGGCGTCTTCTCGGCTATAGGTAAACCCACTAGATTGGAGTAAGCCTCGAGAGTAGGAACCAACTGGAAGTCCGGGAAAGTGAAGCAACGGAAGCTCGGATCATAAAACTGCACTAGAGTGTGCACTAGCTTCTCTTCCACATCGGTTCGGAGCAAAGTAAGCAATCCTCCATATCGGAGTCGGAACCCTGTTTGACTCTTGACCTTGAGTGCCAACTCTCTCAAACTAACCAAATCCACTTCCTTGAACTTGTAGCACTTAGTCTTCTTCATACCTGTAATTATTTACAAAAATTTCCATTTGTTTAAGCCCTTCGATGAATGCATGAAAAATGTTTATGCATGAATGCATGTATGCATGATTGTGTTGTTTAAAAGTGGATTGGGTTTCAAAGTAACGGGGCCACGGATGGACACGGCGTCCGGTGAACTAAGGCTTTGGATAGTAGTAACCAAGGTTCTAACACAGTTCCCAAACTGCAACCTCTCTCACATATATCATGGTAGTACAGGACGACACCCGTTCCATGATTATTTGTGAGAAGGTCTAGTTTGAGTGTAGTATCGCGTGACGACTAAAGTTTGAGACAACACTCAATTTAGCCACCGCACTACGTCCTAAAAAGGCTAGGATGGGTTTGGTAACTACGGTTCATAGCTTCGTCGAACAATTGAAAGTGAAGTGCCTAAGCATGACAACACACGCCGACAATATCACCTTCAAAATGCCTCAGCTATGTGAGATTGATCGCATAATCCAATACACGAGGCAACCCCCGGATCGAATTGTCGATTATATCTCTACCTAAACATAAGTTCACTCAGCCAGGGTTAGGACTTTTGATATTCTCACCCCACACGTTGAATGAAAGTAAACAAATATTCACATATGTAAGTAATAAAATAAAGCGTAAATATAAACTAAGGAAAACTAGGCGCGACCCGCTAAAAAGATTCCCCAGTGAAGTCGCCATTTCTGTTATCATGGTTTTTGGGTGCCAAGCCATCAATTGGACTTGAACCTTTCGACCGTTGATATCTCTCTTTTTTCTTGGGAAGGGTAAAAGGAGAAAAACCCTTAAAAAGTTCTAGATTCGGGGGTCGTTTTCGCTACGGGAAGGTGTTAGGCACCCGGAGCGATTATGGTACTCCATAAGAGCCGCTCTCCTAAATTTATTTCTACGCTTTAGTTTTATTGATTATTTGTAAAAAAGAAAGTGTAATTAGTTAAGAATGGGGGTGAGAAGAAGTAGAATTTGATTTTATTTCGGCTTGGATGAGTTTTGACTCATTGCCTACGTACCCTTTTAAGGGATCAAAACCGTTCGTAGTTCTTGCTAAAAAGACTTGTTTTTTGTTTTAATTGTTTGATTTTAAGTTTTGAAAATGGTTTTGAAGAAGGAGATTGGGAGGCTTCATGAGCATTAGATTTAGCAAAAAAGTGAGGTTTGATTAGTGATTAAAAGGAAAGTCTAAATGATTAAGATGAATTGAATTTTTCTTAAGAAAAAAAAGAAAGGAAAAATGAAGTGTTGACTTCATATTTATTATGAAAATTTTTGAAGTGAAGTTCAATTGTTTTTTTTTGAAAAAAAGATGGATTTTCTCTAAGTGTTTAAAACCTAAGCGCTTATCTAACCATACAATCCTATGCATACATCTAAGGTGAGTGTGTGTGTGTCGGTGCGTCATAGTGTCCATAGTCCATATTACAAAAATTGCCTAGATACATTCTATGGCCCCTTTGCCAAGCTACAAACCAATGATAACAAATTACATCACTAAATGAATTAAAACTTGCAAAAAATAAAGGCTAGGCTAAAGAAAGTGGAGGAGGTAGTGAAATGCTATGAGTGAAGTCACATGAGGAACAAAATGTTAGTGAAACAAGGAGAAATATAATGGGAATGATGAAAAATGCACCAAATGAATATGCAATAAAAAAGGGTAAAAACATGAGAATTTATCAAGCACAATGTGTAATAAATGGCCTATAATGCAAGAACAAACACAAATCAAATGGAAACAGTGGCACAATCATTGGATCATCATCACATCTATCATGTAAATGCATTCTAATTAGTCATGCTATGCACCAAAATTTTTAGGACAAGAATCAACCTAAAAAGCATGACAAAGCTAACTAGAGAAGTAATTTGAACAAGAGACCTATGCACATATTTTTACCAGCTATTTGCAAGCAAAATATCATTAAAAAATCATTAAGTAAGTGGTAAAAACATGTAGTAATTTTTTGGAATTTATGGTAAAAATAAAAAAGAAGCAATCAGAGGTTCAGATAGCAAAAGAACGGTGTGAACAGCACAAAAAAGCAAAAAACGTGAAAGAAAGCTTAAGCCCAAACCAAAACCCAATACAGACTGGGCCTGGATCATCCAAAGGCCTCAGAGGCGTTGGATTGATCCATACTCAGATCTAACGGTTCAGAACGCGCAGCGCATGGTAACGTAAAATAAACATATGGTAACAACGCATCACAGCCATTCAACAAAAGAAACCCTAGATCCTACGGTTCAAGATGAAAGCAAAATAAACCGGACCGGTTCAAACGTCTATATAAGGACGTGGACACCGGTCCAGTCCATTTCTTCCATCTCTTTCTCTCTCTAAGCTTACCTCTCCTCTCGCCTCTCTCTAACCCTCACCGCCGGTGAGGATGAAGCCACGGCGGAGACCTTGAAGGTCCGCCGGAAGCTTCATCTTCTCCGGCGAGTCCTATGCACTTTCCGGTGAAAAATTTCCAGAACTTAAAGATTTTTACATTAAACGATTCGTCCTTTAACCCTAAACACGAATCCAGCAATTATTTTCTCAAACACGGCTTGATACGATATAGATCTGAAATTTTCGTACGGTTTTGAAATGGATTTTCTTTGATCTTTTTTGAAGGAAAAGGTTTAGATCCTTACGGATCTACATCGTTTCGTAGTTTAACTCTTTTCTGGTGCTTGTTCTTGCTTTCAACACTTAGATCCTTATGGATCTAGATTTTGTGTTTACGGTTACGGTCTTATCTTTGAATTCTGGAAATTTTTAGATCTGTTTCGCTTGCGTGATTTTTTTTACAGGTTTAAACTATGATTAACACTTTTTGAGAGAGAAAATGAGTTTTACCTGAAGTTTTGGTTGAAACTTTTAATGGAGGAAAATCTTTGGAAAAAACTTGAATGTTCTTGATGATTTTGATTCTTCTGCTTGCTTTTGGACCGAAAATAAATCGGTTTACCGGTTCTGTTTCTTCATCTTCATCTTCTCTGATTCTTTCTCTACTTCTCTCTCTGTGATTTCGTGCTTGAGCTTGCTTCTTGGACTTACGTGAGGAAACCCTGTGATCAGTGCTTGAGCTTGCTTCAATGTGAGCTCGCACTTGGAATTGCAGGAAAATCTTCAATCCAGTGATGAAGATTCACACGAATCTCTGAGGATTGATGCAAAAATCAATGAAATCGTGTATGAATTTTGGTTCTGGAAATTTTTAGGGTTCTTGTGTTCTTGGTGGATTTGGTGGTTTTGATCTGTAACTGAAAGGAGAGAGATTGTAGTTTCTGTTTTTTGATGTGGCGTGTAATTAATGGCTCTGAA
Source organism: Medicago truncatula (assembly GCF_003473485.1). Lineage (NCBI taxonomy): Eukaryota > Viridiplantae > Streptophyta > Magnoliopsida > Fabales > Fabaceae > Medicago > Medicago truncatula. Next base: position 12,435,842 of record NC_053047.1, on the reverse strand, counting down.
TCTGACTCACTGTTTATATAGTTGACATGTGTACTTGAGATCCAATAAAAAGGTGACACCTGGAATTGTATGGGAGGGGCACGGCCTTGGACTTAAAATGGACTTTTCTGCAAAAAAAAAAAAAAGAACTTGAGGACTAAAATGTAATTAACAAAAAAGGACTGAAATGTAAATTAGAAAAGAAACTGGACTGAAATGTAATTTTGGGACCTCAATTGAGGGACCAAAATGTAATTAAAAAATAAAATTGAATAAAAACGTAATTTGACCAAACGTAAAGCGAAACAAAAATAAAATTGACAAAACGGACTAAAACGAACCAATGGCCTAAATGAGGTACTTCAAAGTAACCTCCCCATGCCAAAATTTTATGTGAAATGACCAAAATGCCCCCTGGGGCTAAAAATGACCTAAACCAACTCAAATTGACTCTGACACTGACTCAGATGCGAGTTTGAAATGAATTTAAACAGGGTTTACTGATGAAAAGTTAAAAATGAATTTGAAAAGACTCAGAGACAGTCACAAGGATGAAAATGGGTCCCACTGCAGGAAATGACCAAAATACCCTTCTGCATGACTTTTTGCAAATTTTGAAATAAACTGTAGAAAAAGCAATGTAATGATTCAGAGACACTTTTGAATGACTTACAAGACAAGTAAAGACATTTTGAAAGGTTTTATGCAAGAAAAACATAGGTAAAATTGTGATTGAAAATACTGCGAGGCAGAGACAATTTGAACTGTGCAGTTGAAATTTGATAACTGACAAAGTTTGCAATGAAATTGGGCCCAGTATTTTTAGGTCCAAAAACAGGGTATAACAGCTGCCCCTATTTAAGTTTCTTTGTCTGGAGAGTCAAGAGACGGAGTCTTTGGCTTGACAGGACGAAGATACTTAAATATTAGCATTTGCACTGTGTTTGGACGTAAAAATACGCCTACCCATTTTCAAATAATATGCATGCCATGCATCATTTGGATTATGAATGCAAGACCTCATGGGAATTGGAATTAACAAAATATGTCGTATCCAATGCGGGATTGGTAGACATTGACAAAGATAGTGAATAGCAGAGTAACGGGAAACTAGAAACAAGTTGGACAGGTACAAGCTGTTCTTGGATTCAAACTAGCCGCTTGACCGGGGATGAAACAAACAGACAACTGCGAGTTGTTCTTATGGATTCGAACTGGTCACTTCACAGGGGATAGAGGTTACTGGACAAACATGAGTTGTTCTTATGGATTCGAACTGGTAACTCACTTGGGGATATTGGAAAGTGCGAGTTGTTCTTATGGATTCGAACTGGTGACTCGACTGGGAAAAAAGAAAATTGGCAAGTACGAGTTGTTCTTATGGATTCGAACTGGTGACTCGGCTGAAAACATGTAAAATTGGCAGGTACGAGTTGTTCTTGGATTCGAACTGGTTACTCGACTGAAAGCAAGGCAAATAGACAGGTGCGAGCTTGTTCTTGGATGCGAACTGGTTACTCCACCGGACAGAAACAGATAGACAGGTACAAGCTGCTCTTGGATTGAGCTAGTCACTTGACCAAACGGAAACATATCGACAGGTACAAGCTGCTCTTGGATTGAGCTGGGCACTCGACCGATAATATAAGCAAATTGATAGGTACAAGCTGTTCTTGGATTTGAACTAGCCACTTGACCAAACAGAAACATATTCACTGGGGATTGGTTTTGTTGACAAAATATAGATTGAGGTTGACTTGGCGTCGATTTGAATTGAAAGGTAGAAATTGACCGATATTATTGGCTCACAAGGTTTTGACAGAGAACCTGACATGAGTATCGAATTGAGACTGATGTTGACATTGGAAATGCAATATGCACGGATGATATAACGGTTTCATTAAATGCATGAGCACGTAATATGCATGATTATGCATGTATGAATGCTTGTAATGCATGACTGTTGGCATTTTGTAGGCACGACTTCACGGGGAAGACAAGACATCAGAGTATTGGGCACGTAGTGGCTCGTGCTATATTACACATTCTTGGAAATCCTCTTTGGAGATGACGTCGTTGGGAGACGTATCGGAACCATGGCTGAGGGCAGGTAGGTATGCAACTTGCTGGGGATAGAATCTTGAGAGACTTTACTGGGGATAATGCCGGATGTATCGTGGACATCGCATCTGTGGTCAATGCTTTTTGCATGTTATTTTCTCAACTTTCATCATTCATTTTTTGCACCCCATTTTTGCCTGGATCGCCCTTTCGGGTTTTCGATCCACCGGGGAAATAAATTCTTTCCAATGCCCCATTTTTGCCTGAACTGCCCTTTCGGGTTGTCAATCCAGCGGGGTGCTCATTTTTGCCTAAACCGCCCTTTCGGGTTTTCAACTTAGCGAGCCTATTTAATTTCATGCATTTTTGTTCTGTTTTTTCATTCTTGCCATTGACCACAGACTATCCTGGAGGAGAACCTGCTTGTAACATATATTGAAATAGACATTAACATACTCTCGCTCATGCATGTTTCATTTGAATGTACCCTGTTGCTCAGGTTTGCTTTTCAAAACAGACAAAAAGTTTTCAATTTTCAAAATGTTTGTTTCAAGCATTGTCATTATCAAAATAGAAAGAAAATGTTTTGTATATAGCTTTGAAAGTAGAAGAAAGCAGAGTTTCAAACAAAAGCACAAGCTCAAATTGATGTATAAGAGTGGTGGTCAGCCGAAGGCGTGACTCCACGGATTTACAAAGCTTGGAAAATGGTAATTTTATTGGTTGGTGGTACATTGAACACAGTAATCATGACATTTCCCAGAAACTTTGAATTCGCAAGCATAAGAGCTTTTGATGAAGACGGTCATTAACAGCTGCAGATGCCCCAAGGGGGACGGTGGTTGGCCAGATATAGTTACTTGCCTTTTGTTTCAATCTCATTTTTGCATGAACCGCCCTTCCGGGTTTTCGGCTCATCGAGACGCTCATTCTTGCCTGAGTTGTGTACAATCTCAGCGAGCTTTTCATATATATTTTTTTGTCCCTTATTTTTGCCTGGACCGCCCTTTCGGGTTTTCGATCCACCGGGAAGCGCATTTTTGCCTAGGCCGCCCTTTCGGGTTTTCGACCTACCACGCTGTTCTTTTCATATTTCTAGGCAAAGTATTTCTTGACTATATCGGCATTCACTGGATTTGGAAGTTCTACACCATCCATGTGTGTAAGGATTAAAGCACCACCGGAGAAGGCCTTCTTGACAACATAAGGACCTTCATAGTTAGGCGTCCACTTGCCCCTTGGGTCGGGTTGCTGGCTTATCCTCCTTTTCAATACAAGTTCCCCTACCTTGAATTCTCGAGGATGGACTTTCTTGTCAAAAGCAGTCTTCATTCTTGCTTGATATGACTGTCCACGAGCCATGGCATCCATACGTTTTTCCTCAATCAAATTCAACTGATCATACCGGCTTTGGCACCATTCAGCCTCAGATAACTTTGCTTCCATGATCACACGGAGAGACGGGATCTCCACTTCCAAAGGAAGAACTGCTTCCATACCATATACAAGAGAGAAAGGGGTTGCCCCGGTTGAACTGCGCACGGTAGTACGGTAGCCATGCAGAGCATAGGGTAACATCTCATGCCAGTCCTTGTAAGTGGTTACCATCTTCTGGACAATTCTCTTGATATTCTTGTTGGCGGCCTCAACTGCACCATTCATCTGAGGTCTATAAGGAGAAGAGTTATGATGCTCAATTTTGAATTCTTCACAAAGAGCTTGCACCACATTGTTGTTCAGGTTGGTACCATTGTCGGTAATAATCTTGCTGGGAACACCATATCGACAGATGATGTTGTTCTTGATGAACTTAGCTACCACTTGCTTGGTCACATTGGTATAAGATGCTGCTTCAACCCACTTGGTGAAGTAGTCAATTGCCACTAAGATGAAACGATGACCATTTGAAGCCTTCGGTTCAATCCTTCCAATCATATCGATGCCCCACATTGAGAACGGCCACGGGGATGACATAACATTGAGAGCGTGCGGAGGCACATGAATCTTATCAGCATAGATTTGACATTTGTGGCACTTTCTGGCGTGCTGGTAGCAATCATGTTCCATGGCCATCCAGTAGTAACCTGCCCGTAACAACTTCCTTGACATAGTATGCCCCGTAGCATGGGTCCCGAAGGTACCGTCATGCACATCATGCATTAACCGCTCCGCTTCATGTTCGTCAACGCATCTTAACAATACCATATCATAGTTTCTCTTGTACAGAATATCCCCATCTAACAGGAATCTACTGGCCAATCTTCTCAAGGTCTTCTTATCTTGTTTGGAAGCACCCGGCGGATACTCACGGCTCAACAAGAACTGCTTGATGTCATAGTACCAGGGTCTATAGTCAACCACATTTTCACCAGCCTGATCGATCACATCCCCAATAGCAAACACATGCGAAGGCCTTTCAAGGCGTTGCACTTTGATTAATGGCACATCATTCCAATGGTTTACTCGAAACATGGAAGATAGAGTAGCAAGAGCATCAGCCATTTGGTTCTCATCACGAGGAATATGGTGCAGCTCGACCTTTGTAAAATATGTCAGAAGACGTCTCGCATAATCACGATAAGGAATCAACTTAGCATGGTGGGTCTCCCATTCACCCTTTATCTGATTGATGACGAGCGCAGAATCTCCATAGATGTCGAGGTGTTTGATTCTCATGTCAATTGCTTCCTCGATCCCAAAGATACATGCTTCATACTCAGCCATATTGTTGGTGCATTCGAACAAAATTCGGGCGGTAAAAGGAATGTGATGCCCTTGCGGGGATACAATGACTGCCCCAATTCCTTTACCATAAGCATTGACAGCACCATCAAAGACTAAACCCCACTTGCTATTGGGATCTGGACCTTCATTAATCAACGGTTCTTCGCAGTCTTTGGATTTCAAATACATGATCTCTTCATCAGGGAAATCGAATTCAATTGGTTGGTAATCATCAAGAGGTTGATAAGCAAGGTGATCGGCAAGAATGCTGCCTTTGATTGCCTTTTGAGTTTTGAACACAATATCATATTCAGACAAAAGCATCTGCCAGCGTGCGATCTTCCCAGTAACGGCCGCTTTCTCAAAGATATACTTTATCGGATCCATTCTGGATATCAGCCAAGTCGTATGATTCACCAAATAATGACGCAGGCGTTTGGCAGCCCAAGCTAGAGCACAACAAGTCTTTTCAAGCATTGTATACCGAGTTTCACAATCGGTGAACTTCTTGCTTAGATAGTAGATAGCATGCTCTTTCTTTCCGGTTTCATCTTGTTGACCAAGTACACATCCCATGTGTTATCATGGTTTTTGGGTGCCAAGCCATTAATTGGACTTGTACCTTTTGACCGTTGATATCTCTCTTTTTTCTTGGGAAGGGAAAAATTGAGAAAAAACCCTTAGATTCTAAGTTCGGGGGTCGTTTTCGCTACGGGAAGGTGTTAGGCACCCGGAGCGATTATGGTATTCCATAAGAACCGCTCTCCTAAGTTTATTTCTACGCTTTAGTTTTATTGCTTATTTGTAAAAAAAGAAAGGTATGATTAGTTAAGAATGGGGGGTGAGAAGAAGTGGAATTTGATTTTTATTTCGGCTTGGATGAGTTTTGACTCATTGCCTACGTACCGTTTTACGGGATCAAAACCGGCGTAGTTCTTGCTAAAAAACTTGTTTTTGTTTTAATTGTTTGATTTTAAGTTTTGAAAATGGTTTTGAAGAAGGAGATTGGGAGGCTTCATGAGCGTTAGATTTAGCAAAAAAAGTGAGGTTTGATTAGTGATTAGAAAGAAAGTCTAGATGGTTAAGATGAATTGAATTTTTCCTTAAGAAAAAGAAAGGAGAAAATGAAGTGTTGACTTCATATTTATTATGAAAATTTTTGAAGTGAAGTTCAATTGTTTTTTTTTGGAAAAAAGATGGATTTTCTCTAAGTGTTTAAAATCTAAACGCTTATTTAACCATACAATCCTATGCATACATCTAAGGTGAGTGTGTGCGTGTCGGTGCGTCATAGTGTCCATAGTCCATATTACAAAAATTCCCTAGATACATTCTATGGCCCCTTTGCCAAGCTACAAACCAATGATAACAAATTGCATCACCAAATGAATTAAAATTTGCAAAAAATAAATGCTAAGCTAAAGAAAGTGGAGAGTGGAGAGGGTGGTGGAATGCTTATGAAGTGTATAGCACATGAGATGAGATGGTTAGTAATCATAAAGCACACAATAGTAGGAAGTAATCAAAAGGAAATGCATAAAAATGGCAAAGAAAAGGTAATAAAGTGGCAATGAACCTAAAAGCTTTGATATGATACCTAAAGGTGCTTGTAACCCATAATCATCACATCATGGCAATTTTGCAAGAAATTTTGTTTCAAGCCATGACACGCAATTAATGGAGATATATGCATGCAAAATATCATACCAAGTACATAGAGAAATTTGCCACTTTATTCTAAAAAATAAACCGTTATTTCTTGTAAAACAAGTAATCCATAAAATCATATCCAAACACAACAAAAATAAGCACATTTCCAGAGGCAAGTTCATCACCATATTAGGCACCATTCATCCATGTCATAATATCAAAATGCCAAGAACAAAACATAGCAAAATGCATACCAAAAGTGTAGAAACTCATGGAGATTAGTTCATGCCATTTTAATATTTTTTCATGCAAGAAAACACCATAAAAATGCCAAAAATTCATTGAGAAACAACTAGGATTTTTTTTAGGGATTTTCTATGAAAAGATAGGCAAACAACAGGGGCGGATAGCAAAGACAGGCAGTGCAAATAGCAAGGAAATAGCAAAAAACGTACAAAAAAAACTAAGCCCAGACCAAAGCCCACACTCAAAAGATCCGGATGCACAGGGGACGTACGATTGATCCAGGGTTCTGAAACCCTAGATCAAACGGCCAGGAACAAAGGGACTGGACCGGTCTTGGACCGGTCCGGTTCACTAGCTTATTTATAAGGCATGGCACCGGTTTTCTTCATTTTTCACTCCCCTTTCTCTCTCTAGCTCTTCTCTCTTCTCTCACCTCTCACCTCTCTCTAAACCTCGCCGCCGGCGAGGATGAAGCTACGGCGGAGACCTTGAAGGTCCGCCGGAAACTTCATCTTCTCCGGCGAGTTCATGCAGTTTCCGGTGACCTAAATTTCCAGATTTCAAAGATTCTTACTTCGTTTGATTCGTCCTTTAACCCTAAACACGAATCCGGCATTTGTTTTTTCAAAAACGGCTTGGAACGACGTAGATCTTGAAAAAGCTTTTACGGTTTTGAAATGATTTTTGATTTTTTTGAATGAGATCATTTAGATCTTTAAAGATCTACATCGTTTCGTCGTTTGATTACTTTTTGACGCCTGTTTTCGCTTTCAAAACGTTGATCCTTACGGATCTAGATTTTGATGTTTACGGTTATAGTTTTCTTTGAATTCTGGAACCTTTGGATCTGTTTTGCTTGCGTGATTTTTAGGTTTAACAGTGATATTGCTTTTGAAAAAGAGTATGAGTTTTACCTAAGGTTCTGGTTGAAACCTTTAATGGAGAAATTCTTTGGAAAACTTCAATCTCTGATGCTACGTGATTTGGCTTTGAATCCGGAAATAAACCGGTGTTCCTGCTGGTTTCTTGCTTTATCGTCTTCTTCGCCGGTTTAAACCTTCATCATCTTTCTTTCTTCTTCGTCTTCCTCACTGTATCTTCGTGATCGGTGCTGGAGTTTGCCTTTGGCGAATTCGCACTTTGAATTGCGAAGATACTGATTCAGTGATGATGATTCTTCAAAGAATCACTGAGAATCCATGAAAAAAAGCTTGAATTTGTGTAGTTTCTGTTTCTGGAAAACGGTTAGGTTTTTTGTTCTTGGTGTTCTTGATGAATCTGAGGAATTTTTTCTGTTTTGATTCAGTTGCTGAGAAAAAGAAAATTGAATTTGTGTTTATGAGTTGGCGTGTGATTGTGGCTCTTTCCCGCTTCCGGCAATTCTTCTTCACTAAACCAGAGATTGTTACAAGCAGTAATATTTCCCACTATGCCACCGAAACGATCTACCGTAACTTCGTGGTCAACATAAGCCTGCTCCAGCACTTTCAACAAAGTATTCCTGTGAGCCTCAGAGCTCAAGAGTAATGACAATACAGATATCTTCGAAGGAGTCTGCAGCAATTGATCAACGATCTTGTAGTCGCTCCTCTTTATTATCCTCAGAATCTCATCTAAATTTGAATCCTCTATAGATTTGCCTGGCTGGCTCACATCTGTAGCAATGGGTGAAACAACGGTTGGAGTTACTTCTTCAACTGGTGGAATGATTGGCGTAGCTACCTTCTTCTGAAATAATGGCGGACGAACCTTCCCGCTTCTTAGTGCTGCAGAAGTCCCTTCGGCAATATTGCTTACTGTGGCAAAGGAGGCTAGAGGCACCTCTACTCCATTTTCTATCATAGTAGCATTGTATTTGTATGGAACAGCCTTATCCGAAACATAAGGAATTGGTCCTGGCAACCTTATCACCAAAGGCTCAGCATTCTTCTTCAAAGGTACACTCTTGACAGGCGGATCGTGAAAAACCGGCACAATCACGCAAACATCACTGACAGTCAGAAGATTATCATTCATCAAGCTTTGGATGTCGTCTTGAACAGTATAGCAACCCAAAGGATCACGGAGACATCCCAGACACTTGGCATGATCATGATTAAACAGAGAAGCTTTGCACAGCTTGATGTGTAGAGGTACCAGAGGAGTTGCGACGTTGCGGACATCAAGTCTAGGAACTTCCTCACACACTTCGATCATATTCACAGCGGCATGATTTGGAAGAGGATTGTCAAGGACATGTGGAACATTATTCTCAAAAGTCAGCTTTCCCTGATCAATGAGCTTCTTCACGATATACTTCAAAGCATAACACCCCTCGACATCATGACCTAGGGCACCTTGATGAAAGTCGCATTTGAGATCAGACCTGAACCTTGGAGGCAACGGGTCCGGTGGGGGCTTACCTTGTCTAGTTGTACAATGCCCTCTCTGGAGTAAAGTTGGAAGCAACTCAGCATATAACATCGGTATCGGAGGGAAAGTAGGCCTAGCTTGCTGATTTTGTTGTTGTTGTTGAACCGGCATCTGTTGTTTCATCTGTTGAGCAATTGCATTGACGGGCACTTGAGGTTGACCCGGTGGCAGAGGGTACTGATGATAAAATGGCGGGAAGAAAGGATGCTGAGAATACGGCATATATGGGTATGGCGGAGGCATTTGAGCTGCATTGATGGGAGCAACAGTAGCCATTGATTGACCGGCTCCAGCTGACACCATCCCCACTTCCGTTTCTTTCTTCTTGTGGTGTCCATTACCATACCTCTTCGAGGCACTCGTAGAAGATTCAGCTTTCTCAAACACAATGATTCCATCCCTGACGGCTTCCTCAAGACGGGTTCCCATAGTGACCATCTCCGAAAAGTTGTTCGGGGCAGCGATGATCATCCTCTCAACATAATCTTTCTTCAAGGTCTTTAAGAATGTCTGGGTCATTTCTTCCTCATCTAAAGCAGGAGTGATACGGGCAGCCGCCCCTCTCCACCTTTGCGCATATTCACGGAAACTTTCCTCCTTCTTCTGAGATAGGGACCTGAGAAACTCCCTATTTGGCCTCAGTCGAGTGTTAAACCCATAATGGCTCTTGAAAGCGGTGGCTAACTCATCAAAGGTATGGATGTCATTCTTACTCAAACTAGTATACCACTCTGCGGCATCCTCCATCAGACTATCCTGAAAACAGTGGATCATAAGGGAATCATTGTCTTTGTAATTGCCCATCTTCCGGACGTATTTGATGATGTGATTTTGAGGACAAGTTAGCCCGTTGTACCGGTCGAAGTCCGGAATCTTGAACTTTTTAGGGACATCCACTTTTGACACTAAGCAAAGGTCTTGAGTTTTGACAGAGTCTGCACTCCCTCGATTGGCCTGGATTTCGTGACGGAGTTCTTTAGCAAGTTCCTCCATCATCTCTTCCATAGTCTTGGTTACGGGGATGCTTCTGTGCTGTGTGTTGATGTTAATACCTTGAGGCAGAGTGTGTACCAGAGGCTCAGTGACAGCTGCTGTTGTTTGTGGCAAAGTAGCAATGATGGAGGCGGCATTTGTTGCAGGGATCAGAACATTGTTAGCAGTGCCCGAGGTGCTTGCTGTAGCAACGGGAGTGAAGAACGGTGGAAGCCCATACGGAAACCCCACTGGCATAGTAAAGCGATTGTCTGCAGAAGTGGTAGGGAGCACGCTTGTAGTTACTGGTGCAGCTGTGGTTGTAGGGATAGCTGTAGCTGATTGCTCTTGAGCAGCTAGTAGAGCAGTCATGACGTCATTAGCTTTAGCCAATTCCTCCTTTAGAGAGGCTACCTCGGTGCGAAGCTGAGCGTTCTCTTCTTCCATAGCCCTTTTCTTTCTTCTGTATTCTCTGGTTCGATCAGTTCTATCTGGTTCGTAAACTCTCTGAGCACGAGCCACTTTTCACACTGCGGCAGAGGAACCAGGAGATAGTGAGCACTTGGAAGCCTTTGTGACCAATGTATGATGCACATGATGCATGATATGCAAATGCGAATGCAAAAGACTTATTTTTTTCATCGAAGGATTTTAAAACAAATTAGAAATCTTGCAAATAATCAAAATTACACAACATTTTCAACAAAGTAAACAAATAAAGCTCTCAAGCATAGGAAGTAGTCGGAAGATCATCGGACTCGGAATCTGAATCACAGTATCTGTCAAAGAAATCTCGTCGTCCTCGAGCTCTCTTGGAATCCCTCATAAGCAGCTCGTCTTTCTCTTCTAGTTCCCTCCGGGCCTTAGCTAGCTCTTTCTTCAACATCAGATTCTCATGAGTCTTCTGCTCATCTCTACCATCCAAAGTCATGATTAGATTCTCGGCTTGATTGTACCGAGCCTTCCACACTTGCTTCTCACGACTCTCCATAGCTAGATGCTCCTGATACATATCTTGAGTCGCGGGGAGTAGAGGTAGAGGCATAGATGGAGTAGACGAAGACACGTATCTCATAGCTGGATAAGGCATACCAATCTCCTCAGCTCGATCTATCACCCACTGAGTATAGGCCTCATGAGCGACACCAGATCTCACACCTAGATGCTTCACACTCTTCCTTCGAACCTTGGACCAAGCATCTATGAAAGCTTTCCTTTGTTCGGTAGGAGCATTCGCATAGAAGAAGAACTCTGGAGATGTAGCAAGATTGATGGGCTTCGACTTCATAGGGAAACCAAACTGTCTCATAGCAAGCTCGGGATTGTAGTTGATTCCTCCACGAGTACCAAGAAGAGGTACATTGAGAAAGTCTCCACAACCCATAATGATTTCCTTCACTTGAGCGGCAGGAGTGAGCCAGACGACCTCATTAGGAGTGAGAGCCATAATCCGCTGAGAGTAGGACCAATTTTCCGAGTTATCATGGAAGGAACTCGGAAGGTGCGAAATAAACCACCTATACAAAAGAGATGTGCAGCAAAGAATATACCCACGGCCCTTGAGAGTCCTGTCATGGATGGCGTGGTAGGTATCCGCTAGCAAAGTAGGAACCGGGTTCTTGGAATGAAAGATCTCGATAGCATTCATGTCCACGAAGTTGTCGAGGTTCGGGAAGAGAATGAGCCCGTAGATAAGCAAAGCAAGAATAGCCTCGAGCGTATCCTGACGAGTAGTACCGAGATTAGCCTGATCAAGAAGATACTTCGAAGTGAAACCCCGGATGTGAGACTTGGTAATAAGATGGTTGGAGACGTCGGAAGTCTTGAGGTGGAGATCCTTTGCAATAACCAGAGGAGTAAGAGAAGTCCCGGGACCGGTGAACGGCGTCTTCTCGGCTATAGGTAAACCCACTAGATTGGAGTAAGCCTCGAGAGTAGGAACCAACTGGAAGTCCGGGAAAGTGAAGCAACGGAAGCTCGGATCATAAAACTGCACTAGAGTGTGCACTAGCTTCTCTTCCACATCGGTTCGGAGCAAAGTAAGCAATCCCCCATACCGGAGTCGGAACCCTGTTTGACTCTTGACCTTGAGTGCCAACTCTCTCAAACCAACCAAATCCACTTCCTTGAACTTGTAGCACTTAGTCTTCTTCATACCTGTGATTATTTACAAAAATTCTCGTTTGTTTAAACCCTTCGATGAATGCATGAAAAATGTTTATGCATGAATGCATGTATGCATGATTGTGTTGTTTAGTTACAATGTGGGTTGAGGTTCAAAGTAACGGATGGACACGGCGTCCGGTGAACTAAGGCTTTGGATAGTAGTAACCAAGGTTCTAACACAGTTCCCAAACTGCAACCTCTCTCACATATATCATGGTAGTACAGGACGACACCCGTTCCATGATTATTTGTGAGAAGGTCTAGTTTGAGTGTAGTATCGCGTGACGACTAAAGTTTGAGACAACACTCAATTTAGCCACCGCACTACGTCCTAAAAAGGCTAGGATGGGTTTGGTAACTACGGTTCATAGCTTCGTCGAACAATTGAAAGTGAAGTGCCTAAGCATGACAACACACGCCGACAATATCACCTTCAAAATGCCTCAGCTATGTGAGATTGATCGCATAATCCAATACACGAGGCAACCCCCGGATCGAATTGTCGATTATATCTCTACCTAAACATAAGTTCACTCAGCCCGGGTATAGGACTTTTGATATTCTCACCCCACACGTCAAATGAAAATAAACAAGTATTCACATATGTAAGCGATAAAACAAGCGTAAATATAAACTAAAGAAAACTAGGCGCGACCCGCTAAAATGAGTCCCCAGTGAAGTCGCCATTTCTGTTATCATGGTTTTTGGGTGCCAAGCCATTAATTGGACTTGTACCTTTTGACCGTTGATATCTCTCTTTTTTCTTGGGAAGGGAAAAATTGAGAAAAAACCCTTAGATTCTAAGTTCGGGGGTCGTTTTCGCTACGGGAAGGTGTTAGGCACCCGGAGCGATTATGGTATTCCATAAGAACCGCTCTCCTAAGTTTATTTCTACGCTTTAGTTTTATTGCTTATTTGTAAAAAAGGAAGGTATGATTAGTTAAGAATGGGGGTGAGAAGAAGTGGAATTTGATTTTTATTTCGGCTTGGATGAGTTTTGACTCATTGCCTACGTACCGTTTTACGGGATCAAAACCGGCGTAGTTCTTGCTAAAAAACTTGTTTTTGTTTTAATTGTTTGATTTTAAGTTTTGAAAATGGTTTTGAAGAAGGAGATTGGGAGGCTTCATGAGCGTTAGATTTAGCAAAAAAAGTGAGGTTTGATTAGTGATTAGAAAGAAAGTCTAGATGGTTAAGATGAATTGAATTTTTCCTTAAGAAAAAGAAAGGAGAAAATGAAGTGTTGACTTCATATTTATTATGAAAATTTTTGAAGTGAAGTTCAATTGTTTTTTTTTGGAAAAAAGATGGATTTTCTCTAAGTGTTTAAAATCTAAACGCTTATTTAACCATACAATCCTATGCATACATCTAAGGTGAGTGTGTGCGTGTCGGTGCGTCATAGTGTCCATAGTCCATATTACAAAAATTCCCTAGATACATTCTATGGCCCCTTTGCCAAGCTACAAACCAATGATAACAAATTGCATCACCAAATGAATTAAAATTTGCAAAAAATAAATGCTAAGCTAAAGAAAGTGGAGAGTGGAGAGGGTGGTGGAATGCTTATGAAGTGTATAGCACATGAGATGAGATGGTTAGTAATCATAAAGCACACAATAGTAGGAAGTAATCAAAAGGAAATGCATAAAAATGGCAAAGAAAAGGTAATAAAGTGGCAATGAACCTAAAAGCTTTGATATGATACCTAAAGGTGCTTGTAACCCATAATCATCACATCATGGCAATTTTGCAAGAAATTTTGTTTCAAGCCATGACACGCAATTAATGGAGATATATGCATGCAAAATATCATACCAAGTACATAGAGAAATTTGCCACTTTATTCTAAAAAATAAACCGTTATTTCTTGTAAAACAAGTAATCCATAAAATCATATCCAAACACAACAAAAATAAGCACATTTCCAGAGGCAAGTTCATCACCATATTAGGCACCATTCATCCATGTCATAATATCAAAATGCCAAGAACAAAACATAGCAAAATGCATACCAAAAGTGTAGAAACTCATGGAGATTAGTTCATGCCATTTTAATATTTTTTCATGCAAGAAAACACCATAAAAATGCCAAAAATTCATTGAGAAACAACTAGGATTTTTTTTAGGGATTTTCTATGAAAAGATAGGCAAACAACAGGGGCGGATAGCAAAGACAGGCAGTGCAAATAGCAAGGAAATAGCAAAAAACGTACAAAAAAAACTAAGCCCAGACCAAAGCCCACACTCAAAAGATCCGGATGCACAGGGGACGTACGATTGATCCAGGGTTCTGAAACCCTAGATCAAACGGCCAGGAACAAAGGGACTGGACCGGTCTTGGACCGGTCCGGTTCACTAGCTTATTTATAAGGCATGGCACCGGTTTTCTTCATTTTTCACTCCCCTTTCTCTCTCTAGCTCTTCTCTCTTCTCTCACCTCTCACCTCTCTCTAAACCTCGCCGCCGGCGAGGATGAAGCTACGGCGGAGACCTTGAAGGTCCGCCGGAAACTTCATCTTCTCCGGCGAGTTCATGCAGTTTCCGGTGACCTAAATTTCCAGATTTCAAAGATTCTTACTTCGTTTGATTCGTCCTTTAACCCTAAACACGAATCCGGCATTTGTTTTTTCAAAAACGGCTTGGAACGACGTAGATCTTGAAAAAGCTTTTACGGTTTTGAAATGATTTTTGATTTTTTTGAATGAGATCATTTAGATCTTTAAAGATCTACATCGTTTCGTTGTTTGATTACTTTTTGACGCCTGTTTTCGCTTTCAAAACGTTGATCCTTACGGATCTAGATTTTGATGTTTACGGTTATAGTTTTCTTTGAATTCTGGAACCTTTGGATCTGTTTTGCTTGCGTGATTTTTAGGTTTAACAGTGATATTGCTTTTGAAAAAGAGTATGAGTTTTACCTAAGGTTCTGGTTGAAACCTTTAATGGAGAAATTCTTTGGAAAACTTCAATCTCTGATGCTACGTGATTTGGCTTTGAATCCGGAAATAAACCGGTGTTCCTGCTGGTTTCTTGCTTTATCGTCTTCTTCGCCGGTTTAAACCTTCATCATCTTTCTTTCTTCTTCGTCTTCCTCACTGTATCTTCGTGATCGGTGCTGGAGTTTGCCTTTGGCGAATTCGCACTTTGAATTGCGAAGATACTGATTCAGTGATGATGATTCTTCAAAGAATCACTGAGAATCCATGAAAAAAAGCTTGAATTTGTGTAGTTTCTGTTTCTGGAAAACGGTTAGGTTTTTTGTTCTTGGTGTTCTTGATGAATCTGAGGAATTTTTTCTGTTTTGATTCAGTTGCTGAGAAAAAGAAAATTGAATTTGTGTTTATGAGTTGGCGTGTGATTGTGGCTCTGCGTGGCACTGTGCACCTTTTATAGCATGACATGTGTGCCTCTGAACAAATGAGAAAGTGACACCTGGACCTGAAAAAAAAGTGACACGGCCTTGTACAAAAAATGGACTTTTCTGCAAAAGACAACACTTAAGGACTAAACTGTAATTGACCAAAAAAGGACTAAAATGAAAATTGGAAAAGAAACTGGACTGACATGTAATTTTGGGAACTCAATTGAGGGACCAAAATGTAATTAAAGAATAAAATTGAATAAAAAACGTAATTTGACCAAACGTAAAGTGAAACAAAAATAAAACTGACAAAACGGACTAAAACGAACCAATGGCTTAAATGAGGTACTTCAAAGTAACCTCCCCATGCCAAAATTTCATGTGAAATGACCAAAATGCCCCTAGGGCTAAAAACGACCTAAACTGAATCAAATTGACTTGACACTGACTCAGATGCAAGTTTGAAATGAATTTTAACAAAGTTTACTGATGAAATGTTTAAAAGTAATCTGAAAAGACTCAGAGACAGTCACAAGGATGAAAATGGGTCCCACTGCAGGAAATGACCAAAATACCCTTCTGTATGACTTTTTGCAAATTTTGAAATAAACTGTAGAAAAAGCAATGTAATGATTCAGAGATACTTTCGAATGACTTACAAGACAAGTAAAGACATTTTGAAAGGTTTTATGCAAGAAAATCAGAGGTAAAAATGTGATTGAAAACACTGCGTAGCAGAGACAATTTGAACTGTACAGTTGAAATTTGATAATTGACAAAGTTTGAAATGAAATTGGGCCCAGTATTTTTAGGTCCAAAAACAGGGTATAACACCATGGATTCATCAAATACTGCCAAATACATAATCAAAGGCCTTCCTTCCACGGGAGGGACAAGGATAGGTGGTTCCAGCAGGTAATTCTTGATGCTATCAAAAGCTTCTTGGCATTCATCATTCCATACAACAGGCTGGTTCTTTCTAAGTAGCTTGAAAATCGGCCCGCAGGTTGCAGTCATATGAGATATGAATCGGGAGATGTAATTCAAACGTCCCAAGAAACCTCTGACTTGCTTCTCTGTCTGTGGAGCTGGCATTTCTCGGATGGCCCGGACCTTATCAGGATCGACTTCAATGCCCTTTTGGCTGACAATGAAGCCTAATAACTTTCCGGACCTGACACCAAATGTACATTTGTTGGGATTCAAACGCAGCTTGTATTTTCTCAACCTTTCAAACATCTTTGTTAAATATTCAACATGCTGCTCCTCATCTGCTGACTTCACAATCATGTCATCCACATATACCTCAACTTCTTTGTGAATCATGTCATGAAACAGAGTGGTCATTCCCCTTTGGTAGGTAGCACCAGCATTGATTAGGCCGAACGACATCACTTTGTAGCAGAAAGTACCCCATGGAGTGATAAAGGATGTCTTTTCTCTATCTTCAGGAGACATTTTGATCTGATTATAACCGGAAAAACCGTCCATGAAGGAGAACACCTTAGATTGAGCAGTATTATCAACAAGCACATCAATATGAGGTAATGGAAAGTTGTCTTTTGGACTGGCCTTGTTCAGGTCTCTGAAGTCAACACACATCCGGACTTTACCATCCTTCTTTGGCACAGGCACAATATTGGCAACCCATTCGGGATACTCAACTGTCATGAGGAAACCCGCATCAATCTGCTTTTGAACTTCATTCTTGATCTTGAGGGCCATGTCAGGACGAGTCCTTCTCAATTTCTGCCTAACGGGAGGACATTCAGGCTTGGTAGGGATCCGATGCTCCACAATCATAGGGTCTAGACCTGGCATATCTTCATAGGACCATGCAAAAATATCCGGATATTCCCGGAGGAGTTGGATGATCTTCCGTTTAACCCCTTCCTCTAGAGTGGCACCAATCTTGATTTCTCGCTTGTTTTCCTCGGTACCTATGTTGATAAGCTCAATCTCTTCCTGGTGAGGCTGAATGGCTTTCTTTTCCTGCTCAAGTAGCCGAGTGATCTCATATGGTATGTCATCACCTTCCTCATCTTCGGCTTCATACACAGGGAAATCAAAACTTGGAGGAACCGTAGGATTACTGTGTTCAACGGGTTTATTATGGTTCAACCTGCATATAATGATTGGATGATTTTAGAAAGAGTTTTTTTTTTTTTTTCATGCAGGTTTTTGAAATTAATAAGAAAATACAGACGTTTTGGTTTTTTCTGGCATTACCATTGTTTCCAAGGGAAAAAGCACTAAAAAAAAGTAGTCGTGGAAGAAACGACAAAATTTTATTAATCAACGGCAATGCCGAAACAAACATGCCCTTACAGAAAATATCACTCTCGCTTTGGGCAGAGCGAGAGGATTGTTATTTTGAAAACAAAGCATTAAAGCAACAAGACACATTACTTAGAAACATGCATGATTGAAGGAATGTCAATGGCATCCCAATCTGTCGCAATGCCTCCTGGTGTAACAAATACAGGCCTGAGACCAGATCCAGTGGCTTCTTCAGAGATAGCATTAACAAACCCTGCACTGTGGAAGACTCCCGAGGAAACCCTTGATGACGGGGAGAACCCGAGACCTTCTTTACGCTTGTTCTCACAGAGCTGTATCACCTTGCCCCAGCCGGCAGTCTGACCTTCTTGGATGGCTCTCTGAGCATCCTTCAATGAAGCCATAGCAGCCCCAGCTTCCTTGGACTCTGCACCTTCAATGGTCAAACCTTGGAAAGCAGTCCCTTCAGCAGACCCTGCTTCAATACAAAAGAAAGAAGACAACTGGCTGACTAAGTATGCTTCTTCACCATGGATTGTAACGAGTTTTCCATTCTTTACAAATTTCAACTTCTGATGTAAGGTGGAAGTAACCGCACCTGCATCGTGTATCCACGGTCTTCCCAACAGGCAACTGTAGGATGCATTAATGTCCATCACTTGGAAGGTAACCAAGAAATTCTCAGGGCCAATGGTTATCGGCAAGTCTATCTCCCCCAGCACATTCTTTCGAGATCCGTCAAAAGCTTTGACCAAGAAAGTACTCCTCCTCAACGGGGTCCCACGGTAGCTCAACTGATCCAGAGTTGTCTTGGGCATTACGTTGAGAGAGGAACCAGTATCCACCAACACATTTGATATCATGTCTGATTTGCAATTCACCGATATGTGCAAAGCCAGATTGTGACCCTTTCCCACTTCCGGCAACTCTTCTTCACTAAACCAGAGGTTGTTACAAGCAGTAATATTTCCCACTATGCCACCGAAACGATCTACCGAGACTTCGTGGTCAACATAAGCCTGCTCCAGCACTTTCAACAAGGTATTCCTGTGAGCCTCAGAGCTCAAGAGTAGTGACAAGACGGATATCTTTGAAGGAGTCTGCAGCAACTGATCAACGATCTTGTAGTCGCTCCTCTTTATTATTCTCAGAATCTCATCTAAATTCGAATCCTCTATAGATTTGCCTGGCTGATTCACATCTGTAGCAATGGGTGAAACAACGGTTGGAGTTGCTTCTTCAACTGGTGGAGTGATTGGCGTAGCTACTTTCTTCTGAAATAATGGCGGACGAACCTTCCCGCTTCTCAGCGCTGCAGAAGTTCCTTCGGCAATATTGCTTACTGTGGCAAAGGAGGCTAGAGGCACCTCTACTCCATTTTCTATCATAGTAGCATTGTACTTGTATGGCACTGCCTTGTCCGAAACATAAGGAATTGGTCCTGGCAACCTTATCACCAAAGGCTCAGCACACTTCTTCAAAGGTACACTCTTGACAGGCGGATCGTGAAAAACTGGCACAATCACGCAAATATCACTGACAGTCAGAAGATTATCATTCATCAAGCTTTGGATGTCGTCCTGAACAGTATGGCAACCCAAGGGATTACAAAGGCATCCTAGACACTTGGCATGATCATGGCTGAACAGAGAAGCTTTGCACAGCTTGATGTGCAGAGGTACCAGAGGAGTGGCAACATTGCGGACATCCAGTCTAGGAGCTTCCTCACACACTTCGATCATATTCACAGCGGCATGATTTGGAAGAGGATTGTCGAGGACGTGTGGGACATTATTCTCAAAAGTCAGCTTTCCCTGATCAATGAGCTTCTTCACGATATACTTCAAAGCATAACACCCCTCGACATCATGACCTAAGGCACCTTGATGAAAATCACATTTGAGATCAGACCTGAACCTTGGAGGCAATGGATCAGGTGGTGGCTTGCCCTGTCTAGTTGTACAATGCCCTCTCTGGAGTAGAGTTGGAAGAAGTTCTGCATACAACATTGGTATAGGAGGAAAAGTTGGTCTAGTATATTGCTGCTGTTGTTGTTGTTGTTGAACCGGCAACTGTTGTTTCATCTGCTGGGCAATTGCATTGACGGGCACTTGAGGCTGGCCCGGTGGCAAAGGGTACTGATGATAAAACGGTGGGAAGAACGGATGCTGAGAATACGGCATATATGGGTATGACGGAGGCATTTGGGCTGCATTGATAGGAGCAACAGTAGCCATTGATTGACCGGCTCCAGCTGACACCATCCCCACTTCCGTTTCTTTCTTCTTGTGGTGTCCATTACCATATCTCTTCGATGCACTCACAGAGGATTCAGCTTTCTCAAACACAATGATTCCATCCCTGACGGCTTCCTCAAGACGGGTTCCCATAGTGACCATCTCCGAAAAGTTGTTCGGGGCAGCGATGATCATCCTTTCAACATAATCTTTCTTCAAAGTCTTTAAGAACGTCTGGGTCATTTCTTCTTCATCTAAAGCAGGAGTGATACGGGCAGCTGCCCCTCTCCACCTTTGCGCATATTCACGAAAACTTTCCTCCTTTTTCTGAGATAGGGACCTGAGAAACTCCCTATTCGGCTTCAATCGAGTGTTAAACCCGTAGTGGCTCTTGAAAGCAGTGGCTAGCTCATCAAAAGTATGGACATCGTCTTTGCTTAGACTAGTATACCACTCCGCAGCATCTTCCATCAGACTGTCTTGGAAGTAATGGATCATAAGGGAATCATTGTCCTTGTAGTTGCCCATCTTCCGGACGTATTTGACAATATGATTTTGAGGACAAGTCAGCCCGTTATACTTGTCGAACTCCGGGACTTTGAACTTTTTTGGAACATCTACCTTCGATACTAAGCAGAGGTCCTGGGTTTTAATGGAGTCCCCGTTTCCCCTGTTGGCCTTAATTTCCCGTCGGAGCTCTTTGGCAAGTTCTTCCATTCTCTCTTCCATAGTTCCGGCTGTGGCAATACTCCCGTGGTGCGCATTAGCATGGGCAAATAGAGGCACCGCATTCACAATGGGCTCGGTAACAGTTGTTGCAGCTTGAGTCAAGGTGGTACTAACAGGAGTTAAGTTTGCCCCTGGGATTGGGCCATTGTTGGTAGTACCAGAGGTCCCTGCCCCTGTATTAGCAGTATAGTACAGCGGAAGTCCGTAAGGATACCCGGATGGCATGATAGAGCGGGGATCAGTTGTTACGGTAGGAGTCACATTTGCAGCTGTAGAAACTACAGGAACTGGTTGTTCCTGAGCAGCCAACAGAGCAGTCATAGCATCATGAGCTTTGGCCAATTCCTCCCTTAAAGATGCCAATTCAGTACGAAGCTGCGTGTTCTCTTCTTCCATAGCCCTTTTCTTTCTTCTGTATTCTCTGGTTCGATCGGTTCTATCAGGTTCGTAAACTCTCTGAGCACGAGCCACTTTTCACACTGCGGCAGAGAAACCAGGGGAGAGTGAGCACTCGGAAGCCTTTGTGACCAATGCATGATGCATATGATGCATGATATGCAAATGCAAATGCAAAAGACTTATTTTTTCATCGAAGGATTTTTAAACAAATTAGAAATCTTGCAAATAAACAAAACTACATAGTATTCTCAACAGAAAGACTTTGAAATAAACACATGAAGCCCTCAAGCATAGGAAGTAGTCGGAGGATCATCGGACTCGGAATCTGAATCACAGTATCTGGCAAAGAAGTCTTGTCGTCCTCTAGCTCTCTTGGAATCCCTCATAAGCAGCTCGTCTTTCTCTTCCAATTCCTTTCGGGCCTTAGCTAGTTCTTTCTTCAACATTAGATTCTCATGAGTCTTCTGCTCATCTCTACCATCCAAAGTCATGATTAGATTCTCGGCTTGATTGTACCGAGCTTTCCACACTTGCTTCTCACGACTCTCCATAGCTAGATGCTCCTGATACATATCCTGAGTCGCGGGAAGTAGAGGTAGAGGCATAGATGGAGTAGACGAAGACACGTATCTCATAGCTGGATAAGGCATACCGATCTCCTCAGCTCGATCTATCACCCACTGAGTATAGGCCTCATGAGCAACACCGGATCTCACACCTAGATGCTTCACACTCTTCCTTCGAACCTTGGACCAAGCATCCATGAAAGCTTTCCTTTGTCCGGTAGGAGCATTCGCATAGAAGAAGAACTCTGGAGATGTAGCAAGATTGATGGGCTTCGACTTCATAGGGAAACCAAACTGTCTCATAGCAAGCTCGGGATTGTAGTTGATTCCTCCACGGGTACCAAGAAGAGGTACATTGAGAAAGTCTCCACAACCCATAATGATTTCCTTCACTTGAGCGGCAGGAGTGAGCCAGACGACCTCATTAGGAGTGAGGGCCATAATCCGCTGCGAGTAGGACCAGTTCTCCGAGTTATCATGGAAGGAACTCGGAAGGTGCGAAATAAACCACCTATACAAAAGAGATATGCAGCAAAGAATATACCCACGGCCCTTGAGAGTCCTGTCATGAATGGCGTGGTAGGTATCCGCTAGCAAAGTAGGAACCGGGTTCTTGGAATGGAAGATCTCGATAGCATTCATGTCCACGAAGTTGTCGAGGTTCGGAAAGAGAATGAGCCCGTAGATAAGCAAAGCAAGAATAGCCTCGAGCGTATCCTGACAAGTAGTACTGAGATTAGCTTGATCAAGAAGATACTTTGAAGTGAACCCCCGGATGTGAGACTTGGTAATAAGATGGTTGGAGACGTCGGAAGTCTTGAGGTAGAGATCCTTAGCAATAACCAGAGGAGTAAGAGAAGTCCCGGGACCGGTGAAAGGCGTCTTCTCGGCTATAGGTAAACCCACTAGATTGGAGTAAGCCTCGAGAGTAGGAACCAACTGGAAGTCCGGGAAAGTGAAGCAACGGAAGCTCGGATCATAAAACTGCACTAGAGTGTGCACTAGCTTCTCTTCCACATCGGTTCGGAGCAAAGTAAGCAATCCTCCATATCGGAGTCGGAACCCTGTTTGACTCTTGACCTTGAGTGCCAACTCTCTCAAACTAACCAAATCCACTTCCTTGAACTTGTAGCACTTAGTCTTCTTCATACCTGTAATTATTTACAAAAATTTCCATTTGTTTAAGCCCTTCGATGAATGCATGAAAAATGTTTATGCATGAATGCATGTATGCATGATTGTGTTGTTTAAAAGTGGATTGGGTTTCAAAGTAACGGGGCCACGGATGGACACGGCGTCCGGTGAACTAAGGCTTTGGATAGTAGTAACCAAGGTTCTAACACAGTTCCCAAACTGCAACCTCTCTCACATATATCATGGTAGTACAGGACGACACCCGTTCCATGATTATTTGTGAGAAGGTCTAGTTTGAGTGTAGTATCGCGTGACGACTAAAGTTTGAGACAACACTCAATTTAGCCACCGCACTACGTCCTAAAAAGGCTAGGATGGGTTTGGTAACTACGGTTCATAGCTTCGTCGAACAATTGAAAGTGAAGTGCCTAAGCATGACAACACACGCCGACAATATCACCTTCAAAATGCCTCAGCTATGTGAGATTGATCGCATAATCCAATACACGAGGCAACCCCCGGATCGAATTGTCGATTATATCTCTACCTAAACATAAGTTCACTCAGCCCGGGTTAGGACTTTTGATATTCTCACCCCACAGGTTGAATGAAAGTAAACAAATATTCACATATGTAAGTAATAAAATAAAGCGTAAATATAAACTAAGGAAAACTAGGCGCGACCCGCTAAAAAGATTCCCCAGTGAAGTCGCCATTTCTGTTATCATGGTTTTTGGGTGCCAAGCCATCAATTGGACTTGAACCTTTCGACCGTTGATATCTCTCTTTTTTCTTGGGAAGGGTAAAAGGAGAAAAACCCTTAAAAAGTTCTAGATTCGGGGGTCGTTTTCGCTACGGGAAGGTGTTAGGCACCCGGAGCGATTATGGTACTCCATAAGAGCCGCTCTCCTAAATTTATTTCTACGCTTTAGTTTTATTGATTATTTGTAAAAAAGAAAGTGTAATTAGTTAAGAATGGGGGTGAGAAGAAGTAGAATTTGATTTTATTTCGGCTTGGATGAGTTTTGACTCATTGCCTACGTACCCTTTTAAGGGATCAAAACCGTTCGTAGTTCTTGCTAAAAAGACTTGTTTTTTGTTTTAATTGTTTGATTTTAAGTTTTGAAAATGGTTTTGAAGAAGGAGATTGGGAGGCTTCATGAGCATTAGATTTAGCAAAAAAGTGAGGTTTGATTAGTGATTAAAAGGAAAGTCTAAATGATTAAGATGAATTGAATTTTTCTTAAGAAAAAAAAGAAAGGAAAAATGAAGTGTTGACTTCATATTTATTATGAAAATTTTTGAAGTGAAGTTCAATTGTT
Organism: Medicago truncatula; assembly: GCF_003473485.1. Taxonomy (NCBI): domain Eukaryota; kingdom Viridiplantae; phylum Streptophyta; class Magnoliopsida; order Fabales; family Fabaceae; genus Medicago; species Medicago truncatula. Next base: position 12,411,601 of record NC_053047.1, on the reverse strand, counting down.
TTTTTTTGAAAAAAAGATGGATTTTCTCTAAGTGTTTAAAACCTAAGCGCTTATCTAACCATACAATCCTATGCATACATCTAAGGTGAGTGTGTGTGTGTCGGTGCGTCATAGTGTCCATAGTCCATATTACAAAAATTGCCTAAATACATTCTATGGCCCCTTTGCCAAGCTACAAACCAATGATAACAAATTACATCACTAAATGAATTAAAACTTGCAAAAAATAAAGGCTAGGCTAAAGAAAGTGGAGGAGGTAGTGAAATGCTATGAGTGAAGTCACATGAGGAACAAAATGTTAGTGAAACAAGGAGAAATATAATGGGAATGATGAAAAATGCACCAAATGAATATGCAATAAAAAAGGGTAAAAACATGAGAATTTATCAAGCACAATGTGTAATAAATGGCCTATAATGCAAGAACAAACACAAATCAAATGGAAACAGTGGCACAATCATTGGATCATCATCACATCTATCATGTAAATGCATTCTAATTAGTCATGCTATGCACCAAAATTTTTAGGACAAGAATCAACCTAAAAAGCATGACAAAGCTAACTAGAGAAGTAATTTGAACAAGAGACCTATGCACATATTTTTACCAGCTATTTGCAAGCAAAATATCATTAAAAAATCATTAAGTAAGTGGTAAAAACATGTAGTAATTTTTTGGAATTTATGGTAAAAATAAAAAAGAAGCAATCAGAGGTTCAGATAGCAAAAGAACGGTGTGAACAGCACAAAAAAGCAAAAAACGTGAAAGAAAGCTTAAGCCCAAACCAAAACCCAATACAGACTGGGCCTGGATCATCCAAAGGCCTCAGAGGCGTTGGATTGATCCATACTCAGATCTAACGGTTCAGAACGCGCAGCGCATGGTAACGTAAAATAAACATATGGTAACAACGCATCACAGCCATTCAACAAAAGAAACCCTAGATCCTACGGTTCAAGATGAAAGCAAAATAAACCGGACCGGTTCAAACGTCTATATAAGGACGTGGACACCGGTCCAGTCCATTTCTTCCATCTCTTTCTCTCTCTAAGCTTACCTCTCCTCTCGCCTCTCTCTAACCCTCACCGCCGGTGAGGATGAAGCCACGGCGGAGACCTTGAAGGTCCGCCGGAAGCTTCATCTTCTCCGGCGAGTCCTATGCACTTTCCGGTGAAAAATTTCCAGAACTTAAAGATTTTTACATTAAACGATTCGTCCTTTAACCCTAAACACGAATCCAGCAATTATTTTCTCAAACACGGCTTGATACGATATAGATCTGAAATTTTCGTACGGTTTTGAAATGGATTTTCTTTGATCTTTTTTGAAGGAAAAGGTTTAGATCCTTACGGATCTACATCGTTTCGTAGTTTAACTCTTTTCTGGTGCTTGTTCTTGCTTTCAACACTTAGATCCTTATGGATCTAGATTTTGTGTTTACGGTTACGGTCTTATCTTTGAATTCTGGAAATTTTTAGATCTGTTTCGCTTGCGTGATTTTTTTTACAGGTTTAAACTATGATTAACACTTTTTGAGAGAGAAAATGAGTTTTACCTGAAGTTTTGGTTGAAACTTTTAATGGAGGAAAATCTTTGGAAAAAACTTGAATGTTCTTGATGATTTTGATTCTTCTGCTTGCTTTTGGACCGAAAATAAATCGGTTTACCGGTTCTGTTTCTTCATCTTCTCTGATTCTTTCTCTACTTCTCTCTCTGTGATTTCGTGCTTGAGCTTGCTTCTTGGACTTACGTGAGGAAACCCTGTGATCAGTGCTTGAGCTTGCTTCAATGTGAGCTCGCACTTGGAATTGCAGGAAAATCTTCAATCCAGTGATGAAGATTCACACGAATCTCTGAGGATTGATGCAAAAATCAATGAAATCGTGTATGAATTTTGGTTCTGGAAATTTTTAGGGTTCTTGTGTTCTTGGTGGATTTGGTGGTTTTGATCTGTAACTGAAAGGAGAGAGATTGTAGTTTCTGTTTTTTGATGTGGCGTGTAATTAATGGCTCTGAATCTGACTCACTGTTTATATAGTTGACATGTGTACTTGAGATCCAATAAAAAGGTGACACCTGGAATTGTATGGGAGGGGCACGGCCTTGGACTTAAAATGGACTTTTCTGCAAAAAAAAAAAAAAGAACTTGAGGACTAAAATGTAATTAACAAAAAAGGACTGAAATGTAAATTAGAAAAGAAACTGGACTGAAATGTAATTTTGGGACCTCAATTGAGGGACCAAAATGTAATTAAAAAATAAAATTGAATAAAAACGTAATTTGACCAAACGTAAAGCGAAACAAAAATAAAATTGACAAAACGGACTAAAACGAACCAATGGCCTAAATGAGGTACTTCAAAGTAACCTCCCCATGCCAAAATTTTATGTGAAATGACCAAAATGCCCCCTGGGGCTAAAAATGACCTAAACCAACTCAAATTGACTCTGACACTGACTCAGATGCGAGTTTGAAATGAATTTAAACAGGGTTTACTGATGAAAAGTTAAAAATGAATTTGAAAAGACTCAGAGACAGTCACAAGGATGAAAATGGGTCCCACTGTAGGAAATGACCAAAATACCCTTCTGCATGACTTTTTGCAAATTTTGAAATAAACTGTAGAAAAAGCAATGTAATGATTCAGAGACACTTTTGAATGACTTACAAGACAAGTAAAGACATTTTGAAAGGTTTTATGCAAGAAAAACATAGGTAAAATTGTGATTGAAAATACTGCGAGGCAGAGACAATTTGAACTGTGCAGTTGAAATTTGATAACTGACAAAGTTTGCAATGAAATTGGGCCCAGTATTTTTAGGTCCAAACTTTGTCAATTATCAAATTTCAACTGCACAGTTCAAATTGTCTCTGCCTCGCAGTATTTTCAATCACAATTTTACCTATGTTTTTCTTGCATAAAACCTTTCGAAATGTCTTTACTTGTCTTGTAAGTCATTCAAAAGTGTCTCTGAATCATTACATTGCTTTTTCTACAGTTTATTTCAAAATTTGCAAAAAGTCGTACATAAGGGTATTTTGGTCATTTCCTGCAGTGGGACCCATTTTCATCCTTGTGACTGTCTCTGAGTCTTTTCAGATTGTTTTTTGCGTTTCATCAGTAAACCTTGTTAAAATCATTTCAAACTTGCATCTGAGTCAGTGTCAAGTCAATTTGAATCTGTTTAGGTCAATCTTAGCCCTAGGGGCATTTTGGTCATTTCACACAAAATTTTGGCATAGAGAGGTTACTTTGAAGTACCTCATTTAGGCCATTGGTTCGTTTTAGTCCATTTTGTCAGTTTTATTTTTTGTTTCGCTTTACGTTTGGTCAAATTACGTTTTTTTACTCAATTTTATTTTTAATTGCATTTTGGTCCCTCAATTGAGGTCCCAAAATTGCATTTTTGTCCAAACTGTTTTTTGTTTATTTCATTTCAAGTTTTTTTTTAATTTTGCAGTTTAGTCCTTAAAATTCTTATTTTTGCAAAAAGGTCCAAAGTCCATTTTAAGTCCAAGGCCGTGCCCCTCCCATACAAATCCAGATGTCACAATTCCATTGGCTCAAGTGTACACATGTCAACTATATAAACAGTGAGTCAGATTCAAAGCCATTAACAAGACGCCAACTCATAAACACAATTCCAATTTTCTCTTTCTCAGCAGCTAGATCAAAACCAAAAATCACAGAGAAATCACCAAGAACACAAAACCCTAACCGTTTTTCCAGAAATCAAAATTCATCCGAATCAACAGTTTTTGGATCAATTCTCAGAGATTCTGTTGAATCTTCATCACTGAATTGATCGTTCTCTGCAATTCCAAACGCGAGCTCGCATTGAAGCAAGCTCAAGCGTTGATCACAGAGCGTGAAAAGAAGAAGGAAAGAAGCAAAGTTCTAAACCGGCGAAGAAGATGAAGAAACGGAATCAGTGAGAAAAGGAGAATCACCGATTTATTTTCGGTCCAAAAGCAAGCAGAAGAATCAAAATCATCAAGAACATTCAAGTTTTCCCAAAGTTTTCCTCCATTAAAGGTTTCAACCAAAACCTTAGGTAAAACTCAGAATCTTTTCTCAAAAGTATTATCACTGTTAAACCTAAAAAATATCACGCAAGCAATAGATCCAAAATTTCCAGAACTCAAAGACGAAACCGTAACCGTAAACACAAAACCTAGATCCATAAGGATCTAAGTTTTGAAAGCAAGAACAAACATCAAAGAAGAGCGGCGAACAACGAAACGATGTAGATCTTTAACGATCTAAACATTTCCTTTCAAAAAATCAAAAATCAGTTTCAAAACCGTACAGAACTTTTTAGATCTACGTCGTTTCAAACCGTATTTGAAAAAACAACTGCTGGATTCGTGTTTAGGGTTAAAGGACGAACCAGAAAATACAAAAATCTTTAAGTTCTGGAAATTTTAGGTCACCGGAGTTCATAGTCTCGCCGGAGAAGATGAAGTTTCCGGCGGACCTTCAAGGTCCCCGCCGTAGCTTCATCCTCACCGGCGGTGAGGTTTCTAGAGAGAAGGACTTAGAGAGAGAAAGCCAAGTAAAAAATGAGAAAACCGGTGTTCCTCCACTTTTATAGGCCAGCGAACCGGACCGGTCCAGTCCGGTCCATCCTCCTTTGATTCCTGGCCGTTTGATCTAGGGTTTTTGAATCCTGGATCAATCGTGGGGCTCCTGTGCATCCGGACCTTGTAGTTTTGGGCTTTGGGTTGGGCTTAGGTTTCTTTCCACGTTTTTGTTTATTTTCTGCTATTTGCACTGTTTTTCTTTGCTATTTGAACCAATGCCTTGATTAAAAATTTTGATAAATTTCCTAGAAAATCCATGCTTACTTCTTGACATTTTCTTGATGTTTTATGGTATTTTTGCACGTTGGAATTGGCAAAATTCTTGTATGATTAATCCATGGCATTTTAATTCTTTCTTGGATTATTTCTTATGATTATTTTGTCAATTCTATCATTGATTTGTGGATATGTGATAAAGGCCATTTGACATGTTAATGTGAGGTGCTCATACCTACAATCCTATGTTGACTTTGCTGTTTTAGATTGATTCATGAAACCTTGATTGTATGAGCAATGTATGCATACTCTAAAAAATAATAAAATGCTAATTCTATCTCAAAATTGGTATGAGGCTAAGCTTGTTTGTTTCTAATGATCCTATGTTTATAGCTTGAGATAAAAGACACTATTTCAAACTTGCTATAGCATGAGAATTAGAAGCTACAAATGCCTTAGGTTTCATATCAAAATTTTAGGTTTTATTACCATTTTATTACTATCTTTATGGCATTTTATGCGTTTTTGCCTCTTGCCACTCTTTATACTTTATTTCACTAACAAGTTTATTTCCATGTTTCATGCATCTCATTTAGCATCCCCTCCACTTTCTTTAGCCTAGCATCTATTTTTGCAAGTTTTAATTCATTTTAGAGGTGCAATTTGTTATCATTGGTTTGTAGCTTGGCAAAGAGGCCATAGAATGTATTTAGGCAATTTTTGTAATATGGACTATGGACACTATGACGCACCGACACGCACACACTCACCCTAGATGTATGCATAGGATTGTATGGTTAGATAAGCGCTTAGGTTTAAACACTTAGAGAAAATCCAACTTTTTCCAAAAAATATGCAAACAAATTCACTTCAAATATTTTTTTCATAAAAATGGAGTCAAAACTCCAATATTTTTCCCCTTTTATTTTCTTAATCAAATTCTCAAATAAACCTAATCATTAAGACTTTTTTGCAAAATCACTAAACAAACCCTCACTTTTTCATACTCTAATGCTCATGAAGCCTCTCAATCCCCTTCTTCGAGTCATTTTCAAAATTTAAAATCGAACAATTAAAACAAAAAAAACAACAGGTCCTTTTAGCAAGAACTACGCCGGTTTTGATCCCGTAAAACGGTACGTAGGCAATGAGTCAAAACTCATCCAAGCCGAAATAAAATCAAATTCTACTTCTTCTCACCCCCATTCTTAACTAATCACACCTTCTTTTTTTACAAATAAGCAATAAAATTAAAGCGTAGAAATAAACTTAGGAGAACGGTTCTTATGGAATACCATAATCGCCCCGGGTGCCTAACACCTTCCCGTAGCGAAAACGACCCCCGAATTTAGAATCTAAGGGTTTTTCTCAATTTTTCCCTTCCCAAGAAAAAATAGAGAATATCAACGGTCAAAAGGTTCAAGTCCAATTAATGGCTTGGCACCCAAAAACCATGATAACAGAAATGGCGACTTCACTGGGGATTCTTTTTAGCGGGTCGCGCCTAGTTTTCCTTAGTTTATATTTACGCTTTGTTTTATTGCTTACATATGTGAATACTTGTTTACTTTCATTTGACGTGTGGGGTGAGAATATCAAAAGTCCTATCCCGGGCTGAGTGAACTTATGTTTAGGTAGAGATATAATCGACAATTCGATCCGGGGGTTGCCTCGTGTATTGGATTATGCGATCAATCTCACATAGCTGAGGCATTTTGAAGGTGATATTGTCGGCGTGTGTTGTCATGCTTAGGCACTTCACTTTCAATTGTTCGACGAAGCTATGAACCGTAGTTACCAAACCCATCCTAGCCTTTTTAGGACGTAGTGCGGTGGCTAAATTGAGTGTTGTCTCAAACTTTAGTCGTCACGCGATACTACACTCAAACTAGACCTTCTCACAAATAATCATGGAACGGGTGTCGTCCTGTACTACCATGATATATGTGAGAGAGGTTGCAGTTTGGGAACTGTGTTAGAACCTTGGTTACTACTATCCAAAGCCTTAGTTCACCGGACGCCGTGTCCATCCGTGGCCCTGTTACTTTGAATCTCAACCCACCTTGTTCTTTGTAACTAAACAAAACAACCATGCATACATGCATTCATGCATAAGTTTTTTTTCACGCATACATCGAAGATTTTTTTAGACAGATCGAAACATTGTAAGACACCGCAGGTGTGAACTTGTATTCATAAGTTTACCATTGTAAAACCTTATTTTGCTTGTTTAACAGTGTTTACAATGTTTCGAATTTGTTTAAAAAGTCCTTCGATGACATTAAAAAGAGTCGTTTTTGCATTTGCATCTGCATATCATGCATCATATGCATCATACATCGGTCACAAAGGCTTCCAATTGCTCACTACTTCCTGGTTCCTCTGCCACAGTTTGAAAAGTGGCTCGTGCTCAGAAGGTCTACGAACCTGATAGAATCGATCGAACCAGAGAGTACAGAAGAAGGAAAAAGGCTATGGAAGAAGAGAACGCTCAACTCCGTACCGAGTTAGCCACTCTAAGGGAGGAATTGGCTAAAGCTAATGATGTCATGACTGCTCTGCTAGCCGCTCAAGAACAATCAGCTACGGCTATCCCTATAGCCACAGCTGCACCGGTGACTACAAGCGTGCTCCCAACCACATCTGCAGACGCTCGCTTTGCTATGACAGCTGGGTTTCCGTATGGGCTTCCACCGTTCTTCACTCCCAGTACTGCAGCTGGCGTTTCTGGTACTGTCAATAATGGCCAGATTCCTGGGAAGAACCATGTCTCTGTCAATACCACCTTGCCTCAGACAACGGCCACTCTGGATCGATTGAGCTATCGGGGAACTCCCTTGGGAATGAGCACCTTTCTGGTTAAAGCCTTCGACGGATCCCGTAAGAACATTCTTGGGGAGATAGATCTGCCAATAACTATATGTCCCGAAACCTTTCTGATCACGTTCCAGGTCATGGACATCAATGCTGCTCAGCTACCTCCGTCGTACACGTATGCGCAATACTCTCAGCATCCCTTCTTTCCACCATTCTATCATCAGTATCCTTTGCCATCGGGTCAACCTCAGGTACCCGTTAATGCCGTCGTCCAGCGAATGCAACAACAGCCTCCAGCTCAACAACGACAGCAGCAACAGGCTAGACCTACCTTTCCTCTGATACCAATGTTATATGCTGAATTACTCCCGACTCTACTTCTCAAAGGGCACTGCACAACCAGACAGGGCAAGCCTCCACCTGATCCATCGCCTCCCAAGTTCCGTTCGGACCTCAAGTGTGATTTCCATCAAGGTGCTATGGGTCATGACGTCGAAGGATGCTACGCGTTGAGGTACATTGTAAAAAAACTCACAGACCAAGGAAAATTGACCTTTGAGAATAACGTCCCTCACGTCGTCGACAATCCTCTTCCGAATCACGCTGCTGTAAACATGATTGAGGTATATGAGGAAGCTCCCAGATCGGACGTTTGTAACGTTGCAACTCCTCTGGTGCCACCACACATCGAGTTATGCCAAGCCTCTCTGTTTGACCATGATTATGCCAGTTGCCCAGAATGCTTCCATAATCCTTGGGGTTGCTACGTTGTTCAGAATGACATCCAGAGCTTGATGAACAACAATTATTTGACTGTCAGCGACGTCTGTGTGATTGTGCCAGTCTTTCATGATCCGCCCGTCAAGAGCGTGCCTTCAAAAGAGAATGTTGAGCCTCTAGTGATAAGGCTGCCCGAACCAGTACCTTATACTTCTACAAAGGCTATTCCTTACAAGTACAATGCCACATGAATCTTCTACAGTGCTGAGTTATCAATGCAATTACTGAAGAGGCGACTGGATGTAGTCCTAGGCCTATGTTTGTTATACTAGGAGGCATTGCGAGAAATTGTGATGCCATCAACATTCATTCAATCATGCATGTTTCCGAATAATGTGTCTTGTTGCTTAAGTGTTTTGTTTTTCAAAATAACCATCCTCTCGCTCTGCCCGAAGCGAAAGTGATATTTCTGGAAGGGCGTGTTTGTTTCGGCATCGCCGTTATTAACAAAAATCGTCGTTTCTTTCACGACTTTTATTTTTTAGTGATTTTTTTTTTTTTTCTTTCTTTTTTTCTTGGAAATAATGGTAATACCAGAAAAAACCAAAACATCTTTATTTTTCTTATCAATTTCAAAGAACTGCATAAAAGAAAAAAAAAACCATTTTCTAAAATCATTCAACCATTCTATGCAGTTCGAACCATAATAAACCCGTTGAACACAGTAATCCTACGGTTCCTCCAAATTTTGAATTCCCTGTGTATGAAGCCGAAGATGAAGAGGATGGTGATATACCATATGAGATCACTCGACTGCTTGAGCAAGAATCAGCCTATTGTATGGAACGATGAATGCCAGGAAGCTTTTGATAGCATCAAGAATTACCTGCTGGAACCACCTATCCTTGTCCCACCCGTGGAAGGAAGGCCTTTGATTATGTATTTGGCAGTATTTGATGAATCCATGGGATGCGTGCTTGGTCAACAAGATGAAACTGGAAAGAAAGAGCATGCTATCTACTATCTAAGCAAGAAGTTCACCGACTGTGAAACTCGGTATACAATGCTTGAGAAGACTTGTTGTGCTCTAGCCTGGGCTGCTAAACGCCTGCGTCATTATTTGGTGAATCATACAACTTGGCTGATATCCAGAATGGATCCGATAAAGTATATCTTTGAGAAGGCTGCTGTTACTGGGAAGATTGCACGCTGGCAGATGCTTTTGTCTGAATATGATATTGTGTTCAAAACTCAAAAGGCAATCAAAGGTAGCATTCTTGCCGATCACCTTGCTTACCAACCTCTTGATGATTACCAACCAATTGAATTCGATTTCCCCGATGAAGAGATCATGTATTTGAAATCCAAAGACTGCGAAGAACCGTTGATTGATGAAGGTCCAGATCCCAATAGCAAGTGGGGTTTAATCTTTGATGGTGCTGTCAATGCTTATGGTAAAGGAATTGGGGCAGTCATTGTATCCCCGCAGGGGCATCACATTCCTTTTACCGCCCGAATTTTGTTCGAATGTACCAACAATATGGCTGAGTATGAAGCATGTATCTTTGGGATCGAGGAAGCAATTGACATGAGAATCAAACACCTCGACATCTATGGAGATTCTGCGCTCGTCATCAATCAGATAAAGGGTGAATGGGAGACCCACCATGCTAAGTTGATTCCTTATCATGATTATGCGAGACGTTTGCTGACATATTTTACAAAGGTTGAGCTGCACCATATTCCTCGTGATGAGAACCAAATGGCTGATGCTCTTGCTACTCTATCCTCCATGTTTCGAGTAAACCATTGGAATGATGTGCCAATAATCAAAGTGCAACGCCTTGAAAGACCTTCACATGTGTTTGCTATTGGGGATGTGATCGATCAGGCTGGTGAAAATGTGGTTGACTATAAACCCTGGTACTACGACATCAAACAGTTCTTGCTGAGCCATGAGTATCCGCCTGGTGCTTCCAAACAAGATAAGAAGACCCTGAGAAGATTGGCCAGTAGATTCCTGTTAGATGGAGAAATCCTGTACAAGAGGAACTATGACATGGTATTGTTAAGATGTGTTGATGAACACGAAGCAGAGCAGTTAATGCATGATGTACATGACGGTACCTTTGGGACCCATGCTACAGGGCATACTATGTCAAGGAAGTTGTTACGAGCAGGTTACTACTGGATGGCCATGGAGCATGATTGCTACCAGCACGCCAGAAAGTGCCACAAATGTCAAATCTATGCTGATAAGATTCATGTGCCTCCGCACGCCCTCAATGTTATTTCATCCCCATGGCCGTTCTCAATGTGGGGCATCGACATGATTGGAAGAATTGAACCGAAGGCTTCAAATGGTCATCGTTTCATTTTAGTGGCAATTGACTACTTCACCAAGTGGGTTGAAGCAGCACCTTATACTAATGTGACCAAGCAAGTGGTAGCTAAGTTCATCAAGAACAACATCATCTGTCGATATGGTGTTCCCAGCAAGATTATTACCGACAATGGTACCAACCTGAACAACAATGTGGTGCAAGCTCTTTGTGAAGAATTCAAAATTGAGCATCATAACTCTTCTCCTTATAGACCTCAGATGAATGGTGCAGTTGAGGCCGCCAATAAGAATATCAAGAGAATCATCCAGAAGATGGTAACCACTTACAAGGACTGGCATGAGATGTTACCCTATGCTCTGCATGGCTACCGTACTACTGTGCGCAGTTCAACCGGGGCAACCCCTTTCTCTCTTGTATATGGTATGGAAGCAGTTCTTCCTTTGGAAGTGGAGATCCCATCTCTCCGTGTGATTATGGAAGCAAAGTTATCTGAGGCTGAATGGTGCCAAAGCCGGTATGATCAGTTGAATTTGATTGAGGAAAAACGTATGGATGCCATGGCTCGTGGACAGTCATATCAAGCAAGAATGAAGACTGCCTTTGACAAGAAAGTCCATCCTCGAGAATTCAAGGTAGGGGAACTTGTATTGAAAAGGAGGATAAGCCAGCAACCCGACCCAAGGGGCAAGTGGACGCCTAACTATGAAGGTCCTTATGTTGTCAAGAAGGCCTTCTCCGGTGGTGCTTTAATCCTTACACACATGGATGGTGTAGAGCTTCCAAATCCAGTGAATGCCGATATAGTCAAGAAATACTTTGCCTAGAAATATGAAAAGAACAGCGTGGTAGGTCGAAAACCCGAAAGGGCGGCCTAGGCAAAAAAGCGCTTCCCGGTGGATCGAAAACCCGAAAGGGCGGTCCAGGCAAAAATAAGGGACAAAAAAAAACAAATACGAAAAGCTCGCTGAGATTGTACGCAACTCAGGCAAGAATGAGCGTCTCGATGAGCCGAAAACCCGGAAGGGCGGTTCATGCAAAAATGAGATTGAAACAAAAGGCAAGTAACTATATCTGGCCAACCACCGTCCCCCTTGGGGCATCTGCAGCTGTTAATGACCGTCTTTATCAAAAGCTTCTGTACTTGTGGACTCAAAGTTTCTAAGAACTGTAGTGATTACTGTGTTCAATGTACCACCAACCAATAAAATTACCATTTTCCAAGCTTTGTGAATCCGTGGAGTCAGGCCTTTGGCTGGCCGCCACTCTTATACATCAAATTGAGCCTGTGCTTTTGTTTAAAATTCTATTTTCTTCTACTTTCAAAGCTATATACAATTTATTTTCCTTCTATTTTGATAATGACAATGCTTGAAACAAACATTTTGAAAATTGAAAACCTTTTGTCTATTTTGAAAAGCAAACCTGAGCAACAGGGTACATTCAAATGAAACATGCATGAGCGAGAGTATGTTGATGTCTATTTCAATATATGTTACAAGCAGGTTCTTCTCAAGGATAGTCTGTGGTCAATGGCAAGAATGAAAAAACAGAACAAAAACGCATGAAAACAAATGAGCTCGCTAAGTTGAAAACCCGAAAGGGCGGCTTAGGCAAAAATGAGCACCCCGCTGGATTGACATCCCGAAAGGGCAGTTCAGGCAAAAATGGGGCTTGGAAAAGAATTTATTTCCCCGGTGGGTCGAAAACCCGAAAGGGCGATCCAGGCAAAAATGGGATGCATAAAATGAAAATGAGAATATAACATGCAAAAAGCATTGACCACAGATGCAATGTCTACAACATACCCAGCTTTGAAATGCCCAGCACAACGGCGTTTTCCCCGGTGGAGTCTTCCGAGATTCTATCCCCAGCAAGTTGCATACCTACCTGCCCTCAGCCTTGGCTCCGATGCGTCTCCCAACGACGTCGTCTCCAAAGAGGATTTCCAAGAATGTGTAATATAGCATGAGCCACTATGTGCCCAATACTCTGATGTCTTGTCTTCCCCGTGAAGTCGTGCCCACAAACTGCCAACAGTCATGCATTACAAGCATTCATACATGCATAATCATGCATATTACGTGCCCATGCATTTAATGAAACTGTTATATCATCCATGCATATTGCATTTCCAATGTCAACATCAGTCTCAATTCAATACTCATGTCAGGTTCTCTGGCAAAACCTTGTGAGCCAATAATACCGGTCAATTTCTACCTTTCAAATCGAATCAACGTTAAGTCAATCTCAATCTATATTTTGTCAAAAAAAACTAATCCCCAGTGAATATGTTTCTGTTTGGTCAAGTGGCTAGTTCAAGTCCAAGAACAGCTTGTACCTATCAATTTGCTTATGTTATCGGTCGAGTGCCCAGCTCAATCCAAGAGCAGCTTGTACCTGTCGATATGTTTCCGTTTGGTCAAGTGGCTAGCTCAATCCAAGAGCAGCTTGTACCTGTCTATCTGTTTCTGTCCGGTGGAGTAACCAGTTCGCATCCAAGAACAAGCTCACACCTGTTTATTTGCCTTTGCTTTCGGTCGAGTGACCAGTTCGAATCCAAGAACAACTCGTACCTATCTACTTTTCCATGACCCCGGTCGAGTTACCAGTTCGAATCCAAGAACAGCTCGTACCTGTCTATGTGTCTATGATTTTGGGTCAAGTGGCTAGTTCAAGTCCAAGAACAGCTTGTACCCGTCTATTTGTTTCTGTTCGCTCAAGTGGCTAGCTCGATCCAAGAGCAGCTTGCGCCTGTCTATTTTGTATTTGTCTCCGGTGGAGTAACCAGTTCGCATCCAAGAACAAGCTCGCACCTGTCTATTTGCCTTGCTTTCAGTCGAGTAACCAGTTCGAATCCTTAAGAACAACTCGTACCTGCCAATTTTACATGTTTTCAGTCGAGTCACCAGTTCGAATCCATAAGAACAACTCGTACTTGTCAATTTTCTCTTTTTCCAGTCGATCACCAGTTCGAATCCGTAAGAACAACTCGTACTTGCCAATTTTCTCTTTTTCCCAGTCGGGTCACCAGTTCGAATCCATAAGAACAACTCGCACTTTCCAATATCCCCAAGTGAGTTACCAGTTCGAATCCATAAGAACAACTCATGTTTGTCCAGTAATCTCTATCCCCTGTGAAGTGACCAGTTCGAATCCATAAGAACAACTCGCAGTTTGTCTGTTTGTTTCATTCCCGGTCAAGTGGCTAGTTTGAATCCAAAAACAGCTTGTACCTGTCCAACTTGTTTCTAGTTTCCCGTTACTCTGCTATTCACTATCTTTGTCAATGTCTACCAATCCCGCAATGGATACGACATATTTTGTTAATTCCAATCCCCATGAGGTCTTGCATTCATAATCCAAATGATGCATGGCATGCATATTATTTGAAAATGGGAAGGCGTATTTTTACGTCCAAACACAGTGCAAATGCTAATATTTAAGTATCTTCGTCCTGTCAAGCCAAAGACTCCGTCTCTTGACTCTCCAGACAAAGAAACTTAAATAGGGGCAGCTGTTATACCCTGTTTTTGGACCTAAAAATACTGGGCCCAATTTCATTTCAAACTTTGTCAATTATCAAATTTCAACTGCACAGTTCAAATTGTCTCTGCCTCGCAGTATTTTCAATCACAATTTTACCTATGTTTTTCTTGCATAAAACCTTTCGAAATGTCTTTACTTGTCTTGTAAGTCATTCAAAAGTGTCTCTGAATCATTACATTGCTTTTTCTACAGTTTATTTCAAAATTTGCAAAAAGTCGTACATAAGGGTATTTTGGTCATTTCCTGCAGTGGGACCCATTTTCATCCTTGTGACTGTCTCTGAGTCTTTTCAGATTGTTTTTTGCGTTTCATCAGTAAACCTTGTTAAAATCATTTCAAACTTGCATCTGAGTCAGTGTCAAGTCAATTTGAATCTGTTTAGGTCAATCTTAGCCCTAGGGGCATTTTGGTCATTTCACACAAAATTTTGGCATAGAGAGGTTACTTTGAAGTACCTCATTTAGGCCATTGGTTCGTTTTAGTCCATTTTGTCAGTTTTATTTTTTGTTTCGCTTTACGTTTGGTCAAATTACGTTTTTTTACTCAATTTTATTTTTAATTGCATTTTGGTCCCTCAATTGAGGTCCCAAAATTGCATTTTTGTCCAAACTGTTTTTTGTTTATTTCATTTCAAGTTTTTTTTTAATTTTGCAGTTTAGTCCTTAAAATTCTTATTTTTGCAAAAAGGTCCAAAGTCCATTTTAAGTCCAAGGCCGTGCCCCTCCCATACAAATCCAGATGTCACAATTCCATTGGCTCAAGTGTACACATGTCAACTATATAAACAGTGAGTCAGATTCAAAGCCATTAACAAGACGCCAACTCATAAACACAATTCCAATTTTCTCTTTCTCAGCAGCTAGATCAAAACCAAAAATCACAGAGAAATCACCAAGAACACAAAACCCTAACCGTTTTTCCAGAAATCAAAATTCATCCGAATCAACAGTTTTTGGATCAATTCTCAGAGATTCTGTTGAATCTTCATCACTGAATTGATCGTTCTCTGCAATTCCAAACGCGAGCTCGCATTGAAGCAAGCTCAAGCGTTGATCACAGAGCGTGAAAAGAAGAAGGAAAGAAGCAAAGTTCTAAACCGGCGAAGAAGATGAAGAAACGGAATCAGTGAGAAAAGGAGAATCACCGATTTATTTTCGGTCCAAAAGCAAGCAGAAGAATCAAAATCATCAAGAACATTCAAGTTTTCCCAAAGTTTTCCTCCATTAAAGGTTTCAACCAAAACCTTAGGTAAAACTCAGAATCTTTTCTCAAAAGTATTATCACTGTTAAACCTAAAAAATATCACGCAAGCAATAGATCCAAAATTTCCAGAACTCAAAGACGAAACCGTAACCGTAAACACAAAACCTAGATCCATAAGGATCTAAGTTTTGAAAGCAAGAACAAACATCAAAGAAGAGCGGCGAACAACGAAACGATGTAGATCTTTAACGATCTAAACATTTCCTTTCAAAAAATCAAAAATCAGTTTCAAAACCGTACAGAACTTTTTAGATCTACGTCGTTTCAAACCGTATTTGAAAAAACAACTGTTGGATTCGTGTTTAGGGTTAAAGGACGAACCAGAAAATACAAAAATCTTTAAGTTCTGGAAATTTTAGGTCACCGGAGTTCATAGTCTCGCCGGAGAAGATGAAGTTTCCGGCGGACCTTCAAGGTCCCCGCCGTAGCTTCATCCTCACCGGCGGTGAGGTTTCTAGAGAGAAGGACTTAGAGAGAGAAAGCCAAGTAAAAAATGAGAAAACCGGTGTTCCTCCACTTTTATAGGCCAGCGAACCGGACCGGTCCAGTCCGGTCCATCCTCCTTTGATTCCTGGCCGTTTGATCTAGGGTTTTTGAATCCTGGATCAATCGTGGGGCTCCTGTGCATCCGGACCTTGTAGTTTTGGGCTTTGGGTTGGGCTTAGGTTTCTTTCCACGTTTTTGTTTATTTTCTGCTATTTGCACTGTTTTTCTTTGCTATTTGAACCAATGCCTTGATTAAAAATTTTGATAAATTTCCTAGAAAATCCATGCTTACTTCTTGACATTTTCTTGATGTTTTATGGTATTTTTGCACGTTGGAATTGGCAAAATTCTTGTATGATTAATCCATGGCATTTTAATTCTTTCTTGGATTATTTCTTATGATTATTTTGTCAATTCTATCATTGATTTGTGGATATGTGATAAAGGCCATTTGACATGTTAATGTGAGGTGCTCATACCTACAATCCTATGTTGACTTTGCTGTTTTAGATTGATTCATGAAACCTTGATTGTATGAGCAATGTATGCATACTCTAAAAAATAATAAAATGCTAATTCTATCTCAAAATTGGTATGAGGCTAAGCTTGTTTGTTTCTAATGATCCTATGTTTATAGCTTGAGATAAAAGACACTATTTCAAACTTGCTATAGCATGAGAATTAGAAGCTACAAATGCCTTAGGTTTCATATCAAAATTTTAGGTTTTATTACCATTTTATTACTATCTTTATGGCATTTTATGCGTTTTTGCCTCTTGCCACTCTTTATACTTTATTTCACTAACAAGTTTATTTCCATGTTTCATGCATCTCATTTAGCATCCCCTCCACTTTCTTTAGCCTAGCATCTATTTTTGCAAGTTTTAATTCATTTTAGAGGTGCAATTTGTTATCATTGGTTTGTAGCTTGGCAAAGAGGCCATAGAATGTATTTAGGCAATTTTTGTAATATGGACTATGGACACTATGACGCACCGACACGCACACACTCACCCTAGATGTATGCATAGGATTGTATGGTTAGATAAGCGCTTAGGTTTAAACACTTAGAGAAAATCCAACTTTTTCCAAAAAATATGCAAACAAATTCACTTCAAATATTTTTTTCATAAAAATGGAGTCAAAACTCCAATATTTTTCCCCTTTTATTTTCTTAATCAAATTCTCAAATAAACCTAATCATTAAGACTTTTTTGCAAAATCACTAAACAAACCCTCACTTTTTCATACTCTAATGCTCATGAAGCCTCTCAATCCCCTTCTTCGAGTCATTTTCAAAATTTAAAATCGAACAATTAAAACAAAAAAAACAACAGGTCCTTTTAGCAAGAACTACGCCGGTTTTGATCCCGTAAAACGGTACGTAGGCAATGAGTCAAAACTCATCCAAGCCGAAATAAAATCAAATTCTACTTCTTCTCACCCCCATTCTTAACTAATCACACCTTCTTTTTTTACAAATAAGCAATAAAATTAAAGCGTAGAAATAAACTTAGGAGAACGGTTCTTATGGAATACCATAATCGCCCCGGGTGCCTAACACCTTCCCGTAGCGAAAACGACCCCCGAATTTAGAATCTAAGGGTTTTTCTCAATTTTGCCCTTCCCAAGAAAAAATAGAGAATATCAACGGTCAAAAGGTTCAAGTCCAATTAATGGCTTGGCACCCAAAAACCATGATAACAGATGTGAAGACCGCTTTCTTACATGGTGACCTTGAAGAGACAATCTACATGGAGCAACCGGAAGGTTTTGTGGAGGACAAGTCTAAGGTGTGCCTTTTGAAGAAATCTTTGTATGGGTTGAAGCAAAGCCCTAGGGAATGGTATCGTCGGTTTGATGAATTTCTTTTGAAGACCGGTTTTGTGAGAAGCGGATATGATTCTTGTGTGTACATGTTGAAGAAGAGTGAGAAATTCATTCTCTATCTTCTTTTATATGTGGATGATATCTTGATGGCAAGCTCTAGCAAGGATGAGATTATGAAGCTCAAGGAGAGGTTAAATGGTGAATTTGAGATGAAAGATCTTGGTCCGGCAAAGAGAGTTCTTGGGATTGATATCGTGAGGAATCGTGACAAAGGCGAACTTTTCTTATCTCAACTTGGTTATTTGAAGAAGGTGGTGGAGCGTTTTAGAATGTCAAACTCTAAAACCGTGAGCACTCCCTTGGGTCACCACACAAAGTTGTCCATACAACAATGTCCTCAATCCGAGGATGAGAAGCAATTGATGGAAGGTACTCCCTATGCAAGTGGGCTTGGAAGCATCATGTATGGAATGGTTTGTAGTAGGCCGGACTTAGCTTATGCGGTTAGCATTGTGAGTCGGTTTATGGCAAAAACGGGAATTGTGCATTGGCAAGCTTTGAAGTGGGTATTGAGGTATTTGAATGGGTCGTTGAAGGGCGGTTTGAAGTACACAAGGGCAGCTCAAGATGAAGACGCTTTGGAGGGGTATGTTGATGCAGATTATGCGGGCAACATGGACACTAGAAAATCCTTGTCGGGTTTTGTGTTTACTCTTTATGGCACGGCTATTAGTTGGAAGGCAAATCAACAATCCGTGGTGGCATTATCTACAACTCAAGCGGAGTACATCGCACTTGTTGAAGGTGTGAAGGAGGCCATATGGTTGAAAGGGATGATTGGTGAGTTAGGAATTACTCAAGAATGTGTGAAGATACATTGTGATAGTCAAAGTGCCATTCACTTGGCAAATCATCAAGTGTATCATGAAAGGACAAAGCACATTGACATTTGCCTGCACTTTGTTAGAGACATGATTGAATCAAAAGAGATTGTGGTTGAGAAAGTGGCATCGGAGGAGAATCCGGCGGATGTGTTCACCAAGTCATTGCCTAGATCAAGATTCAAGCATTGCTTGGACTTGATCAAATTTGTCGAAGAGTAATTCCCTTTTGGAGAGAGCAGCATGGTGGTTGATGGTTAAACTGACATCACCACCAAATTAGAAGTCAAGGTGGAGAAATGTTGATATTGGCTTCAAATTTGTGGTCTGGAAGAACAGAGAAATCGTGACACAATTTCAAGTGGCCGTGAGCTAGTTTGCAGGACGCCAAATCGTGGCACGATCTTGGGAAATCGTGACACGATTTAGAAACTTGCTCGTTAAGTAACACTGATAAGGACTTGTCAACCTTGGGTCCGTTGCAAATCGTGACACGATTTGGGAAATCGTGGCACGATTTCTTCAGAGGAAGACTAGTATATATTGTGTTCTTGTGCTTTTTTGAAGAAGGACTTAAGAGAGCTTGAATGAGCTTAGAGAGAGAACTTGGATAGCAAAGGAGGGAACCAATGGGTTGAGTGTCTTTGTTGAGAGTGTCTCTTGGGTTGGGAAAAACATTGTAATCACCTTGGGTTTTAGGGTTCATATTGTGAGAGTGGGGAAACACCAAAGGGTAGAATCTAGGGTTTGTTCATGTGTAAAGCTTGAAGGCTAGAGTTCTTGTAACCTTTTGTAACACTTTCTCATATTGGATTGGAGAGCTGCTCTCTCCCCCAGATTAGGCCATATTGGCTGAACTGGGTCAACAATCTTCTTGGTGTTTTTTTGTTCTTCCTTTTATCGCTTGTCTTGTTTTGCTTTGGTATCTCTTTGTGTGGTTTTGCTATACACTAGTCTAGGGCTGTTTTGTTGTTGTTTGCTTGGAGACCATTTGTTCTCATTGATTACCACTATCTCTTGCTCCACACATCATTGTTTATTTCATTGGTGTGAAGGTTTTTTTTTTGAACCGGATTCACAACAATATATTAATGCACTTATAGCAAATATGGTCCCCAAAGTCACAATATTTTTTTGCATTTGACTATTTTACACATGTTAAAGGTGTGATAATTTTTGTCAAAAAAAATTTGTTAATGAAAAAAATGAAAGGCGATTTAACGCAATTACTCATAATTATTGATGTATTTGTATTATTGATGTACTTCCTCCGATTTTATATATGCGCAAAAAGTTAAATGTATTTGTTCTAAATTTGATTAGAATACATTTGACTTCATAAACAATTAATGAAACAATATCACCAACCTTATAATTTTTATGGATCCATGTGATGCTTGGGTCAAGGTTATGTCAAGAAATAATATTGGTGGCAAAGTTTTCATCCATAGATTATATTTTATACCAATTGATGCCAACTGATATTTTATCATTAATACAAATTTATAAAATATTATTTACATTGATTCAGTTATAATCAACTGACTTATTAATATAGAAAGGGAAAAATAATTGTAACTTAAACGCGCATGTGTAAGTTGGTAGGACCCGTGCGGAGCACGGGTCAATGGTCTAGTTTTTTTATAATGATGCTAAGAAATTTTTCGATGGTACCCTATTTTCTAACTTGCTTTGTGGGTAGAAATTATTTTGATTTTATGTTAGTCATACTTATATTTTCTAACTTTCTAACTTGCTTTACGGGTAGAAATTATATTGATTTTATGTTGGTCATACTTATATTTTCTAACTTGCTTTGTAGGGTAGGAATTGATTATGATTTATGTTTATCATACATATATTTTCTCTGGGGCCCTATTTTCTAACTTGCTTTTCGGGTAGAAATTATTTGATTATATAATGGTCATATAAAAAAATTTCCAACTTGCTTTGTAGGGTAGGAATTGATTATGATTATGTTTAACATACATATATTTTCTCTGGTGCCCGAATTTCTAACTTGCTTTGTGGGTAGAAATTATTTTGATTTTATGTTTGCCATACATATATTTTCTAACTTGCTTTACGGGTAGAAATTATTTTGTATATGATTTCTAGCTTGCTTTATATGTATGACCAACATAAAATCCAAAGAGATTATAATTTCTAACAAGTACTTTTTGTAATCGACTCTATAGCTTCTTCAATAAACGCTGGTTCTTCGATCAAGTTTTGAATGACTTTCTAGTCAGATCGTTCCTGCGTTTCGGATATGAAGTCTCATTCGAAGCTTTAGACAAAGGTGCTATTGAGATATTGGGCCCTTATGGTATATCTTACACATTCCGACGATTGGCCGAGCGGATAAGTCAACTTCAAAGTGGATTTGTTGTGCGAAGAGTGCGTTATGACCCGTGGCCGCCTGCCCGGTCTGGTGGGTCCTCCGTTGTGGGTAAACGGGAAACCCGACTCTACGAACCCGAGGAAAGGCTGCACAGCAGTAGTAGGGGCGTGAAGACCGGAGCTTTTAGTAGTGCTAGCAGGAATTAATGCAAGTGAATGAATCCCATCCCCTAGCGAGTGAAGTGCTTACGCCCCTTTAGATTAGAGATAGGGGCGCGCTAGCGTTATAATAATAATAATAGAAAGGTTAGGGGGCTGCGAAAGGTTTGTTGTCTACTTCTCTTCACTATCCTGTTCTGTAACTTCCCTTCTTTAGTCCGTTCATGAGGTTGTAAAAAGAGAGAGGGGCGGCTATATAGCGGGAGTCGTTTCGGTTGTATGCCACGAGGTCCCTAACAAGTACTTGTTGAACCAGCGTTTACTGACTTAGCTTGCTTTGTAGGGTTGGAAATGATTATGATTTATGTTTATTATACATATATTTTCTTTGGTGCTCTATTTTTTAACTTGGTTTGCATGTGGAAATTATTTTGATTTTATGTTGGTCAGACATTTAATTTCTAACTTTCTTTGTACGCTAGGAATTGATTTTGATTTATGTTGCTCATACATTAGTTTATACTTCATAGTGTATCATAATCGGTTTCAACATCTCAAACCTTAGACTTTGAGAAGAAGCACATTCTCATTTTCCAAGCCAATACCACCAGAACAACCCAAGTGAGTTATTTCATTTGTTATTATTATTTTAGAATTTAATTTTACTATAAATAATTCATTTTTTACTAACAACAATAAAGGCCAAATTTTATAACATATTTTAGAGTTGCATATTAGACACATCCTCATCTAGTACTTCTATACTATAAGAAAATCAATCTCTAACAAAATTTTATAATTAACCTCGGTTAAATTCATAATCTCTTTGAAAATAGCTCATAATCTTCTTAATCTTAGGGGTCTAATGACCATTTTACAAATAAAAAAATCTAATTTATTATGACATAAATATAGGAAAATTGTTTATTCTCCTCTCTTATACCATACTTGGGAAAACAGATTTTTCTCCTCTCCTTTTGTCATATATGAAAATAGTTTATTCACATATCTTTTAATCTCTTAATCTCACTAATTTACATATAAAATAAAATAAAAAATATTTAACAGAAACACTACATTAAAGTTGATCTTTTAAAAATAATAATGAGTTTTCAAAATTTTATCATATCGATACATGAAAATTGTCTTCCATAGACGGAAGTACATAAAATCCGCAACGAGGACGTTGCAGATATTTAGCGATGTTTCTCATACCAGTACATAAAAATTTGTCTCCACAGATATAAGCATACAAAACCCACAACGAGCACAATGAAATTATATAAAGATGTTTTGGATATAAAATATTTTATTAAAGCACTACATTTGACAATATTATAAATATATTTATTTTTTACCTAATTACCGCAATGTTTTAAAAAACCACATGTTGAAGTTTACTTTTTTTTTTCTTTTTTCCACTCAAGTTGAATTTCAGTTTGATGACAAACAGGTGCATGTGGCATTCCAGTTTACTTCATGTTTTATTTATTTGGCATTTATAAGTATGGTTAAAATTTAGTAAAAAATAAATTGGTTAAATCTGTTTATACAAGCCTTGCCTAACTAATTAATATCCACACAAGTCAATTGAAAATCATGATAAGATAGAAATTCGACGTGTATTATATGGTTCTTTTTCTTTTGGTTTGACGTTTGGTAATGTTCTTATTTTATTTTCAATGAATATATATATTTTTAATAAAAGCCTCTTTTGGTTAGGAGAAAGAGACATCCACTCCTTCGAGCAATCAATCTATATAAATCTATCCCATGAGTTTTTATACATCACAACTAAAAAGAAAAGCTTTAACAAAATATTTAACAGAAGCAAAATGAGCAATTATATTCTCAAAATATTTTATGTATTGCAATTGCTTTTATTGCTTACCTCAGGATCCACTCATGAGTTCAAAAATACTACAATTGAAAGTGTTGAATTAAAATGCATAGAAAAGGAGAAACAAGCACTCCTCAAGTTCAAACAAAGCATCATTGACGACTCTTACATGCTGTCTACATGGAAGGATGATAACAAAGATGGAGACTGCTGCAAATGGAAAGGAATTGAGTGCAAGAAAGAAACAGGCCATGTGAAGAAACTTGATCTTCGTGGTGATGATTCGCAATTCTTGGCAGGTTCAATTGATTTCACTTGGTTGATTGTCTTGCAAAATATGGAATATTTGGATCTTAGCTATAATTTATTTCAAGGCAATCTTTTTTCAGAACAAATAGGCTCACTTACCAAGTTAAAGTATCTCAATTTCTCAAATTCTTTTGTTGGTGGGAGGATTCCTTATCAAATTGGAAAACTTTTAGATCTTGAATATCTAGATCTAAGTGAGATGTTTTATGGTATAAACGGAGAAATCCCTTCTCAACTCGGGAATCTTACACGTTTACGATATCTCAACCTAAGAGATAACGAAAATATTGTTGGAGAAATCCCTTGTCAACTTAGAAATCTCTCACAACTACAGTACCTTAATCTTGAAGGAACATCTCTTACTGAACTAATCCCTTTTCAACCAGGGAATCTTCCCGTTTTGCAAACTCTTAAACTTGATGTGTATTTTGATCTTACAAATGATAATATAAAATGGTTGTCTACACTCTCTTCTTTAACAAGTCTTTCCCTCAGCGGACAATATCGTAGGTTTGTCTTTTTTCACTACTTGCAGCAAACAATCATGAAGTTTATTCCAAACTTAAGAGAGTTGAGGTTAGTTGATTTTGGTCTTATAGATACTGATGTCGTGTCTTTGTTTCATTCTCATTCTAACTTTTCCAATTCTCTTACCATCCTTGATTTCTCTGCCAATATGTTGACATCATCAGCTTTTCAATTCTTGTCAAATATTAGTCTTAATCTTCAAGAGCTTCATCTTTCTGGAAACAATGTTGTTTTGTCATCTCATTTCTATCCAAACTTTCCTTCTCTTGTCATCCTTGACCTCTCAAATAATAATATTTCATCATCCCAATTTCCAGGTATCCGCAGTTTTAGCTCCAAATTGCAAGAGCTTCATCTAACAAATTGCATGCTTACAGATAAAAGTTTTCTTGTGTCATCTACTTCAGTTGTGAACTCTTCATCTTCCCTTCTCATCCTCGATCTTTCCTCAAATATGCTGAGATCATCAGAAATATTTTTATGGGCTTTTAACTTTACCACTAATCTTCATAGCCTTGACCTCTTTGGTAACTTGTTAGAAGGTCCCATTCCAGATGGATTTGGGAAAGTAATGAACTCTCTTGAATTTCTTGTACTCGGAGAAAACAGTTTACAAGGAGAGATCCCAGCTTTCTTGAAACATATTAAACATTTGGATTTATCTAATAATAGAATAACAGGAGTGCTACCTGAAAGCATCAACTTGCTATCTGAGTTGGAGAATCTTAACTTGGAGGGCAATGCTTTGGAAGGTGAAATCAATGAATTACATCTCACCAATTTTTCCAAATTGAAAGTATTATCCTTATCATACAACTCATTATCCCTAAAGTTTCCCCATAGTTGGGTTCCTCCTTTCAAATTAACATCTTTGAAGTTGGCATCTTGCAAGCTGGGTTCAAGCTTTCCAAGTTGGCTCCAAACACAAAGATCCATACTGCGACTTGATATTTCTGATACAGGGCTTAATGGTGGCGTACCCGAATGGTTTTGGAACAACTCGCTAAATATGATATTAATGAATATGTCGCACAACAATCTAATCGGCACAATTCCAAATTTTCCATATAAGCTTTCTCAAATATCGGCTGTAATTTTAAATTCAAATCAATTTGAGGGTGGAGTTCCTTCCTTTTTGCTACAAGTTTCAATTCTACTGCTCTCCGGAAATAAATTTTCACATTTGTTTTCATTTTTATGTGATAAAAATGCACCAGCAACAAACTTGGTCACTCTAGATTTATCAAACAATCAAATCGAGGGACAGCTTCCTAATTGTTGGAATTCTGTAAACACATTATTGTTTCTTGATTTGAGAAACAATAAACTTTCGGGGAAGATTCCACAGTCCATGGGCACCCTTGTTAAATTGAAAGCTTTGGTTTTAAGAAATAATAGTTTGACTGGTGAATTGTCTTCCACTTTGAAGAACTGCAGAAATTTAATGTTGTTGGATGTAGGTGAAAATTTGCTGTCTGGCTCAATTCCATCATGGATAGGAGAAAACATGCAACAATTGATAATCTTGAGCTTGAAAGGGAATCACTTTTCTGGAAATATTCCTATTCGCCTATGTTATTTAAGGAATATTCAACTTTTGGATCTTTCAAGAAATAACTTATCAGAAGGAATTCCAACATGCTTAGAGAATTTTACATCATTGTCAGAAAAGAGCATCAATACTAGTGAAACTGAAAGTCACATGTATTCGACAAGTCAAGGCTACTTTTACGATTATGGTGTATTTTTCAATAGTTATACGTTTAACATACCTTTATTCTGGAAAGGTATGGAACGTGGGTTCAAGCATCCAGAGATGCGTCTTAAGAGCATTGATCTTTCAAGAAATAACTTAACAGGTGAAATACCAAAAAAGATTGGATATTTGGTTGGATTAGTCTCTTTGAATTTATCAAGAAACAATTTGAGCGGAAAAATCCCATCTGAAATTGGAAATTTAGTTTCACTGGATTTCCTCGACTTGTCAAGAAACCATTTCTTTGGTAAAATTCCTTCAACTCTTTCCAACATCGACCGGCTGGAAATTTTAGACTTGTCAAACAACTCTCTCTCCGGAAGAATCCCTTTTGGCAGACAATTGCAAACCTTAGATCCCTCAGGTTTTGAAGGAAATCTTGATCTTTGTGGTGAACCACTTGAACAAAAATGTCCCGAAGACACGACAACAGTAAATCCTCAAGGGTCAGAAATTCATGGTGAAGATGGCAATTCAGTTTTCCATGAAGGATTTTACATGTGCTTGGGGATAGGCTATTTCACAGGTTTTTGGGGATTATTAGGGCCAATACTACTTTGGAGACCTTGGAGAATTGCTTATATAAGGTTCTTGAACAAGCTGATAGACTATATATATGTATTCGTAGCAATCAATGTGACAAGGTTCCAAATGTGGCTCAAACACTAGAAGGTACGTAGTGCTGATGATTTTGATAATTTTGTCATTTAATTTCTTTGCAAAGTTTTAAACCTTACAACTATATATATTTAGTACTCCAATAATTAATTAGGAGACTAATTTGTATGCACTTACGATGTAAAACCTTTTTAGACATACGTCCAATCAAATCACACGAAAATGCCATTTTTATAGGTTAGTTCTTAAAATATCTACATGACATGATTTAATTAGATGCATGCGTAAAAAAGTTTTACATTGTTAGCTTTGTGAATATTTTTAACTTTGTTTCTTGATCACCATTAAATTAATGTTTGTACCGCACAATGTAAATTTTGCAGTTTACATCATCCTAGTAGCAAGCATTGAGAGTTGCTGGACTGGAAGGGAAAATATTCTGTTGTATATAATGACAAGCAAAATCATTGTTCCATGAAGCTTTGTTAGTTCTTTCTTGAATAATGTTTGTATTCGAGATGTAATTTCCATTTCTGTCGAATCTGTTAAAAGTATCAAACACTTTGTTTTTCTACTAATCAAATAAGGTTTAATCACACTTAAGCACTAAAACCTTAATAAACTATAAAACTAATAAATTATTCAGATCCGTAATTTTCATCTAATATAAAGGAACTCAAATGAAAGAAACGTTAGATTCATAATATGTTCCATTACCTTGCTCGATCCACTCAAAATAAAACTATGCGTTGAAGGATGCGAACTCAAATTGTGTAATGACAACCTTCCTTCCTGTTAGTGATTGCAAATGCAGCATTGGAAACTATAACTAGAATTTGTAACAATTTATGAGGAGCTAAGTTGTAAATGATTTTTGTTTTGAGAGGGAATATATTAATGTTTTTATGTATAATTTTCAAAAAACCTTAGTAGATCATGTAATAATAAAAGAATTTATTGAATATACCTGAATATTGCTTTAGAATAGAAAAATAGGAAAGTACTTGAATAAAAAAAGGGCAGTTCAGTCACTAAAGATCTCACATACGCAGAGTTCGGGAAGGGGTCCCACCATTTTGGTGTATTGTGGGCAACTTTATCCTGTTTTTAACACAAGAGGTTGTTTCCTGGACTTGAACCAAACATTTCAGTCACGTGACAATAACTTTACCGTTGCGCTAAGGCTCCATCTTTTCGGAGTATACTTGCATATGTAACTAAAAAAGAAAAGCTATTTGACTTATACGAGAAACAAAATGTATTAACTTTGATGACATGACTTATTGAAAAAATACCGATTTCTAACTGGTTGGGAGCGTTGATGGATTTAAATCCGTGAAAATGCGACGCCATGATAGAATTTCCCTATAACTATGTGATGTTTACATTAAGAACTCAGATAGCTTGACAGAAAATGATTTCGAATTCTATAATAACAGGAAGACAAAGAAAGAAAAAGAAAAAGGGAAACAAAAAATATGAAAATGAGATGGAGAGAAAGACATAGTGATCGTTTTAATTAATCCAATTGAGAGTTGTTTTAATTAATTGAAATTAATTATGATGTTTTTATTTCATCGATTATATTATATTTTGATTGTGAAATGTGAACTAACCCCTAGTGGTCGTTTGGTTGACCGCCTACCATATTTGTATGGATGGGTAGAAGACATGCATGAGTAGTTTTGCTTTGCTTGGTGAGTTGCTGGAGGATAGCGTTGGAGCTACCTCGTCTTTTGTTTTCAGAGTCTCAGTGTGTCGACTCTGATTAGGGTGTTTGTCTATTTACGTTTTATGACTATTTGATATTATATCACTCAGTATGTTGAGATGAAATTATATATTTGGTGATGTAGTATTATTCTGTGAGATAACTACTTTGGAGATGTTTTATTTAGATGTTGAAGAGGCGTTATGATATTCCACTTCGATGTTTGAGAAAATT
This sequence comes from Medicago truncatula, assembly GCF_003473485.1. Lineage (NCBI taxonomy): Eukaryota > Viridiplantae > Streptophyta > Magnoliopsida > Fabales > Fabaceae > Medicago > Medicago truncatula. The sequence goes on along the minus strand of NC_053047.1, from coordinate 12,383,414 downwards.
ATTTACACATGTTTGAACTTACTTATAGAAGAAGTAACACATCTAAATCCTTTGTACGACTTATATTATTTGCGTAATTTATCGCTTTAAGAGTTTAAGGTGTTACACTTATCACTACTACATGTATGAAATGATTTACATTAATATTCTAAGTTGACTTTTAAATAGATATTTTAAGGTAAATAGTAAAACAAATGTAATATAATCAAAAGTTTTAGGTGAAAACAAATGTAATTGTGGACCACCTTGCCAACTTGAATTTTTAATGATTAGTTTTACAATTATAACGTGTGAGACAATGTCATGTCCTTAAATATATTGATTTTTTTTTTTCTTCAAATAGTCTAGTGATCAGAGAAATTCACTTTAAAATGAATAAGTTATGTATTACTCCCTCCGTCCCTAATTATAAGACCCTTTTGAAAAAATAACGGGAATTAAGATATTGGATATTTGTATTAAATATGTTTGTAATTACTATTGTTTTTACAATTTTATCCTTTAAGAGAGAGAGGTGGTTTATGTTTTCAATATGTTATTTATTGCTGATTGAAGAAAAAGATGTATAATAAATAGGGATATGTATGTAAAGAAATAATTAATGTAGTTGAAAATAACAAAGGGGTCTTATAAAAAGGGACAAAAAAAATTCTTAAAAGGATCTTATAATTAGGGACGGAGGAAGTATCTTTTACCAAATGACTATGCTCACGGAGATTTTAAATATACCTTTAGTGTCTTTTTTGTTAGGAGTCGTTGGATTAAATTGACTACTAAAAACATATTTGAGAACTAATTTAACAATCTTATAACAATTTGAGAACTAAAATGAATAATAAAACTGTCATTTTTGTTAGAATTACTAATTTTATCAGATAAATATTCTATAATTTGTATTTATGCTCTATGATTATAAGGGACCATTGTTTGTCCATTATTATTATACAATATATTATTATCAGGGTCCCATATTAGCATTGAGTAAATGAACGGAAATGAGATTCAAGTTATTTTAATAATTATTACCACTAATTAAGCCATACAATCTTTTATCTTTACTTTATTGGTGTCACATTTTTTTGCAGACGTGTCGAGTTTATAATTCATCGTAATAAATACCTCCTAATTTCAAATGCCCAAGGCCACACAATTTTCACGAGAATTATAACCCCCACTTTAATTAATAGATAATTTTTGTAAACAAATCATTTACGTTTAGCATGTGCAAGAGTACATCTCTGCAACTGTCACCAGACATGTCTAAACTAAGTGAAAGAGACATATGAAACGGTCACACATTGGTCCCTCTAGCAGGGATGTAACGGTTCGGTTTAGATCGATTTTTGGTCAAAAAAATGTTCGTATCAATGAAATATTTATCGGTTTGATTTAGTTCGGTTTTTACTGTTTTTTAAAAAAGAAATCGAATCAAACTAATCGGTTTGGATCAGTTCGGTTGATCGGTTTGTTTGAAAATACAATTAAAAAAATTCATATTTTCACAAATTTGTATTTCATGCATACAACATGCTCAAATATTTCATAGAACTTTGTTTTTCATGTTCTCTGTTTTTCAAACTATTTTGTATAACTAACATGAAAAAACTAACGAGATGGGTGATCTTAGCGGCGATGAGCAACGATGGGTTAGGTGTGACTGACGGCTAGTGTTCCTTTTTAGTAGAAACGAAATAGACCGTGAGCGATGAGATGAGATGATGATGGAAGAAAGTGGATGAATTAAGGAGTATTGTATGTTGGACTTTAATTTTGAGCTTAATCATAAGTGTGTGTGAGGAGGGATAATATTACTAAAATGGGGAGTGAGGATAGCATCAATTTGGTTCATTGGTTCATTGGATCTCAAAATTAAAAACCGAGAACCGAACCAAACTAGATCGGTTTAAGTTGGTTCAGTTCGGTTTTGAACCAAACCAAACAAGGTCGGATACATTTTCGATTGAGATTTCGATTGTGGTAAGTCTCAATTTCATATTCTTTAATTTTGGATCTCAAATTTGTTTTGATTTTGAATCTTCTGTTTATGGTTTTGATTTCGTTTTTGCTCTTTGGTTTGACCAATACTATAAAAAACCCTACTTTAAGGCTTAGTTTGACAAATATTGAAAAGGGTTTCACCTAGAAAATTAGGTAAACCTTAACAGATTATGCGTTGTAGGCATGAGGATTGATAGACCCTTATGGGTATTCATGAGTCCTCGTGTAAGGTTCACAAGACAAGTAAAGATTAAAAAAAAAAAAAATCCTTGGAGCCTTGTGGAATTTTGAATGTTATGGTACTGTCAACAATGTTCATGTCTGATTCATTACAAAAACAGTCTCTCTGAATAACAATGTTATGTTATTGTGATTGTTGAATCTGATTCTTCAATTTATAACACAAAAATCAAAGTAAAAATGTAGGTGTGAGTTGTGATGAACGTGTCATTGTGATGTTATAAGAGAAAATTTTGAAATATTAGTGTTTCATTTATGATTGTAATTTTAGTTAAATTACTACTAAGGTACAATATTAAAGAAGGGTATATCTTAGTTTGTTCCATGTTGGTTGTTGCTTGGAGGAGTTATCTAGTTTTGCTTTTACTATTTGAGAAGAATGATTTTGATTTATTTGTACTCTGTGAGTAGCTACTTTGGCAGCCAAGTACTATTCTAGCTATTTCATGCTTTTTACTCCTTTCTTGAGTTCTAGAATTCTAAGATATTCATTGCTATTGAGTCAAAATAAAATGCTACTAAAAGGCCAGAATTGTAGACTTATACGTATGACTAATTGTTGTTATAAAATTCATAGAAGTCAATCTAACTTCTTTTCTAATCACTATTGAAACAAACATAGCCATTAAGACGATGGGGACTTTTTAACCCTCACAAGGTTTTCGTTTCACTTTCTCTGTAAAACTCTTCCTTATCGCTCTTCTAGATCCAGGTTTCATCTTCTTCATTCTTTGTCTTAATTCCTCTTTTTCTTAATTTCGTTCTTTAAAATTGAAGGGTTTACAATCTCATTTCTCTTCCTCGCCATCGATTTGAATACGTAAATTTATCGTATAACCTAGAATTTGTTTTTTACTAGATTTCTTCAATCATGGCTTCCAATTCGCAAAAGGATTTTCCTGTTGGTACGTATCTATAATCGATCATGATGATTATGATTGTATCGTTAGTGGATTATTATTATTATTATTATTATTAATTTTTTTACTATTGCTTCTAAATTATTACTAATTTTATTTACATTTTTTTATTTTTTTTATGATTTTGTAGATGATCAGCAGAGAACAAAAATTCCAAATAAGAATTGTAAAAGAAAAAATAAAAAATCCAAAATTAAATCATTCACCACAGCAACTCGTGCACGTGGGACTGGTTTTCCAATCAACCCTTTTAATTTCTCATCTCTTCTCTATGTAAGCTATTCTCTCCTTTCCTGTGTTATTTGCATTATATGTGTTGGTTTGTGCTGTATTTTTTTATAATCAGCCTGTGTAATTAATTGAAGAGTTTAAGTTATGTGAAACAATTATTTGATAACTTTTGAACTCTGAATTACTAATGTATATGATATTAGTAATAGTATTTCATCATGGAGACTTAAAATCTCAATATGTCATAGGATACAAATATCAAGAAATTGGCTGAACAAGCAGAAAAATATCCATCATTCAATCAGATGGCTCAACAGGATGGTCTCCTTAAATCTCATAAACAGAAGACTTTTTCAATCATGAGCAGGATCAATAAGAGTCGTGATTTATGGACCTTGGCTGAGCGCCTGAGTGATGCATTGGTGCAGGTATCTATAAAATTTCTTCGTTATGTTTGTAAGTTTGTAACTCATCTGCTGGTTGTTTGAATAGAATGTATATGATGTCTATCACAGGACCCATCAACGTCTTCCATGCTTGAAATTTACGTCAAACTATCATTTGAAGGCCGCCGTAAACAGGGAAAAGCACAAGTTGACAGAGATCCATGTTTGAAACTTATTTTAGATGAGATAGAGAATGGTGGTCCTGCTGTACTGATGAGGTTTAAATACTATTTTTAAAGTCATATTTTATTGTTTTGGCATTTCCATATTTTCACCATAAATTGTTGTGGTGTAAATTGGTAAATAATTTCTGAAGTGATTCTTTCCATGCAGATACTGGAATGATGAGTGGGTTTTGAAGATGTTTGGACTAGTCATGGGCATTTCTCTAGGTCCAGACTCTGGAGATGCAGTTTATCATGAAAATTCTGGGTCATTTGTTCATCATACTGCTATTATTGGCAACGTCAAGGTATGGCATAGTAGCTATTCACTTTATTGTTGAATCCATTCAAATGAAATGGTAAAAGATAAAATTTGTAGTTGTGTCCTCAAGCATGAAACTTTTTGGGGTAGATGGTGCAGATGTAGAACCTCTGTTGTCAATGCGGAAATGCAGCCCGGCAGCTCCTAAAATTGACGCGGCGCGGGATGCGGACGCGTAGCAGGCGCTATTTCGGTTGCGCGGACACTAATATATTTAATATTAAAATACTTTACTGTTGAAAAAAAAAATACTAAAATACCTTAAACATTACTCAAAATTCATTAAGTATTCCTAATTTGAAATAAAAATCACAAGTCTTAAGCAAAACATAAAACATACTTGCAAAAAATACTAATAAAATTCAAGGAAACCAACACTTTAAGCCTCTAAAGCTTAAAGTAACAAAAGTGCAAAACATTAACAAGGTCATCCTCCCAATTAACAAATTCTACAATCAAGAGATGAAGAGAGGAACAAAGGTCGTTTTTGCGATCAAGAGATGATGAGATGAGAAGAGGAGAGATGGGTTCTGCCGTCAAGAGATAATGAGATGAAAAGACGAGATGGATTTTTTTTGTTTGTACGATGAAGAAGTTGTGTTTGCAGCTGTGTATTTGGTTCTGATGGAGAAGAGTAATAGTTAGGTTTTAAAAATTACAAAAATGGCCTAAAAACGGTTTTAAGTGAAAAGCGTCCGCTTTGACCCGATCGAGCAAGCTTTATACCCGCAATGGTGCCCGGCTGCCCGCTTCAGCTGCTTTCTCCAAACGCTCCGCCTTGGAGCGCTGTGTCATGTTTTACTGGTTTTGGTCGCTCCGCGCCACGATAGCGCTGTTAGCGGCCGCTATTGACAACAGTGTAGAACACATAAATTAAGGTTAAGTTCACACTGAATTTTAAGAAATTAAAATAGGCTTCGAGTGTAATGAATTGTCTTGCTATTGGAATTGAAACTCCTGGTTTCTGCATAAGTTGTATAAGGAATGTCAAAATGAAAAGGAATGTCAAGATGAATTGCAGTCAAGTAAACTAGATATTAGCTTTCCAGTTGATCCTTTAGACAATATCTACCACTTTAGCTTCTAGAGTATGTGTTTCCTCAAATGTCAAACTGATTACATCGTCAATTAAATTGTATAAGAGTTTTATTCTTTCCAGTTGTGCTGTCAGAATTTGAAGGAACTAGCCAGCAACCGAGTGTCTCCCCAATCGTCATCAAAGTACAAATGCAAACAAACAGGTAACTCAAATCATCTCTTTTTAATTTCAACCAATTGTATGTACGTTTTTATTCTAGATTCTATACTGTCTTTGTTTAAGATTAGGCAACTTTAAAGTGAAAGTAAGTTTGCTCAATGTTGAACTATTAATATACTGTATTTTCTGCAGTTGGTTGAATTATTTTGGGTTAACATGCACTCCATCTATCATCTTTCATGATTTAGATTTTGACTTTAACACCACTTGAGGTTTCAATCTTTCTTTGTTTCTTTCTTTCTTTCTTGGGATATTGAGCCCTTTTTTGTGATTTGTATCTATCTATCTATCTATCAATTATTATTTTAGTATAGGGAATGTGTGCATTGCATTTAATCTGTAACTTTTCAGTGAATTGAATGCACAAAATTTTAGAGAATATTTCTTCTTTTGGATTTCTTAACATGTGCCTTAAGGTGGTTAATACTACCCTTTAGTATATTGATGTATTGATATCGTCCTATAGTGATTTGTGATTTCATTCTTTCTTATTTTTACTAGAAAGAACACAGGAAACACAGGAAGAGCATTCTTTGGCTGTATTGATGCTCAAACTCAATCTAGTGGACCTTCTCTTTAGACGTGCACCTTGTATCCCTCATCTTTATTATTGGTGCGGCTATGTGAGGACTCATTCTGGCGGCTGTTCAAGGGTTAAATCTTCAGCTTCTACCCACAACCTACCTGATCAAGAAACCCAGGCAAGTTTTTTCTGCAAATGTTACCAATGTTAATGGGGCCGTTAGCAATGCTTTTGATTCTAGTTTCACAATTCTCGTTTCTTTGTGCATATTTCAAATCTTTAATAACAATTTCTAAACAGCTGGGGGCTGGGAAAGAAGGGTTGCTTACTATCCTGGCTAGAGTTACCAGTGAGACTCCTTCCGTTCGATTCGCACAAGAATTTGCTCTAGTTCTCTTTTTGTATCATTGCCTTTGCACCATGCCTTGTGAACAGTGTGATGCAGTACTCAAGGCAAGTTTTGTTCTGCAAATCTTAACAAAGTTTATGTAGCCTTTAGCAAATGCTTTTGATTCAAGTTCCAATTGTTTTTTTCTTTCTCGATTCATATTTGAATTCTTTAATATCAGCAGGCGGTCGAGGCAGCGATCGAGGCAGCGAGATACCAGATAGATAATCCACAATTGGATAGAGAAAGTTCAGGGGTTGAGTGAGATCAAGGGTGTCAGAACTCAGAATAGTCAATTGATGGGTCATTTTGCCAATGCTCTTTACATTGGAGCCCCCACCTTGAACCCCGTCAATACATTTTTAAAAATTTACATTGATAAGTTGTTGAAAAATTATTAAAAAGACGTATTTAAATATGTGAACTTAAAAAGATAGAGACAATTGTATGCATAAACAAATTGTCAAGAAGTTACTTATTTTATAATCTATTTTGAAATGTTTAACAGATAATGTTTTTGTTAGTAAGATTGCAATTTTTTTTTATAGATATTGATTTTTGTGGTAGATATTTTGCATGATGTTGATTTAATATATATGTTTTGTGAGTTGTGTCTTTTCGTTTATATTTGTGGGTCATGCTAACCAGTGATTTTTTTTTTATTTTTTAAAAACTCGGTATCCGATCCAATAATCGACTAATTCGAGGGGACTAATCCCACCGTCCACTTATGGGCCCCGTTTAAAACCAAAGCAAGCTTTGTATGGACTTAACCCACCGAAATTGGCACCAGAGGGAATCGAGCCTGAGACCTCTGGAGGAGCAAATTCTAATATCCCAAGCCAACCACTTGGCCACAAAATGGATTCTAACCAGTGACCCTTGACACGTTAAAGAAATAAAATAAAACATTTACATTGAAAACATCATCTTTTACACTTATAAGATTTTGACCATATAAATTTTAAGATATTCATACTATATTTGTTTCTTTAACCGGTGTTCAGTCATTTTTCTATCTTTTTTGGTGTATGAGAAAAGAGAATAACTTTGTTTTTTTAAGAAGAAGGAATAACTGTTATCTAAATTGTATATAAAGAAAATAATATTACCTATGTCTCTAAATATAAGACCCTTTGACAAAATCATGGGAATTAAGAAAGTTGATTTTTGCATCATTTGTTTTTGATTAATATGATTTTTACAATTTTATTCTTTATTAGTTAGTTTATGTTTTCAACATGTTATTTATTGTTGATTGAAGTAAAAGATGTATTATAAACAGGGGTATGTTCGTAAAAAAATAACTAATGTAGTTGAAATAGCTAAAGTGTCTTATAAAAAGGGACAAAAATATTCTCAAAAGAGTCTTATAAGAGAATTGTTGTTCCCACATTGCATAAGGCTGTGACACACGAGTAATTGATGTTTTTGCCCCCTTGGTAGTTAACTGCCGAAGTTTTAGAAATTCGGCTGCAGTTAACTGTCGAGGAAAACCTCGGTAGTTAACTGCCGAGGAAATCTGATTATGCAGGCAGTGAGCTCTGCATAATTCTAAAACATTTCCAAGCCATTTTTCGGCCAGTTTTTACCTGTAATTAAACCAGAACATTTCCAAAGGCAAAATAATTCATACAACATTGAAACTCGAACATAAACAAGATAAATACAATATCTTTTACAATTGTTCATAATTAAATCAAACCGACATTTGATTCAAATTACACAAACGTTTGAAATTCATAAATTTTCACCACTTATCAATATAATATTTCCATTTTTGTTTTCTTAACCAATATCTTAAAGACACTCTTTTAACACTTTTCAAAATATATTAGTTATATAGTCAATCCATATGGTTGAAACCATAAGGATATATCTTTCATGAACTCACTTAGGTAGTCAATCCATGTGCTTGAAACTATATGGATATATCTTTGATGAAATCACTTAGATGTCAAAGACCATAATTACAGTCAGTCAAGAAAAAAATTATATTTGGAGGATATGATTGATAATAACTAGATCTTCTACGGCACGGGCCATATATATATATATATCTAACAATATAATGAATAGATGTATATAATATATGTAAATGCAAGTGGATTCTGTATGAATAAATAAATTTAATCTACTACTATAATGAACAGAAATGTAAAATGGAGTTAGCAACAGTAGCTTTACGGCATTCTAAATTGCTACATATCAGCCACTAAAACATTGAACAAAAATTGAAGATGGAGTAAGCAATTGTAGTTATCAGCATCATCTCCGATTTACATAAAAGTAAAATGCAGGAAAAATTAAACAGAGCAGCTTCTTAAAATAATCCTTGCCAACAAAGATAATGTATAGAGAATTGTGTAAGAACCATCATAACACAATTTAATTATGTTTGGAAATGAGACCTCAATAATAAGTAAGATAAGTAAGATTCTTGGCAAAATCCTTAAGAAAAAAGTTTTTTTTGTTGTAATTTTTTTTTTCTGCACAATCATTCACACAATCAGTGTTTAGATGTTTGTTGGATAAAGATCGAACGGTCCAATTTTAATCTCAGCGTTTCATAATTTTTTAAATCAAAATCTACAATAAATTTTAAACCGTTCGATTTCGATCATGCATCGAATGCGTGAAAACAAATACGGTAGGGACTAGGAAATCTGAATTCAAAAGGAATCAAAATTTACTTCCTTTACTATTGGTGTGATATGTCAGTTGAAGCATTGGGCATTAAGGAATTTCTGCCGGCGTATTTGGATCCAAATATCCAACCTAGCGATCTCGTCACGGGTGTTTGCTTTGCATCCAGTGGTTCCGGGTATGATCCACTCACATCCAAAAGTGCGGTAAGCATGCATACTGCATACCCCCCCGGTCCTATTTATAAAAGACACGTTGATCAACAAAAATTAATGAATCTAGTTTAAAATTTGATCTAGATATATTAATCTAAATGTTTCTTATAAATAGGACCAAAAATAGTATTTTGATTTTCATTAATTAATTTATTAATTTTTTTTTCATTTTTCTTATTCCTTTCTAACTTGGTCACTGTATCATATTATTAACCAGTCAGCTATATCGTTGTCCGGTCAAATAATTTTGTTCAAAGAATACATAGGAAAGCTAAAAGGAATTGTTGGAGAGGGTAGAAAAAATTTCATCCTAGCCAACAGTGTTTTCCTTGTGGTTCAAGGAAGCAACGACATTTCCAATACATATTTTTTGAGTCATATCAGAGAACTACAATATGATGTTCCTTCTTACACTGACCTCATGCTCGCCTCTGCTTCCAATTTCTTAAAGGTATACTCCTAATAACATTGTTTCAATGAAGTGATTGAAAATCCTAAAGAATTTAAAAGTTCAGCAATGCAAATGCTTTATTTGAATTTTTTTCATTTATATATTTTTTTTATTTGAATAGAGTAATTGCTTATTTAACGATGGGTGATAATTTTTAAAAACTTCATAGGTTTTGGGGTAAGAATATAAACATCAAAATAAAATTGATACAAAATCTCAATGTTAAAATTTTTGACCAACTAAAAGGGTCGACTTTAGGGGAAAGGTATAGATCCTCATAATACGGTGAACCAATGTTCAAATTCTGATTGAAAGAGGTATTCACATTTATTGTCTAACACTCCTCAAGATTATGTCATGTGAAGGAACCTATGGAAGACAAAAAAAAAAAAAAGTGCGTCAAATTTGAAATTTTTGAAAAACTGAACAAATTTATTTTCAAAATTATAGAGGCCGGACGCCATGATCGGGGTTCGAACCCCAATACCTCCATTTTGTAGTTTATGATGGCTTTGCCATCTCTTCTATCTACCAAAGAGAAGCAAAAAGTTGAAAAGTTATAAAGTAATTTCAAAATTTGAAACATATAAATTTGGTGAGGCCTACGTTACCCTCTCTTGTTTAGAGGGTAATTTACCCTCTCATGATATCAACCAATCAAAATGTAATATACATAGGTAACATTAAATGTCAAATAAATGAGTAGATTTTTTCTAAAAATAAAAGAGTTAATCTTAATATTTTTTTTAGGAGAGTTAATCTTAATCATAAGGTAACTTTTAATACTTTTAATTTTTATTTAATTTTTTTTTGAAACAACAAATGATTTAATTTTTTTTTTATATTAAGGTGTTCAATCTTAATTAATTTACACTACAAGACTTATAACAAATAAAATTTTACATCAAATTTCTTTCATCTAGATGTCATTAAATTCATCATTTACATTCATAAAATTTCTTCCATTCCAGAACCCCGAACGTGAGAACAAAAACATCTCCTTCTATCAAATTTCTTCTTTATTCTTCCATATTTATCAATTTTTGTTTCTTTTTCATTCTTCTTCCCATTTTGATTATTCAATTTTGTCGTTCCAAATTGCCGCAATTTCCAATTATCGTGAGAATTGTCGCTGTTTCTAGAACCGCATCAGGTATCGTGACTTATTTTTTTATTTAAGCAGCCAACCTAATAAAATTTGTTAACACGCATAGACCTGTCTCACTATCAGCAAAAACCTTTAAGTCCAAATAAAAGAACAAAAGACTCATCACATAACCATTTCAGCAGCAACCAAAAAAATTCTAGCAAACACCCACAACATCACAGCGGCAACACCTGCTAGCAGCCCTCAAAGTACAACGGATGATTTACTCAATTGTTATAATTAACTACCTCACAACAACAAAAAAACCAAATCAAAAAGAAAAATCAAGTCATCATACCTGACGTTGTACTGGAAATAACGACAATTCTCACGATATTTGAAATCATGACAATTCTCACGAAAATTGAAAAATGCGGCAATTTGGAACGACAAAATTGAACAATCAAAATGGGAGGAATAACTTTTATGAATATAACTGATAAATTTAAGAACATTCAGATGAAAGAAATTTGATGTGAAATTTTAATTGTTCTAAGCTAGTCCTGTAATGTAAATTAATTAAGATTGAACACCTAAATATAATTAAGACAATATTACATTATGGTTCCTTTATCTTATTTATTTGCAACACTTTGGTCATTTGTCTTTATTTTTTCCCATTTAGGTCCTTTATCTCTCTTAAAAGCACATATACATCTTTTTTCGCATTTTTTTTAATTAAAAAATACATAATTTTATTATTAAAAATAGATTTTTATTAAAACTGAAAAAAATACATCTTCATAATTTTATGAAGATGTTCATCATCTTCATCTTCTTCCTTTGAATCTTCATCATCTTCTTTAAATAAATAAAAATTCTACTAAAATATATCTCCAAATATCGTGAATTAATGTTATATTCACCTAAAATCTTATTTTAAACACAAAAATCAAAACCTTAATTTCACCAATGTTGCAAGGCGGATGGTGGAGGCTTAGTCACTGACGGAAGGGTTAGGCTTTACGAAAGTTAAAATTGTTCTGGAAATAACAAAATTGATGTGCAAAGCTATTCAACACTAAATTATGAAAGGAGTTGGCTTCTCTTAACCGGAACTTGCCCAATACAAGGATGGTTTACCTTGATGTTTATTATCCTCTTCTTGACATCATTCTAAATTACCAAAATTATGGTATGTATAATCCGACACTTCTTTTTATTACCAGTTCATAGCTGGATTGAAAACTTATATCATATAGATCATTCATCTAAAATGTTACGCAAATATAAAATCACTTAATATGTTATTGAGCTTGATGAGTCTCATACCATATCAAATAATTATAGAATTGTATATAATTTTACATGAAATATTTATATGATGAGGGGTTCAACCGAACTGATTGAACTTAAAAAATATATTTTATATTTTGAACCCTTTGATATTTTTTTACATCAATAGCCCAAAAGGCTCTACAAATGAAAATATTGAACTTCTGGGTTATAGGATTCTAGATCCTCCACTAATATAACTTAAACTCTTAATCCAATGACAATTTCTATAAAACTATTATTCACTAACGTTATTGAGTAGTGTTGAAAAGAGAGTGTCACTAGCATTAAATCCAAAATTATGGTATTATATTATTCTTGCAAAGTTTGTTGAGAAACTATTTGAAAAGAGAGGTCCACCACATTTTCTGGCTCCTACTTAATTAGCACCCAACTGGCTTTTTATTTATTATATCAAAAGTGTCCCAAATAAAGTTAAAATAATGAACAATGTTCCAATCCAGTCATTTCTGGAGATTAATAAATCTGTTTGGTGTTAAACTTTTCTATTTTTGGAGGAAGAAGTTAAGTGTGTTTCATATGAGCAGAGAGATTAAAGTTTTGGTGATAACTGGACAGCTATCATCATATAACTTTTTTTTATAACTCTGTAGTTGTCATTTTATAATTTATACTGTTTTTAAGGTGAATTGTCATTTTATATTGTTATACGTACTTTAGCATACTAATCATTATAGTGTACTCCGTGTATCTATTTATAAGATCCATTTTATTTCTTTTGTCAATTACTATTAGATCCCTTACAAATCTATTTGAAGTTGGTTAGTGGTTGACTTGAGATCTTGAAGTATGTTTTTTTTTTAAGGTTTTTCAAGTATGATTCTCCTTAATGTCAATTGAACTTTTATTGACAAAACAACATTTATTGCTCCATTGAACTTTGAAAGTGATACTTAAATAGGAACAAAGAATTTCTCCGAATAAGAATTTTTTTTTTCTTCGGAATATATTTTTACTTGTTCATGTTCTAGAAATAAATAAAGTCCGTCAAAATTAAAACTTGATACGGATTTTTCCGAAAATTGACTGATTAAGTTAAAAAAAAAAAAAACCAATTTCAGTTAATAAAAATTTTCTATCAAATTGATCTATTTTCTGTTCAAATTCTGGATAATTACTATTAATAGAAAGAAGGAGATCATGAATCTTATTTATCAAAATGGAATTTGTTGTGTATTTTAATTAAATGGGACTCATATTGGTTATAAAATTTAGCTTATAATTTCTAAAGAAACCAGAGCTTGAAATCTAAATCATATATAATTCAATGACTTAGTAATAATTTAGAAACAAAGTTGAATCCATGCATGCAGTAACAAAAATGAAAAGAACGTGGAAATGAAGAACAGCAATAGTAATAGTAAAAAGCAAGCGTACACGATTGTTCTTCTGGTTGACGAAGTGGATTCGAGGAGGAATATCACCATCCATTTTCTCTATGACCTATTTTCTAACTTGCTATGCGGGTTGAAATTATTTGGATTTTATATTTGTCATACATATATTTTCTAACTTTCTTTACGGGTAGAAATTATTTTGATTTTATGTTGGTCATACATTTAATTTCTAACTTGCTTTGTAGGGTAGGAATTAATATCCACACAAGTCAATTTAAAATAATGATAAGATAGAAATTGGTTTGATGAATCTATGTAATGTTCTTATTTTATTTTCAATGAATATATATTTTTAATAAAAGAATTTTTTGGTCAGGAGAAAGAGACCATCCACTCCTTCGTGCAATCAATCTATATAAATCTATCCCATGAATTTTTATACTTCACAACTAAAAGGAAAAGCTTTAATAAAATATTTAACAGAAGCAAAATGAGCAATTATATTCTCAAAATATTTTATGTATTGCAATTGCTTTTATTGCTTACCTCAGGATTCACTCATGAGTTCAAAAATACTACAATTGAAAGTGTTGAATCAAAATGCATAGAGAGGGAGAAACAAGCACTCCTCAAGTTCAAACAAAGCTTCCTTGACGACTCTTACATGCTGTCTACCTGGAAGGATGATAACAAAGATGGAGACTGCTGCAAATGGAAAGGAATTGAGTGCAACAATGAAACAGGTCATGTAAAGAAACTTGATCTTCGTGGTGATGATTCACAATTCTTGGTAGGTTCAATTGATTTCACTTCGTTGATTGTCTTGCAAAATATGGAATATTTGGATCTTAGCCATAATTTATTTCAAGGCAATTCTATTTCAGAACAAATAGGCTCACTTACCAAGTTAAAGTATCTAGAATATCTAGATCTAAGTGAGATGTTTTATGGTACAAACGGAGAAATCCCTTCTCAACTCGGGAATCTTACACGTTTACGATATCTCAATCTAAGAGATAACTATAATATTGTTGGAGAAATCCCTTGTCGACTTGGAAATCTCTCACAACTACAGTACCTTGATCTTGAAGGAACTTCTTTTACCGGAGTAATCCCTTTTCAACCAGGAAATCTTCCTGTTTTGCACACTCTTAAACTTGATGTGTATTATCATTTCACAGATAGTAATATAAAGTGGTTGTCTACACTCTCTTCTTTAACAAGTCTTTCCCTGAGCGGACAATATCGTAGGTTTGTCTTTTTTCACTACTTGCTCCAAACAATCATGAAGTTTATTCCAAACTTAAGAGAGTTGAGGTTAGTTGATTTTGGTCTTATAGATACTGATGTCGTGTCTTTGTTTCATTCTCATTCTAACTTTTCCAATTCTCTTACCATCCTTGATTTCTCTGACAATATGTTGACATCATCAACTTTTCAATTCTTGTCAAATATTAGTCTTAATCTTCAAGAGCTTCGTCTTTCTGGAAACAATGTTGTTTGGCCATCTCATTTCTATCCAAACTTTCCTTCTCTTGTCATCCTTGACCTCTCAACTAATAATATTTCATCATCCCAATTTCCAGGTATCCGCAGTTTTAGCTCCAAATTGCAAGAGCTTTATCTAGAAAATTGCATGCTTACAGATAAAAGTTTTCTTGTGTCATCTACTTCAGTTGTGAACTCTTCATCTTCCCTTCTCATCCTTGATGTTTCCTCAAATATGTTGAGATCATCGGAAATATTTTTATGGGCTTTTAACTTTACCACTAATCTTCATAGTCTTAGCCTCTTTGGTAACTTGTTAGAAGGTCCCATTCCAGATGGATTTGGGAAAGTGATGAACTCTCTTGAATATCTTTCACTCTCAGAAAACAATTTACAAGGAGATATTCCATCTTTCTTTAGTAACATGTGCACATTGGATACTTTAGACCTATCAAATAACAACTTGAGTGGTGAAATTTCTAGCTTCATCAACAAAAATTCAGTGTGCAATAGACACATATTTACAGATTTGGATTTATCTCATAATAGAATAACGGGGGCGCTACCTGAATGCATCAACTTGCTATCTGAGTTGGAGTATCTATACTTGGACGGTAATGCTTTGGAAGGTGAAATCAATGAATTACATCTCACCAATTTTTCCAAATTGAAAGTATTATCCTTATCATACAACTCATTATCCCTGAAGTTTCCCCTTTGTTGGGTTCCTCCTTTCAAATTAGTAGCTTTGAACTTGGCATCTTGCAAGCTGGGTTCAAGCTTTCCAAGTTGGCTCCAAACACAAAGATCCATACTGCGACTTGATATTTCTGATACAGGGCTTAATGGTGGCGTACCCGAATGGTTTTGGAACAACTCACAACATATGATATTAATGAATATGTCGCACAACAATCTAATCGGTACAATTCCAGATTTTCCATATAAGTTTCCTCAAAGTTCGGCTGTATGTTTGAATTCAAATCAATTTGAGGGTGGAGTTCCGTCCTTTTTGCTACAAGCTTCACATCTAATGCTCTCCGAAAATAAATTTTCACATTTGTTTTCATTTTTATGTGATAAAAAAGCACCACCAACAAACTTGGCCACTCTAGATTTATCAAACAATCAAATAGAGGGACAGCTTCCTAATTGTTGGAATTCTGTAAACACATTACTGTTTCTTGATTTGAGAAACAATAAACTTTCGGGGAAGATTCCACAGTCCATGGGCACCCTTGTTAAAGTGGAAGCTTTGGTTTTAAGAAATAATAGTTTGACTGGTGAATTGTCTTCCACTTTGAAGAACTGCAGAAATTTAATGTTGTTGGATGTAGGTGAAAATTTGCTGTCTGGCTCAATTCCATCATGGATAGGAGAAAACATGCAACAATTGATAATCTTAAGCTTGAAAGGGAATCACTTTTCTGGAATTATTCCTATTCGCCTATGTCATTTAAGGAATATTCAACTTTTGGATCTTTCAAGAAATAACTTATCAGAAGGAATTCCAACATGCTTAGAGAATTTTACATCATTGTTAGAAAAGAGCATCAATACTAGTGAAACTGAAAGTCAAATATATTCGACAAGTCCAGGCTACCTTTTCATTTATGGTGTAATTTCCGAAGATTATACGTTTAACATACCTTTATTCTGGAAAGGTATGGAACGTGGGTTCAAGCATCCAGAGTTGCGTCTTAAGAGCATTGACCTTTCAAGTAATAACTTAACAGGTGAAATACCAAAAAAGATTGGATATTTGGTTGGATTAGTCTCTTTGAATTTATCAAGAAACAATTTGAGCGGAAAAATCCCATCTGAAATTGGAAATTTAGTTTCACTTGATTTCCTCGACTTGTCAAGAAACCGTTTCATTGGTAAAATTCCTTCCACTCTTTCCAAGATCGATCGGCTAGAAATTTTAGACTTGTCAAACAACTCTCTCTCCGGAAGAATCCCTTTTGGCAGACAATTGCAAACCTTAGCTCCCTCAGGTTTTGAAGGAAATCTTGATCTTTGTGGTGAACCACTTGAAAAAAAATGTCCCGAAGACACGACAACAGTAAATCCTCAAGGGTCAGAAATTCATGGTGAAGATGGCAATTCAGTTTTCCATGAAGGATTTTACATGTGCTTGGGGATAGGCTATTTCACAGGTTTTTGGGGATTATTAGGGCCAATACTACTTTGGAGACCTTGGAGAATTGCTTATATAAGGTTCTTGAACAAGCTGATAGACTATATATATGTATTGGTAGCAATCAATGTGACAAGGTTCCAAATGTGGCTGAAACACTAGAAGGTACGTAGTTCTTAAAATATCTACTGACATGATTTAATTAGATGCATGTATAAAAAAGTTTTACATTGTCAGCTTACACAAATTAAATCCATTAATTATTTGGTTGTGAATATTTTTAACTTTGTTTCTTGATCACCATTAAATTAATGTTTGTATTGCACAATGTAAATTTTGCAGTTTACAGCATCCTAGTAGCAAGCATTGAGAGTTGCTGGACTGGAAGGGAAAATCATTGTTCCATGAAGCTTTGTTAGTTCTTTCTTGAATAATGTTTGTATTCGAGATGTAATTTCCATTTCTGTCGAATCTGTTAAAAGTATCAAACACTTTGTTTTTCTATTAATCAAATAAGGTTTAATCACACTTAAGCACTAAAACCTTAATAAACTATAAAACTAATAAATTATTCAGATCCGTAATTTTCATCTAAAATAAAGGAACTCAAATGAAAGAAACGTTAGATTCATAATATGTTCCATTACCTTGCTCGATCCACTCAAAATGAAACTATGCGTTGAAGGATGCGAACTCAAATTGTGTAATGACAACCACACCAAAATGACAACCTTCCTTCCTGTCAGTGATTGCAAATGCAGCATTGGAAACTATAACTAGAATTTGTAACTATTTATGAGGAGCTAAGTTGTAAATGTTTTTTTTTTTGAGAGGGAAAATATTAATGTTTTTATGTATAGTTTTCAAAAAACCTTAGTAGATCATGTAATAATAAAAGAATTTCTTGAATATACCTGAATATTGCTTTAGAATAGAAAAATAGGAAAGTACTTGAATAAAAAAGGGCAGCCCAGTGCACTAAAGATCTCGCATACGCAGAGTCTGGGAAGGGGTCCCACCATTTTGGTGTATTGTATGAAGGTGAAAAACACAAGAAGGGGGGGGGGTTGAATTGTGTTTTCTTTTTCTCTTAATTAAAACTTCTTCTGATAAAACTTCAGAAGCAGTTTGATTGCTTCTGATGAAATGATCAGAGTCAGATTGCAGCGGAAAAGAACAGAGCAGAGAAAAGAAAGACAAACACACAAGCAGTTATCCTGGTTCCTTCCACAACACGGAAGTAGTCCAGTCCCCCTTGCACTTCCAAGGAGATTTCACTATAATCACAAAGATTACAACTGCTCAATACTTTCTAAGTATGAGACTTCACAAAACTATGCTCAAGCACACACGCAAGAGTCTTCCAATGCTCAAGCACTAAGCAAGAGACTTCTAATGCTCAAGCACGCAGGCGAGAGACTTCTAATCAAACAAAGATACAGAGAATTGAGTTTGAAATTGAACACTTGATATACAATCAGTGGTGTTCACAATACAATACAGAAAAGACTCTAGACTTTGAATTTCTAAGATGTATCAAATCAGTGCAGAAATTCAGTGTGCTTTGTAGAATCAAATTGACAGAGTTTTGGCGCTTTTAAACTTATGTATCTCTATCTAAAATCTTCAAGTCTTCATTCCTTTATATAGAGGTGTGAAAGAGACGTTGAGATAATCAGCACGTCTAAAGAGTCGTTTGAAATCCTTTGATTATCCACCAGTGATCCTTTGCCTGATTTGGGTGTAGTCCTTTGAAGAATAAACTTCAAATTCATTCCCATCTTGAGTGTACAAATTCTGCAGGCATGGCTGTTGTTTTGTCTTGTAGCGTAGACAGAAAACAGAGTAGTGGAGGTAGTGGTTGTACACTTGTACTTTGTCAACTCTATTAACGAGAGACAAGAGCTCAGTGCTATCCATATATCCGTTGATACCTCCCTTTCAATTCTTTGTTCTTCTTTGATAAGACTGAATTGAGAATCAGCAACTTTGAATCTTCAGTTTGATTAAAGGATCAAAAGTAGCTTCTGGTGAAGATATTGCTTCTGATGAAAACTTTTGCTTCTGATGACTTTCTGCTTCTGATGACTTTCTGCTTCTGATGACGTCATCTCTTCAGGAGCAGTTTAGCTTCAGGAGCAGTTTTCTTCAGATGCTCAGAATTTCTTTTTTCTTTCCATTGTTCTTCCAAGACCTATTGAAATAACTTGAGTAGCCTTTGGTCCTGTACACTTGAACAATTATTAGTAATAACCAATTGACAATTTTTAATACCTTGTTATCATCAAAACTTAATAAGGTTCATTGTGAAACACATTTTGTTCCAACAATCTCCCCCTTTTTGATGATGACAAACAATAGTATTTAAAATGTTCAATTGTTGTTGATCTAATTAATAAGTTGACTACTGGGACAGAGGTTTGTAAGCTCCCCCTGAGTCTAATAGTTCTTTAAGGTGAGGTTTGTAAGCTCCCCCTAAGTTCTATTCTTATTAATTAAATTTCAATAAAATACTTATAAAATCAAATCAGAAGTATTTAAAAGAAATTTAGAAGTGGTTATAGTAGGGCTCAGTGCCTTAACAAATACTATACATTTACTCCCCCTTTTGTCATCAACAAAAAGAATAGAAACAAAAGAAAGAGTATCAGAGCAAGCAGCATTAAACAGTAAATATCATCAGAGTTAAAGCTTGTAAAACATATTGAAGGTGAAAAAGCACAAGATCCAGAAACAATGATAATATATATAAAGAAGATTAAGATACAAGGACACAGCTACGAAGAACAAAAGTAAAAAACAAGCTAGAGTTGGGTGTGCAACTAAGGTTGGGCTTGCTTATACAACTGTTCTAAGAGATACTTGATCTGATCATCCTTCTTATGAAGTAGCTCATCCTTTTCCCTCATTCTTCGTTTAAATCCAGCCTGAATTCTAGCAGCCCTAGTGATGTACTCTTCTTCTGGATAGAAAGGAGTGATGTCCAGCAGAGGCACAAAATTCAGCTCTTTCTCCTTAGCTGCTTCATGCATATCATCCAAAAGCTTTTTCAGCATAGCAGAGTGAGATGACACACATTTAGTTCTAAGCTGATCCAGCAGCTCATCAAAGCTCTTCTGTAGATCCATCCACTGATCATAATAGTGAATAGGAGGTGCAGGAACTGTTCTGCGAAGAATCAGTGCCTGAATCTCATCACTAAGTCTAATCAGCTGTTCCTCTATATACTCAGACTCCAGGATATGGTCAGGGATGGGTGAAGGTTCAGTTTGAGTTGTATGTGATGTGGAAGGTTGGTCAGAGGTTAAGTCTATTATAGTGGGTGAGTCTGGTTGTTGTTATTGTTCTGTTGTTTGGTCAGAAGTTGTTTGGTCAGGAGCAACTTGTTCAGAAGCAGTTTGCTCCTGAACAGTTTGCTCAGGGATGGTTTGGGTTTCTGTTTGGGTTTCCAAGACAGTCTTTTCAGAAACTGTCTTCGAGGCCTTAGTGGGTGTTGGTTGCATTTCACCACCTAGATGTTTTTCTAAGTTGTGAAGGGTTGAGGATTCTTGGTGTTGGGGGGTTTCTGAAGTAGTTGCATCTGAAGCTACTTCAGAGGCTTTTTGTGGAGATTGGTTATTTGGTGAGTTTGTTTGGGTAGGTTCAGGTTGTTGTATACTAACAGGTTCTGGAGTATCTGGATATAGTGGATGAGTAGTAGGCAAATTGAATTTCTCACAAAGTTTTATCCTATTTTTTGAAAATTCTATTTGAGTACTCTCATAGTCAAGTGTTCCAAATTCTGTTAGTTTGGTAGGTTTGGTTTTTAGAAGCTTGTCTATATGTTGGCTAAGGGGTTGGTCATCTGATTCTGTGGATGATGAAGAGGGTGAAGAGGGTAGAGATAGAGACTGAGTATTAGTTGGAGCTTTAGATGGATTACCTGAGGACTGAGCTTCTGGATGAATTGCTTCTGGAGCTGTTGAAACTGGATCTGATGAAGTTGCTCCTGAAGCTTGCTTATTCTTCAAGGCTTGAGAAAGCAGAGTTGCTCCATACTGAACTGTTTCTAACTCAGATGCTAAAGCAGCAATGTCAGGAGTAGGCACATACCCTGCAGCCTTGAGACGCTCATCCCTTTCTTTCTCAAACACTTCCTTCAACCTTTTCTTTTCTGCTATCTTGGATGCAGAAACCTCTCTAGCGTACTGCCTCATTTCTTCAGTCATTTCAAAACTGGGCATGACTATGGGCTCAGAAGTTGCAGTCCTTTTTGCCTTCTTGGGGCTAGAGTCTTCATCTCAGTTCTCTTCCAGTTCTTTCAACATTTCTTCCCTTCTTCCTTCAGCTGTCTTCAGATTTCTTGTTAAATTAGACCTCTTCCTTTTGATGGTCTGAAGAGCAGCTTCTCTTTTATTTTTGGGACTTGAAGGCTTTTCAGAAGCAGCTTGATCAGAAGCAGCTTGTTCAGAACCAGCTTGTTCAGAAGCAGGCTGTTCTGCTGTTTCTTGAGTACTCCTTGTCCTTTTTCTGATAAGAGGGACATCATCCAAATCCTCCACTTCCTCAAGAATGGTGGACATAGCAGATTTTTCCTTCTTAGCTTTCTTATGCTTCTGAGCACCCACCTCAGTAGCATCTTCAGCAAGGTATTCTTCCTTGGTGATCTGCTTCTTTTTAGATTTTCTGCCTTTGGCCACAGGCAGATCACCACCATACATTTCTTCTGGGATATCTTTCAGGCTGATTTTCTTGTTGTAGCTCTTGTAGTAGTCCAAGATGTAGGCCCTCTGCACATCCAGGGGATCTTTCTTGCAGATAGGGATGTGATGAGTGACTAGATCAGATATGACATCAGATTCATGCATATCTGTATCTAGTTTCTTGCAAGTTGAAATCAGCCTCATCTTGACTAGAGTTGCCTCATTGATTATTTTTCCTGTGACTGCTCCCAGCTTCTGATTATCATAAATACCCACGTCTTTCAGGGCACTTAGGAGTCCTCCTTCTTGAAAGATTATGGAGAGCAGCCTTCCATAGGGAACAAACTTCCTGTTCTCCATCTGGCTCTTCTTGAGTTCCTTGATCATGTATTTAAACATATACTTGAGAACATTCATTGTTGTTTCCTGAGAGATGGTGTGATGCAGAAAGACTTTGTGACCAAGTGAAGGTTGATCATTTCCTCCACCTTTGGGAAAAATGTTTTCATTTTGGATCTTCAGCAGCATTTTCTTTTCCATGCTTAAGGTGCTGTAAGGCTTAGCATCCTTTGATCCGTAGATAGTGTTGTTTACTATCTCCTTCCATGGGCTTGTTCTGGGGTTAGGAATCTCTTCTCCATCGTATGTCCCAGAAGCATCCCTTCTCATGGCTTGAGCAATCACATGCTCATTGATTGTTACAGGAATCCCCATGACGTTTGATCTAATCTCAGTCCCAGTGAAGGCGAGTAGACCCATTTCTTCTCTGGTTTTTCCCTCCAAAGTAGGATCAACCAGAATCATCTGAGCTTCTTCCTGTTTAGCAGCAACTTTGTCAAACACTGAAGCTCTTACCCAGAATTGTCTGACAAGCACTTCATAAGTAGGACCGTTGAGAAGACTGAAGTAACTCATCAGCTTCTGCTTTTTGTAGAATCTTACCAAGTCGCATCCATGATGAGTTAGAGAAGTGAAATCCACTGGATTTTCCGCTTGAATGATTAGATCCCATTCCTCAATCGACATAGTTCTTCCTTTGATTTCATAAGCAGGAGTATCTATATCCATATTCGATGAAGAACCACCGGCAGAACTTGAAGATGCCATTGATATGAAGTGGTTTTAGGGTTCTAAAGAGTTTTTGAGAGGATGAGAGAATGCGTTTACTTTCGCAGAGGGTTAAGACGAAAAATAGAAAGTGTTTGTTGTGAAGTGAGTAGTGTGTGAATTGACTTAGTGTTTTTATTAAACCGTTTGCAATTCAATAGAGACAAACAAACATAGCATTAATGACAAATTGGGGGCGCGTGTAAGTATGTTAAAAAGCGAATAAAACATCATTGCCCTTTTTGTTATACTCCAATACAAATAGACCACGTCAGAGACTCTTCAGAAAACTACTTTTTGGGTAATGGGACAGCTGTTTACATAAAGTAACTACCAACGTTCCCACTAACCAAGCTATTCAGAAGCAAAGAATAACACTTCTGAAGTTTTAGTGCTGACGTCATCTTCAAAAGCACATTTTCCTCAGAACCTCAGTTAAGAGCTTCTGATGAACCAAAATGCTCCTGAATAAACTTCAGAACCAAACTTCTTATTCAGAGGCAAGCAATTTTTCAATCAGACACAAAATGCATGTTCAAATTTTTCTTAATAAAATCAAATCTTTCAACAGACAAAGGTTTTGTAAATATATCAGCCCATTGATGTTCAGTATCAATGAATTGTATATCTAAAATTCCTTTTTGAACATAGTCTCTGATAAAATGGTGTTTAATTTCAATATGCTTGGCTCTTGAATGTAGAATTGGATTCTTTGACAAACAAATAGCAGCAGTATTATCACAATAAATGGGAATACTGTTAGCATTGATCTGATAGTCTTCCAACTGATGTTTCATCCAAAGTAGTTGTGTGCAACAACTTGCAGCTGAAATGTACTCTGCTTCTGCTGTAGACATAGCAATAGTTGCTTGTCTTTTGCTTGCCCAGGATATCAGATTCTCTCCCAGGAATTGACAATTTCCACTGGTTGATTTTCTTTCAATCCTATCACCAGCATAATCAGCATCACAGAATCCAATCAACTTATAATCTAGGGATTTCCTATACAGGAGTCCAAGATTAGTTGTTCCTTTCAGATACCTGAAGATTCTCTTAACTGCAGTTAAATGAGATTCTCTAGGATCTGATTGAAATCTTGCACACAAGCATACACTGAATAAAATATCAGGTCTAGATGCAGTGAGGTATAACAGAGAACCAATCATACCTCTGTATAGCTTCTGGTCTACTACTGTTCCAGTATCTTCTTTGCTTAAGGTGCAGGTTGGATGCATTGGAGTGTTCATCACTTTACAATCTTCTAGCTTGAACTTCTTCAGAAGCTCCTTTGTATATTTTGTTTGATGAACATATACTCCTTCTTTACTTTGGTTGATTTGAATTCCCAGAAAGAATTTCAATTCTCCCATCATACTCATTTCAAATTCATCCTGCATTAACTTAGAAAATTCTTTGCAAAGAGATGCATTAGTAGAACCAAATATTATATCATCAACATATATTTGCACAATCAAAATATCTTTCTTAAGAGTCCTTCTGAAGAGTGTTGTGTCAACTTGTCCTCTTTCAAAATCATTTTTAATTAAGAAATTACTTAGTCTATCATACCAAGCTCTGGGAGCTTGTTTCAAGCCATATAGTGATTTCTTAAGTTTATAAACATGGTCAGGATGCTTAAGATCCTCAAACCCAGGAGGTTGTTTAACATACACTTCTTCTTCAATGACACCATTAAGAAAAGCACTTTTGACATCCATTTGATATAATATTATGTCATGATTAATTGCGTAGGATAGAAGTAACCTGATTGCTTCCAATCTTGCAACTGGAGCAAATGTTTCAGTGTAATCAATGCCTTCTTGTTGACTGTAGCCTTGAGCAACAAGTCTGGCTTTGTTTCTGGTTACTTCTCCTTGTTCATTCAGCTTGTTTCTGAATACCCATTTTGTTCCAATAATGTTCTTCTGAGAAGGTTTGGGTACCAGATCCCACACATCATTCCTTTGGAATTGATTTAGCTCTTCTTGCATAGCTAATATCCATCCATCATCTGAGAGAGCTTCTTCAACAGTTTTAGGCTCAATTATTGAAAGCAGTCCTATTAAAGACTCTTCTTGTCTAAAATGTGATCTTGTTCTTCTAGGACTATCTTTGCTTCCAATGATTAACTCCTCAGGATGTGAAGATTTGTGCTTGAATTTAGGTTGAATAACCTGCTGAGTGTTATCTTGAAAGTCCTCAGAAGCACTTTCATTCTGTACTTTTGGGCTAGGTTCTGCTTCTGAATTAGACTCAGCTTCTGGAGTGATTTCAGTTTCTGGACTAGATTCAACTTCTGTATACTTTTCAGAATCAGAAGGTTGATCAGATTCTGATGCATCTTCAGAATCAGTTGTACCTGCATTACTTTCACTTTGCTCTGAAGTTTTACTTCCAGGCTCTCTATCATCAAATTTTACATGCATAGATTCTTCAACGCATTGTGTTTCTGAATTATACACTCTGTATGCCTTTGACCTTTCAGAGTAACCTAAAAAGATTCCTCTTTGAGCCTTGGCATCAAATTTCTTCAGATAGTCTTTAGTGTTTAAGATGTAACAGGTACATCCAAACTGATGAAAGTAAGAGATATTGGGTCTTCTTCCTTTAAAGAGTTCATATGCTGTTTTCTCCAACATAGGTCTGATATAGATCCTATTTTGAATATAACATGAAGTATTGACTGCTTCTGCCCAAAAATGTTTAGCTAAGTTGTTTTCATGGATCATGGTTCTGGCCATTTCTTGTAAGGTTCTGTTCTTTCTTTCTACAACCCCATTTTGTTGTGGAGTTCTAGGAGAAGAAAACTCATGGAGAATCCCATGTTTTTCACAAAAAAGTTCAAATGGCTCATTTTCAAATTCTCCACCATGATCACTTCTGACTTTCAAAATTTTCAATTCTTTTTCAGATTGTATTTGAGTGCAGAAGCTGCTAAACACTTCACATGCATAGTCTTTACTTTTAATGAATTTTACCCAAGTCCATCTGCTGTAATCATCAACAATGACTAATCCGTATTTACTTCCATATAAAGATGCAGTGTTAACTGGACCAAAAAGATCAATATGGAGTAATTCTAAGGGTCTGGAGGTTGATACAATGTCTTTAGATTTGAAAGAACTTTTCACAATTTTCCCTTTCTGACATGCACCACAAAGTGCATCTGAATGATAATCAATGTTAGGCAATCCTTTGACCAGTTGTAACTTGCTAATTTTAGAAATTAATCTCCAATTAGCATGTCCCAACCTTTTATGCCATACCCATTTTTTATCATTCATTGACAGAAGGCAAACTACCTTCTGATCAGCCAGATCAGAGAAATTTATTTTATAGACATTCTCAACTCTCTTTCCCTTGAATGTAATGGATTTGTCATCCTTGTTGACTAGTGTGCAGTTGGTCTTACTGAACGTTACATCATACCCATTGTCACAAAATTGACTAATGCTCAATAGATTATGCTTCAGACCATCTACTAGCCACACATTATTAATTGAGATGGAGGAATTACCAATAGTACCTGTACCAATGATCTTTCCAGTTTGGTTGCCACCAAACTTCACTTCTCCTCCATCTTTCATTGTAAGGGTAAGGAACAAAGCTTTCTCTCCAGTCATGTGCCTTGAACATCCGCTGTCTAGGTACCATGACCTTTGTTTCTCTCTTGCCCTTAAGCACACCTGCATTTTTGGCCAATTCAGATTTAGGTACCCATATCTTCATGGGTCCTTTTGGGTTAGTTTTGGAGGTTTTACTTTTCCTCCCTTGTACCTTAGGGTGAATGCTGAGTGGCTTCTGATCATTCAATACTTTAGGTTTGACACCTTTTGGTATTGTTTTCTCAGAAGCAGTAGCTGCTTTGTTCTTCTGATCCTTTTGTTTTGGAATTTTAGATTCTGGTTTAATCAGATTCTGATGAACAGGTTCTGATCTTTTCAGAATTTTAATCTTTTGACTCTTAGGATCAGATTTTGTCATTACCTTGATCTTAAGATTCTCTGGCTTTGATGTGATCTTAGCCTGTGAACCTGAAGCTTCAGGTTTTGACTGAACAGCAGTTATAGCATTTGTACCTTCAGGCACAAAGGTGGATTTCAATCCATCCTTGATACAATCACAGTAGCTCTTGAGACTGTATTCTTTGGATTTCTCCTCAGAATATCCAATCCCTTTGCCTTTGTTCTTGTATGTGCTGTAGATCATAGAAGCAACTTTGCTTCTGTCTATTCCAGCCATAATAAAATCATCCAAGGCAATCTCATGTTTATTGCCTGAACCTTTATCACATTTTTCTTGTAGCTTCTGACAAAGACTCTTGAGTCTATCTTCATATGTTGTTGATATGAGGTTAAACCCTTTGAGTTCTTCTTCAGAAGCTTTCAGTTCCAATAGAGTTGATTTTTGTTGTTTCATCAAATCAACATATTTTTCTTTTAAATCTGTCAACTCATTGGTTCTGTGTTCAAACAGTGATAAAAGTTCTTTTAGAGAATCAACAAGTTCTTGTCTAGGGATTTTGGAATATACCTCATTTTCATCTTCTGAATCTGATTCAGCTTCTGATACTGCTTCTGATGATACTGTTGCCACTAACCCAACGGCTGCCTTAGCATCATCATCAGCTTCTTCTTTATCAGAACCAGATTCACTATCCAAATCTTCCCAGGTCGCCATCAAGCTCTTTTTGATTTGCTTTCTGAATTTACTGGAATTGAAGCTTGATTTCTTGGATTTGCCTTTAAACTTCTCCTTCTGAAGATCAGGGCAATCAGCAATGAAATGACCAGGCTTCTTACAATTGAAGCATCCCTTCTGATCTTCTTTCTTGGAGTTCTTGTAGCTACCTCTCTTGCTCAAAAATTTCTTCTGCTTCCTTGCCAGATACTCAAGCTTGTTGGACAGCATAGCCATTTTTACAGATTGATCTTCATCAGAATCTCCATCAGGTGATTCTTCTTCAGATTCACTGGCTTTGTAGGCTTTGGAAGATTTTGAGATCTTTCCTTTAGATGGTAAAGCAATGGATTTACTCTTCTTAGAGGTTTCATGCTCATTTAAACTCATTTCATGCACTTTGAGTGAGCTAACAAGATCTTCAACACTTAAAGTATTTAGATCCTTAGCTTCCTCAATAGCAGTTACTTTGGGTCTCCATCTTGAAGGTAAGCTTCTCAAAATCTTACTAACATGATCAGAAGCAACATAGCTTTTCTTCAGTATTTGCAATCCAGAAACTAAAGTTTGAAATCTTGAGTACATTTCTTCTATACTCTCATCATCTTTCATTCTGAAAAGTTCATACTGATGAACTAGCATCAAAGCTTTAGCCTCTTTTACTTTCTTGCTGCCTTCAAAGTTTGCACATAGAGAAGCAAACATAGCCTTCGCAGTAGATTTGTCACTCATTTTCATGTATTCGGTGCGAGGTATAGAAGCCACAATGATTCCTCTTATCTTGTGGTGTTTCTTATAAAGCTTCTTCTGAGCAGGAGTATGTATTCTTCTGTCTATAGCAGCTCCTTCTTCATCCAAATCCAGATCATCAACTCCATCTTCCAGTATATCCCATAGCTCTTCATCCAATCCCATGATAAAGCTGTACATATTAGTTTTCCACCATGAAAACTCTTCTGGATCTCCATTAAACTTTGGAGCTTTTCCAGAGTCTGTTTTCTTGTCAGCAGTATCATAGTCATGCTTGACACTTGTGTATTTTGTAGTAGCTGATTCCTCATCTCCAGACATGTTTTTCTAATAGATCTTGAACTGTAACACGGTTAAGTGCTGTGATAACAGAGCAAGCTCTGATACCAATTGAAGGTGAAAAACACAAGAAGGGGGGGGGTTGAATTGTGTTTTCTTTTTCTCTTAATTAAAACTTCTTCTGATAAAACTTCAGAAGCAGTTTGATTGCTTCTGATGAAATGATCAGAGTCAGATTGCAGCGGAAAAGAACAGAGCAGAGAAAAGAAAGACAAACACACAAGCAGTTATCCTGGTTCCTTCCACAACACGGAAGTAGTCCAGTCCCCCTTGCACTTCCAAGGAGATTTCACTATAATCACAAAGATTACAACTGCTCAATACTTTCTAAGTATGAGACTTCACAAAACTATGCTCAAGCACACACGCAAGAGTCTTCCAATGCTCAAGCACTAAGCAAGAGACTTCTAATGCTCAAGCACGCAGGCGAGAGACTTCTAATCAAACAAAGATACAGAGAATTGAGTTTGAAATTGAACACTTGATATACAATCAGTGGTGTTCACAATACAATACAGAAAAGACTCTAGACTTTGAATTTCTAAGATGTATCAAATCAGTGCAGAAATTCAGTGTGCTTTTTAGAATCAAATTGACAGAGTTTTGGCGCTTTTAAACTTATGTATCTCTATCTAAAATCTTCAAGTCTTCATTCCTTTATATAGAGGTGTGAAAGAGACGTTGAGATAATCAGCACGTCTAAAGAGTCGTTTGAAATCCTTTGATTATCCACCAGTGATCCTTTGCCTGATTTGGGTGTAGTCCTTTGAAGAATAAACTTCAAATTCATTCCCATCTTGAGTGTACAAATTCTGCAGGCATGGCTGTTGTTTTGTCTTGTAGCGTAGACAGAAAACAGAGTAGTGGAGGTAGTGGTTGTACACTTGTACTTTGTCAACTCTATTAACGAGAGACAAGAGCTCAGTGCTATCCATATATCCGTTGATACCTCCCTTTCAATTCTTTGTTCTTCTTTGATAAGACTGAATTGAGAATCAGCAACTTTGAATCTTCAGTTTGATTAAAGGATCAAAAGTAGCTTCTGGTGAAGATATTGCTTCTGATGAAAACTAGCAGTTTTCTTCAGATGCTCAGAATTTCTTTTTTCTTTCCATTGTTCTTCCAAGACCTATTGAAATAACTTGAGTAGCCTTTGGTCCTGTACACTTGAACAATTATTAGTAATAACCAATTGACAATTTTTAATACCTTGTTATCATCAAAACTTAATAAGGTTCATTGTGAAACACATTTTGTTCCAACATTGTAGGCAACTTTATCTTGTTTTTAACACAAGAGGTTGTTTCCTGGACTTGAACCAAACCTTTCAGTCACGTGACAACAACTTTACCGTTGCGCTAAGGCTCCGCCTATTAGGAATATACTTGCATATGTAACTAAAAAAGAAAAGGTATTTGACTTATGCGAGAAAGAAAATGTAGGCTTAATTGATCTGCCGGTCCCTTAATTTATTTCTTTTATTCAATTTGGTCCTATAAGTCTTAACTTTCTCAAACACGTCCCTTAACTGATTTCTTTTATTCAATTTGGTCCAATTTTGATAATTTTAATCCCTAAAAAAAGAGACCGTTGGATTACGGAGGTCTATCAAATTTTATAGTGTATCATTAACACCTAATTTATTTACTTTCTTATTCTTCTTCCATCATCTTCATCTCCATTCATCCTTCATCAATAAAACCCAGGACAAAAAAATTTAAACCAATTATTTAATTACTACACCACCATCATTGTCATCTTCATCTATAATCATCAACACACTCCAACAACCTTCTGCGTCCATACCTTCTTCCCCTCAACCACCTCCTTCCCATACCTGCCTAACCCCTTTCCGTCCATCTCCTTCTCCTCTAAAGTCACGTTATCCTGCACAACTATGAAGCATGGACACTCCTCGGGTTAGACATGTCCATGTGTCAGACACTTTCATGTCCGATATCGACACTGGTAATTACACTAATTATGTAATTTTCTCAAATTATTAATGGTGTCATGTCTGGTGTTTATGTCATATCCGTGCTTATAGTACATGTAATACAAAGAATGGAAGCCGTCAAACCATCTTTCCAAATTGATATTTAAAACCGTTGTAGATGACATGTAATTAACACATCCAGAGATATTGGAAAACAAAGTATGAACCAATAGTTTAATTTTACACCAATGACTTAAAATTAAACACTAACATGAAATCTTTCAACCTGAGAAAATGAGATGAGTTGAAATCTTTCAGGTAGGAAATAAAATTTTATTTTTAACTAATGTTATTGGGACTCGTCTTTGTAAACAGGTTTAAGCTTTTCCTAGTTTCTATTCTAATAATTTTCTTTGATAACTTTTTATATTTAACAAAATATCAACGTCAACGATAGGCTAAACTGGCTAAAAAAAATGAATTGAAAAAAAAAAAATACATGTGTGTTAGATTTAGTGGTCACATAACAAAGATTTAGTTGTAAATATTCTAGAAAATTCTAGGAATATCATTTTCTTCCTGAAACCTCTTTTCTAAACAAGACAATTTTATAGGTGTTTAGAGTCTTTTTATTTATTAATTATGTAATTCGACGAGCAAGACATCTCAAGGAAATTTTTGAAGACATTGAATTAAGACCAACAAATTTGTAGAAAGTTTTGAAGTCATTATAAATTAGAGAAATTTTATCCAAAATCACAAGAATAAGTTGGCGAAACAAAACACTCGAAGAACTGTGAAAACCTACATTTTTTGCACATTAGGCTAAAGTTATGTGCTCCAGATGCATTGGACAAAGAGCGAAACTTTCTTTTACACAGAACCACAAAATCGTAAAAAAAGCTCCATAGTAGAGGGCTTCCAATAAAGCTCAATTATGGAATTTGAATTATTGCGCCTCTCGGTTACCTAAAAAAAATAAGAACCACAAAATCCTCCATAGTAGAGGACATACAACCTTTGGATAGAGTACTATTATGTTTAACCTTAGCCATGATCTTTTCAATAATCCCTTAATATATATCAATAAATATGAGATATTGATAAAATACTAATAGTAAAATATTACCCTTTAAATAATACAAATTTATTACTAATATTATAATAGTACTAAGATACAGTAATAAGAAATTCGGGGGTGTTGCATTGGAGATGTACTTAAAAAGGTGGGCCTTTTTCAAACAAGATATAATGAATGAGTCCATATATCATATGGGCTTCTTGGACTAGTGAAGTCCATCAATGAAACTTAATCTAATTACATCAACAAATTCTCGTGTGAGCTATTTATAAATGTGTTATTAGGTTAACTATTACATACAATACAAGCAGACGTCGCCGCTTGAATTCGTCTTCTTTGTGTCTCTCTATTTGCCCATGTTATCTTTCATTTGGATTTTTAATATCTTTCTATCACTCATCAATATATAATACAGGTTCACACGTATGGTTGAAGTGGTTATGATATGTAAGGGGTGATACATCCTTTGTGATATCATTTTAGTCAAATTAATTATGTGTGTGTTTATATCCAGTCTATATATTTTATTTTATTTCGTCATATGTTGATATATTCTTTTTGTCAATGGCTTCTTTTCTCTTGTTTAATCTTGTGTTTTTTTCTACTAGATCTATGGTGAGGCAACAAACCCAGATCTATGGGCTATCCTTCCATGCTTAATCGAATTCAAATCAATGATTTAGTTTTGGACTTCTATACATTATCGATTATGATTTACCGCTACACACTTAGTTTTTGCAATCTCCACGAAAAATCTCTGACGGGTGTGATTTCTTTGATTAAATATGAAGAAAAGGTAAGCTTGGAAGAAACATAATTTTCTTTTAATTTTTAATGATTATTAAATTAATATATTAAATATATTTTATTGTGAATTAATTGATTTTATTTTGATGAGTAATATTTTGTATAACTTATTTATTTGATATTATTTATTATGTTTTTCATCTTTTACTGAGATTATTCAAAAAATGAGGATAAATTTAAAAGGAGTAATTCTTGACTTGATTTATATGTACTATCTATATTTTTTGTTAAATTTGTAAATTTGTTGATCTGGTTTATAGTTGAGAGTGTGTATTTCGATTTCATATTTTAGTTTCAATTTTAAACTGAATTTCAAGAGTTTATGTTAAGATCGAACATATGAATGTGTGAATATGTAGTTATCTTGATTGCATATAGAATGTGTCCTAATTTTTCTTAAGGTTGAACAATTATAAACCTTTATGGTTTCTTCAAGTATTCAAAATGAATGTTCTCCCGTTAAACAATTACATTGTTAGAGATTAAGGTCATTCAATTAAGACATACTTGGTGTTTATATTTGACTCAACAATTTCTAAATCATATAATATTATTATGGCAAATTTTCAACAAATACTTGCATTCCCTCACATGAATTATGATCCTGATAAATATGTGGTTTTTACTCCACTTGATTTTATTATCTTGTAAACGATTAAATGTCTTAAATACTATTTGATGCATCAAATATTTAAACATAAAGATCATCTTGTGAAAACTTTATCGATTTTTTTTTCTTTGATATTACTATTGAAATCTTCATGAAAATCATGGAATGAGATTTTTTGTGACTCTTTACTTTGGGCTAAGTTCCATCTATATCGAATTAGGTCAAATGATTTTAAAGTATAGAGGCTTGAAGGATTTTACAAATTCTAGAAGTGGAATATTGACCAAATATGAAAGTATGCTCTAATTAGTTTGATAATTATAATGCAAGTTGCTTAGATTTAAGTCAGGTATACATTGCGGCATGCAAAGTGACAAGTTAGTTTGTTGATATAAATTTGCCTTTATAATTCTCAGATTAAGTCTCACACTTGGCTAAAAATTGTGAATGGGTTGGATCTATCAAACAAGTGCCATTATCTCTTCCGGATTGTGTCACTACTGATCTCTCAGATTTGATCGTTGGTTATTCTCAATTCCATCAAGATATTGGGCGTTTTTGTAAGGTTTGGAATAGTAATTTCGACTCTCGTTTGAAAGTTTGTACATAATTTTTTTTTCGATTTTATATTTTTCATTCCTGCAATATAAAAACTATAAAGTTGAATTATCAACAAAATTTAGATATAGAGAAAAAAAAATATTTAAAACTTGAGACAATTATTATTTCTCATATCTTTGCCTCATTCCTAATAATGAAAAATAAACAAATTATTTCTCTGCCTCTAATTTTTTTTGTGCTAATTCAACTTCCTTTATCAATAAGAGTTGATTATTGAGTCTAATTTACATTTGATTGGCTACTATTGTAGGAACATAAAACTTTTGATGAGAAATTCATTCGCAGAGGTACAAAGACGTTGTGTGGGTTTGCATGTATTGCTATGAGGCTTAAACTTAATCATTTTCTTAATTTTTCATGTTATGCACTTTCTCTTGTATTTAAAGGAAAAACTATTGAGGAGATTCGTGAGTGATGTGGACGAGTAAGATTATTATGATGATGAAAGTGATGATGACATAAGATACCTTGAAGGAGAGATTGAAGAGTTTGACTTTAAGGTTTATGTAGGAGGTATTAAAGATGCTTCAATGTATTGGCCTCCATCTCCATGAATTGTGTTGTTTCTTTGGACTCCATAATACACATTTCCCTTATTAAAAATTATAGGGTTAATTATTCAAATTGACCTTGTATAGAGAAGAAATCTATAAAAAAAAAATATATATGAATGATTTGCAAAGTTTGATAGCATTTCAAATATGTCTCGATTTATTTTTATTTTTCAACCGAAACGTGCGAAATTGTTATTTGTTTCGAGTAAGCATATACTCACGGATCAAATTGCGTTCCCTTGTTTTTTAGACATGGTTTGGACATCATAAGAATTTACATCATGAAATTTTAGAGTTTTTAAACACGGAACAAATTAATTATGAATTATTTAAGAAATTTATAATGATGGGAACAAAAATTTATAATTGATTCGTCCCTTGTCGAAAAAATTGATTTTATTTTGTAAAGAAATATTTTAACCTTCTAAATATTCTAGCAAAAAATCATGAATAAATTAAACTTCTATATCACTTTTTTTAAACTTCGTGTATATTACAAGGTCAAAAAATGGAAGAATATCAAACTACAGGATTTGAATAGGATCATTTTTCAGACTTCACGAATATTACAGGATCAATTTGAATAATAATAATAATAATTCTATCAATCCTCTGTTTCTTGAAAATAATTTATTTTACATTACAGGTAATTTCTATCAAATCCTTTCCTAGCTAGGGTCACTATGAGAGCGGTGTTTTTCCCAAACTTGAATCTTGAGACCTAACAACATGTATTTATTGTGATTTTGCAAACATAAGGTCAAGTCAAAGAAACATAAACAACAAAGGGGTGAGTTTTGAAAACTTTTAATAGAATAAATATCTGAGAACACGCAAAATTATCAAGTAAGCACTATATCATAACAAATTACATTTATAATAAATTAATAAGCATAAGTAATGTTACAAATAATGAACAAGACCCAACAAGTTAAGTTACCATTGAAGAATTATATGCATGTTCCTAGACTCTTAAGCATCTCTTCTCTCCTTGTTACTATTCTACTATAAAGTGCTCAATTGTCGTATATGATACTTATCTCTAGTGATACTATATCATACCAAATCTATATATGTGTCATATATAGATTTATTTTCTCGAGATATCATAACATTTAATCTTTCCCCTCGTTGGCATAAGATACTCCTTAAGAATACCATCTGCAACATAAGTTGTAACCATCACTATTTCATCATGCAATGAGGTAATTTTCGATGTCCACATAGGCACATCAACATAGTAACATCAATACTTGTAAAATCAAACAATTTGATACGCTTTATCAATATATGAATTTATATTTCATAACACTTGGTATAAAAAGCATATGATATTCGAACATTATCGAATACATAGTGACACAATTTCAATCAACAAAATCAACCTGTAAGTTAATCAAAACAATTCAATGACAAAATAGCCGCTAATTCACAACAATATCAATTACGCATAATCTAAATAAGTCAATAACTTAATGATGTTTCTAATTCTTATTTTATCTCACAATTTTACATTTGCATATTAGTTTTACTATCACTCAAAGGGCTACGGTCCTTGACATCCTCAAATGAACTTTTGAAAAATACGGCTTTTTATATTGTTCGTTTGGATTGACTTATTTTTTAAATTATGAAAAATAATTTATACAAATAAACAAGTTTTTATGCTAATTCATAAGTTTCTTATTAACGAAAATTGTACCATCATAAACTGTTTATTTGCATAATCTGTTTTGCATAAGCTCAGAAATAAGTCAATCCAAACGGGATATATGACAAATTTGTTTTTTTAACTTAAACTATGAATGACAAATTTAGATTTTATTTTTGTCAAAAATATCAATGATATGGTCTTAAAATTATTTGTGTCATAATATTGTAGTGAAATTTACTTTATTTAAATACACTTTTTATCCCTTGTTTTTTAAAAATTATATTTTTACCCTAATTTTACTTTTTTTGAATTTTCTAACATATCCCACTTTTGGGTTATTTTTGCCGATGTAACATATTAATTAATGACATTGCATGATTTACCGGACCTTTTTCCTGCACGCGTGAGTTTCATTTGAGGTGATGATTGACACTTCATCTAAATAAAAAAGCGAAAAGATTATTATAAAATAGAGTAAAGGCCGAATTTGCTCTTTTACAATTTTCTCACAATCAAATTTAATACAAAAAAATAAAGTGTAAAATAATCCCTACTATTTTAATACCGAATATGAATTAGTCTTTACATTATTATAAATCAATGATATTCTTGTGAATTTAGCTCAGTTGGTAGAGATATTATATTTAAAATGTGTGATCTCTAACCACTAGGTTATTTGACCAAACCCCTCTAAAAAAAGGTTATTTGATAAAAGTCCTCCTTAAAAAAAAGGGTTATTTGACAAAAAAAATATAAATCAATGATAAATTTGTTTTTAACTTAAAATAAAGAGTAAATTACACTCCCCTCCCTTTAAAGATGGTTGAATTACACTCCCATCCCCTCTTATGTTAAAATTTACACTCCCCTTCCCTCTTATACAAAACATATTAGGAAATATTTCATTGCCCTCCCGTAATAGAAGCTTGAATTACATTCCCCTCCCCTCTTAAGTCAAAATCTACACTTTACTCCCACAATAATTTTTTATTTCTAATAATCTAGCTAAAAAAAAATCGAACACACTTCGAGAAAAATAGTATTGCGGGTCTATTTTATTATTATCAAAATTTGAATACATATTTTTCTCTATTTTTTATTTACAATTTTATTAACATATTGTTTACACTGAATTTTGGTAAACAACCGCTGATTTAAAAATATTTACTTGCAAGATCAACCAGTAAATCTTAAGGACTTATTTGTGTTTTGTTATTTTCCAGAAATTTGATGTTGTTCTTGGAGAACTTGATAAATAAAAGAAATTAAAAAGCAATCGAATTCAACCCAGTTTAACCCAATCGAAATCGGTGTAAATAAAGGTAAATGAATTGCTCAAAAGAGACAAGTCAATTGTAAATTGCAGAGACATTTAAGAAAATGAACTTAAATTGTATTGATTGAATGTAAGTTGGTACACATGTTCATACATTGCAACTTGTGATTCGTTTATATCTTCCATGCGGATAATTTGAGTGTAAATTTTTTGTATAATTGAATTGTGACCCTTTTTTCCTATGGAAAACTACTATTTATACATATAGAAATAACTGCCTACATTTGAATTTAAAACTATAACTGCAATAAAACTAACTACATTTATCCATTCGATTTAAATTTCGAATGTGTCTTGAAAATATCCGTTGCTTGACCCTATTTGATCCCCAACAAAACCGCCCTTCGATAACCTTCTGTCTCTCGAACTGAAACACACGTATTCGAGTATCTCCAGCGAATCCAACTTCAATAGAAACGAGAAGACAATTTCTTCGATGATAAGGTCAACCTATTTTGACTGCATTAAATGATAACCTTAAAAAAATATTGGCTAACACATATAGTTTTAAACCCTATTATAAAATATGAAACAACCAAAAATGAAATTAAAATATGTAAAAAATTACTAAAGACAATAGAGTATGGTTAAAAATTGTTATATATTATAAAAATATTTATTTATCTTAAAATATATTAAAGTTTATTGTATATTTAATTATTAAGGGTGAGAATTGTAATTCAAACATCTTATAGACGAGTGAAGTATAAATTTTACTTTTTAAATGAGGGGAATATATATTTTAACATAAAAGGGGAGTGTAATTCAAGCTTCTTTTAAAGGAGGGAAGTGTAATTTACTCTAAAATAAAATATCAATGACAAATTTAGATTTTATTTTTGTAACAAATATCAATGTACTTAAAATATATTTTCCAAAAATAGTGTGCAAAGATTTTTGGGTTACATAGTAAAAAACTAAAACCCTATTTAATGACCGCATCTGTTTCCGTACTTTAAAACAAAACACTGTCGCATCGCATGTAACACATCATCGAATCGCATCACAGGTTGCACTCTCTCTCTTCACTTCACACTCACTTTCTCTCTCTACATTCTCAACACCCTTCTCGCTTGATTCATTCATAGCCACATCAATTATCAACCACAATCATTCGATTTTCTCATCTGATAAATTCTTCAATCCAACCAACACAATGGTTAGTTTTTCTTTTTTTAATGAAAATAATTGTTTACCAATTTTTTATTTTTTAGATGAATTTGAGTTTATGATTTTACAATGAATTTTGGTTTTTTATTTGTAGAATTGTCAATGTGAATTTTATAGATGAATTTTCATAATTTTGTTTATTCCAATGATTATACGATGAATATTAAGAATATTGTTTTTAATTTTGTTGATGATAGTACGATGAATATTAAGAATCTTGTTTTTTTATTGACCCTTCTTTTGTTTTGGGTGAATTTTGTTAAAAAGTTGATTTTTTTTGTTTGGTTTTTGAAATTGGGGTTTTGGGAAAAGGTTGAATATGACTGAATTAGTTTTTTAAATTTTTTTTTATTGTTGTAATGTTGAATTTTGAGTTTATGCATCTCAAAGTGAATTAATTGATTGTAGCTTTTTTTTTTATTTTTAATATGAACGACCCTTTTGTTGTTTAGAGTGAATTTTGTTAAAAAGATGCTTTTTTGAATATGGGTTCTGGGAAAAGTTGAATATGAATGAATTAGTTTTGAATTAGGTAAATAATGTATGCATGATGAACTATTTTGGAAAAGGGGTTTTAAGTAGTGATAGTTTCTTGTTTGATTTTGAGATTTTTTTTATTTGTTTTGTTGTAGATTGTAGTATCACTTTATGTTAACGATTAAGGTTGAATTAAATTCGTTCTGAATTAGGGTAAATATAATGCACAATGATTAAGGGTTTTGGAAAGGGGTTTTAAGTAGTCGAAGTTTCTTGTTTGGTTTCGAGATCTTTTTGTTTTTTTTGAATCTGTTGTTATTCAAAACTAAGGACATTGGTTTGGATGAAATTTTAGATTAGGGACATTGATTTGATTGAAATTTTAGATTTTTTTAATAAGCCTGTAAATTGCAATGCTTCCATGGGGTTTTGTAGTGCATGATATGAATGTTGGTTGTTGAATTATCGATTTTTTTTTTTTTTTTGTAAAGCGGGTTATGACATGGTGCAATTGTTATTTTAGGTACTTTTAAAAGTGGTCATTCTTCTTCTTTACTCTTAACTATTTAAAAGAAGAAAAACATGGTAGGTTGATGGTTGTAGTTAAACTCATCCAAGGTTTTATGTTAACCGAAATTTCTCTATTAGAAACAACTTGATTTTACGTCTCTTTGTACTGTGAAGTTTGTTTGAAATTTGTTGAAATCTGAATGATTTGTCTAAAATTAGACCGCTCGATGTGTGTCAATGTCAGGTAACTATATCGAAAATGACAATATGTAAATGAAGATGCTTGTAGTAACTTTATCCAAAAAAAAGAAAGAAAAAAGATCCTGTAGTAAATGTCGAAATGTTAAACCTTATGTGTGGACTTCGTTAGAATTAAGTTAAATGCTCGTAATGATGATGTTCCAACATTTTTATTTGAATGTGAACGTGTTTCAAAATTGGTACTAGTTTAGAAGTTAAGTTAAATGTGGTTTGAGTGATTTAGTTTGTTTCTGAATCGTAGAATTATTCAAATAGTATAGTATTTGAACCTTATTGTAAGAAAGTCGAGATATTTGTTTTTGAATGTTGCCATGATAGCTATCTATGCACTGTGTTATAAATCACTTGTTTCAAACGTTTAAGTTGTTAGGTGAAAGACATGATTGGTTTTTTATCTAACTCATTGCTTCATGTTTGAATGCTTATTTGCAGAATGGAAATTTTCAAAACAATTATAGAGGTGGTTGGAATAATATGCCATTCAATGATTTCAGTCAGGAACAGTTTAACTACAATTACCAACATACACCGACGCCGCCATGTGTTGATAACAGGCAGTTAGCGCATCAAATGCCGACACCGTATGTTGATAGCAGGCAGTTAGCACATCAAATGCCGACGTCATATGTTGAAAACAGACAGTTACCACAACCAACGCCGACGCCATATGTTGATAGCAAGCCGTTACCACATCCAGCGTGGGAGCAAAATGTTGATAACAGGCAGCTACCA
Source organism: Medicago truncatula (assembly GCF_003473485.1). NCBI lineage: Eukaryota > Viridiplantae > Streptophyta > Magnoliopsida > Fabales > Fabaceae > Medicago > Medicago truncatula. The sequence goes on along the minus strand of NC_053047.1, from coordinate 12,342,897 downwards.
CATCAAATGTCGACACAATATGCTGATAACTGGCAGGTACCACATCAATTGCCGGTGCCATATGTTGATAAGAGGCAGTTGCCACCTCAAATGCCGGCACAATATTCTGATAACACACAATTATCACATCAACCGTCACTGCCATATGTTGATAACAGGCAGTTAGCATCTCAACCGCCAGCACCACAGGCCGATAACAGGCAGTTACCACATCAAACGCACGTGCCATATGTTGATATCAGGCAATTGCTCCATCAAATGCAGCCACAATATTCTGATAACACACAATTACCACATCAACCGTTGGTGCCATATGTTGATAGGCAGTTGCCACCTCAACCGCTAGCACAACATGCCGATAACAGGCAGTTACCACATCAACTGCTGCCGCCATATGCTGATAGCAGGCTGCTGCCACATCAAATACCGGTGCACTATGCTGATAACAGGTACTTACCACATCCAGCGCCGGCACACTATGCTGATAACAAGTACTTGACACATCAAACACCAGCACCCTATGCTGATAACAGGCCCTTGGCACATCAAACACTGGCACTGTATGCCGATAACAGTACCTTACCACATCAAATGCCGACACCTTATGCTGATAACAGACACGTGCGACATCATACACCAGAAGACTGTACTGATAAAATGTGCTTACCACAACAAACGCGAGAAAGTTTTGTTGATAAAAGTCCTGTACCACCTGAAAATCCAGAAGAATTTGCTGATAGTAAGTGCCACTTGTCAGAGCAATTGCTGGAAGACTATGCTGATGAGAGTCAGTTACCACAGAAAGCACCTGAAGACTATGCTGATAAGAAGTGCTTACCGCAACATGTACACTGTAAGATTTGTGGTTGTCGGATTCCTCACAAGTGTTTGGAACAACATAATAAAGGAAGGAGACATCAAAAGAACTTATCAGAACTACGTGAGCTACTAAAGAAACGGAAACGTGATAAAAGAAAGAATAAATGTGCAAAAGCTCTTGGTTTCAAGGTAGCAAATTTGAAAAACGAAGGTCATGGTTCCAAGCGCAAGATTGAAGGAGCAACAACAGGTAAGGGCATGAAGATCAATAATGGGAAAAAAAAGCCCGTGAAATCATCAAAACCCGGGGTCAATGCTCTGTCAAATTTTGCCAACTGTCTAGTTGAAATACCTGAGTCAGAATCACCACCAATTGGTTCCGAGGTATCCACATCTGTAGCAGCAGTTACAGAGACAGAAATGTCTGAAAGCAAAGTTCATAATGAGATTCAGAATCATGTTTTTGATTCAAATGATCAGCAACAATCAATCTCAATGGAATTGGACGACCTTGCTGGTTCTATAAATGACAACCAAACCGGACTTGTGAATTCTGATTCTGCAGCGATCGAAATATTTATAGAACCACTTGCATCCGCGCCACCAGATCCATCATTGTCAAGTTTTGAACCCCTAACTGAACATGGTCTACATACTGAAACTGAACCTCAAGTATCGGAAGCCGTAGTATGTTATGAGCGCCAACATCTTTCTGAGGAGATAAGTATTCCACTGCTACCATCAGGCTCAATGGAGATTGATACCGCTTCAGAGGCCAGTGATGAAACTGAAACTGAAGATGAAGATGAAAGCTCCCAATCTGAAGTTGAGATGGATGTTCTTGAAACTGAGTCAGGGTCAACTAAATTGCCTAAGGTAGTTCTGATTTCCAATGGAAGTATCAACCGATACTGTACTTTATTTCGGTAAAATATGTGCCTTTTTGTTGTCATCTACCTTTTATGAATCATTGCATTAAAACTTTACCAACTTGTTGCAGATACCTGTTTGTCTTACGTGTGGTGACGTAGGCTTTGAAGAGACGTTGGTATATTGCAACAAATGTGAAGAATGTGCTCTGCATAGGTACTTGTTACTTACTCTTTCCATCTACTTTATTTCTTTAGAATATTGAAACGATGCACATTGCTTTGCTTTAATACCCTGATCCTGTTTTGTTTCTTTCCCGTCCTAATTTGTTATATAAAGCAAAATAAGATTTTATTGTTTTCATCATCACACTCAAGTAGCAAATGCATCTATTATGTAAGAAGCACTGATACATGAGCAACTCATTTGGTCCCGCATTGTACTTGATACGCCATCGATACGTATCAGTGAAGTATCAAATGTCTTTTTAAAAAATCTCTATTCTGTTCCATATCTGCATCAGAAACACAGATTTTAAAATGCTATTTAATTTTTCCATCATATTTTTCTACACATGCAGATTTTACATTTTATAAAGTTGTAGTTTCACATTCTTAAATGCCATTTCACCTTATAAATTTCAACTTTCCCTTTTCAGGTATTGTTTAGACGGGCCTGTGATTTTTACGGATGAGGTTATTTGGTATTGTGAGGATTGTGAAGAAGAGGTAATAGACACAAATTGTACGGATCAAGATAGTTCAGATTCTTCCGATTCAGAAAGTGAAGTTGATTCTAGTGAGGAGGAATGTGTGGCCGATGTTCATCCACAGCCTATTGCTGCTCCAATCTGGAGGTAAAAAATTTGTTTTTTTTTTTTGTGATTTTTCTTGCCGTCTTTTATAATGAATTTTTTGGTAGCTGCTACAGCGGAAGCATTGTCTAAAATTGAATTTTCTGTCCAATAGGGGAAGTTTGAAGGTTTACCACAAAAGCGTAGATAAAGTCACAAGACTAATGGGACATTTGTCCACATTAGCATGCCCTAAAGTACTTGAAGAGGCAAGACATATCCCTGATGTGCTATATGGTGAATTGCTTCAAAGATCAGCTGTGTGGCCAGAGAGTTTCAAGAAATTTGGAACAAATAATATGAGCATCGGCCTTTATTTCTTTCCTCAGAATGAAAGGTGACATTTTACGCAAACTTGAGAACATGTTTGATTTGATACAAAGGATATGCACCGTCGGTGTGAACTAGACTTATATTGACATCCGATAAAACCTCTATTTTGTCACAACATTCCATTTTCATAACTGAATTTTAAAAAATGAATGGACGTCAGCGTAAATTAAGTTACACCGACAATTTTGCTCATATTGAAACTAGTATTGAATTAAATGCTAATGTCTTTTTGCAGAGTTGAGAGATATTTTGACCAACTAGTTCATGAAATGATTTCCAATGACCTGGCCATAAGAACTTTCATTGTAAAAGCCGAGCTTTTAATTTTCCCGTCAACTGTGCTCCCAAGCGAATTTAAGAGTGAGTTACATTACATTACATGTATGCTATTTTTTCATTTCAACTTCATTGTTTGTTAATTGTGTCTAAATTTTGAGTTACTCATTTTGCAGGATTTCAATCAAAGTATTATTTGTGGGGAGTTTTTAGAAGAAATCAATCACCATCCAAGAAAAGTGATGTTGGTTCTTCTGGAAAGGATGCTAGTGTCTTACCTGACAATAATCTTTTGAAATAGTTTTTATAGTAACAAGTTTTGTGAATAGTTTTTAGGGCATTTTTGTTTGTAGTAATCTGCATTTAACCATAGATTATGTATGCTTCCTTTTTGTTTTTGAAACAAGATTATGTATGCTTCCTATAGTTTTATTTATCACCTTTTTGTTTAATTCTTTGTTAGAAGTTATTAGTTAATGTTTTGTTTAAGTCTTTGTTAGAAGTTACTAGTTAATGCTTTTTGTGATAAGTATATTTTAAGATTTGTATGATAATTAATTAATTTTTTTTATTATCGGTTAAAGTATTTCAAAACAGTTCCCGTGAGCATAACTCAGTTGGTTAAGAAAACACTTGCGCATTTTGTGAAACCATTTTATTTAGGCATGTTGGACTAAAATATCTTTTAATAAGATTTGTATAAGTTTTCTTTCTCTCAAACTTGAACGAATGAGTAAATATTAATTTAATTACGGTCGGAAACACAGAGTAAGTAAGGTTTACCTTAAAATGAAGATAAAAAATCTCATTCTGCTAAATATTTCTAAAGGTATAGTTTTGAGAGTGAATCCAACATGTGATTCTTTGGGCAATGAATTGCAATGGACATCAAATTCATTCATATATTTGCATGATGTTACCTATTACTCAAAGTATCTATTTTATATATACTATAAAACATTATTATAAGTAATTAATTATTTTTTGATGAGAATAGATTATGTATGGCTCTTATAAATAATTTAAAATTGTTACTATCTCAAAATGATTTACCTTTTTTATATTTTTTTGTCCGATATACAACGATCAACCTAACAGTAACAACATTGTCAATTAAGCTATACCTTACTAATTTACATATTTTTATTTTTATTATAAAGTAACAAATGTTGCGTCTTTTAGCTTTTTTTTATGGCTCTGATTATATATTTTTCTTATAAGACAATCAAATAGTTTTAGCAAATAAGTATATCAAAATAAACTCTCTTTTAGTACTGAAATTATTTCTATTACAATGAGATTGTTCGTACTTCAATAAAATTTAATTATTTTTTAATAAAAAAATTTAAATAATGTTTTAAGAGGATAAAATTGGAAATACAACAATTTAATGAACATGTAATTGGGAGAAAAAGACATTACATCAAATTAGAAGGTACTTGATGGTCATGATCAAATTTTTATACTTGTGATACACATTCAAATTCTTTTGGACGAGGTGAACAACAATACAAAGATGAATGAAAAAATAAAAATCTTGTCTAATTTATAACCAAACTCATGCAGTAAGATTTTTTCTGAAGGAAACTCTCATGGTGAGTTATACTCGGGATATTTAATAAATTTTGAATGGAGACTAAATTTGATCCTTCATAATTTTCTCTGACATTTTTATAAAAATGACAAAACAAATCTTTACTTATCATAACAAATGGAATAATTCCTCCCAATATAAAAATGTCATGACTGAATTATTTTGTTGAATTTAAATCGATAAAAATTACAAAAAATCAAATTGAATATTTACTTATATACTCCACCATGTTACAATAAACGACCCAGTTTAACTATGTACACTATTTTTTTTGGTTACAAACTATGTACACTATTCATATTGTATATTTTAATCATATTTTTTCATTAATATATGAACGTATAAGAAATTATTTTTAAAAAGGTATATAAAAAGTTGTTGTCTAGATTAATATTTTTAAAAGGTCAAATATCATTTACGGGCCTTTAAGTTACATGATTATGACAAGTTAGTACTTTAATTTTTTTAGTTATAAATTGATCCTTTAAGTCATAAAATATTTGCACCATTATCCTAATTTCATCACACTCAATCAAAAAGTGTTTATGTGGATGTTTAATGTTAAGTTGGTTTGTCCAAATTCATTGCTCTCAAAACTAAAACTCATAGACATGTTATTCAGTCTTGATTCAAAACAAAATTGACAGATTACTTTTTATAATATTGTTGATCAATATTTCTATGTAAAATTAGGTTTGAAATTCAAAAACAAGAACAATAAAATGTGTATAAGTAATCATATTTAGCTGAAAGTATGGATAGTATGGATGACAGCGTAAATATTCTATGACTTAGGACCAATTTGTAACAAAAAATAATTTAAAGGATCAATTGGTAAAAAAAATTTAAATAACTAATTTGTTATAGAGTAGTGATATTTGAACAACTCATTTTAGACAACTTATGTGACAACTTGTTTTTTCTCTTTTTTTATTGGTCAAAAACAATGGATAGAGAGAAAAAGGAAGAGAGAGAATAAGAATATAATGTGAATATGAGATAGAAAGTTGTCAAAAAATTGTCACAAAATGGTTGTACAAATATCATTTCTCTTTGTTATAAGCATATAACTTCAAATATGACGAGGTATTTAGCCTTTTTAAAATACTCTATCCGTTTCAAAATGCGTGTCATTTTTAGCTCAAAAAAAATTGTTTCAAAATGATGTCACTTTACATTTCCAATACAACTTTAATTTTTTCTTCCAACTTTACCCTCAATAAATATTCTAACTTTTCTCTCACACAATTTTCAATACAACTTTAAATTTATCTTTTTTATTATAAAATAAAGACAGTTTAATAAAAGTGTTATGTCTAATAACTATTTTATTTTATTTTTTAATGTGTGTGCCAAAACTTTAAATTGACACTTGCTTTTGGAGGAAGTATAAACTTTGACACTCTAATGTTTTTCCCTTGCATACACTACTTTTAGTTTCACACATAGATGGATAGATTGTGTGCTTTAAGTGACACTTGTCTTCATGCAAAAATCATATCATCACCTCATCAACATACACGTTGCACAGTTTTTTCTTTCTTTCTGGTTTTAGTTAAAAATATATCTATGAATATCCAAAATTTTGATTTTAGTCCTTATAAAATTTTTCATCAACATTTTTAATCTTTATAAAATTTTTTCATCATCATTTTTAATCCCATCAAAAATTTCTGTCAACATTTTTTGTTTCTAAAATACTTAAAGAAAATGTGACCGAAATTAAAAAATATAATTTTATTTTATAGGGACTAAAAACAAAATTCTTAATTAACCCAAACTATATCTATATACTTAACACATATGCGTTAGTATAAATATAAGTTATTGTCTTTCTCTTCACACTTTCACTCTTCATACTCTTCCTTCATTCTCAACAAATCTTCGCCGCTTCAGAGCAATATCAACATTACGTAATGGTTAGTTTTTGTTCTCTGTTTAGAGCTGAGTTTGTTTGAGTTTATGCATGCATGTCTAACTCAAATTATAGATTATACAATTTTTGTTGTTATTCAAAACTAAGGAGTTTATAGATTGTTGTTTCTTTGTGTTAAACATAGTCATATGAGTTTATCCTATGAATCATGGATAGAAACATGGACACCTAATACGACACAGACACCGACACGCCCACACATATAATAATTTGAGAAAATCACATGAATCAGTGTAATTATATATGTCGGTGTCATACATTGATGCGTACCTGACACCGGGACACGCCTAATCTATCATGATAAACTTACATAAACTATTTCTATAACAAATGATAAAATTAAATTAAATTAAATTGTTTTTGTATATGCTATAAGCTGTTTTCATAAGCTATATTGGAGAAGTGACTCAAATAAGTTGAGAAAACTAATGTAAGTTGTCATAAGCTCTCACAAGACTTATGTCAAACAACCCTATATGACTTTTTTTCTTTTTCTTTTTTGTCTTGAGTGATTTTTGTTAAAAATATGCTTTTTTTGAATTGGGGTTTTGGGAAAAGGGTTTCTATTTAGTGAATGTTTCTTGTTTGGTTTTGAAATCTTTTTTTGAGTAAACCATCAAATTCGTCTATGAATGTGAATGGTCGGATTATTCAAATGGTTTAGTATTTGAACCTTATTGCAACAAAGTAGGTAGTTATTTCTGAATGTTGCGTCGATATAAATCTATGCACTTTGTCATGAACCAATTGTTTCGAATGCATAAGTTGTTAGTTAAAAGTTATGATTGGTATTATATTTAACACTGACTGCTTCATGTTTCAATGTGTATTTGCAGAATAGAAATTTTCAAAACTATTATAGAGGTGGTTGGAATGATATGCCATTCGATGATTTTAGTTGGAGACAGTTCAACTACAATTACCAAATTCCTCATGACAGGGGTCACCACTATGCTGATGACACGTACTTACCACATCGGATGCCGGCGCACTATGCTGATGACATGCACTCAACACATCAAATTCTGGAACACTATGATGATATGAGATTTCTACCACATCGAATTCCGGATCACTATGATGATAAGAGGATTCTACGACATCGAAGTCCGGATCACTATGATGATACGAGGTTTCAACCACATCAAATTCCGGATTACTATGATGATACGAGGTTTGTACCACATCGAAGTTCGGATCACTATGATGATACGAGGTTTCAACCACATCGAATTCCGGATCACTATGATGATATGAGGTTTCAACCACATCGAAGTCCGGATCACTATGATGATACGAGGTTTCAACCACAACCACATCGAAGTCCGGATCACTATGATGATACTAGGTTTTTACCACATCGAAGTCCGGATCACTACGATGATACGAGGTTTCTGCCACATCGAAGTCCGGATCACTATGATGATACAAGGTTTTTACCACATCAAACGCCGCCATACTATCCTGATAACCGACACTTAACACATCAAAGGCCAAAACACTATGCTGATAAGAGGCCTTTACCACATCAAACACCCAAACAATTTGCTGCTAAAAGGAACTTACCACATCAGAGGCCGAAAGACTGTGCTAATAAGAGGCACTTACCACATCCATTGCCAGAAGGCAATACTGATAAGAGGCCTGCACTACCTCAAACGCCCGAAGACTTTAATTATAAAAGGATCTTACGACATCAAAAGCTAGAAGATTATGCTGATAAAATGCATTCACCACAACAAAAGCCGGAAAACTTTGCTGATAAGAGGCACACACGACAAAAAATGCCCGAAGACTTTGCTGATAAAAGGATCTTACCACATCAAAAGACGGAAGACTTTGCTGATAAAAGGGACTCACAGCATCAAAATTCGGAAGATACATGTTCCGGTCTTGATGCAATAGCAAGAGCACCACCACAAGATCCTATGATTTCCCAAAGTGACTTACGGACCAAAGAAGATGAAGGGAAAGAACACCGTGAGGTTCAGAATTGTGGTATGGAAGAATGTGCTGAGAAAGCGTGCTCGCCAAAGAGACCGGAACAACATATTATGGTTTCTCACAAGCGTTTGGAAGAGCATCATAACGGAAAGAGACATCGAAGAATGTTACGTGATATATCAAAGAAACAAAAAACTTCAAATGGAGAAGAGAGTAGACATATTCAAAATTCTCAAATGAATCCAGTAGTTCAAACACCTGACTTACCACACCAAACACCTCAAAACTATGCTGACATGAAGTGCTTACCACATCAAACGCTGGAACCAACTATTCCTGTTGTAACCACCGTTGAACTTGTACATTGTGAAACTTGCGATGTTACTGTTCCTGTCAAGTGTTTGGAAAAGCATAATGGTGGAAAGAAACATCGAAGAATGTTATCAAAACCATGTGAGCAATCAACGAATGATGGGAGTCCGGTTGAAAATATGAGTCATGAAGCTCCTAGATTCAGGTACAAGGAAGTTCCAGCTGAAGGTTCTAAAAGGAAAGTCAGAGATAACACTGATGCAAAAGGTCATGTTTTCAAGCGCGAGGTTGAAGAAAAAACAGGAGGTAAGTACATGAAGATGAATAATGGGATAAGAAGGCTCGCGAAATCATCAAAACCCGAGGTCAATGATATGTTATATTCAGCCGAATCTTTAGTCCAAATAACACCATCAGAGTATGTGGCTTCTCCTAAAATGGCATCAATCCCCGCTGAAGGATCTCTAGTACCTGTGCCTTCTCTGGTATTCACACCAGCAGCAGCTGAATTAAGTTTTGAACCGTCAATTCAGATCGATTCACAGACAGAAGTAGCAGAAGGCAAAGAACATCATGAGGTTCAGCATTATGGCGTGGAAACAAATGATCAGCCACACTCAATTTCGATGGAGTTTCATGCCCCTGCAGGTTCTGATTCTGGTGCAATAGTAATAGCACCACCACAAGCTCCCATTGCTTCTCAGGTATCCGCACCAATAGCAACATTTAAATCAAGTTTTGAATCTGAAAATCATCAAGTTATACAGACAGAAACGTCAAAAAGTAAAGTTCATAATGAAATTCAGAATCATACTGTTGATTCAAATGATCACCAACGAACAATCTCAATGGAGTTGCATGACCTTGCTGGTTCTATGACTAACAACCAAACTGATGGTGTAAATTCTGATTCTGTAGCAATAGTTGTTGAACCACTTGCATCTGCACTGCCAGACGCAGTAGGGCCAAATTTTGAACCGCTAACCGAACATGGTCTACATACTGAAACAGAACCTGAATTATCGGAAGCGGTGGTATATTACGAGAGCCAGAATCTTATTGAAGGAACAAATATTGACTTTCCACAATCAGATTCAATGAAGATTGATGGCGATTCAGAGGTCCGTACTAAAACCAAAACTGCTGATGGAAGTTCGCAAGTTGAGGAGGAGATGGATGTTCTCTCCGATGATTTGGGGAAAGTTCAGTTGCCTCAGGTTTTTCTTAATTCTCGATTCTCAATAAAGTATCAAACAATACTGCGTTTTTTTCCGTAAAATGTGTTTTTTTTTTGGAGTTTCAGGTTTCTGTTTGTCTTAAATGTGGTGATGAAGGCTTTGAAGAAACGTTGGTATATTGTAAGAAATGTGAAGATTGTGCACTGCATAGGTACTTGTTACTTACTCTTTTAATCTACTCTCTTGCATGTACTTGTTGCAAATTCTGATCCCTGTTTTCTTTCTTTTCTATCATAATTTTTTGTTAGATTAAGCAGAAATAAGCTTTTATTATTCGACCAACTTTTATTACCATATCATATGGATATCCTTTCAAATTTCTATTTACTTCGACATATTATTGTTTTTTGAATCGGCAAATATTATTAACGCCGACCGCGCAAGATGCGAGGGACGGACGGAAGAAAGATACAAAGACGGGCTGCAAAACCCGAAGCACCACATCCCATAACTAACACAAAAACTATAACCGCCCATAAAACAGAAAAAGTGACAGTAATAAGTTATGTGTTTGTAATCTGATGCAATTTGGCACCGAAATACAAGCCATAGCTCTAACTAACCACAAGACACCCCAACCACAACAAGGATCTCAAAGAATCCGCAAGCACCCGAAGGAACAGCCTGGAGCAGCACAGAAAAACAAAACTAACAGCAGCAGGCCTAACTGAAGCGCCTTAGCAGCCAGACACAAACAGCAGCAGCAGAAAGCAGATGCTGGTAGCAGTTCCGCCAATGCTAAACCAGACACAGCCCCACTCCTAATAACCAAACAGACCCAACAGTTCTTAAACTAGCCGCAATAGACAATACTTTGGGCTCCAAAACCATTCATAGTACATACACGGGGGCATAGAAATTCTGTCCAAAGACCAACGCCACGACCAAACCTTAATCTCCTCCACAATTTCTTCCACATCCGGATTCCGGCCATTAAAAACTCTATCATTCCTTGCCTTCCACAACCCCCACACCGTTGCGTGCCAAATAAGTCGAAGCCCCTTACAGATTCTCTTATCCCTCTCTACACCACTCCAACACTCCCAAAGGGTGAACAAGCTAAACGGAATAACGATCACACTCTCCCACCAACACATGATACCTTGCCACACTCTCAACGCGACATCACAATGAAGGAACAAATTAGATGACGATTCATCGAACCTTTCACAAAAAGCACAATGACGTAGAGCCTCCTCCGGTAAGACGTTCCTACCGCAAGATTGGCCCGCGTAGGAATTCTATCATATTTACTTTGACATTGAATTATGAAGATGTAAATAAGGGTATTATATAATCTAAAACATGATTTAGATGCATATTATTACTGTATTGTAATATATTGTATGTCCGTCTTTCCGATGTGTCTCTTCTATAAGAGAAAACTGCCGTATGAATGCCACTATTCTCTTCGTTTGTATTAATAATACCATGAACTTCCATTTCTTCATCAGAAGCATAGCATGCTATTTTTATCCATCATACTTTACTAAACACAGCTTTTGCATTTTTAACACAGATACGTACTCTAGACACAACATGACACGGATAATAATTTGAGAAAATAAAATATATGAATGTAACCATACGTGTCGGTGGTGTGTTTTGGTGCTGCATAGTTACATATCATTTGGACTTATACACCTCATCACCCCCTTTTCAGGTATTGTTTAGACGGGCCTGTGATTTTTACAGAAGAGGTTATTTGGTTTTGTGAAGATTGCAAAGTGGTAGACACAGAGAGTTCTGAAAAAGGCGAAGTTGATTCCAGTGAGGACTTTGTGACTGTTGCTGATCCAATCTCAGCATTGGCCTTTATTTCTTTCCTCGGAATGAAAGGTAAATTTTGCAAATATAAGAGTGAGTTACATATATATGCTACTTCTTCATTTAAACTTTATTGTTTGTTAATTGTGTCTAAATTTTTGAGTTACTAATTTTGTAGGATTTCAATCAAAGTATTACTTGTGGGGTGTTTTTTAAAAGAAAGCAAGAAAAAAGCACCATCAAAGATGCATGATAAGTAGTTTTTGTATAATTTTGTTTCAATGCTTAGTGTACTAATATGTAAATAATCATAGTTTTAATTTTCCTCTATTTTTTTATTTTAAAAAACTAATCTTCATTAAAAGCTTATTTTGTGGTAGCTGAGATAACACAAAATAGGAATCAATACACGTTGGTGATCCACGTAGAAATGATAAACGCCACTTTAGCAATCCGTGTGCTGCTTGTAAGTTTCTACGATAGTCGTCGATCAAGGATAAATCTACTGTCTTAAGAAGATGACACTTCAGCGATCCGGTGATACATGGATCTAACGACTTCTTATTTAAATGTAACTATTCACCTCGCCGTCTTCACAATTTAGTTCAATTTAAATTAATTTCCTCAAATCATTTCAATCATGGATCGCGCAATCACATTGATTTCTAATCAATAACGTGAATACCACAACCTGATGAACCTTCCGTTTGCACGTGTTCGGCTTCTGATGCCGAGTATCTAACTCCGATCTCGTAGATGTGTGATCCGGTCCGGGAAGCATGAGCACCGGTGGTGGAAGAGGTCGCTTTCATTCTCATACTTTAGGGGAAACTCATCTCTTCAACCTTTGATTTTAGAGAGAGGAAGGAGTGTACGGCTCGTCTCACTTCGCCGTCACCGAGTCCAGTCTTCATCGTCCCGCTTGGTAATATTTAATTTCAGTTTTAATTTTCAAGCGTCGGGTTCAGATCTAGGTTTTAATTACTTTTGATTTGATTTGAATTTTTTTGATAGTTTGATTTTTAATTACTTTTGATTGAGTTTTTTAATTACGTTAGAATTTTTTTAATAATATCCAAAATTACAATAATCATTTGAGAAAAATAATATCAGAATTAACAAGACAAGGAGAACATGAAGTTCATGTAATTACAAACCAACCTGTAGCGAAGGCACTCTGACGAGTCTCATGTCTCATACTGGATGAGAGCTTGAAAGCCTACACAATTTATCAAATATAATGATAAACTAAACTTTGAAATTTCAATCTCCACTTGCTGATTCAATCGGTTGGATCTTGTATGTAAGCTTTGAAATTAAACTTTTCAATTGTTTTTTCTTTCAATTGATACCCAGTTGGCTACGTGAATTATTCTATAGGTTTTCAATTGAATTATCCTCCAGCATCATTGAGAACAGCCTGTTGCGCCATTCTGCTTCACGTTGTTTCTCTCTTCTCGCAATTCATTGAACCTATTTCTTCAATTTGAGGTTGCAGCCGCGCTAATGCCTTTGAGCATTACTGAGGCTGAGTCACGCGTTAATCATACCAAGAAACGATATGGTGAATTGCAGTCAGACATTTGATGGCATACACGTGCCCCTGGCCTTGTGTGTCTGACACCGTACCTTCAGCAGTTGCACAATAAGTGCCTTCAACAACTGTGCAGACAACTTCAGTAACAACTAATTCATTTGCAACAACTTTAGCGAGTCAGAATGTGATTGATGACATACCTCTCCCTACTCCATGCAGTAAAGGGGATGCTTTTAGCATCCGAATTTGCCAGGACGAGTACCATAGGGGAATAGAAGAATGCAGGAATGCGTTAAGGGCTCGCTTGACTCTTAACAAGGGGGATAAGCCGTACTCTGCAAGTGATTTAAGTACCAAAATAGGAAAGCATTGGAAAACATCGGCGGTCTGGAAAATGGTGCCTCTCGACAAAGGTTACTATGACTTTCACTTTGACACGGCGGATGATCTACGAAAAATATGGGCAGCAGGTACAATCAATCTCAAGCCGGGTTTGTTGAGATTATCGCAGTGGACCAAAGATTTCAAATACCTTTCTCATAACAGACACATGTATCGCTTTGGATTTTTTTTATTGAGTTACCGCAAGAGTATTGGCGGGAGAGAACCTTGAAGGAGATCACAAGTGCGGTTGGCACCCCAAATCCCCAATTGACATTGATGGACCGACACGAAACCACACTTTTGGGCACTATGCAAGAATTTTAGTTCACATCGATCTTTCAAAGAGAGCATATGATGAAATTCTTCTTGAGAGAGAAAGCTTTGCTTTCAAAGTGGAGGTCAAATATGAGAGGGGACCGTTATTTTGCCATCACTGTTACTCTATTGGGCACTGTGTCTCCACTTGTCGTTGGCTACATCCGCAACCAACAAAGGACAAGAATGATCTAGGGAAACAAACTATTATTGCCGAGACAGCTCCTCCTAAACCATCTCGGCAGAACAATGATGTGTGAGCTTCCATTTCGGCCAATGGAAGCGCTTGGACGTGGGTTCCGGTTCTGGTTGCTTCAACAGTTGCTACCACCAGGAGAATACCAGTTTCTGCTACTCCTACATCGTTAGCTTTGACTACACTGGACATTCCTGCTCTTTCCCCTACCTTGAATGCTAAGTCACAGTTGGGGCCGGTTTCTATTGTTATATCAACAATTGCTACTTCTCAGACGGACGTGGGCATGTCGTCTTTGTCGTCAAACTCTTTCAGCTTTCCATTACATAATGCGTTTGACAAAATTTCTCATGAGGAGTTGCCACATGTTACACCAGTGTTAGAGGTTGTTTCCCCTGTTGTGCACGATGATGTGCATTCTGAGAGAGTGGAGCAGTTGCATCAGTCATCGCGGGAGGAGTTGGAGAACCCCACGGTGGACGATGCTGCTGTTACACTTTTTAATGATGTGGAACACAACCATTCGATCCCGCGGAAGCTGGTGGAGAGTCTCAATGGTTCCCATGAGCGTGTATCACACTCATCCCCTGTTGAGCATATTGAGGTGCATGAGGTTTTTGTAGAATCGGGTCAGGTTCAGACTAATGGTGCTGCTCAAGGAAATCCTGGCCATGCTGCTTGTGGGGGCCTTTACAGGAATACCAATTTAGTTTTCCTTGGTGGCTTTGCTATCAATCTTGGTATCACTTCTGCTTTATGCTTAGAGATCATTGGTGCAATGGTGGCTATAGAAATAGCCTATCAGAAAGGTTGGTTTTCCCTATGGTTGGAAACAGACTCAATGGTTGTTTTCTTAGCTTTCAAGTCTTCTAAGGTTGTCCCTTGGCATCTTCTCAATAGATGGAACAACTTTCTGCACCTGCTATCCTCAATGAATTTCCATGTTTCTAGATCTACAGGGAGGGAATTAAGTGTGCAGACTCTCTTGCTAATTTTGGATTAACTATTGATACTCATGTTTGGTTTTCTCAACCACCTTCTATTATTAGGGCATACTTAGTTACTAATAAGCTAGGTTTACCTAATTTTAGGGTTTCTTAACCTTTGAGGGTTTTGGTTTTTGTGCCCTCTTTTTTTTTCTTCTCATTGTACATTCTTCTTTCTTATCAATATATTATGGGATTACAGCTTCGGCTGTAATTTCCTTTACCTTAAAAAAATGGTATATATTATTCAATTAAAGAAAAACCAAAATAAAACCAAACGTGACTTCCTGTCCTTTACTTTGATCCACTGTAATTAGTACTCGATGAGTGGAAAATTGGACATAAAATTTCTCCCCCTTGAATGAAACATACCAAAAATTACGTAAGTTACGTAAACTGCAATTTCTTAACATCAATCGGAATGAATAGTGCTTTCCAATTACCAAAAATATACTGTCCAACATCAAGTTAAAAAAAGAGTAGTCAACTTGCATAATAGATCAATAAATAATCTATTTATACTTTATGCTTGGTTGAACATTTGTGCAAAATTGTATAGCATTAACAACAGAAGGAACATCTTGCATTTGAAGAAGTGTTTGCAAGAATGATAAAACAATTCATCTGTGAGTTCTAAGAGTCTACAAAAAACCAAAAGATTCATTTAAAGGAATGAAAGAAAACCTGATTTTTGGGACGCATCATCATAAGCTTTGTTATGACTCCAAAAGGACGAAATAGCTGGAGCAAATCATTCCGCAACAAGAATAATATTGTTGAATAATTTTTTAGGTTAACCAGTCTACTAATCATTTTTGTTTCTCATTTATGATGAATAAGATGGTTAGTGACCAAAAAGAAATTATATATATATAAATACACACATATATGTGTGTGTGTGTGAGTGTGTATATATATAACTGGTACAAGTGCATATCATTGACATTCATGCGACGTGCATGAATTCGTGCAATTCTATGTCATTAATATGAATGTACGATTTATATTATAAAAATTGGCAAACAAGAGGATTAATGAATTTTTTAAATGTATCAAGGACACATGATTGCACCAATTTATGCAAATTTAACATGATTTAAAATCATCTATGACCCATCACAAGTTATAATACATACGAATTACTGGTTTGCAAAATATTTTTGATCGAATCAAACTTCAAACTATGTCAACATAATATAATATACCGACATGATTTTGCACCTCTTTTTTTATAAATATGGCAATTAATAACGAAGGGAACAAGCAACTTTTGAAGTTAGTACTATCCCTCTAAGTTTTATATACCCACATTAAATCCTGCATAAATTGTTAAAATTAATATCATAAATAAGAAATATGGAGCCAGTTACAATATCAATAAGGATCTTAACTAGCTTCGTCCTTTCGCCGACAACAGTAAATATAACAAAAGAAACACAAAATCGAACCATATTCGGGTTAATCAAGTGAATCCATGAAATTATCATATTAAAAAACCACAAACATAAAGAGAGATGGGTAAGACCTTTGAAGGTTCAACCATTTCAAATTACATGTAAATAAACTCTAGGTCAGAATTCCTTCAACATCTCTCAGCTTATCAAAAGATTGACAAACAAAAATTAATAAGTTAGTGATTATGTTAATTATGAAAGGATGAACCCTAAAACTCCTTCGAAGTTCCTCAGCTCATTAATCGAGTTGGATGAGTGGTGAAATTGACAAAAAAACAGAGAACCGCCGTGATTTTGGCAATAGCTACACTCTGTAGCTTCACAAAATTGCGGTGGCTCACCATAATTTTTCAATCTTACTGTTCGTCCAAGTATCAAAGATGGTATCATTAATGGTCAAACCTTATAATTAACTAATAACAATTTGTCCTAACATACAAATGTTTACGATGAAACTCAACAACACAATTCCAACATCAAAAAAAAAAAAAAAAAAAAAACATATGTATCATACCAATTAGTCTTCAAAATCCAATTTATAGAAAATCAATATTCAATTATATAAAATATAATTATATACTTTTTAAAAAATTAAATATATTCAACTGTATAAAATCTCTATGCTTCTCAAACAAAGTGGTAATCGAATAAAAATTCAAAATTTATGTGCTTTTCAATTGAAGTCGAGAAAACTCAGATACCAATTTGAAAAATTAATCTGTAAGTGATGAAAAATTTGACACACAGCAAAAGATGGTCTCTAATTTGTAAAAAAAAGACATAAAATTTATCAGAAAGGTTGTATCTCAAAACTTAGTACAAAATGGCACAATGGAAGAGAGTGATTGCCTGATGGGAGAGAGAGAGGGATTGACTGATGAGAGTGAGAGATTTCCTGATGTGAGAGAGAGAGAGTGATTGCCTGATGAGAGGGAGAGGGATTTGCCTGAGAGGGGAGAGAGAGAGAGAGAGAGAGAGAGAGAGAGAGAGAGAGAGAGAGAGAGAAAGGGATTGCCCTATGTTTATTCTTGGTGGGACAATTACAGCGGGTAGTCAACTCCCTATCAACTATAAATGTCTCTACCAACTGAGTTAAACTCACATGACATGTTTTATTTTTTATTTATAAATTACATTTATAGTTGATAGGGAGTTAACTACCCGCAATAATTGTCCCACCAAGAATATACATAGGGCAATCCCTCTTTCTCTCCTCAGGGAAATCCCTCTCCCTCTCATAAGGAAATCCCTCTCTCTCTCTCTCTCACATCAGGCAATCTCTCTCTCTCTCTCTCTCTCTCTCTCATCAGTCAATCCTTCTCTCTCACATCAGACAATCCCTCTCTCTCCCATCTGGAAACCACTCTCTCTCATTGTGCCATTTTGTACTAAGTTCTAAGATACCACCTTTCTGATAAATTTTGTGCATTTTTTTTTTACAAATTAGAGATCCCCTTTTGCTGTGTGTCAAATTTTTTCACCACTTATAGATTAATTTTTCAAATTGGTATCTGAGTTTCTCGAGTTTAATTGAAAAGCACATAAAGTTTGAATTTTTATTCGATTACCACTTTTTTGAGAAGCCTAATGATTTTATACATTTGAATATATTAATTTTTTAAAAAAAGTATATAATTATATTCTTTTTTTTTGGTACAAAAGAGGGCCAACGGCCCCGTATATAATTATATTTTATATAATTGAATATTGATTTTCTGTAAATTGGATTTTGAAGATTAATTGGTATGATACATGTTTCCTTTTTTTAATTTGTGTTTTGATGTTGGAATTATGTTGTTGAGTTTCATTGTAAGCATTTGTATATTAGGTCAAATTATTATTAGTTAATTATAGGGTTTGACCATTAATGATACCATCTTTTCTCATTTGGATGAACAATGAGATTGAAAAATTATGCTGAGCCACCGTAATTTTGTGAAGTTACAAAGTGTAGCTATCGCCAAAATCATGGTGGTCCTCTGTTTGTTTTGTCAATTTCACCGCTCAACCAACTCGATTAATGAGCTGAGGAACATCGAAGGAGTTTTAGGGTTCATCCTTTCATAATCACTAACTTATTAATTTTTGTCTGTCAATATTTTGATGAGCTGAGAGATGTAGGAATTCTGACCTAGAGTTTTTTCTACAGGTAATTTGAAATGGTTGAACCTTGAAAGGTCATTCACGCTCGAAATGTTGGACCTGAGATAGCTAAAGTCAAATCTCTTACCCATCTCTCTTTATGTTTGTTGTTTTTTAATATGATAATGTCATGAATTCAATTGATTAACCCGAATATGGTTCGATTTTGTGTTTTTTTTGTTATATTTACTCTTGTTAGCGAAAGGACGAAGCCAATCCTTATTGATATTGTAATCAGCTCCATATTTCTTATTTATGAGACTAATTGTAACAGTTTATGCAGGATCTAATGTGGGTATATAAAACTTAGAGGGTTAGTATTAACTTTAAAAGTTGCTTTTTCTCTAAGTTATTAATTGCCATATTTATAAAACAAAGCTGCAAAATCATGTATATTTATATTCTGTTGACATAGTTTGAAGTTTGATTCAATCAAAAATATTTTGCAAGCCATTAATTCGTATGTATTATATCTTGTGATGAGTCATAGATGATTTTAAATCATGCGATATTTTCATAAATTGGTGCAATCATCTGTCCTTGATATGAATGTACATTTAAAAAATTTCGTCAATCTTCCTATTCTCCCTTTTGTTTGCCAAGTTTTATAATACAAATTGAAAAATATTACATCGTACATTCATATTAATGACATAGAATTGCACCAATTCATGCACGTCGCATGAATGTCACTGATATGCATATACTTCTCTGTTTTCTTTCTTTCTCTAACACACACACACACACATTCACAGATAGACACACACACACACATACACACACACACACAAATGCTTAGTTGACTAGTTAACCTAAAAAATTATTCGACAATATTATTCTTATTGCAGAATGATTTGCTCCAGCTATTTTTTTCCTTTTGGAGTCATAACAAAGCTTATGATGTTGCGTCCCAAAAATCAGGTTTTCTTGTGCATATAATTTTGCACAAATGCTCAACCAAGCATAAGGTATACATAGATTATTTATTTCTCATGTTTGCAAGTTGACTACTCTTTTGTTAACTTCATGTTGAGCTGTATATTTTTGGTAAGCACTATTTATTCCGATTGATGTTAAGAAATTGCAGTTTACGTAACTTACGTAATAATTTTCGGTATGTTTCATTCAAGGGGAAGAAATCTTTATGTCCAATTTTCCTCTCATCGAGTACTAATGACAGTGAATCAAAGTTGTGGTTGGTTTTATTTTGTTTTTTTTTATTGAATAATATATAACTTTTTCTATTGTGAAAAAAGAGGAGAATCAATTAGCCTTTTGCTATTGGCATTTCTGTTTTATTTTTTATTTTTTTATGTTATGTTATTTAATTATTTTACTTTTTATGTTTTTATATTACTTCCCATTAAATGTTTTATCGTCAAATTTTGTTTCTCTATATCATATACTTCTCTATTTATTTTCTTTTCTTTCTATCTAACTTATTTTAAAACATCAATATTTTTTCATCCTAAACAGGAAAAATTTATTTTTGAAACATTATTTTTTTCTTTTCTTTAAATTATAACAGGAAAAACGATGAAACAAGTTATTTTACATGAATGAATTTTTTTTCTTGGTATTTAATGTTTCATAAAATGGTTCCCTCTTCTCAACAGTAGGTGGGGGAAATGAATGTCGTTGCTTTTGATTTGTGCAAAATGTCATGTGGAAAATCAGTCACAAATATCATGTCAGTTTTTAAGAATCAAGAATAAACCTTTCAATAAGATTTTGACGAAAAACACGGGTGAATGGCCAATAGTACTATTTTTTCTTTGACAAATCATGATGAGCTCTTTTGTGACATCAAGAATAAACTTCATGTTCTACTTGTCTTGTTAATTTTTATATTACTTTTTGATGATTATAGATAAAGATGATCAACAAGTCTCTTTCTCATTTATCCTTGACAACAAAGAATCTTGTATGGCTGCAATCTATGCTTCCACCAGTAACTTGAGGAGGTAGGAATTATGGGATAAACTAACATATCTGCAACACCAACACAATAAATCATGGAGCTTCATAGGTGATTTCAATACTATTATTGGAGCACATGAGCATAAATGATCTCTCTCTCCGGCCAGACCCTTATGATAGATTTTCAGAATTGGTCATATACTAATGAATTAATTCACATTCCAACCAAAGGTGCGGAATTCACTTGGAATAATAGAATATCTGGGCATAGACATACAAAGAGAAGACTCGACAGAACTATTTGTAACCAGATGTGGATTGATTCATGTTCAACTTTATCTTGTACTACTCTGGTGAACACTTGTTCGATTTCGCATCCGATTCTTGATTATATTTATATTATCAAGAAAAAATTTGAGATATATGATGATATATTTGAGCCAAAAGAGAAATGATTTGTGAGAAGTGTGGGCCATATGATCAAAATGTTAACTATTAATACATTATACTACTAAAAAAAAGTTTCTAAATTTTAAGTAGGCACATGCCCGCACATCCCACAATAAGAGATTTAGAGATACTTGTGAAATTTAAGACATACTTCATACTTGTATGAAATGAAATATCAATATTTTTAGTTGAATGTGAATGCTTTGATGAATTGTCTAAGACAAATTGAAATATTGTATTGTTTTTTATTCTTTTTAATTGTCGTGTTCTATCACCTTTAAGAGGCCATTGTTATTCTTTATTGAATTCTGTGTAATGGAATGGGAGACTTAGATCTGTGTTAGTGTCAAGTTTACTGTATAAAAAAGGTGGCATTTTGGGTGCACAAATACTATATTTGTGCACCATACACAAGTTTTTTTTTGTGCCATTAGATTAAATGAAGTATTCATTATTATCATAGTCCCTCAGTATCAAATCTCCCTCACTTTCTATCTCCACCTTCTCTTCCTCTCTCTTCACCCAACAACAAACTTCCCTCTACACTAACACTAATTTTCACATTCAACATAAGCAAGAACATATGATTCTTCATCTTCTTTGTCATTATTTTCATCTTCACCAAATTAATTGCAAATCCAAAAAATTAGGAATGAAAAACTCATAAAATAAAAATAAGACATTTTAAAAAATCCAAAACCATATCAATCTTTGATCAAATTAATCAAATAATTACAAAGATGCTTCTTGCCACCATTACTATATCCTTCATTTTCATTTACGTCATTTTTAACCAAAGTGAAACTCTTAAGTCTCAAGCATTTCCTTGGTACTGGAACTATTGAATTGAATATCAAAGTGGGAGAAGATTTTTAATTGAAAATCAATGTTGCATCTCTCCCTTTTGTTTTTGTTTTGAATCTGTTCCTTTTGGTGTCGTGTGTGAAAGAGGATTTTTAAGGGTTGTTTCTTTGTGTGGCTGTTTGCTTGTATTCTTGTTGTTGGGTTTCCAGTTTGCCTTGAGGTTTGCTAGTTTTTAATAATTTCTGTTAAAAACAAGAAACAAGGGGTAGGAAGGTTGAAGGTTAAGTGAGAAATTATGGTGTAGTTGAACTATAATAAAATCAATGTTTCTCTTTAATCTAGTGGCTAAAAGTAATTTTCTCTAACTTGTGCATGGTGCACAAATTTAACAATTTGTGCACCCTAAATGCCACCTATTATAGAAATGAAGCAATATCATAATATGAATGAACATGCTTGTAGTGTTTGAACCTTCTTTGTCCTTATGTGATTGGCACTCGTTACAACATATATGTTTCCTATTATTTTCTTCTTAGTGATTCTAAAAGGAAAGTCAGAGATGACACTGATGCAAAGGTGTGGATTCCAAGATGAAACTTTCCTCCATTGTGTGAGAGATTGTAACCATTCTAGACCCATTTGGCAATGGCTCGGTTTTAACCAACCCCATTTTTTCCCAAATTCCGCCTCTCATGATTGGCTAAAGAACAATTCGATTGACCCTCTATCTTTAATTTTTGCAGCACCTGTTTGGTGGGCATGGAGGATTAGAAAGCTGATGTGTTTGGGCAACGAAAGTTGGACTTTAAATCATCTTGCCTCTAACATTCACGATACGGTTGACTCTTTAAAGCCCTCTTACCCTTTGTCTCCTAACATTACTATGGAAGACAAATTTTTCAAGTGGAATCACAACAACCACTCTGGCATCATCCTTAATGTTGATGGAAGATGTCTTGGTTCCCCTACAAGAACTGGCTATGGCAGAATTCTTAGAAATGATGCATGTTTTTACTTGTCTGGGTTTTTCGGTTATATTAACAATTCTTCTGATATTCTTTATGCTAAGCTTTATGCCATCTATCAAGGCCTCTCGCTGGGAAAAGGAAAGCGTATTGTTAACCTTTTCTTCTACTCTGATTCCTTGTTATGTACTAAAATCATCATCGGCCCTCTATTGAAGTTCCATGTTTACGCTGTTTTGATCCAAGACATAAAAGAGTTAATGGAGCAGACTCAAGCAACTATTAGCCACACCCTCAGGGAGGGAAACTAGTGTGTGAACTTCTGGGCCAAGCTTGGTGCCTCGTCGGACAATGCCTTCGTGTGTCGCAACTCTCCGCCATCAGAGTTCTTCCCTCTCCTCCGGAATGATGCTACTGGAGCCTTCTTTTTGAGGCTTTAGTTCTCCTTCTGTTTTTGTTTTTTTCCCCGTCTTTTTTCCCTTGCTTTTTAGCCTTTGTAACAAAAAAAAATTAATTAATTTTTTCTTATTTTACTTTTATTTACCTTCTTCCTTTATGTTTTCCCTCATCTTCGTAAACATTCATCATCTTCGCCATTTCCAACCATAAAAGAGAAAAAACAGTGGAAAACATTCTAACAAAATCCAGAATCATTAAAACCAACACATTTCCAACCACTTCCATATCTCTCTCACATAGTATTAGTTATCCTCTCTCATCATCTTCGCCATCAATTTCAATCACTAGTACAGAAAACACTTTTTAAATCAGGTAAAAATGACTTTTTAAATCGGTTCAAGATCCGACTTATAGGTGGCCGATTTAAAAAACTGTCTTTGATTTTAAGTCTCCACCCTTTACCCGATTTAAAAACATATAATTTAAATCGGTTCACCCCATTTAAAATCCTTTAATTTAAATCGGTTGATACCATTTTAAAGAGGTTAACAAGAGTCAAAATCTTCTAATTTAAATCAGTTCACCCCATTTAAAATCTCACTCTATATATTTTTTTTTATACACGATTATGATACTGAATATAATATGATAATAAAAAAATTTACAAACATAGCCACTAATATGAAATATCATATGATCAAATTTCATATCAAACATGTCATTGTTACAATATCAAACAAATTGAAATTTACAATATCATAAAACTAAACAAAAGCTAAACATTGTTTAAAAGCATGGTTATTGACATAATTAAATTACATCAAAGTCTTTCCAAAATCAAATTTGCATAGCGTTCTTGAACATTTGTCATTTCATCATCAGTAAACGGATTTGTCTCCAAAATTTTGGGCAATTGAGTACACAGGCATTCCATACACATCACTATTTCCCAATTGAGTACAGAGGCATTCCATATACCTAAAATATTCAATAACAATTCAAAATCTGAACATGTACAAGGCAGCAAACAAACAAACAGCAGGGCAAAGTGCATTTGAATGAACAAAAATCTGCTATAAACAGAGACTATGTTAAGGTGCTTACTTGGACTAACATAGTTAAAGAGAAGATACTGAAGGTATTCACTATGTTCTAGGAAAGGAGAGGAGACAAAAAATTAAGAAAAGATGGTAAAGAGCGGTTTTGTGTGAAAGTGACTCAGATAAGTCACTGGTGCAGCAACTCACATCAGACAGTATAATTGAGGTGGTCCTATATAAGCTAGTGATCTAGTGTAATTGGACTAGGATTTGAGAGTAATCAATAAAATAGAGCATCCAAAGCTCAATGGAGTTTAATTGCCATTGTCACATACTTCCTATCAAATAAAATAATAAGGAAAAAGAGCCATTGACAAGGAAAACTGAAAACTTGCAGGACCTTTTTAGTACAATAATAACAAGGATATGTCAGATTTTTCTTCAGCAATTTAACTATTTACCGCAAGTTTGGGATTAAATTGGAATTTATAAATTGTGGTAAAGTTCTATACATAGTCAATATTCTGGTTTTTCAATATCTTATATTAAACTCCTATCTAATAATTAAAATCATGGAATGATAAATTGTGTCACACCTAACAGTACACAGACTTCTTTCTTTTCACCATTCAATAGCTACATAAACTTCTAGAGAAAAATAGGAACCTGAGATTAGAGGATTTACCTAGAAATTACAATGTGTGTAAGGAAACTCTTGTCAGAAATGGAATGAGAAATTGTCTTTACACAACTGCAAATTCCCCGGCTGCAATTCTGCAAAGATAACCCAAGTTGTACCTCTAAAACGTGCTTTAATCCAGGAACCGGAAAACAGACATAGAACCTGGTGTAATCAAATTTTATAACAAAACTTATATTAGTAAAGATACCAGAATGCATATGCAAAGATACTTAAGATACCAGAATGCACAATAATGCAGAGATGGCATAGTTTATGAAGAAAGTATTAAAACAGAAATGGCATAGTTTATGAAGAAAGTATTAAAACATAATAAAGGAAACCTAAGGCCTAATACAAGTAGTTTAAATTATAATCCTATGCCCAATGCCAAAGTCTCACAGTTATCCTTAGGCATCCTACTTTCTATTCACAAAACCACATGTTATGCTTTAAATCCATATCAACTAGCATTTGATTTAATTTTTTTGATAGACAAATGTTAGAATGTTTATGGTTATGTCAGTTGCAAGGGTTCAAACCTTCAAAAGATAATTAGAAACCTACTACTGAGCACATCATGTCAACTAGCATTTGTTTTAATTTTTCTCTTACTAACCTTCAAAATCTAACAAAAATTTGAAACCTACTACTTTACACTATTATCATCAGTTGACATCAAAAGATAATTAGAAGTTCAAGTAGCATACATGCAATTGAAAGACATCCATGAACGAACTATCGATGTTCAGTAGCAAAAGGACTTCATTCCCTCTTACCAGCAACTACTCACCCAAATCAGAAACTGCTCATTCCAAAGCCCTAAATCGACCAGGAATCTCAACAATTTCATCTCCCTCGACACCGCATACTCCAAAACAGTTTTGACATCCAACTGAAGCTTCAAAAACCCTAATTCTTTAGCAACAAATTAAAAAGGGGAAAAAGGGGTTAACGCTCACATCAACAGCAAATTAAATGTATCTCTTTTCTTCATTACAAATCAAATTGGAACAAAAATGAAATAAAAATAGTAACATCAACAATCTATTCAAAATTATAGCAAAAATCACAAATGAAATAAAAATCAATTCAACAAGCGAGCATAACCTGAAAGTAGTGAAGGAAATCAGCGAGCACGTCAACATCAAAAACAGAATCAACAACTCATTCTTTTTAACAACCTGAAATTTTCAAAAATTATAGCAAAACTCACAAATTAAATAAAATAAAAAACTAAAAATCTAGATGCAAAATTTTCAAGGGAACCAAATTGAATAGCTTGGATCTGAGCAATCGGAGTGAGAATGTGTTTCAGTGAGCGATAATAGGCTTCAGATGCGTGAATGAGAGAAACCTAATCGAAGAACCGATGCGTTTCAATCGATGACGAGAACAATAGCGAGGGCTTCAGATCCATGAGTCGGGGCAACCTGATTGAGTAAACGAATTGAAATGTTGGTTGGGCTGATGGTCGATGAACATATGATGAAGTTCGACGAATTTGTGGGTTTCACGGTATATAGCAGAGAAAGTTTGATGAGTTCATATAATTTTGGCATTCTAATATTGATATGTGTGTTTATTATTTTAATATAAAATAGATTTTAAATGGGGTTAAACCATTTAATATCTATTCAAGTCAAAATCCTCCCCTGCACCCATGTTTTTAAATCTGGTGGATAACAACCCACTTAAAAACCTTGACTTAATAAGTGTTTTTTGCACTAGTGAATTCATCATTGAAACCTTCCTTCAGATGTTCACCAACTGGTGCTCGTTCACTGACTCATCCACCATCTCTATAACAAATTCCCCAACCTTAAGCGCATATGGGTTCCAAAAATTTCAAGGGAATAAAAAAAAGGACAGGTAAAATGAAAGAGAAACAATGTAAAATTAACACACCAAACAACCAGAGGCCAAACCATAATTGAAGAGAAAAACCCAGCCAACAACAAAAAAAATCACCACAGATCCGCACCATACAGCCATCAAATTCATAAATTCACCACCGACCTAGAAATTTGAGGTTATATTCAACACAAATTCACAAAATACTTTAGAAGGCTATATTTTCAAATCAAAACACCATCAAATTCATGAAAAAAATAAAAGGTTATATTTCGAAATTGGAAGGGAAAAAAATTAGGGATTAGAATCAAAAGTTTGGGACTGATTAGGGAGGCTGTGGTGGTGGTGGTGATTGAATGATGAGGGAGAGGCGATGGAGGAGGGAGATGGGGAAGATGAACTTAAAGACTTGAGATGAGAAGAAGAATGTTGAAATTCTTGAATTTTGTGTTTTAATTTGTTTTTGTAATTTCTGTTTTTGAATTTTAAATAATGGAAATAATTATAAAATCCATGTGAATTAAAAGGCAAATTCTATGGTACACACACTCTTTAAATTAATAGTTAAATAAGTTGTTTTTTGAAGAAAAATATTATTTTTGATCATTTATAATTATAATAACTAAATCTTATTCATAAAAAATGTCAACAAAATAAAATTATTATTTTTTGAATTTTTATCACTCATAATAGAGAACATTCATTATTTTTTATGATAATATGTAAAAAAAATTACTATAATTCTTATAAACAATGAAATGATGTTTTTTCTTATGAAATAATGTTCTATAAAATATAAATATTGAACAGTAGCTATTTATTACATAAAAAATGATCGTTAATTTATAAAATTATGAAGCAGGAGTACCGGTACACCTCACTCTGTGAGTGTACCGTAGAAGTTCCGTAATTAAAAAATATTAAAAAAATAAAAAATAAAATAATTACACAGTCAACATGACAAGTTGGCAGATTCTGCTGACAAGTTTGTGCGAGGGATCAATAATGGAAGAATCTGAAATAATAAGGACAAAATCTAATTTTTTTAATAGGGACTAAAACCAAAACATGTGTTAAGCCATGAAAATATAATATAAATTATGTATTTAAAACCATTTAATTTAAGTTACAGTAAGATTTCATCTACTAAAACAAATTAGAGTGTGTGGGAGCATACACATAACAAATTAACTACTTGTATTATACAACCTTATCATAATCATAACCTTTAAAAACACTGAAATTTCAAAAGAATGTTTACACTAACACCACCTTAGTGGCTTACATATTCAAAACAACTCAACTTATCATTAAAGTTGTTCATATACTTAACAACCTCGTCTAGGGTAGAAGACTCCAATAAGAAATGTTTGATACCGCAGTTCTTCAGAACTGACACTACGATCAATGTTCTTATCATAAATGTTTGATCCCTAAAACTTTAATGATGACTAGGCATGGTAACAAAACCCATATATACCTATGGTTACTCGCCCGAACACAATCCAATTTGACGGGTTTTCCCCATTTTTACTGGGTTTGGATATGGATTTAGGTTTTTCCCGATTTCTAAACAAGGGTATGGGACGGGTAACGGGTATATAGGTGTCCACCCCGAACTCATACCCAAACCCATCCCAAATGTAGAAAATTACTTTATGTTGATATGCCATGTTATTTTGTTATATAATTGTCGTGTTATAAAAACTACCATTGATATTTATAGGAGCAACTAAATTATTGGATCTAACATTTGTTAAAATAAGCATATTGCTGGATAATGCATTACAACATTTCTCTAAGGGTTGCAAAAGAACTTCTATTTTTTATTAAAAAAAATCATTCAATGCGGGATGGGGATGGGGCGGAAATACCCGAACCCGTCGGGGATGGCGATGAGGTTCAATTTCTCACCCCCGTTGGATATGAGTAGGGTAACAGGTAAGTATATAAGAATCGTGTATGGAAACGGGGAATGTAAAACCCGTCCCCACCCTTCCCCATTGCCATGCCTAATGATGACATACTAAGAAAGTTGAAATTAGTGAGTCAACTATCTATTGGTGAAAGGGCATGAAATTGCCTTGTATTTCAAATTTTGTTTCTTGCATTTTTCCTCAAACAAGTGAGGCAATAGACTGCATAAGTTCTGATCAATTCAGGTTCTCTGAACCTATTTATGACCAATCAAAACCAGACATGTACATAGAGTGAACATCCAGGAAAGTAAAATTTTGTTAAAGGTAAAAGAAGGAATTTAAAATATCTCATACAAATGTGAATGAGAAAGTAAAGAGTTTTTAACATGCATCTTTGAACAAAGGTATACCATACCATTTACCACACATACAGCTACGACGACCAACCTTGTTCAGTCTAATTTCATGCATCCCATATATTTTACTGCACCAAAAGAAACTACAGAAGTGAGTAGCCAAACAAGGCTCATGCACCTATCAGAATAAATCATTCAAATTACACGAGCAACTTATAGCATGTCAGCGATGATGATGCACTACTAGAAGCTTTCGATTTCCAGCGGAATTACCTGAGCATTTTGGTGAAAATCCCGCAGCAAACCTGTTTCCTGCGGATTTTGCCAAGGTTTTAGGTTCCTAGGTAATACCTTCGTGGGTAATTGTTTCCTTAGGATTTGGGATCCGCAGGAAACTTGTCCCAAGCAATAAGAACCGCAGTAAAATCCTCAGGAATTTCTACGGGTTATTTTCATTAGGAAAATC
Organism: Medicago truncatula; assembly: GCF_003473485.1. NCBI lineage: Eukaryota > Viridiplantae > Streptophyta > Magnoliopsida > Fabales > Fabaceae > Medicago > Medicago truncatula. The sequence goes on along the minus strand of NC_053047.1, from coordinate 12,313,089 downwards.
CGTAGGTAAAGCTAGAATTTCTAGTAGTGATTACATTTCCGGCAATAACCAAGATTACAATGAAACAACCTGTATTTCGCAAAAAGTCATATAACAACGACACAAACTTAGAACCACTTTGATCATCCATGCAACTACAATCAGATAAGTCCCAATGTGGTCCCTATGACTCCAAGAAACAGAACTAACAAACATAACCTAAAACAAGAGATTAACAAAAATGGAAGCGAAATTTTGGTTCAAGGATCAAGAAACCAACCAACCGAGACAAGCCATTCGTTCCCAGTGACATGCACAAACCTCTCAACACGACACATGAAAATCATGGCCCAGAAGAGAAACATTTTGGATCCATTCATATCAATTTCGATTTCTTGCATGCGTAATAAGCAACACCCTTTCTAAGCCTTCCTTGACTTCTAATAAAAAAGTTGGTGAAACAGTTAGGTGATTAGTCTGTACAAACTTTTGGTCCTTTAGTGTCCTAGAAACATCTAACTCATACTAGAAGTAAAAGAAATTTTTGTAACAAAAAAGAACAAAGAAAAAAGAAATAAAAAAGATTGTAAAATGACAATATCAATCTACAAGATAAAAAACATTGTAATATATTTTGAGCTATTATTTGTTTGTACAAATTGTGATCCTTGATATTAGAGACAATCACAATCAAATGTGGCCTAAATCTTGACTGTCCTTCCGTTACGGCGACGTTGAAGACCAAGTAGTCACATACTAGGTCATATCCTCTTAATTTTTTTTTAGAAGAGTGCAACTCACCCCACATTTCTAAAAATCATGCATGATTTTAGAAGTGTAGTTCGAGAAGGAAAAATACTATTTTTGTTTTGACGTACATATACTTCCACAGGACAAAATAATTTTTTTTTGGATGTGTACTTTCGAACTCAGTCTTGCAAATTGAAAAATTGGTGAACTAGTCAGATTGTTAGTCCTTTATGACATTATTATCAGATCATAAAAGCATATAACATGAAAGGAATGTAATTGCTGAAATGTGACATTATTCAAAATGTACAGATCATGATAAATAGATAGAAATAGATTATACACTTTAATTGGCATTTTGGATTTTGCTAATCTCATGCATATAAAAAAAAGATAATAAATATGTTGGTACTAAAATCAGTCTTCACTACTGAAAATGAGACCAATATTCCTTTACAAGTTGTCCAAATAATGATTTTTCTTTCTTCATTAACTTCATTGGCTCATCATACTCAGCCAACTTTCCTGTAAAATAATCACAAATTTCATTTCATTGAAGGGAAACAAGTAAAGAATCATATGAAAGTATCACTTAAGGATTAATCTAATTATTTACTCGGCATTCGATATGAACGTACCGTCACTTATGGAAAGAACCATATTGCAATCCATCACAGTTGGTATCCTGTGTGCTACTGTGATCACTGTACAATCTGCAAACTCTTTTCTAATGGTATTTTGAAGAATTAAATCAGTCGCATTATCGATTGATGCAGTTGCTTCATCCAACACCAATATCCTATTTCTCCTCAAAAGAGCGCGCCCTAAACAGAATAGTTGCCTTTGTCCAATGCTCCAGTTTGATCCATCTTCGACAACTGCATAACATTTTAATTCACCTCAAAAAATGTTATTGCATCAAATTTAGTTGCAGTATTCAAAGTTCGAACTAGAAAGAGTACCTGAGGAATCTAAGCCACCTTTATCTTTGACAGATTCTCGTAACTGACACTTTCGAAGAACCTTCACATGGAAGTAACTATTAATCCATATTTGCTAGGATAAACAAACTTTTAAAACATTTAGAAATTAAATATAAGTACCTCCCATATTTCTTGATCAGAATGTTGAGATAAAGGATCCATGTTATATCTAACTGTCCCAAAGAAAAGCGTAGGATCCTGAGGTATTATGCCAAAACTTGTCCTCAAGTCATGAAGGCCAATAGATGATATGTCTATTCCATCGACTATAATTTTGCCTCCCACGGGCTCCACAAGACGAAACAAAGCACCTATCAGTGTAGATTTTCCGCTGCCAGTTCTACCGACAATACCAATCTTGTGCCCTCCTTCAAAGATGCAATTGATACCATGTAGTACAAGAGGTGCATTAGGCCTATATTGTATCTGGAATTATATAAGCAAATAAATTATGTATTTTATTTCATCTCACAATTTTTCTGAACAATATGATTCACATTTTAAAAATAATTTTGAATTACCTTCAAGTCTTTTATTTCAACTTTTCCAACATCTGGCCAATTGATTGGAGGATGATTTCCTTCACTCACTTCTTGGGCCTCACTTGGTATATGAGAGTATTGATTTATCCTTTCTACTGATACTATATAATTTTCGAGAATGCATTGGTATTGAATGGTATATACTAAGGCACTGTTTAATGAAAAGCCATAAGAAAGGGCCATACCAATAAAACCTGGAGCAATGGTAAGAAAATAAGAAACTTGCATAATAAGATAGATAATGCATTGCTGATAAAAGCATATGATTTTCATGAATATAAGAAAAGTCTCACCAGATGATAAAGTGTCTAATGGAAGCATAGCAATAGAAAATGCTGCAGAGGCAAGAACAATTGCATACGCTGTTTCTACTCGTTGGATCAACCACTCATTTGAGGAAAAACTGTGGAAGAAAGCACTAGCATTGACATCAATTAAATCAAGATTCTTGTTGAAAAAACGGTCTTCTTCCTCAAAAGCCCTTATTGTCATTGCTCCAGCAGTAGTTTCAGCTACATGATTAGCTACAGCGGATTTAGTCGTGCCATTCATCCGCATAAGTTCTTTTGCACATGCATAGTAGTGTCTCTATTACAAAATAAAGGAATGCCAAAATTTAATAAAAACACATTATAAAATGACAATAAAACAAAAGTTGATAAAAATAAAGACACCATTTTATCAATGCAATATGATTCAAATTGGATATGTCATTTACCTGTAAACGAATAATAACATAAGCCATTGGTATACACACAAACAAGACTTGCCAAGCGACCGATGTTAAGACTATTAGACCTGAATAGTAAGTTATATTGGATGCTATATAATATGAGAGGTTAAAAGAGATATCAAGATCCACAATGCTCAGATCTAATGATACCTAAAGAAAAAAGAAGAAGTTAATTAAACATTAGTCAAAATATATTATTTCATCAATTACATATGTATGGTAAAAATAATTTAATAAGCTTACCCTACTAAGTATCCTTCCCAAGGGTGTGGTGTCATAGAAAGACATTGGTGCATGAAAAAGAGAATTCATTAACTGTCTAAATAAAACCTTTGATGATTGAATTCCCAAAGCAGCTGCAGGTAGAGCTCTGATTATAATGAAAACCGTAGAACTAACTCCAATCAACAAGTAAACTGTAATCAATTGCAATGTGCTGACTTGAGGATCGTCAACATTAGCAGCCATCCATGAGTTTTGCGATATCTGGCAGATCACAAATATCACATAAGAAAGAGAACCGACGAAGAAGTATATGTAGCCGCTTTTCTGATTCAGATACTGTAAGTAAGGCTTCCACCCTGCGTCTCCTTTTTCTCTCTCTTCTTGCTCAATGAATTGATCACCATATTTAGCATTAGACGACTTCTCTATGGAATATTGTTTAATCTCTCGACTAGACTTTGAATGTATTGGGGTTGAAGTAACGTCTAAAAGATGATTAGGGTTGCCAATATTTTTGTGTGCATTAACAAGGTCCTTAAATTCTTGGCTAAAGATTAGTAGATCATGATATGTAGAAGCTTGTTGGATTTTCCCACCTGACATCAACTGTGGTAAGAAAATATGAATTGTTCATTAAGAATTTTGAGTACACAAGTCAAAGATGACATTAATGACATAAAAATGTTTGAACAATAAATAAGAATTAAAATGTCAAATATCAAATATTTTTCTTCGAAAAGCCTTGAAATAGTACAAGGAGGCTTGAAAAAGTAGTAGAAGAGAAGAAATATACTAAAAAAAAAGCAGGAAGCAAGTGCGGAAATCAATATATGGATCTGAATGGTTTTAAGAGCCCTAAAATTAATTGCTATAGGTTTCGTACCGTAATTGAGGCAGAAAAGGAAACAATTTACAATAATTTCTAAAGAACCCTATTCACATCCTCTAGGTTTCGTACGGTAGTTGAGGCAGAAAAGATCAACATTGAGTAACAAGAAGTGATATGCAAACCATATAAAAACAAACATTCCATATATTTACAATTATTATTGTTGCATGAAGAAGTATTCTGTAAAAAAAAACAAGGACAAACATCCTTAAGATGCAAGAAATTACCAAAATAGAATCAAATGACGGGAGAAAGTCAACTTGATGAGTCACAAAAACGACTGTCTTTTCAGAGAGTCCTTCCAATATGTATTCCTGTCAAGTTTCAATGTCATTTTTCAATAAAGAATGAATCTTATGATGTAATCACAGTTTGTAAAGAAAGGTAGAATCGATTACATTGAACAAATTTTTTGCAGTGTGCGCATCAACAGCACTGAAAGGATCATCCAAGAGATATACATCAGCATTTTGATAAAGAGCTCGAGCAAGTTGAATTCTCTGCTTTTGACCCCCACTTAGATTAACACCTCTCTCTCCTATCTCGGTTAGATCACCATACGGAAACAACTCAAGGTCCTTCATCAGTGAAGACCTATGAAGTGATTCTTCATACCTTTGAGTATCCAAAGGTGATCCAAACAAAACATTTTCCTGTATTGTTCCAGTTTGAATCCAAGCTGTTTGAGAAACATAAGCAAACTTTCCATAAACTTCAATCTGTAAATTACAAAAGAGAATTCAACACCAATGAATAAAAGACATGAAAATACACTCCAATTTAATTTAGTTATAGTAAATTAAAGTATAACAAAGTATAGGAATGTTATCGAAGGATTAAAAGCTTACTTTCCCCTTAGTATTTGGTACTTCTCCGAGAATTGCTGCTAATAAAGTTGATTTTCCTGAGCCAACTTCTCCACAAATAGCTATTTTTTGCCCTGCTCTAACCGTTAAATTAATGTTTCGTATTGTTGCCATCAATATATTATACTCCCATGAAAAATCTGCAGACTTAATTAAAATTGAACCCTTTAACTTCTCATCATTGTAGCTCTTTCTGACACTAGTAGTTTGAAGCTCAGGTGCCTCGAGAAATTTCACAACCCGAGAAAAAGCAACCTTTGCTTGAATGATCACTCCAATAACATCTCCAATGGTTGAAATAGGATCTTGCACAAGGCGCACGGTTGTGATAAATGTGAAAACATTATTTGCATGGAGAGGAACTTTCAAGAGGTAACAAGCCAAAAAGGTAGCAGCAGAGACCAAAGTAGGTGAAAACCAAAAGAGCATAAGGCTGTATGCCTTTTGTAATAGCACTGAAGATAACAATTTTTCTTCAACAATTCTTAGGATTTCAATGGAATTTTTAAAATGCATTTCCCATGCATATAACTTTAGCACTTTCATGTTCACCAGAGCCTCAGAACTAGCTTTCAACCTTTCATCTTGGGCCACCAGAAGTTTACTTAGATACTTATGTTGTAACTTTGCTAGTGGAGCATTCAAAAGCACGGTCAAAAATATCACCACCAACGATGCAATTGTTGCCAATCCAATAGCGCGAAAAAGAATTACTAATGCAATTGATAGTTGGAGGACTGTTGTCCATGTCTGGTGAAACCAAAACGGAAATTCTCCGATTCTATAGGCATCCACGTTCACATAGTTCATTATCTCACCGCTAGAGTGAATCAATCTAGCAGCATTGGATAATTTCAATTGTTTCTTATAAATTGATGCAATAAGTAATGACCTAACTTTCATACCAATAACCCTTGAGCGAAAATACCATTGCCTTTGAGATAGGGACTCTAAAATCTTGATAAACAAAAGTGAGATTGCCAAAAAGTAACCTTCAAATTTGAAACTTTGATTACCCTCAGCCACCAGTATAAAGGCATTCAATATTATAGGACAAGAAGAAAGAGTGAGTACCTTGAGAAATGCAAAGAATCCAGATATCAAAATCTCTCTCCGGTGGCAAAAAACAATTGTCCATAACACCGATGATCGAGATGATGGATCCTTCTGCTTTTTTCTATTCAATTGTTCTATAAATAACGAATAACATACTTCTGCTCTATCCGACTCTTGCAACTTTGGGATGTCTTTGCCCTCGAGTGTTTTCTTTTGACCCTTTTTCATCAGTGGATTCAACCACCAAAATGACATCCGACTAAGGAGTCCAGCTTTGGCAAATGGGGTTAGACTTATATGTCGAACAGGATCAACATCAAGGACCCGGCTATTCAAAGGGGCATATAGACTTCCATCTACTTCCTTGTCAGTATCTTCATCTTTACATACTTTGTATGTGCAGAAGAGCAGTAAAAGTACTCCCAAAAAAGATAGAACATCTAAAGCTATCTTAAGGGACAGTTCCTTGCTGCTAAGTGCAAAAGATAAGGACAAAGCACATAAAATACCAGAAACAAAAAATATAAGCATAGTAAACAGTCTCAAGCATGTTCTTGGAAGTTGTTTCGGCAGAAGACTTATAGTTAAAGCAACTAAGATCCATGTAAATCCGTGAAGAAGTTGTAGTGGCCACCAAGTATGAGGAAAAACAGTGAGGTTTTTCCTTAACTTCTCCTCTAAAATCCAAATGCCTAAGAAAAAATGCAACAAACCAAGAGAGCCATTGGTTATTGCAGAAACTAGCTGCAACTTTGAATACCTTTCCACTCTAGTCTGATCCTGAATTGACCTCGCCAAAGACTTTTGAATCATAACAAATGTCAACATTATTAGCAACAACAGATTAAGAAAAATGATCAACAAATGGTTGATGCATGAAGAAGGATTCATCAGAACCTCGAAATCGAAACAGAAAGGTTTTCCTTGAAGTAAAGAACAAGCTGAATCATCATCGCCACAAATCACGTTCCAAATATCTTGCATTTTATCTTTACCTTCTCTTTTGTGGTAAAAAAAAATCTGCAACATAATCATATCTTTAGAGTGAAAACTTTGCTCAAAAAATTGAAACATACTAATACATAAATTCAACCATCAATAAAAAGCAAAGAGAATTGCCAACAATAGCTATCTATTCATTAAAGGCAGCCATAAATTCTAAGGGAAGAGTAATGAGGGTAGATATGCCAACATAAACGAAGGCAACTTTTCCTTCAAAAGGGGACCAAAAAAATCTTTTAATTCTAGAGTAGTATGTTTCAAAAATAAGGACCAAAGGGGACCAGAGCTGAAATCTTGAAAAGTTTGAAAACATAAGAAAATCTAGACATAATTGATTTAGTGATTGATTGCAACTTCAAGCAACTTTCTTTAATATACCTAATGCTACTTATGACTATTTATATATAAACCCTCTATAAAGAGTAGCAAACTTTCAATCCATTTAGCTACATCTAACCACAACTACTTTGATATTTAAATTTCAAACGGTCCTAATGTGATTTATTCTCTGTCAATGACAGCCACATATGTACTAATGGACTAGTAGTACATTGCTAATCACTTGATTAATATTTATTTACTGCTCAGGAATTTCACTAATAGAATTTATCGATTTTCTTGCGGATTTCCAGCGGAAGTTATTCCGCAGGAATTCCTGAGGATTTTGCTACCATTTCTTTTACTGAACGAAATTTCCTGCAGATAATATTTCCTTAGGTAAATCCTCAGGAAACAATTTTCCTGCGGTTCTTACTTGGAAATTCATATTATCTTTTTTTGGGGATATTTCTGGGGAATTATGTGCGACATTTACTGCGGAATTACTTGTGGAATGTTCACAGGAGATCACCGGAAGGGTAACTCCTCCAACTCTGACCAATGGTTTCCTGCGGATATTTTTCCTGAGGAAAATTCCACAGGAAAGTTTTATGCGGCTTCTAAAATCCTACAGAAACAATTAGCAACGAAGTTTATATCTGGGAACCTAAATCCCTGGTGATTTCCAGCGGAATTTTCACCATGAGCCGTAGGTATTTCCGCAGGAAACTCGAGAGGTTCTAGTAGTGAATTTCAACCATTCTGGTAGGTGGGACACTCTAATTGGCCGATGGTATATACCATTGGTACCTTAATGGTACACAAGTGGTACCCAAACTGAAACCTTTTAGACGTGATGACATAACATTTAAGTTAGGGAAATGTTAACTTGTGCCCTTGGGACATAAGTTAAGAAACCAAATATAAAAAGTTTTTATTGGAATTTGTGCATTCAATGTCTTAAATGTTGCAAAAGTTATACTTTTAATATACCAGTAAAATTTATTTTTAATTTTCATTTTAAACTCCTTAACTTGTGCCCTTAGGACACAAGTTAACATGACCCTTTAAGTTAATACAATTGAAGAAAAACAAATTAAAGAATGTCAAGTGCATGCATTGAACTCAGTTGAAGGAAGAAAAAAAAAATCTGAAGCATTTCATACCACAAAAATAATCATGAAAAAAAAATAGTAGCAATGCAAGTAACACAAAAAAAAATAGCAAATTTAAATGGATAAAAAAGTAAAGGTAGTGTAAGTAACATACACTACCTTAATTGGTTTCACAATGAAGTTTTTATGCCTTGATGGATGTGGAAACGACTTTATATGTAGAGAAATAAAGTTTTGCAATAAAAAATAAAAATAGAGGAATAAAGTGAAAACGTGTTTTGTTATAATTTGACAGCAGAGACCAGTAGTGCTAATGATACATATTTTGGTTAAATTTTTAATGACATGTGCCAAGCTCTTTAAATATATATTTTTTTAAGTGAGGATCATAATAAACTTACTTGAGTCAATTGGGACTGTAAATAAGGATCAAGAAGGTTAAGGGGTTAGACAAATTGGGGGGTAGTATATTGCTCAGTTGGGTAAGTGGTGCTGGAAGGTGGTGGTGGACAATGGCGGAGGTACCACAGGGGTCAAGGGAGGTCGTGGTCCTCCCATGTTTTTCAATTTTTTTTTTCTACTAATAACAAACTATGATTTTATATGCTAATTTCAATAAGGTGAGCAATGTGGTCCCCCTCACTATGAGCCTATGAATGTTTTGTTATATTATAAGTCAAATACCATTTGTGGTCCTTTAAATTATATGATTATAATAAGTTAGTCTTTATTTATTTTTTTGTAATAAATTGGTCATTTATGTCATAAAATATTTGCACCATTATCCTAATTTCATCAAACTCAATCAAAATGTGTTATGTGGATGTTTAATGTTAAGTTGGTTTGTCCAAATTTATTGCTATCAAAACTAAGGCTCGTAGGTGTGTTATTCGTCTTGATTCAAAACAAAATTGACCAATTACTTGATTTGTAATATTGTTGATCAAATGTTTATATGTAAAATTAAACTTGAAATTAAAAAACAAGAAAAAAAAATTTGTATAAGTAATCGTGTTTGATGTCATAAACACTTTTGGACCTACCATCTTAATGTTAAATGGTCTATAAACACTTTTTAACGAAGTTGGCTGAAAAGATGGATGACAGTATAAATATTATATGACATAAAGGACCAATGTGTAACAAAAAATAACTTAAAGGACCATTTGGTAACAAAAACAACTTAAAGGACTAATCTGTTATAAACATATAACTTAAAGGACCGCGGGAGGTATTTGACTTATATTATTTGACTTATTTGACTTATATTATATGTCTAACTTAAAGGGCCGAAGGTGTCTTTATTTATTTGACGACTACTTAGTAATAGATTGCCCGCAAAGGACAATTTATTTAGACCATGCATTATCCCTAATACTCTCTGCTTTGTGTTAGCGGATGTGGTAACCCAGAATCAGCTCATCATATGTTTTTGGGTTATCATCTTTATGGTTCTCTTTGGCATCTTGTGCGTAAGTGGCTTGGGATTCCTTCGGTTTATCCAACAGGTATTTTAGATCATTTCGTTCAATTTAGCAGGTGTTGCTAAATCTTAGTGCTATTATGCTTCAAATATGGTTCTCCTTCACCTCGGTAATTTGGAAGGAAAGAAACAACATAATTTTTAATAATAAAGAAAGTCTAGCACTCCATTTATTAGATAATATCAAACTACTTTTTTTTAGTGGCTAAAGGCAAACTTACATTGGTGGCTTAACCCTTTTGTGTGTTTGGGTATTGACTAATTTTTGTGATGTTTTTCTTTTCCTTTTTGCTATTTTATGTTTTGAGCTTCAACTATTGATATTGTAACTGATGTATTCTACTATGGTATGCACTAGCGAGAATGCTTTGATGTATTCTACTATGTTTTGAGCTTAAAAAAAGCCAATTTTTTTTTGGAACAACATATTTTAATCAACTCTTTGATTTTCTACAACTTTTTTATTAATCTCTTTGACTTTCTACATGTGCCAGTATCATAAACAGATCTTATTAAAAATAAAAGTATAATTGTACCAAAAAAAAACAAAATAAAAAAAAAATAAAAGTATCATAAATGATCACATGTGTGGATGCAATATGGTTTATCAAAATTGACGGTGTTTTTTTAGTAAAAACCAGGAACAAAAGGAAAGACAAACAAATGGAATTGGGACAGTGAATATAATTTGAATGATAAATTTACAAAATACTATACAAAAATTAGAGATTAAAAAAATAAAAAGGGATGTATATTGTATTTTTGAAAAACAAAAATTTACTGAAAAAAGATAAAAAAAAACCAGAATCGTACATTGTCCAACGACAAGGAAAAAAATATAACAAAATGTAAAATTTAAATCATTTTCACTAAAAAGATAAAAGGATAAGGACAATCCAACTTAATCCGAATCATGTGTTGACTATATTTTATTTACATCTCAACCAAACTCTTGACAAATTTAACTTTGTGAAGTTTAAGGTAAAACAAGAGTTCTAGGATGGATTACCTCATGAAGTTCTTGTGTTACACCGCTTCTATCTTTTTTGTCTCCATGAAGTTAGGTTAGTTGGTAGGAGCACGGTATAATATATGTAGTGATCGAATTTCGAATCTCTGATACACTGTTTATTTATTTTAAAGGGTAAATTTCTAACAACTAGATTACTTGAAGCAAAAAAGAGAGACTTAGAAGATTTTTTTTAAGAACTAAGAGTTGAAGATTTGACATAGTATTTTTAACATGGAGCAGCAAAGTCGAAAGACGTAGACGTTTAAAAATTGCACAATTGGTTTATTATTATTATTTTTTTTTTGTGATTTACATTTCACACAATTTACTCTTCGAAATCTTTTACTACTTTCTTACCAAAAAAATGTTTTTTACTTTCATTTTATTTACCTTTCAGCATTTAACCTATTTAGCATTATTCTTAATTACATGCAAATTTTACTTTCATAAGAACACTTTATATTCGTGTCTTTCTAGCATTCTTCATTGTTCTTGCATTTTTTACATGATAATTGAAAATATTGTCATAGAACTTTTATTTGAAACAACTATATGTCATTCATTTGGCATAAATTTTGATCTTCAAAATTATTAGTTTTTCATTAATCCATAATCATGCTTAGAAGAAGTTAATTGTGTTTATCTTTAATTTTGGATAAGTTTGTTAGTTTGTTACAAGTGACTTGCACTCTAAGTCATGTATATAAATATTCTTGTAACTCACTTTTTCACAATCAATGAAATAATAACTTTCATTCTTCTTTTTCTCTCTCTCTTTTAACAACCTCCAACAAACTCTAACCACCTTCATCTTCTTCTTCCTCCATCAAACCCTAACTTTGAGATTGCTTGCATTTGAAGAAACACAGTCACGCTAATAATTGGCATCGAAGCCTGGTTTTACATTCAGGGAAACTCGGGTGAAATTGTGAAGGGTGAATTTTCTGGGAAACACGAGTGAAGTGTGAAAATTTTGAAGTTTCTTGCGAAGCAATCATGGCCAACAATGGTGGTTTTGGATCAAATATACTGGTACTTGATGGAAAGAACTGGGAAAGGTGGAGTGCATTGATGAAGTCGTTGTTTGGAGCACAAGATGTTCTTGAATTGGTGGAGAATGGGTATGAAGATATTGCTGCAAATGCTACATAAGTTCGGAGAGCAACTTTCAAAGAACATAAGATGAAAGATTGCAAGGCTTTGTTCTACATTCAGCAAAATGTAGATTCAAATCACTTTGAGAAGATTTCAAAGATAACAAGATCCAAGGAGGCATGGGATATCATATTAAAATACTATGAAGGTAGTGAGAATGTGAAGCAAGTGAAGCTTCAGTCATTAAGAAGGAAATATGAGTTGATGTTGATGGAGCATGATCAAAGGATCATTGATTACATCTACAAATTGCTATATGTAGTGAATCAGATGAAGGCTTGTGGGGAAATTGTGTCATATTAACAAGTTGTGGGTAAGATAATGAGATCCCTTACTTCTAAATTTGATTTCATAGTAGCGGCCATTAATTCAAGAAGCTAAGGATGTGAAAACACTGAAGGCATCAACGATCAAACTCGCTGGAAGGCGAAAAAGCAGAGCTCAACACTTTTGATCACACCTAGAAGAATGTAACCGCACTCAAACATTATCAAGCGTGTCACCTTAATCAACAAGACCATGGGACACACGTCTAAACCTCTTACAAAGGGATCGTTTCAGTTTGTTAGTAATAAATGTTGCACCAGTTCCTACTCAAAACTTTTCAACTACTACTCAAATGCTCCAATGCAGCTCTCCTCGCAACGCAAGACTGGTGGAAAAAGCATCTCTTGAATCGAGGCCGCCCACTCATTGTCAAACCCGTAATTAACAAGCTTCTTACGTCATAAAGACGATAAGGGCTTGGGGGGTAACTGTTCTGGACCTCGGCCCAACAATTTCCCAATAACGAAGAACCAACAAAACTGATAGACCACCTAAAGGGTACTTTGACAAGGTAATCCGTGCATTTAACTGCATAGGAACACAACCTCATAACGATCTTGGCCATAAACTCTACATACATCCGTCTTCCCCAACCTTCACCGGATCACGCGGGAATGATTATGTTCAAACTGTCTATATAAGTGTGGCATCTCTACCACGCCCATATACAATCTCAAAATCACACTTTTATGCTCTCTTCAATCTCAATCAAACACTAACTTGGATGGTATTCCTCTGTCGTGGAAGCAATCCTCAATCGCATCAGATTTCCTCCTCCATCGTACTGGTTCACCGCAACACAAGCACCGCAGCCGCGGTATCCATAAACTCTGTTCCCGAACAGATCAGAGTGAAATTTGAATTTCAAACATCATATCATACTCTTCAATCAATCCACTTCCAAGCATCAAGAAAACAAACATATACAAACCTACAAAAAATTCATATTCAAAGTCACTTTCATTTGACAGAAGATTGAAAATTCAAACAACTCATTCAAAAATCATTAATCAAGTTATTTTCCCTCTTCACACAACGTCACAAATTTTTATCGAAAGTAATTTTCAAATGTTGTGAATTTAACACTCAAATCCTAGAATATGGATCATTCTACCATAGGCTTGAAGAAATTTTAGATGTCAATTACAATGCAATAACACATACACTTTTAGAGAACTTTTAGGCTGTAATGAGAAGTTAGGCATGTAGTCTCAAATCATCCTATAATTTTTACACTTTCAATATGAAGTTTCCAATATATTACCATAAATTAGAAAAAAAAAAATGATTCTTTATTACAAAACTCAAACACATATATTTTCCTATATATATATATATATATATATATATATATATATATCCAAACTTAAAAATTTGTTATCCAATGATAACCCTAAACTTAATGGTTAATGAAGCTTTTTATTGGTCTAATGGTTAACAACTTAACATATACTCGAACAAAATTACACACATAAAAGGGAAATATGGTGACCTGAGTTCAAACCCGAAATTCCACATATAAAACATCTTTACAACCAAACCATTATTCTACAAATTAAATGGTCGAAAAAAAAGTCTTTTTCTAATATAAACAAATAAACTATTTGAGAAAAACACTTCGTCCATTTCATTTGAGTCTTAATTTAGAATTTTTACTGTTTTAAATGTTTGCTCTATAATTGTTGTAAAGAATAAAAGTGTCAAAATTGTACCAAAATAAAAAATAAAAATTGTCAAATGAAAAAAAGTTTAAAATTAATTATGTAAATTTTTAGCAAAAGATTTATTTAGAATAGCTGATGATATATTATTTGATAGCTAAATATGCAAATGCACTTATTCATGATAAATTTGTGTATAGGCCATATCTAACGGTTACAATCTGTTCTTGATAAATTTGCTATGTTTCCAATTGCGATCAATAGCACTGCTCTTTCATAAAATGATATGCTTTTATCATCAATGAATTGGGATAGTCAAAGCTACCCTATTCACCTAAAAGTCTTATCTGCTTATATCAATGAAAATTATTGACATGAAGATAAACTTGTAGAAGTCTCTGACATTGCAAGTGTCACCGTTCGTTTCCATCCCTCATTCTTGTTCACTCATGTTCATCTTCTTTCCCTTTCCATCCTTTTTCTTGTTTAAAGCTGTTTTCCTTTTCTTTTCTCTCTAGCTCCATGGTCCATTAACCATACTATATATAATTTTTTATGTAATGAGAAGAATACTTATCAACCATCAATACAAAATAGATGGTTGAGAATTGAGATTAAAAATCTCTAATAAAAACATATGTATCTCTCTGTGGTTTGTTGTTTATTTACAAAAGTAATTATGTTTTAGAATTCATGTATACTTAATATGTTAAATGTCTAGAAGAATATTTCCCTCAAAATAAAAAAAGTGTAGAAAAATATTATTTTTAATACATAATTATTTTTAATACAAAAAATTCTCTTTTTATTCCTTAATAATTGATTCAGGGATGGCAAAACAGACATGTTTTACTCATTTTAATTTATACACCCTCTGGTCACTGTTATAAAAAAAAATTTACATTTTAGATTCATTCAATTAATGATGTATATGATCTTTATTATATGGCTTAATTGCACTTTTGGACCCCTATCTTTTCAAAAGTTGCGGTTATGGCCCCCTAACTAATTTAAATACAAAACAACCCCCTATGTTTTGATTTTTTGGCAGTTTTGGACCCCCAGTCCATTAGTGAGGTGCCACGTGGCCCTCTAAATAATACATGTGGCACCTCACTAATGGATTGGGGTTCCAAAACTGTCAAAGAATCAAAACATAGGGGGCTGTTTTGTATTTAAATTAGTTAGGGGACCATAACCGCAACTTTTGGAAAGATAGGGGTCCAAAAGTGCAATTAAGCCTTATTATATACCACATACATCATTTAATGAATGAATCTAAAATATTGATATTTTGCTTATAATAGTAACCAAAGGGTGTATATGTTCGACATCACTTTATCACTTTTAGTTGGACCTAAGCCCACTTATGAGTTGTAATATAAAGCTTCCCTAAAATTAAATATTTCCATCATTGCAGTGGGAACCTGAAGAAGAGAGGACGTGAATGTGATGGGAACATGAAGAAAGTTCACACATAATTATAAAATGTGTTCCCATGCAAAATAATTTATCAATACCACGTTTAACCCACTAAAGGAAATTATACTTTTTTCTGACAAATAAAGCGAATTATCATTTTTATGATAAAAGGAATAAAGCAAATTATCTTTTGTACCAGAAAAAAGTAAATTATTTTGTGTTTTGAAAACAGTGTCGGATTTGATTATTTTTCCAAGTCAACCTTACCAAATATATGTTAATACATTCATGATTGTCATAAATATAAAACAGAGTATATTCATTTAGGACTAATACATTTTCCTTCAAAAAAAATAAATAAATTTAGGACTAATACAAATATAGCAATTTTTTAGAAATTATTTTTTGAATAATACAAATATAGAAATATTATCCGCACCTTTTAAAAAACAAAGAATGTATTCTGTAATGTTGGAATTGGAAAATGTGTAATCAACCTTTTTTATAAGTTCAACACCCAAAAAAAAAAAAAAAACCTTTTAAAGTTAAAAAATATTTATTCTATAAAAAGATCAAAAATTGTGTTTTCAAATGAAAAATTTATATTGTTATTTCCTTAGCAAATTTCCTCCTTTTTGACACTTGTTAGCATGACCGTTATTGTTATTGTTATTATTATTATTATTATTATTATTATTCCTAGCATAAATATAGGCATTAAAGTGTTAATCTTTCTGCTTCTATTAACAATGAATAATATAATGGTAAAAATTAAAAGTGAAGGGTGTGTTAGCCTATAATTTCAACAGGCTAAATTAATGTTGTCGGTAAGAGTTAGACTTTTGTTCTTTCAAGAATTAAAGATATTATCTCTAGCATAAAGATTTTGACATAGACTGAGACTTAGCATTTTAAAGAGTTTTAAGAGTTTTGAAGTTTGACAGGTGGTGATTCAGATTGAAGATTTGGCGAAGCCAAACAGTTGCTGTCGAAGGGAAAAGAATTCAAATTCAAAAGAAGAAGTTTCTTATTTAGACGTGGGAGATGCAGTTCCTAGTCGAGGAAGTGTGGTGCTTAGTAGTTTAGTTTCTGTAGTTATTTTCATTATGTATATATAGTAGTTTTTTAGAGGAAAAACATGTAGCAAATCATTTATGGAAATTTTAGCACTCGAAGTACCAGCGTCCAGAGAAAAGAGTCATACAGAATCTATATAAACTGATTTGTTGAACCACCTAATTTACATTTAAATGCAATGCAATTTACATTGTTTTAAGTTTCTACGTTTAAACTTTTAAGCCTTTTTACTTGCATTTTTCTTTACTTCTTTCCGTCGAAAGACTTTTACTTTCATACAAAAAACCGTTGTATTCATAAAACAACCTATAAATATGATGAACACTAAAGTATTTTATGAAAAGAGATCGAACAACATGTACATGTTTGTAATAATCAAAACTAGCTATGTTGTTTACCAAAAACACCGGTAAATAAATTGGCATGCCCGGGGACCCTGTTTGTGCGATTTTTCAAAATCTTTTTGGAAGAAACTTCCATAACTTTTCAATTTTTTTTACTAAAAGTACTTGTGAAAATTGTTTCTAGAAATTTATAACTGTCTTTGGTAAACTTTTTCTGGAAAGGTATTTGCCTGTGCATAGTAATGGGGCATGTGGTTCTCATCTGGCAGGACATAAAATAAAATGGTTAATATTTCGACAAATATTGTATTGCCATCTATATTAAAAGATTGCATTGAATTTACAAAAATTAATTTTGTCAGATGAAAAATTGAGATGAGTTGCAAACCATATCACTTTCTTTAAGATATTTTGCGAATCTACCTCAATAGCTCTCCAACACGATGTGTATTAGTATCTCTGAACCCACCGATGTAATAGTTAAAAAATATAATAAAATACAAGGAAATCAAATGACAAATGACAAAAACAAATGACAAATGACAAATTGAAATGACTCTCTCACTTTATCGCTCTCTTTAAAACGTTTTACGAATTTACCTCTATGAACATGCCTTTCATGTCTTATATCTTCAACACAACATGCATGAGTACTCTCCAAACCCACCACAAGCAACAACATTCTACTACAACATACCCAACTGCTTTTGAAAGTATATTCACCATCACATTATTCTTCTCATCGTATGGTTTTCACTTGTTCAAAAAAAGAAATTTCTTTTCTATTAAAAACCATGCAGCTTATTTGCAAAAAAATAATAATTAAAATCATGCAGCTTTATAATGGTATTTAAAACCATTAGTTAAATTTTCTCTAAAAAAAACACAATTAGTTAAAGTTGTTAAAAAAAAGCTACAAACACTTTTTTTAATGTTCTCTACACTCGCTCTCTTATGGGTGAAACTCGTGTGATTCTCACCATTTTATACAGAATTCATTTTCAATGTATAATATTCAAATGAATTTCACTCAATAAAAGAGTATTAGAAAGAGAGTGTCGATAAGACACACTTGGCTATCATCTACTATTTGAAAGCTAGACGGTTGAAGGACACCATGCAATTGATATGCAATTGATTGTCTTTAACTATTATTATTATTTTGACAAAATTGTCTTTGAGTATCTCAATGCATTAGTTAAAAAATTTAATAGAAATGCAAGGAAACCAAACAGAAATCGTACAAATTATCTTTTCTTATTACTTTAAGGTTTTTTCTAGATTACCCTTGAAGAATGGTGGGTAATTTATCCATCAATCAATGAAATTTATAAATTGAAAAAGAGAAATAATATTTGTACAACTATTTTTTGATAATTTTTAGACAATTTTTTCTCTCATACTCACATTATATTTTTACTCTCTCTTCCTTTTTCTCTCTCTATTGTTTTTGACCAATGAGAAGAGAGAAAAAGGAGGTTGTCATAGAAGTTGTTAGCACATGGTTCTTCAAATATCATTGCTCATTGAAAAAGATGCTCACTTTAAGAATTTGTTTTTAGAAACGTGACACGAAATGAAGGAATAGTATAATATATAAATACCATACTTAAGCCATGACAGCATACCACCTCTTAATATTTTTCAGTTTCTTCAGATATGTCATCCACGCTTGAGACATGACAGCATCATCTCTTACATATTTTAATTTCAATTTTCACAGGTGTCATTAATGAATTGAACTAACTAAATCATAGTAGTTTAAAACTCACACAAAGGTAGGGGATTTTGGAAGATTACATAAGGCTATATATATATATATATATATATGGTTTGCTAGGATACACCCATTAATTTTTATTAAGGTGTATTTTAGCAAAGATATAACTAAAAAGTTGTTAAATACATTTTAAGGTGAATGTTGCTAAAACACACCTTCTAAAAAATAAGTGGGTGTATGTTAGCAACTCCTATAGGTATTTGCTAGGATACACCCACTTATTTTTATTAAGGTGTGTTTCAGAAAAGATATAACTAAAAAGTTGTTAAATACACCTTAAGATGTATTTTGCTAAAACACACCTTCTAAAAAATAAGTGGGTGTATGTTAGCAACTCCTATAGGCATTTGCTAGGATACACCCATTTAATTTTTTAAAGGTGTGTTTTAGCAGGTTATAACTAAAAAATAGTGAAATGCACCTTAAGGTGTAGCTTGCTAAAACACTTCCTCATAAAAATTAGTGGGTGTGTTCTAACAAATCCTATATATATATATATATATGAGGCACGATCCGTTGACATCAGACTTGATATCAATAGTTAGATTTATAGAGTATTGATATATTTACCATTAAAATAAATGTGTTGGTTGTTAGAGCCTAATGTTTTGGTATTGAGGACATTTTATATTGATGTTTGGGTTCGATTCTTGGTCTCCACAGATTCCCCTAAGTGAATAGGAAAAAATAAATAAATACAAAGCGAAATATAAAATTGAAAATGATATGCATGTATTATTAATAATTAGGTACAATTAAAAAATATATACAATTATAATATCACCTAGAAAACTTAAATGGTCAAATATTATGGAAATAGAACAATGAAAGGAGTATTTGTTATACACACAATGCTTTGACAGCTTATATAAAGAAGCAAACACAGCATATACTAACTAAATTGTTTCTTCTCAGAAGCAGAAAGTTTCCTCTAGATACAAAAATATCCCTTCAATTAAATCAAGTAAGTCTCACCTTGCTTATATTTTCTATGTTTTGTTTTGACTGCATTGTTACTATTTTTATCATTTACATCACATTACATTTTATTCAACTATTGCTGAAGTTATTGGATTGGCATGCATCTTGAAATTTTTCCCACTAATTATATGTACTTGACATTAATGTGATTTCAAGAGTCTTGATTGTGATTCATATTATGAATCTGTTCACATGGATATTTTGAGCTGTGATTATTAGACTTTTTTTTTTCTTTTTCTTGTTTTATGTTTAAGATATATCTTTTTTATATATTAAATTTTATTCATCTTTTCATGATTTTTGAAATTAGTATTTGAGCAGGTTTCGTATGTTTCAAGTTATAAGACAAATTTTCACATAAAAACTGATTTATTTTTCTTATAGTATTTGACCAGTAAAGAAAAGCTACAAATACTATGGAGGACTTTTGGAGCATGATTTGTGTGGATTCTTCTTGTTCAGAGACTGAAGGAAGGTCTTCATGTTTTGACATCAAGTTTCTAAAGGATCCTTCCTCATGCACCAACCATTTGTTCATCATTTGCTTTGAGCTGTTGTTGTTGATCATGTTGTCTGCTGTTATGATCCAAAACAAGTCTTTGATTCGGAGTCCGATCAGAATGGAAGGACATTCAAAGTTGCAATTGGTTTCTTCCATAACCAATGGTTGCATTGGTTTGTTGCATTTGTGCCTAGGAATTTGGATTTTAGAGGAGAACCTAAAGAAAAGTTTCTCTATTTTTCCTCTTAGTTGGTGGCTGCTAGAACTTCTTCAAGGAATCTCATGGATGTTAATTGGTTTAACTACAAGTTTTCTGCTGAAAAAACTTCCAAGAACATGGTTGAGACTATTTTCTTTTCTTATATTTTTTGTTTCTAGTATTTTTTGTGCTTTTTCCTTATCTTATGCATTTCACAGTGGCGAATTGTCCCTTAGGTTAGTTTTAGATGTTTTATCATTTTTGGGAGCATTTTTGCTACTCTTTTGCACATACAAAGTGTGTACGTATGAAGACACCGACATGGAAATCGACGGAAGTCTACGTACCCCATTAAATAGCGAGTTGAATGAAGTTGATCATGTTAGTCATGTAAGTGTAACTCAGTTTTCCAAAGCAGGATTCTTTAGTTTGATGTCATTTTGGTGGTTGAATCCATTGATTAAAAGGGGACAAGAAAAAATACTTCATGACGAGGACGTTCCAACGTTGCGGGAGTCTGACCGAGCAGAAGCATGTTATTCAATGTTTATAGATCAACTGAACAGACTAAAGCAGAAGGACGAATCATCATCATGGTCGTTGGTTTTACGGACAATAATTTTGTGCCATCGTAGAGAAATTTTGATATCAGGATTCTTTGCATTACTCAAGGTACTCGCACTTTCTTGTTGTCCTATAATTTTGAATGCCTTTATTTTGGCGGCCGAGGATAATGAAAGTTCCAAATATGAAAGTTATGTATTAGCCATCTCACTTTTGTTTACAAAAATTATAGAATCCTTATCCCAAAGGCAGTGGTATTTTCGCGCTAGACTTGTTGGTATGAAAGTTAAGTCATTACTTGTCGCAGCCGTTTATAAGAAACAACTGAGGTTATCCAATGCTGCTAAATTGATTCACTCTGGTGGCGAGATAATGAATTATGTGAATGTGGATGCTTATAGAATTGGAGAATTACCGTTTTGGTTTCACCATTCATGGACAACATTTCTCCAACTATGTATTTCATTGGTCATTATTTTTCGTGCGGTTGGGCTTGCGACAATTGCATCGTTGGTGGTGATAGTTTTGACGGCGCTATTAAATACTCCACTAGCAAAGTTACAACATAAGTATCTAAGCAAACTTCTCGTGGCACAAGATGAAAGGTTAAAGGCTAGTTCCGAGGCTCTAGTGAATGTGAAAGTGTTGAAGTTATATGCATGGGAAACCCATTTTAAAAATGCTATAGAAAGCCTCAGATTTTCCGAACTCAAATTCTTATCTTCAGTGCTACTGCAAAAAGCATACAATGTCATTCTCTTCTGGTTTTCACCGTTTTTGATCTCTGCTGCGACATTTAGTGCATGTTACTTCTTGAATGTTCCTTTACATGCGAATAATATATTCACCTTTGTGGCAACAATACGACTTATGCAAGATCCAATTTCAACCATCCCTGATGTTATTGGAGTGATCATTCAAGCAAATATTGCATTTTCTCGGATTGTGGAATTCCTCGAGGCACCTGAGTTGCAGAGTTCAAATTTCAGAAAGACTTGCTTTGATGAAAAGTTGAATGGCTCAATTTTAATCAAGTCTTCTGACTTTTCATGGGAATATGATATATTGAAACCAACAATAAGAAAGATAAACTTAAAGGTTAGTGTCGGTCAAAAGATAGCCATTTGTGGAGAAGTTGGCTCAGGTAAATCAACTCTCTTAGCAGCGATTCTCGGAGAAGTCCCTCATACTAAAGGAAATGTAAGATTTTACCTCTTATATAAAACATACAGAAAACATTCCTAAAATCAATTTACTATACTAATGTGTATTTTCTATGTGTTTTTTTTTTTTATCGGTATTATTAATAGATCTAACATTTTCCTTCGTAATTTACAGATCAATGTTTATGGGAAGTTTGCTTATGTTTCTCAAACAGCATGGATACAAACAGGAACAATACAAGAAAATATTTTGTTTGGATCAACAATGGATGTTCAAAGGTATCAAGAAGCACTTTGTAAATCTTCGCTGATGAAAGACCTTGAATTGTTTCCACATGGTGATCTCACTGAAATTGGAGAGAGAGGAGTTAACTTGAGTGGGGGTCAAAAGCAACGAATTCAACTTGCTCGTGCTCTTTATCAGAATGCTGACATATATCTCTTGGATGATCCATTCAGTGCTGTTGACGCGCACACTGCAACTAATTTGTTCAATGTAATGAATTCTTCCTTTCTTCATAAACTGCAATTGTATCATAAGCATCCTTCATTAACGGAATATGGTTTTGAAACTTCGCAGGAATATATATTGCAAGGACTTGCTGGAAAGACAGTTCTTCTTGTGACGCATCAAGTTGATTTTCTCCCAGCATTTGATTATGTTCTGGTAATTTCTTTGATCTCAAGGCATTAGTATTTGTTGTTTTTTCTATGATTCTTCTACATGCATAAGCATTCTCTTGGAGGGTTTCGATTGATCATAAATGATTTCTGCCAAATTGTACTATTCCGTTGGCCATAAAATTTGAATTTTACCTTTTTGTTTTTTACTTATTCTTGTGCACAATACATGATAGTATTGCTCAACAAGAACTAATATTTTTCTTTCATAAGTACCAAATTAACTTATCTAAAATTTATTAATGGACACTTCTTTACAGTTGATGTCAAATGGGAAAATCCTGCAAGCTGCTCCCTATCATGATCTACTGACCTCTAGCCAAGAATTTGTGGACCTTGTCAATGCTCACAAAGAGACTGCTGGTTCTGATCGGCTAGTAAATGTTACTTCAACCACAAGACATTCAAATTCTGATAGAGATATTAAAAAATCTCTTATGGAGGAACCTTTGAAAGATTTAAACAACGATCAATTAATCAAGGAAGAAGAGAGGGAAAGAGGAGACACAGGGTTGCAGCCTTACTTACAATATCTCAATCATAAAAGAGGCATCCTATACTTCTTGATTGGTTCTCTTTGTCACCTAATGTATGTAATTTGCCAAATATTGCAAAACTCATGGATGGCAGTTAATGTCGACAATCCTAAAGTCAGAACATTGCAATTAGTTGCAATTTACTTGTTGATCGGAATTAGTTCTACTGTTTTCATGATAATCAGAAGTCTTCTTGCTGTTCTATTGGGATATCAATCATCAAAATATTTATTTTCACAATTAATGAACTCCCTTTTTCGAGCACCAATGTCGTTTTATGACTCTACACCATTGGGAAGGATACTTAGTAGGGTAAGCATATTAAACATTTTTTACCCTTAAGTTAAAGTTATCATTCTTTTTATAAAATAAGTTTGAATATATGAATGATCAATTTCCTTATTTAGGTTTCATCTGATATGAGCATTGTGGATCTTGATGTTTCATTTCATCTCGCTTATGCCGTTGGATCAACTATAAATTGCTACATGGATCTTATAATTTTAACATCAGTCAAATGGCAAGTCTTGTTTGTCTCTATACCAATGGCTTATGTTATTATACAATTACAGGTAATGGACCTAGAATTTAAAATATTTTTGGTTTCTGTCATGAATCAATGTTCCAAAAGATCAAATTTTTGGTTTATAAAAACAGTTTCTAAAAGTGCCAAGGATCAAATTTTTTAACCACTTTGTATTAGAATAATTAATGTTTGTTTTGTTTAATAGAGACACTACTATGCGTGTGCAAAAGAACTTATGCGGATGAATGGCACAACAAAATCATCTATAGCTAATCATGTAGCTGAAAGTGTTGCTGGAGCTATTACAATAAGGGCTTTCGAGGAAGAAGATCGTTTTTTCAACAAGAATCTTAATTTAATTGATGTCAATGCGAGTGCTTTCTTCCACAGTTTTGCATCAAATGAGTGGTTGATCCAACGGGTAGAAACAGCGTATGCAGTTGTTCTTGCTTCTGCGGCACTTTGCATTGCTATGCTTCCTTTTGGGACTTTAACATCTGGTGAGACATTAACATTCAAACAAAAGAAACTCGCAAATGGAAAAAAAGCAAACACTGACTAAATACATATTTATACCTTAAGATTAAAACAACATAGTTTGATATATGATCATGAAAATAATATGACTTTTTTTTGGTACAAAAAACAGTATGATTTTATCTTCAAACAATGGGATTATCTCTCTTATGCAAGTTTCTTATTTCCAACCTTCACCTTTTCAGGATTCATCGGTATGGTACTTTCCTATGGCCTTTCACTAAATGGTTCCTTAGTATACTCAATTCAAAGCCAATGCATTGTAGCAAATTATATAGTATCTATTGAGAGGATAAATCAATACACTCATATACCAAGTGAGGCCCAACAAGTGATTGAAGGAAATCGTCCTCCGGTTAATTGGCCAGCTGCAGGCAAAGTAGAAATACACGACTTGCAGGTATTTGTTAGTATTTTAAAATTTGCTTCATTATGTATAGAAAATAAAAGTGATATGCAATGAACCAAATAATTTGTTTGTTTTTATACGATGTCAGATACGATACAGGCCTACTGGACCACTTGTACTTCATGGTATAAATTGCACATTCGAAGGAGGACACAAGATTGGTATTGTTGGAAGAACGGGCAGCGGGAAATCAACTCTGATAGGTGCTTTGTTTCGACTTGTGGAGCCAGAGGGAGGCAGAATTATAATTGATGGAATAAACATATCGTCTATTGGCCTTCATGACTTGAGGTCAAGTTTAAGTATTATACCTCAGGATCCTACCCTTTTTATTGGGACAGTTAGATATAACTTGGATCCTTTATCTCAACATTCCGATCAAGAAATATGGGAGGTAATTATAACTTCTAGTTATATTTAATTTTTATTTGGATTAGTCTATGAAGTTTCAGTTCAATAGCAAGAGTTTGACATTGTAACTTGCATGTGAAGGTTCTTCAAAAGTGTCATTTGAGAGAGATTGTCAAAGATAAAGAAGGCTTGGATTCATCGGGTATATTGTTTCTACTTCAACATTTCAATGTTGCATCTTAATTTTCTTAAGCACGTATTATGAGAGGATCTGAATTATAGGTAGTCCCGCAATCATACGATTTGTGACCGTCAGATGAAAATCAGACAGTCTAGATTTAAAGATCGTTTTTTAGATTTAAAAATATATGATAAAATCTGATGTAAATTTGGATCATTTGAGCTTCACGAGATGGTCATAGTCTGACTGCATGAAATTTTGTCCGCATGCAATCCGAATCCATTTTCTTGTTCAACATTTCAATGCTACCATTTAATTTTTAGTAAGAACATCTTTTGAGTATGTGTTAAAATGTTATACAGTTGTTGAAGATGGATCAAATTGGAGCATTGGACAAAAGCAATTATTCTGTTTGGGGCGTGCTATTTTGAGGCGAAGTAGGATATTAGTGTTGGATGAAGCAACTGCATCAATTGATAATTCAACGGATATGATTCTACAAAAAACCATTAGAAAGGAGTTTGCAGATTGTACTGTGATCACGGTAGCACACAGGATACCAACTGTGATGGATTGCAATATGGTTCTTGTCATTAGCGATGGTACGTTATGTTGAATGTCGAGTAATGATTAATCCTTAAACGATGCTAGCATTTTAATTTGCATTCTTCAGTAACTAGAAATATATGCCTATGGTTTTTCTTTCAAAAAATATTCAAGGTTCTTGAATGAAAGCAAATTATCATTTTTCGATCGTCAAATTAATCTCAGAGGTGCTTAATTTGAAGATTAATGTGAATTACAAACTATACATTCAGGAGTTTTGAGCATAATTTCCATTATTAAGAATTAATTTGATTGAGAATATATTTTTTAGGTATTCATTTGATTATTTATTAATTGAATGACTTTATTAATTTAATTGAATAGACGGTTTTTCCATACTAATCCATAATCTTTTTCTAGTATGTGGATAATTAAGTAATAGTTTTGTTACATAAAGAATAGTTTTGTGCCACAAAATGTGAGCATTATATGCCAGATTTAAACTCTTAAGATAAAAAATAGGAAAAAATAACATGATTATTTGTGTTTCCTATGATAAAAAAATAAATGTATGATTGTGTTTACAGGAAAATTGGGTGAGTATGATGAGCCAATGAAGTTGATGAAGAGAGAAAGATCGTTGTTTGGAAACCTTGTAAAAGAATATTGGTCTTATTTTAAGTCTGCAGAATCACATTGAAGAATGCTCTTGTGTTTTCTGAGGAATTGGTCCATAAGATCCAGTTCTCTTCATAATATTGGTTTTTTGGGTGACACTCGGGTTCGTCTTGTTTACACTATGAGTGGATGGTGGAACCCGTTCTTTGCTGAAGTCGGTAGTTTTTTGTGTAAGGGTCTGTTTGGGTACCTTTGAGTGGGGTTTTAGGTCTGTTTTCTTGGGTTCAGCCACATCTCTGGTGGTGTAGACTTGATCTATTGTTCTTTTGTTTTGGGCATTAAGAGGGAGAGGTTTCTTCTGTTTTTGACAATGTTGTTGTTAGTGTTTTAGTTTTTGATTGTGTGGTGTTGCGGGAGTTTTTTTTCCGTTTTCTTAGAGGTTATGGGTCACTTATGATGATCCTTGTTTCTTGTACATTTTTTCACTCTCTTTATACTAGTGAAAATACCGGCAGTCACATGTTAGGTTTTATGCTCTTTTCATTGTGTTAATGCATGTAAGTTATAAACCGTATATTTTATATGAAATTGTATTTTTGATTAAAATTAGAAGTATTTGTGACTTTCAAATTGTAAGAAACACAAAAAATCATGTTTATCTTTTTAAATAACAATAATTTAAGAAATATAATATAAATAAATTCTTATCCTTTTAAATACCACCAACAATATAACATTAATATAGGAAAATTTATTTAAAGGTATAACTGGAATTATAAAAAATTCAGCCCAAAATCTCGATCCTTCATATATAATATTGACAATATCCAGATGCAACCTGACAAGTATACAGGTCTATATGGTTTTAATCCAACATTTTATCAGAGATTCTGGCATGTGTGTGGCGATGATATTTTCAAGCAGTGTTTTCTTGGTTGGATTGCGATTACTTCCGTTCAAACCTTACAAAAACAAATATATGTTTGATCCCGAAGTGCGGAAACTGGATAATATGAAGGATCTTAGGCCTATATCTCTCTTTGTAATGTGTTGTACAAAATGGTGTCAAAGTTGCTCGCTGATCGACTGAAATAGTGTTTGGATAAATGTGTGTCAGAGGAGCAGTCAACGTTTTTTGAAGGCCTCTCCATATTGGACAATGCATTAATAGCTACTGAGATAATCCACTATTGATATTAGCAAGACTTATGATAGAGTGGATTCGGGGTTTCTTCGTGGTGGGCTTAAGTGAATGGGATTCAGTGAGAAATGGATCCACTGAATGATGATGTGTGTTAGTTATGTTACTTATTCGGTGCTTATGAACTTTGATAGGGTGGGGACTATTATACCCGACCTTGAATTGCACCAGGGTGACCCGTTATCACCATATTTATTCATATTGGTGGCTGAGAGACTCTCTACTCTAATACATAAGGCAATTAATAGAGGTGATATTCATGGCCAAGTGTGGTCCCATCAATTGTTTGCAAACGATTGTTTCTTGTTTTGCAGGGCCAGTGTGGTGGAAGCACATCGTTTACTCACTATTCTTAAAATTTATGAGGCAACATCTGGACAAGAAATTAACTTATCAAAGTTTGAGGTGTTTCTCAGTCGCAATATGAGTGGGGTGGCGCAAGAGGATATGTCACAAATTATTGGTGTCAGGCATGGAATGGGTACTGGAAAGTATTTGAGATTACCTTTGATGATTCCTAGAGATAAGAGGTCTATTTTTTCTTTTATCAAGGATCGTATCTCGAAACAAATAAATGCATGGAGGGGACGAGCATTGTCGAAGGCAGCTAAGGAAATTATGATCAAATCTATGTTACAATATATTCCTACATCATAATGAGTATTTATCTGCTGCCGAATTCAGTTATAGATGATATTGAGAAGATGATCAATGTGTTTTGGTGGGAACATGTGGCATGCCCCAAAGAATTTGGTGGAATGGGGTTTAGGAATTTCAAAGCTTTTAATATTGCTATGGTAGCTAGGCAAAGGATGAAATTTTCTGTCTAAAATGAATCTCTAGTTGCTAGAGTTTTTAAGGCGAGGTATTTTCCCCGTTCTTAATTTTGGGTGCAAAACTCGGTTATAACCCGAGCTTTTCCTGGTGGAGTATTTGGAATTCGCGTCAGTTAGTTTTACATGGATGTAGGTGGATAATTAGAAATGGGCAGCATGTCGGCGTGATGAATGATTAATGGGTTCGAGGTGTTCTAGGTTGCTGGATTCAATCCCCATAAAGGCAAGTTGTGCATAATTTAATTGTGTCTGATTTGATAGTTGTTGAGGAACGGGTTTGGGGTATTGCTAAGATTAAATATTTTCTTTCAAATAATATGGTTCAAGCTATTCCCGACACATCACGGTTTGCGGAAGGTCAGAATGATATAATAGCGTGGATGATGGAACGTAACGGTAGGTATAATATTAAGACTGACTATAAATTGGCTATGATGAAGTTGCTACATACTAGTCGATTCCAAGTTGAAGGAGAGTGACATAAAATCTGGAAGGTGAATTCCACTCATAAAGCTTGTAATTTGTTATGGAGGATTTACAAAGAGTGTGTTCTTATGTGTCTCCGATTACAAGCACGACATGTACAAATTGAGATGACCTTACCCCGGTGTGATACGATTGTTCAAGATGATTGGCATGATTTTGTGGATTGTGCGGTGGCGCGTGAGAGTTGGTATTAGGCAAGGCTTTCGAATGTGTTGCAACCACGAGTTGGAATTGTGAGCAGTTTAATAAGTTTTGTTTATATGTCGTTCAGAAAGCCGAGACATTGTTGGTCGAGTGGCTTTACTTCTTTCGAAAATTTGTGCTGCACGTAATGATGTCATTGGGAATGACGTTCAACATACTTCAATGAGCATTGGGAGGACAACAATAGATGCATGGGAGCAATTAATGACAAGAGGTTCATAAACAACCCTCACCAGTTGTGCATTGCAGGAAGAATATAGTGCAAGGTAACAACTCAGCTTGGGAGAAACTGAGCGAGACGTGGTGGAAGTGCAATGTAGATGACGCATTCCATGACTGTAACAATATTACATCTTTTAAGTGTTGGGGAATTTATCCGGGCTCAAACAAAATGGCAGCGGGCAAATATGACAGTTTTGGAGGGGAGGCAGCAGCCTCTCGAGACTCTTCACTTTGCTGATGAGAACATATAGGAACAGGTTGTCTTCGAGTCCGACTCTTTCAATATAGTGCAAGCTCTATTGTCTCCGGGCCATGGTGGTTCGGAGTTCTATGCTACTGTTTCTAGTAATATTTATCAGTTATCTTTACATTCCAACTTCGAGGTGAAGTTTGTTAGGAGGCAAGCGAACATGGTTGCTCATACTTTAGCTAGGGCAGCCTGCTCTTGGGCTAGTCACCATATTTTTTATTCTTATTCTTCTTGTATTGAACATTCGTTGATTAATGATAATAGTTAGCTTTGCTTCTGTCCAAAAAAAAAAAATTGACAATGTTGTTCCTATTGCAGTGAATATTTCATATTTTATTGGGATTTATTTTTTTAATTAAAACTTAAAATAATTATATAAAAATAAAATAGTAAATAAAATAATTTACTCACGATGCTTAACTCACGATGACCCAACAAAGTTTCAAAATTGGGAAATTGGGAAAAAATCACTCACGATGCTTAACTCTAATTCTTGCAAACTCGTTAACAAGGCTTTTCATGGATGCACTTAACCAATTCTTATTAAACTCATTTGAGCAACTTTTGTCACCCTTATCCACAACCTAAACATTACTTTTTACTGAAGTACCCACTCGAGCGCCTTCCATGTATGCCTTGCATGCTTCCAGGATACCATGAGCTCAGTTGACGAAATGATCCACAATCATGAGCTTGGCTAACAAAATGGTCTCGAACTAGAAACCCTAGAGCGGTACTCCCTCTCATCATCGTTCACACAAACAAAATTCCAAGATATCATGAGCTCAATTAACGAAATGATCCACAATCATGAGCTTGGCTAACGAAATGGTCTTGAACTAGAAACCCTAGAGCGGTACTCCCTCTCATCATCGTTCACACAAACAAAAATCCAGGATATCATGAGCTCAATTAACGAAATGATCCACAATCATGAGCTTGGCTAACGTCATGAGCTTGGCTAATGAAATGGTCTCGAACTAGAAACCCTAGAGCGGTACTCCCTTTCATCACCGTTCACACAAACAAAATTTCCCCCTGCCTCTACCCCTTGCGGCTGTGCGTGGTATTCACATTTGGTCACCGTCTTTTGTGTTGCTTTCAAACTCATAGGTATGCATCTATCTTTCTTCAATTGTAATTCCCAATTTTTTATTTTTCCAACCTCAGATTGTTTATCCTCCGATAATGTGCTTCATTTACATGCAATTTCCATCAAAGTCTATATTTTTTATATATATTCGGGATTTTTTTTAAAAATTAAAAGAATAATGAGATTCATGATCCAAACATTATTGTGATTTTGAGGCACCTATTATGACAATAATCTATATTTTAGAATAATCCATTCAGTCGATGAACCGATCCACATCTTGAATTGAATTCCCTGTTGCTTTGATAAAGGTATGCATATATCAAACTTCCAACATAAAATTCTGCATTCTTTATTTTCAATTTTTTTTTCATTTGATGCTTAGATTTAGAATTATTTTTCTTTACGTTTAATATATATATATATTGTTTATTACAATCGTGTCTTAATGACCTCACTTATGTTATTTTGCAGAGTATTAGTCCATGTTTCCGAACTATAATTACTTTTCTTAATGATATCTCAGATAAATCAATGAGAAAACTTATGCAGCAAAGTGGAGTTTGCTATTTCTAGAGTCTTTTTATATGTATTTTGATCACAAAGTGGAGTTCACAAGGCAACTTATGCAGCAAAAGAGTAGAAAACTGAAGAAAATACAAAGAAGAGAATCGTGTCACGATTTGGTAAAAACGTGACACGATTTTAGAAGACCAAAATCAAGCTTCGACATTGAAGAAATCGTGTCACGATGGCATAATCGTGGCACGATCGGAGGAAACCCTAATTCAGAGATTTACGAACCAAGGAAAATCGTGCCACGATTTACTTAAATCGTGCCACGATTTTAGGCGGAATTCTGTGCCTATTTAAGCTGAAGTCTATTCCAAAGACCAGGTGACGATTTGGAGAGAGCAAAGTGCGATTTTGAGACCTAAACACGGCTAGGAGGGCGATTTCTTCAACCTTCTATCGGTTCGTTTATGTTTTGATTCCACTATTGATTATGCTATTTGTAAACTCAATTATGAGTAGCTAAATCTCTTAGAGATTAGGTCTGAGATGATTCTTTGTAACCCTAATTGAACCATGTTGCTGTGAAACTCTATTTATTGTGAATGACAATCTAGTTTTTATTCAATTCAATTGTTCTTAATGCTTTTTATATCCTGATCAAATATAAACATGATTTAGTGAGAAT
This sequence comes from Medicago truncatula, assembly GCF_003473485.1. Classification (NCBI taxonomy): domain Eukaryota; kingdom Viridiplantae; phylum Streptophyta; class Magnoliopsida; order Fabales; family Fabaceae; genus Medicago; species Medicago truncatula. Next base: position 12,281,083 of record NC_053047.1, on the reverse strand, counting down.
GAATGACTACTGACCATAGCTTTCTACTTAGACAGAATTGAATTGTTCTAATAAACAGGGTTAGTCTAGGAATGGATAATCGTTTGTTAGTGATATTAGGTTAACGTTCTTAAAACCTTCAAAGATTATTAGACCACCTAAGGAATTAGGGGCTGTAGTTTGAGAAGAGGGTCCTAATTCAAGGGATTGATTAGGACTATTTTGTTAACTATCGTGGAACTAGAAAATCATTCATAAGAATAGGTGCAGTATACCAATTAAGGGAACATAGATGATTCGAAAGACCTGATCTCATCTCTCTTCATATTTTCTAACCAAATCTATATTTTTTTTAAATCAATCTTTATTTTATGTTATTTAATTTTATGCAATCAAACAAAATCTAAACAAAATAATTTATACATCCTAAATATTTACTTTATTTCTAAATTGAGATTAACACAGTCCTTGTGGGAACGATATTTTTATTACTTCGATAGTATTTAGTACACTTGTACAAAAATCTATCAATAAACAAAGATATTTCTAATTCGAAGCATCGAATGAAAAAAATCAAAAACAAAGAATGCAGAACCTGTATGTTGGAAGTTTGATTTATGCATACCTTTATCAATGCGAGAGAGAATTCCATTCATGATATTGATCAATTTATCAATTGAATGATTTATTCTAAGATATTGATTGTAATTCCATAACAGGTGCAAAAAAACTCACAATCAAAAGTATGTTTGGATCATGAATCTCGTTATTCTTATGATTTTAAAAAAATCTCACATATATACAAAAATATAGACTTTGACAAAAATTGCATGTAAATGAAATACATTATCGAAGGATAAACAATCTAAAGTTGGAAACACAGAAAATTGCGAACTACCAATGAAGAAAGAGAGATGCATACCTATGGGTTTGGAAGTGTCAACAAGAGACATTGATGTAATGTGAAGATCACGCGCAGCTGCAATGGTGGGAGGCAAGGGGCCGACATTTTGTTTTTGTGAACTATGGAGAGAGAGAGAGAGAGAGAGAGAGAGAGAGAGAGAGAGAGAGTACTTCTCTAGGGTTTCTCAACAAAGTCCTCTAAAAATTTAAACAAACCTTTAGAGGGTATCTTAATGTATTGATACCTGCTCGTTAAGCGTAGACCTTGTATGGAAACTAGAACCTATAGAGTTATGGAATCCATTTTTCCATTGCATTACCCCAATGAGTGTGAAGTATACTAAGACATATATAACCATGTTGAATTATTTGACTCTATTCTCTTGATCGAGAGCGGTTTGCTGCCATAAAAAAAAGTGACAACAACGTAATACCTATATTTCTATTGCTTCTAAACAGAGAAAAAGAAAAGAAGATATTCTAGGTTGACTCACCGCTAACGAAAATTAGTTTCACTGGGAAACAATTGGTGAAGATTGGATTGTTGAAGGAGGATAAATGTAATGTGCAGCATTTGGATATGAATTCAATATTTAGGATGAAACTGATATAATAATGAGATTAATAAATTGTAAACAATTGGAATTGAAACTGACATAATGAAGAAACAGTGAAGAATTGGAATTGAAACTGTCAAGCTAATATAATGTGAATGAGAAACGGTACTAATGAAGTTAATAGAAAGATGAAATGTCTATTTAATAATAATAGAATAGATAGATAGATAGACAGACAGATGGATAATAATAGATGTGAATATTACAAGCTATTTTATAACAGAAATTCTAAGCAAACTGACCCGGCAAACGATCATTTTAGCCCACTTCTTCGTACGCTGATCAAGAAATAGGTTCATCTTAATCTGATATAAATAAGACAAGAGCATAAAAAAAGTGTGTCTTTGAAAGTATAAAAAATATAAAGTTAACGGCTTCATCGAGGAATTTTCACGATTATGGTGATGGTTAGAAGTGTCACTAATAGTGTGTCGAATTGCTTAAGACTTTGGAATTTCCTCGTAATTTCATATTTGAAATTTGAATGGCATGAGCTGCAACTGCTACCTTCTTTATCATCATTTTTAAATTTGGTGGCAGCCAGTTTCTTGCCTGCATGTAGAAGCTTCATAATGGAATTTGGATTGTCAACCAAACTAGTAGACTTTATTTTATTGTGGAAATATTTCGACAAACAATTAGACTTGGATGCTTCTACTCCTAATGAAAGATTCAAAACACAATCAGTGCATTGTGATGCAACTGATTCAACATGTAAAAATAATTGAGAAGAAGACAACTCTGTTCTAGAAGAGCGATCAACATGATTGATTACAATTTGAAAATCAGAACTACCACTTCTCGAATCTTGGAATTTGTGACCTCTAACGACCAAGAAGGATGAGAGGATTCTGTCGCATATAATCCTTGATATGACACTTGATTCTTGGATTTTGTGACCTCTAACGACCAAGAAGGATGAGAGGATTCTGTCGCATATAATCCTTGATACGACACATATTCTTGGTAGAGTTGCCGATTCAATAGCTGATTGTTACAGATCAATGTAAATGTTTCCGTCCTCTTGAAGCTAGAGCATCTATTTTTGAAACTATCAATTGCTACTATGATTGTTGTCACGATCTTGAATACTTGAAGATAAAATAGAACATGATTTTTCTTGATCGCAAACTCTCTAGCCCTATATGGAAACCTGACAATGTTCGTGATTCCTAAGAAGGTTGGCACCCTAACCGCGAAAATTAAATAGCTGAAACAAAAAAAAGAAGAACAATGCTGAAATGTTTAATGTGGATTTACTATGCTTTGATGGGGTTTCCATATGAATGTGATCGATCAGAATTGGAGAGAGAGGTCTTACACGTTTGCTTGATTTGAGGCAAAACCAAGAGACATCCATAAGTTTCAATCGATTTGAAATTACTAATGATGAACAAGATGTTTAGCTAGGTAAGGATAAATTAAGGGTATTAGGTGATTTTTTGTAGAAATTGCTTGAGAAAGGGTATTCATGTGTTATGAATACATTATGGAAGAAGACGCCGAGAAATGAATGAAACGGTTTTGTAGTTACAACAAACTTTTGCTTGAGAAAGGGTATTCATGTGTTATGAATACATTATGTACAATTACATCTCGAAAAGTTTGTTGTAAATACAAAACAATTTCTTCCATTTCTCTACTTCTTCTTCAATACTTGTACTCATAACACTCGAATACTCATTTTTTAAGCACTTTACACGACAAATTAACATACATCTTCACTATATCCTTAATTGACTAGAGATCCCGATCATCATCATCAAGTTTAAACCGTTTGCTGAAACTTGTCGATGTCTATAATTTATGCCTCAAATCAAGCAAATAGTACGTCCTCTCCAATTCTGATCGAACACACCCATGTGGAAACCCAATCAAAACATGGTAATCCACGTTAAACATTTCAGCATTGGTCATTTTTTGTTTCATCTGTTCAATTTTTGTAGTTATGGTGTCAACCTTCGCAGGAATCTCATTACAGCAAACATTGTAGGGTTTCCATACAAGTGTTTAAGATAGTGACAAAGATGATGGTAGAAATGAAGAGTTTAAAAATTTGATACTCAAGCTTTAAGTGCATGGAAACATTTGGGTCCATTGACAACGTTCTTTTACAACAAACTATTAAATCAACAATTCTACCAAACATGTGTGTCATATGAAGAACTACTTTCAAACATATATAATCCTACACATCATGAGAAAGATTCAAAGCAAAGTGTTAAAGAAATATTTACAAGTTATAAGAGATGATATTCTCAATCTAGTACAAGAAATGACAAATACCATGTTACACAAACCACTAATATTAAGCTCTTGTGAGAGAGTTTGGGAGAACTTATTCAAACAGTTTATGATATGTTCATAAAAAAATTTCAACTTATTTTCATAAACTCTCCAAAATAACTTATCAAAAACAGTTTTAGCCAATACAAAACAATTTAACCTTATTTTGAGTCTGTGTTGCACCTTTATTGGTGAAAAAAGATTAATTTTTAAAATGACATATTCATTTTAGAAGTTCTAATCTATTTGCTGCCAATTTTCAAATAAAATAAAATTAGATCGGAAAAAAGATAATCTAAAAACATTCAAATGTAAAATTGTTTTGCACAGCTTCTCTAACAAATGATATTTTATTTTTTTCCAAAACTATTAAAACTCTAAAATTAATCTCTACAACTAGAATATTAACTATCAATTCCTTATTTATAATCCGTGGAAATAGTTTATAAATAATAAGAACTTACTTATTTATTTATTTTTTCTGAAAGAATAAGCGCTTATACAATAAGTTACAATTTTTTTTTTGGAGGAAAATATAAGTTACAAATTAATTATATCATCCAATAAGACCTATGTTACCCCAAAATCCTTATATTCGATCATCCCGCAAACCTAAATAAAGTATTTTTTATTTTTTTAAAAAACTCGGTATCGATCCAAAGACCTCCGAGAGACCAATCCCACCATCCACTACCAATGGAAAATTTTGGCAGTCAAAGAGATTCAAAACCGAGACCTATGTTCCGGCAATCACCGGTCAACTTTTCTTTTATTTAAAACCCTAAATTATAAAGAAGCAAAACATCTTTCTAAGCAATCAACACATAGCAAGAAAATCACTTATAAAGAACTTTTCTTTTAGAAGTTCTTTACTATATGATAATCAAGTGACAAGAAATAAAAGTCATGTATTGCAATTATCTCATAATAATAAAATTGAAGAAGAGTGAAAGTAAAACAATGTTGGTCCACTATACACCTTATTAATACAATGGTCCATCAACTAATTTTCAGTTTTAATTTTGGTCTAGTAAGTCTAAAAATCATCATTTTGGTCCATCTTGTTTTCCTCCGTTGGTCAAAAAGTCCTTCGCTGTTAATTTTAACTTTAAATGTCTAAAGTGGAACACAAACAATGTTGGTCCACTATACACCTTATTAATTCTTTTAATTTTAACCGTTCGATCTATTTTTATAAAAAAAAAGTGAATGTTGGATCATGAAGTCCATCTTATCTTATGGTATGCCATCAGTTTAAGAAGCAATATATGATTTTTGGATTAGGGTTTTTAGAGATTAAAAAAATGTGGTGTTTCAAATTTTAAACACAAACTGAGCAATGTAAGAAAGAAGAAGAAGACCGGCCTTCAAATCTAAATTTCAAAAAGTACTGAATAAAAATAGGCTTAATACATCCCTCGATCCCTTAACTTATTTTAATTTTTCGGTGTGGTCACTTAACTATTAAACGTTTCAATTTGGTCCTTATCTTTGTTTTCGTCATCAATTTGATCATATTTTATTGATTTTAAATCCCTAAAAAAGAAGACCGTTGGATAAAGGAAGTTCATCATATCTAACCGTGTACCACCAACACCTAACTATCTGAAATTTAATTTTCAAAAATAATATAAATTCCTTTATATTAATTTAGAAATAAAAAAATTTCTAAAAAATTGGAAAATTAATTTTCGAAAATAAAAAAAAATCTTAAAATTTTGAAAAAAATTCAGCAATTTTTTTTTAAAAAAAATCTGGAAAATTACTTTTAATTTGGAAAGAAAAATCTGAACTTTTTCGAAATATATATTCTAATAAATATAATTCATATTTTTTTCAAAAATAAAATGATTTAAAAAAATTCAGGAATTTAATTTTCAAAATACAAAAAAAGCAAAAATTCAAAGTTTAAAAAAAAATGTCAGATTTTTTTCGAAAAAAAGTTTTTAATTTTTTTTCTTTCAAAAAGACGAATTTAAACCCAAAAAATTAATAAAACTTAGAAACACACAGATCTATTTTTTTTTCTTCAGATTCTCGAAATACACCACAACAACAATCAGTTCCCATTTCTCCATCAATCTGAGCTTTCTTCAAATCAAATCCAAATTTATTTCACAAAATCAATCCAGCAAAACAAAACACAACACAATAAAGAAAAAAGGAAACCATGAGGCTTCAAAGTCCAAAACAGTGAACACAAAAAACAAAACAAATGCCAAACTGTTATTGTCCATTATCAGGCGCGGTGGTGGGGTCGTTTTCCGGTGCGGTGGTCGCCGAGAAAATTCACCCGTTTGTGGTTTTTCTTTGTGGGTTTTGTAGAGAATATGAAGGAGAGTATGTTTATGGTGGTGGTTTGTCATGAAACAATTTGTGGTGGTTTAGATCTAATAATGAAAGTGGCGGTTTGGAGACTAAAATATGTCTCCGATCCAAAATTAAATTTCAGAATGAGATAGAGAAAGAAGAGAGTATGTAGATTATGTATTTTGTTTGACAAAAGATGGCCGGAAACACCACGGTGGGTGGCCGGAAAATTCGGTTGGAAATGAGGAGAGGGAGAGTATGGCTTTGTTTTGTAGAGAGAGGAAGGAAGAAAAGGAAATGAAAGAAGAGTGGAGTAGATTTTGTAAAGAGAGGAAAAAATTATGTTTTTTTTTTTCATTTGGATTTTTGTTCATGAATGTTGGTGAAAATGATATGAATATGATGAAGAAAAGTGAGGAAGAAGATGAAGAAAGGGAGAAATAATTAAGTGTTGTTGACTCACCGTAAGAGAAAATACACCTGTGTAATCCAATGACCCTCCTTTTAAAAAAAAAATCAAACGGTTTAAATTAGAATAATTAATAGGATCTATGGTGGACCATTTTTAAAGTCGGTCCACCATAGACATTTGGGGGTTAAAGTTAACAGTTATGACCTTTTTGACTGACGGAGCAAAACCAAGAGGACCAAAATGTGAGTTTTACAATTTATGGGATCAAAATGTAAACACATAATTATTTAGAGGATCAAATGTCCAATTAAGCCAAATATAATAAACTGATGGAAAAGGGAGAACTCAATAAAAAAGAAGAAAAACAGTGAAAGCATTCATCAAGAAAACAACTAAACTTGAAGGTTGACTTTCATGTCCAAGGGGTGATCATCTGGAGAAACATTAAACATTCAACATCAGTCTGGAGAGACGGTGCTAATAATACTCATAATCATTTTGGGAGGTGGAAATTTTATAAATCTTTTAATCTTTATTTTTTTGAATTACAGTTTCCTGCTAATTAATTTAATTTCTTGAACACATTCATGCAATGATTTATGTTTATTTATGTTAGGATCATGATACTTTAATTGAAATACTAAGATTTAGAGTGTGAGCAAGTTTATTTTATATGAATGGTGTGTGCTTGCTTTCAAATCTTTTATTGAATGCATGAATGCTGTTAAGCTCTGAACATCCAAGGTTTTCGTTGAATCATCAATAAATGCATGGTAATGATAGCAAATTTGATGACACCAAAGTCAAGGTAAACGTTTATAGCTTTTCTAGAATGTCTACATGAATGTAACTTTTTGTAAATCTATGCCATTTATTGCCCCGCAATTACTTGTGCAAAATTGAATTCACTTAGAGCTGGCCTAAATGTGATAAGACTTTTCATTTTTACGATTTGCATATGAGACCGATAATTACTTTTTGAGTAAATTACACTTCTCTTCCCTTAAAAATGTTTGAATTACACTCATCTCTTCTCTTAAGTTAAGATATACACCTCTTCCCTCTTATTCAAAACATATTAGAAAACATTTCACTCATGATACTACATCTTAGAAATCGTGGTTGGGCCTAACACAACCCCACAAAACCGGCTTATGAGGTGAGGATTGCCCCCACTTATAAACAAATTGTTAGACCAACTCCTAACTGATATGAGACTCTTAGCACTACACTCTAAGGTTATCAAATCAAACTAAAGTTATGCTGAAAGAAAATGCTGGAAATGTAAACTGATAAAAAATAAAGACTTCATTCATTGCCTTTGAAAGAGGCAGCTCATACACTTAAAAGCTAGGGTTGGTGTTCCCATAGATAGGTGCTAGTGGGCTCTGGGCCAATTATTACAATAATATAAAACTGATACTGCCATAAAGGCCATTATTTCTTGAATATAAAGTCTTTAGCCCAAAAGGGCTGTGTGGTCTCTCTTCTAGGCCTAGTCTAGTCCAGCTTGCTAATAACTTCCATCTCCTAAGAGAAGTTTGATCTACATTCTTTTTTTCTCTTATGTTAAAATCTATCCTTTACATCCTCAATAATTTTTTTATTACTAATAATCTAGGAAAAAAATAATAATTTAACACACTTGGAATAAAATAGTGTTTCAGGTCTATTTTAATATAATCGAAATCTAAATACATATTTTTCGTTATTTTTTATTCACAATTTCGTTAACATATGATTTTAAACTCTATTTAAAAATATGAAACAAACTAAAATAAAAATTACTAAAGACAATAAAGTATGGTTATCTAAAAGTTAATTTCATTTGCAAATTTTATTTATTTTTTCTCTCAATCACAGGATTAGAGGCATTGAGTTTAAAACATACTCCACCCACATTGCATTCGAGTACAAAAACAAAAGGGAAATATAATTTTTTTTAATTCTAAAAAGGCTTTCAAAAAAATTCCATGGAAATCTAAGAACTGTTTTATTTAAGGTTAATCACTTATGCAAAATTCAGAAAAAAAACATCAAAACGTCTTAAAGACAGAAGGCAGATCTTGCAATTTTATTTAAGATCTTGTTAACGAGTGTCTTTGAGTCACTCTTTAAACATCCTAAATTTAACAATTATTCTTTTAAGAAGTCAACTATTACAATTTTCAATACACAACTTTTCATACAAAATTTACTAATTAAAGTGGAGGCACTCGTTAACATTTCCCTTTTATTTATTCTAATTTCATTCTTCTTGTATTTTTAGGTGTAATTTATTCATGATCAATGTTCACTAAAAATGTATTTATCAAAGCAATGTTAAGGAGATGGGAGGACAATAACATTTTCTATTCTTTTTTCATTCAACTGTTGCTTCTTTTTCTCTAAGGTTCCCATTGCACACTCTTTGGACCTTCATTGTGACATGAAACTTGTCCATTCTAAAGAACCATTAAAACATGATATGGCATTTTTTAATGCATACTGGTTTTATACATTGAAATCTATAAATTTTTGGTGGTGGTAATTTTAACAACCATTTTACACTTTCTTATACTCCATTTGATTTCATACCTTAAAAAAAAAAAAAAAGTAAATTCACAAAACATATCGATCCTCCCTAAGAAGGAAAAGAGCATTAGAATATTGTGAAGCTTTTGTGTTGTTGAGGAACACTTTGCATTGACAGGGGAAGAAATCCATGGACCTATTTGCAGATCGTACGTTTTTTTTCTTTTCTTTTTTTCATTAAAGAACGCAGAACCGGTAATTACTAGTATCAGATTTTAAAATAACGGTGACGTGGACCAATAGATGAGAGTTTCTCCTTAGCATTGCTTTAATTTTATTACATCTAAAAAAATTGTGCCGCTGCCTCTTCCGGCCACCCGTGAGCAATTCCACCATTTCCTGTTTACTATATAACACCAAAAAGTCTTCATCTTGTTTATCCACATACGGTTTTGGTCTTCTATAGCTAAGGAATTTTTCACAGTCCTTAACTCCAATTCTTGAAAACAATGTAACAAGCTCTTTCATATGTCGACTTAAATCATCCTTAAAATGCTCATATATTAAAAATTGTTCACTCTTATGAACAACTTGAACACCACCACCTTTTACAAAAGAACCCACTCGAGTACCTTCCATGTGACAAATATAGGGTACCTATTATTGAAATGGTGTACTACATTTAAATAAGGATGTGTCGAATTATATATGTTTGAATAAGACTACATTTAAAAGTAGTCCTTCAAATGACATATATAAAATTATAAGTTCTAAATTCCTATTTCAAAATAAATATATGCACACCACTTAGGAAAAGACTTAATAAGCTTTTCATATTGAAAAATATGATAGTAATCAAACCTACAATTTCAAAAGCAATGTTAGAGTTTCATATCCATTTTGGCCACTCCGCGCCGCGATAGCGTCAGTAGCGGCCGTTATTTACAACAAAGACAAGTATATCACCTTGAATAAGGAAAATTTAAAAATAAATGTGAATATTACAAGCAATTTTATAACAGAAATGCTAAAAAAACTAACCCGGCAAACTCTCCTCCAAAATCTTCCACTCTTTCTGGATTACTTTAGCCCAATTGTTTGTACGCTGATCAAGAAAGAAAATAGGTTCATCTTAAACTGTTATATATAAGATAAAAGCATAATCAAAATTGTTAATTTATATATTCCATTTTGATTTCTTCAAAAAAAAAAGTGTTTTTGAAAATATGAAAAATATAAAGTTACCGGCGTCATCGAGGACATTTCACTAGCATAGTGATGGTCATAATCGTAGTCACTAATAATGTCGAATTGCTTAAAACTTTGGAATTTCCTCGTAAAACTCTCAGATTTAGATGTTTCTACTCCTGCTGAAAGATTCAAACCACGACCGATGTGTTGTGATGCAACTGATTCAACTTGAGAAGGCTGAGAGGATTTTGTCGCAGATTATTTTTAGCATATGAATGTCTGTCATTTGAAGGACTACTTTTAAATGTAGTCTTATTCACACATATATAATTCGACACATCCTTAAAAGTATTCCAAACAAAGCTAAAAAACATTTACAAGTTAGAAAATATAATATTCTCAATCTAGAGCAAGAAATGGCAAATGTCATGCTATACAAACCTCAACTTGATGAGTGACTTCAACTGCCTTCCTCTTGTTACTTTTACCGACTTTTTCACCGATTATCACTAAATCATCAGAGTCATTATCATCGTCGTCAATGACAATCACGTCGTGCAAAATGGCCTAAAAAATTAAAATACACTAATTATATGTTGTAAAATAACATTCATTGAGCAAGTAAAGCTACGTTGGCCAGTGATGTACGCCAATTTCCTGTTATACCCCTGCGTGATGTGCGCAAGTTAACTCACGCACGTTGGCCAATGGTTGGAGCTGAATAACAAACGTTTTTTTTTTTTTATCTTTGGTCAGTTTTTCAACATTCAATCTACACATTTTTTTTACCCATTATACAAGTTTTTTTTACCACATTAATGGTATTTATAACTTATACTACCATTCTCACCTATAAATACCCCTTCATACTTCCTTATTTTCTCACACCATATCACATTCCCTCCCTCCTCACTCTCTCCCTCTATTTTCTCTTTTTTTTTTTCTTCAATAGTCTCTTTGGGAAGCAAAAGTACCGTGGGTAAAATGAATCTTCTTGTGATATAAAAAGAACAGATTTAAATTTAGCCCAAGGGTTGATGATGTATTTTTCCCAAGAAGGCTGCTCATTATTTTATCCCAAGTAGATTTAGTGAATTCGAATAAATTATTGTATTGTATAAATTCTATTAATAAAATGAGATATTGTTATATGCCTCAGTTTTGCTCATTCCTTTTTATTTATATTTTCTTTTATTTTCTAATTTTGTATTTAATGAATAAATATTAATTTAGTTCATTTCCTTTTATTTATATTTGTATTTATTTAATGAATAAAGTCGAATCAATATTTATTTTAAGTTCATAAATAAATTAGAATAAAGTAAATACGTAAATAAATTAATTTTATCTAAGTAAATAAATTAGAATAAACTGAACAAATAATTTAACAAATAAATTATTAGGGACCACTAAATAATTTTGGAGACCTAGTCGCCTCTCCCTTTTCTCTCTTCTCTCACCTAATCTCAACACCTCCGTGCCATCTCTCCCCCCCACATAAACAAATTGAGCTCTCACTTATCTCTTTTGATGTAGCTTTCAACATCGGTTGTACGAGGAGTGGTGATGGCCCTCCGCACCACCCTGGTTCTCAAACTCCGACAGCTTGCATCCGGTGGTTTTGGAATGGGTTGGTTTCTTTTAATCCATCCTTGGATCCGCTTTTGCCGACTCCGTTTGTAACACCCCGTTTTCCCAACGTGAAAATTTCATTTATTTAATCAGAGTAATCCACCTAAACGGAATGTCACATTCTTTTCTTAAAATCATAAACTGTATAAATAACTATTTATCCTTTAAAATTCAATAACTAAAAAGTCTTTAATACTTCGCAGCGGAAATTATTCAATAATCAAAACAGTCTTTGGCACGAAGGCCTCTTTACAATTATGTCATAAAAAATTCATTCTAAAAAGATAGTCATAACTCTTCAGAAACAATACGTAAGGAATAGAAAGCAATAACAAATTCCCATCCCGTTACGTATCAGAGCACCTAAAGACACTTCAGCCACCACTCCTACTAATCATTAATACCTGCAAGTTACTCATACGAAGAGCAACATTTTCAAGCAGAAGGGGTGAGATTTCACAAAACAATAATATCAAGCATATAATTCAATAATTATATTTAACAACACAAATAACTTCATCTATTAGTAATAATAATTCTTCATGTAATAATTCTTAATAACTCAACCAACTTCTAATTATCATTTAACACATATTAACCAAATCGTAACAAACATAGATCATCACATCATAGTCATAATTCATATATAGCATAACAACATCTTAATCCTAATTCATATACAACATAACAACATCATTAATTCATAATAATAATTATTCATCAAACATCTCATTATCAATTCATTAATAAAAGACAACTTATCAATTTAACATAAACATCATCAAGTACACTTAACAACTCATAGATATCATCATGTAATCATCATCATTAATAACTTTAAAACAACACAATATAAACATCATTAAGCCTAATTTCGATTCCTTAATTCATCTTAATCATTATCTAAGGTCTAAGGACAGTTTCTACATCTTTTTAACAAGTTTCCACCGTTTAATTATCAATTCTATCAATTTGACCTAATTTCCGATTCTTCTTAAACTCATCCTAATTCATGTTAAACTTAACTATTGATTCACATACTTAATAGAATTGCAAAGTTAGTCTCACCCTTACCTTAATACACAAAATCGCAGCCCTCCTCTAGGTCTCTCCCTCTTCTCTTGGCTTTTCTCCCTTTTCTCCAAAAGCAGTCGTACGTACGTTATGTTTTTCTAAACTAGGTCTCTCCTATTTATATAAATCTTTAACATACTTATTTTTCTATTAAATCCGAATATTAATATTCTATTCTAATATATACATATATATAAAATATTTCTATAACAATAATAAATAACAAATATATCTCTACAACATATATATATTTCCATAACAAATCATTTATATATCCATAGCAAATGACATATATTTCTACAACAAATCATGTATATATTTTTATAACAAATGACATATATTTCTACAACAAATCATACATATTTCTATAACAGATTATATATATTTCTACAACAAATCATACATATTTCTATGATAAATAACATTTATTTCTATAACAAATCATGTATATATTTCTATAACGAATCATATATATTTCTGAACCAAATAACATATATACATTTCTAAATCAAATAACATATATTATATTTCTAAATCAAATAGCATATATATTATATTAATAAATATATAACATATATCATAACAAAATATCACTCATCAAAATAAATCATATAAATCACACAAATCATATAAGTATATTCTAAACTCATTTAAAATAATCAAATAATTAGAGAGGGCGTTACACCGTTAGTCGTAGTTGGTTTGAGGCCGATGGTTCGATCAAGATGGTACTTTTTGTTATAACGACGGTGTTGCTGGTTTTTGTGGCAACAATGTGCGTATGTTCTTGTTTTGTTAGGTTTGCCTTTCTATCGGTGGTACAAGGGTTGTGATGTGGTGATGTATTCAGTTTCTGGATGGTTAGTGTGGCGATTTGTTTTCAAATTTATCGCCTCTGTGCCGATAGGTAGGTGTTGTTATATCTGTTGCGGTTGTTTCAGGCTCCGCCGACAGAATACGATTTGTTTTATTTGTTGTTGGTATGAAGGTCCATGTTCCGGTGTGTGTTGACTCGGTTTAGGGTCGTGACGCTGCGTTGAAATGGATGGTTTTGGCCCGAAAGGGCATTGTTAACAACGATTCATACGCCGGGAGAAACCCTCATCAGTCTATTTGATGTTAGGCAATTTAGCTCGAAAGAGACGTTAGGCTTGTTGCTATTGCAAAGAGTTGTTGGTTCTTGGATTTGATCTGTGTTGACGGTTGATCCATACGCCGCACTTTAGACTTCCCCTAGTGTTGTTTTCATTTTTTGTACCACCTGATTGGGTAGACTTACACTTTGCGTGGATTTACTAGGTTAGGTTTATGTCCCCCAATTTTTTTGTTATTTCTTTTTCCTTTTTTTTAATAATATATATGAGCACCTGCCATTTTATGTCATTGTGCTCTTGCCTTATAAAAAATAAAATAAAATAAAATAAATAAACAAATTAGAATAAAGTGAACAAATAAATTAGAAAATAAATAAATTATAATAAAGTGAAAAAATAAATTAGAACAAAGTAAATAAAATAAATATGAATAAAGTAAATAAAATAATTTGAATATAGTAAATAAATTAAAAAAAAAAGTGAGTTAAGTCACTATGCGTGACTTAAGCCACGCAACGTAACTTAACGGCGCAATTTTTTACACTTCCGTTAGTTAACTAACGCATGGGTAGCTTGGGTATTTCAGATGGGCGCGAACGATACTTGCGGGAGAATAGCAGAATTCTATATATAAGGAAAAGAGTAACCGACCGAAAGAGTAGTTACGTGGGCTTAATGAAATTTTAGATCCCAATCCTAAACATTTCTTTTTAGACCCCTCGATATCTCTTAGATCCCCCCAACATTATATTTTGACCCTTAATATACTCACAATATGTCCCAAAGAATTTTGGAGTTATTTCTTGAAAGACTGTTTTACCACCAATATATGTGTTCTTAGACGCTGGCGGAGATACTGGTGGATCTTTAGAGGCCATGGTCCCCCACCGCCCAACCCCCACATTTTGAAAAGAAAAAAAAAAGTTATACACTAAAACTATACTATAGTATATTAAAATGTTTCATCATGTATAATTAGGCTATGGTCCCCACAGTTAATCTAATTAAAATGTTTATTTTTTTTGTTAAAAAAAGTGTGTTGTATTCATTAAAAAAAAGTTAAGAATATCATTTATTTTATGAATAAAAATATTTGTTCTAGATCAGTCATAGCGCCAATTCCAAACAAATACATGGACCCAAAACCGTCGAAACAAGACATTAAAGCATGAGTGAGCACGCTAGTTCCGGTGCATATCATCGTTCTGAAGCACGCCCCTATGCTTCCTGCACTGTACACATGGCTACCAACGGCTCCTGATGAGGCACTGAATTACATGAAAGTCGTCAGCGCCTTCTTCTCCTATATAAGGGTGACTCCACGTCACCCTCAAGGTACAATTCATTTCCCATACATTTTTACACATTCAACCTCATTTCCTACACAGACTTGAGTGTTGGAGTGTGAACGTGCCTGCATGCACCTTTCGTTGCACCGTGACATTTGCACCACCACCGTGCTGAAGCAACACACGCCACCGTTGCCTTCATCCGTTCATTAATCAATATCAAATTTAATATTAAATTTTAAATATTTTAACCTAGTAAAATGAATATAAATATTTTTTAACAAGTAACCATCGATCAAAAAGTTGAGTTCAAATCTGAAGCAGTGTTAAACTTCTTAAAGGAGTGATATGTGACTCAATGTCGTCATATCCGGTTCGAGTGATTAGTCTCTACAACTACTGCCGGCTAGATACCTGATTCACACAAAAGTAGTCATCAATCATGAAGAATCGTTAGAATGTAAGGTGACACTTATATGCAACAATTTCTTTTTGTTCAACTAAATTCGTGGTCACGCTTTCTATTTTAAATTTGGTTTGCATGTTGTGAGACTCTTTTTCTTGGTAATGTACAGGGTTCGAATCCTAAACCTTATATATATTATGCATTATCCTTACCAATTGATTTAAGCTCACGGGAACCACATCTTGTGAGACTATAAACCATTTCTAATTGTCGTATACGTCCTAAATACACCAATGGATTTGATTCTTTGAATTGTTTTATTAAATAAACTTTAATAAGACGATTAAAAAATGATAGTGTATAGTACACCATTTCAATAATAGGTATCCTACATGTGTCCCCTTAAAAAAAGTTGAAAAAGTATAAAGACTTTGTCGTAGAATCTTATGTGAACCATGATGACATCGTTCATCACCCTTTACACGTACGAGGATATATCCTCATTTAAAATTTCACATGACTTTACCTTTTTCTTTCTATACGATAGTGAAAGTAATTCTATTAAAAATTAAATATCTACAAGAAACGGAGATATATAAATATAAAATACATTAAGGATGTTTGAACAATATAAAACATATTTTCTCTTTAAAAAAAATTATCAGAAAAATATAACTTATATTTTGTGTATTTTATAAGAAAGGCACACTTCTTTTGATCAACATCATGTTGGTTTGGATGAAACTTGAGTCGGATCTCTTAAGTAGAATCTAATAAGATTTAAATTATGAAAACAAAAACACAATTGAAAGGAGAGACTTCATGAAAGAATGTCTGATTTGGCAGAAATTCGTCATCGACAAATTTGATGGATAGTTTGCATCTACTGATTCAAAACATGTTAACAAATAAAAATATGCATCAAGCCTCATTGAATAAATTCTTAGAATTAGCAATGATAAAAGTCTCATACTAAATGATATTTGGCATGAACATAAATTTATAAGCGAGAACAATCATCACCTTATTACAAGACGGTTTTGTAAGAGTTGAGTTAGGGCAACTGAAATTCTACAAAGCATCTTAGATGAATGATGCTCTTTTGTTTGTTTATATTTTCTTCACACAAATCTTTTTCCAACTTTTCACTAGCTTCCAAGCTCTAATTTTCACCACTTTCAACAACAAGAAGGCAAGAAGATAAATACAAACATCCAACATAGTATTACTTTTTTAAGAAGCTAAAAACACTGTTTTGCTTTTACCAAGAAGAGAAGAAAAATACAAACATCCTACCTATTATCATTCATATATTCATTTCACGTTCCATATCCATGATTTGTGAAACTTGTTTTGTTTATTTTATTATTATACTGTTCTAGTTTTTTCAACTGTTTTGAGGTAAACATCACTATGATTTATTCTTTGTTCTTCTCCTTATTCATCCTTCAATCACACTCTAGTTTCATCTTTCCATATATATTAAGGATATGTTAACAAACCTTGAGTGAAAAAGCTGAAAATTGATCTTGTTGGACAGATTGAAAGGTTATCTAATATTTACTTTAATAATGAAGCAAAGTGCTTTTTGCAAAACTTTTCTTTGTTTTCAAATGTGATGTTTGCAGCAATCATCTACTTTTCAGTGTAGTAGGTACACAGAAACACATATGCAACCTATAGTTTCTACAGACTAAATGTTATACAGCAAATAGTTCACATTGTAAGGTATACTTTTTTTCTTTCTTTCTATGTATATATATGATAATTGATTAACCTCCACAATTTAAGGAATATTTTTTTTCAGTAGAGACATAGCTTTGTTTCCCCTTATGTGACAGAGTTTGAGCAGCAAAAGAAGCTAAAAAAGAAGATGGAGGATTATTGGAGCATTATTTGTTCCGAGAATGGAGGAAATCTTTTCGGTTATGATTTCAAGTTATTGACCGATCCCTCCTCGTGCATTAATCATTTTTTGCTCATTTTCTTTGATTTCTTAATGGTGATAATGTTAACAATCATCATGTTCCAAAATTCTTCCTCGAGACCCTTTTGGAGTCTAGTAAGATATTCAAACTTGCAGCTAGTTTCTTCCATAACCAACGGCTCTCTTGGTTTCTTGCATTTATGCTTAGGAATTAGGGACTTAGAACAAAAGATAAGGAAAAACCACAATGCCTTTCCTATTAATTGGTGGTTACTCGAACTCTTTCACGGTTCAACATGGTTGTTTGTAAGTTTAACTATAAGTCTTCGGATAAAACAACTTCCACGAGCATGGTTGTTACTGTTTTCTATTGTAATGTTCATTGTTGCTTGTATATTATGTGTTTTATCAATGTTGTATGCAATTGGAAGCAGAGAATTGTCTCTCAAAGCCGCTTTAGATGTTATATCTTTTCCAGGAGCAACTTTGCTTCTGTTATGCACTTACAAAGCATGTAAACGTGAAGACGGCGATGCTGACAGAGAAACTACTGAAAGGCTTTATACTCCCTTAAATAGCCAGTTCAATGATATTTCTCAATGTCATGTCACCCCATTTGCCAAAGCTGGATTCTTTAGTAAGATATCTTTTTGGTGGTTGAATCCGTTGATGAAAAGGGGTCAACAAAAAACACTTCAAGATGACGATATCCCAAAGTTAAAAGAGTCTGAACGAGCAGAAAATTGTTATTTTGCCTATGAAGCATCAAGACACTCATCGGTATTATGGACAATAATTTTGTGCCATAGGAGAGATATTCTGATAACGGGATTCTTCGCTTTGCTCAAGGTACTTGCAATATCTTGTGGCCCTCTACTTCTGAATGCGTTTATATTAGTTTCTGAAGGTAATGAAAGTTTCAAATATGAAGGCTATGCATTGGTTATATTACTTTTCTTCATAAAGATCATAGAGTCCTTATCACAAAGACAATGGTATTTCCAATGTAGACTTGTTGGGATGAAAGTGAGATCACTACTTACCGCAAACATTTATAAAAAGATACTAAGGCTATCCAATTCTGCTAGATTGATTCACTCTAGTGGTGAGATAATGAATTACATAACTGTGGATGCTTATAGAATTGGAGAATTTCCATTCTGGTTTCACCAGACATGGACGACAATCCTTCAATTGTGTATTGCATTAGTAATTCTTTACCGAGCAATTGGACTAGCAACAATAGCTTCAATGGTGGTGATAGTTCTGACTGTGCTTTGCAACACTCCAATAGCAAAGTTACAAAACAAGTTTCAGAGCGAACTTATGGTGGCACAAGACGAGAGATTGAAGGCTAGTTCCGAGGCTCTTGTGAATATGAAAGTGCTCAAGTTATATGCATGGGAAAACCATTTTAAAAATGCTATAGAAAAGTTGAGAAATGCAGAACTCAAATTGATATCATCGGTTCAATTAAGTAGGGCATACCTTCTCTTCCTCTTTTGGAGCTCACCGGTGTTGGTGTCTGCTGCTTCTTTTCTAGCATGTTACTTCCTTAAAATTCCTTTGCATGCAAGTAATGTTTTCACTTTTGTGGCAACATTAGGCCTTGTTCAAGTGCCAATTACAGGTATACCGGATGTTATTACGGTGATCATTCAAGCAAAAGTTGCATTTGCTCGGATATGTAATTTCCTTGAGGCACCAGAACTAAAGAGTGAAAGTTTCAATAACATCATCTGTAATGACAACCTCAGGGGCTCAGTTTTAATAAAATCAGCCGACTTTTCATGGGAAGGTAATGCATCAAAGCCAACACTAAGAAACATAAACTTGGATGTTAGACGTGGGCAAAAGGTGGCTATTTGTGGAGAAGTTGGCTCAGGAAAATCAACGGTATTAGCAACAATTCTTGGAGAGGTTCCTAATACAAAGGGAACTGTAAGCTTTTATTTCTTTTCTATAGGAAAAACCAGTTTAATACACTAACTACTTTGTATTGTCTAAATGGATACACAATAATATCATATCATATAAATTTAGTTTACGAGTCTTTCATTTCAGTTGTAATATGGGAATGGATTCTCAATTTTTTTTTTTCTCACGTTCTCTCATGCGTCAGAAATCTTACCTGTAATATTGATTCTCTTATCTGAATTACAGATTGATATTTACGGGAAGTTCGCATATGTTTCTCAAACAGCATGGATACAAACAGGTACAATACGGGAAAATATTTTGTTTGGATCGGAGTTGGATGATCAAAGATATCAAGAAACACTTCAAAGGTCATCATTGGTAAAGGACCTTGAGTTACTTCCCTATGGCGATCTCACAGAAATAGGCGAGAGAGGAGTTAATTTAAGCGGAGGTCAGAAGCAGCGAATTCAACTAGCTCGTGCTCTTTATGAGAACGCTGATATATATCTCTTGGATGATCCGTTTAGTGCTGTTGATGCACATACGGCAAAAAGTTTGTTCAATGTAATGATTTCACATTCTACTTGTATGTATCTAGTGCTATTCTTTACTAAATGATTTCTTTGAAACTTAACAGGAATACATCATGGAAGGACTCAAAGGGAAAACCGTCTTACTCGTGACTCATCAAGTCGACTTTCTGCCAGCATTTGATTTTGTTTTGGTAATTTTATTCATTTGAAAGCAATGATTATGTCATGTTTGATACAAGTAACTAATAATTATAAATTTGTACCAACCTTCAAATTTGTACCAACCTTCAAAAGTGCTTGTGGAGACCATAGAAGTTGATATATGACCACTGCAGCTATTATCTTGATTTGCCTAAGGTTGTTAAAATATTTACTTTATGTATAGTTAATGTCAGAAGGGGTAATCCTACAAGAAGGTCCATATCAGCAGCTTTTGACGACAAGCCAAGAATTCCAAGACCTTGTCAATGCTCACAAGGTTACCGATGGTTCAAACCAGCTTGCAAATGCTACTTTTTCTCAAGCTTCTATAAAGATTACACAAGCTTTAGTAGAAAATAAGGGTAAAGAAGCAAATGGAAATCAATTAATCAAGCAAGAAGAAAGAGAGAAAGGAGACAAAGGGTTGAAGCCGTACTTACAATATCTGAATCAGATGAAAGGCTATATATTCTTCTTCGTGGCTTCCCTTGGTCACCTTATTTTTCTGGTTTGTCAGATATTGCAAAACTCATGGATGGCTGCTAATGTAGACAATCCTCGTGTCAGCACGTTGCAGTTGATTTTAGTTTACTTCCTACTTGGAGCTTCTTCGGCATTTTTCATGTTGACTAGAAGTCTATTTGTAGTTGCTTTGGGTCTTCAATCCTCAAAATTCTTATTTCTACAGTTGATGAACTCCCTCTTTCGTGCACCGATGTCTTTTTATGACGCTACACCATTGGGAAGGATACTAAGTAGGGTAAGCATATTAAACAATCATCACCTTCGCTATTAATTTCAAATGAGAAAGTAATAATATATATGCTCCTTCCTTGTTTAGGTTTCATCTGATCTGAGCATTATGGATCTTGACATCCCATTTAGCCTCACTTTTGCGGTTGGAACCACTATGAATTTTTATTCTAGTCTTGCAGTTTTAGGAGTTGCAACTTGGCAAGTATTGATTGTTGCGATACCAATGGTTTACGTTACAGTTCGCTTGCAGGTATATAATTCTCATTCTTCTTTAAGTTAATGGACATGGTAAATTTATGGAAATGATTAGTTTCTTATCTAGATCATCTCTAGTAATTAATCTTCATATTACTAACTTATTATCCTACTTGTAGTAGTTTTGCATTCTATAAATAGTGGTTAGTGCTTAGTTTTCTGTATCGAATCTATCATCAATCTTATCTCCTCATATTCTATTCTTTGGTTGATCCAAACTAATAACTTCAACAGAAAGCAAATACCATAAAACATTATTTTGTGTTTTAAGCAGAGATACTACTTCACCGCAGCAAAAGAAGTGATGCGGATAAGTGGCACAACGAAATCCTTTCTAGCTAATCATGTAGCTGAAACTGTTGCCGGAGCAGTGACAATAAGGGCTTTTGAGGAGGAAGATCGTTTCTTTCAGAAGAATCTTGATCTAATTGACATTAATGCTAGTGCATTTTTTCATAATTTTGCCTCAAACGAGTGGTTGATCCAACGGTTAGAAACAATTGGTGCAGGTGTTCTTGCCTCTGCAGCACTTTGCATGGTTATACTTCCATCAGGGACTTTCACCTCTGGTGAGAATTTGCTTATTTTAACATCCGAAATGTCATTGTTTCGGTATTATAATTATATTCTAATTATTTTCTTCTATCTTCAAAAACTATCATCAACTCTCGTTATGCAAATAACTAAATTTCAATTTCCTTCATTCCAGGATTTATTGGCATGGCTCTATCTTATGGCCTTGCACTAAATTCTTACTTAGTAAATTCAATTCAATGTCAGTGCACTCTTGCAAATCAGATAATATCAGTTGAGAGGCTAGATCAATATATGCATATACAAAGTGAGGCCAAAGAAATCGTAGAAGGAAATCGCCCTCCTTTGAACTGGCCAATTGCAGGCAAAGTAGAAATAAATGACTTGAAGGTAATTGTTACTTATTTTCAAAATGCAAAGCATAATGTTACGAAAAAATGCAGCTCAAATTAACGACATAATTTTTTTGTTCATGCTATGTTAGATACGATACAGGCCTGACGGACCACTTGTACTTCATGGTATCACATGCACATTTGAAGCAGGTCACAAGATTGGTATTGTCGGAAGAACAGGCAGCGGGAAATCCACTCTTATTAGTGCTTTATTTCGTCTTGTGGAACCAACAGGAGGAAACATTATGGTTGATGGCATAGACATCTCATCTATTGGCCTTCATGATTTGAGGTCGCATTTTGGGATTATACCTCAAGATCCTACGCTTTTTAACGGGACAGTCAGATATAACTTGGACCCTTTATCTCAACACAGTGATCAAGAGATATGGGAGGTACGTAAGATATACTATGACCTATTTAACTTTTCTTTCAATAGAAAATGTGGAATAATTCTTATACAATATGAAGGTTCTTGGAAAGTGTCAATTGCGAGAAGTTGTCCAAGAGAGAGACGAGGGCTTAAACTCCTCAGGTACACTTTCATGTTTAATTGTTATACCTATGCTACAAGAACTTCTTTCATACAAAAGTATACTTTTTAAGTGTATTATTTTTTGAAATTCCATATGAACATTTGCGTAAAAATCATCTTCGCCGTGAATGTTAGGATATTTTTAGAAAACTTATTTAGCATTAAAGCTTTTAACTGTATTTCTTTGGTCTTTTGTTTCATAAAAATAGGACTAGAGAGAGTAGTTAGTGATTGGTGAAAAATTGGTGTGCAGTTGTTGAAGATGGATCAAACTGGAGCATGGGACAAAGGCAGTTATTCTGTTTGGGGCGTGCGCTTTTAAGGAGAAGTCGAATATTGGTACTCGATGAAGCAACTGCATCGATTGATAACTCAACTGATCTGATTCTGCAGAAAACCATTAGAACTGAGTTTGCAGATTCTACGGTGATCACAGTAGCTCACAGGATACCGACTGTGATGGATTGCACTATGGTTCTTTCAATCAGTGATGGTAAGTTTTTTTTTTCTTTTTTCTTTTTCCCTTTTCTATTTTATAGTCCTTTTATTTTATTTAACAAGCACTTTTCAGACTAATCCATAACCTCATAAACATTTTTTTCATTGATGATAAATAATTTTCTGTTGATATTTGAGGACAAGGTATAAGAGTGTAAAGTGAAAACAATATCTTGTATGGCACATAAATGATAACATGTAAAATGAGTGGTACTTGATTTTCAAACTTGAAATCATATAAAAGAAAAGTTAGAATATGTTTAATCACTTGCTTGATTTCTTCAAAGAAATGATAGTCTCTGACTGTACTTTCAGGAAAACTGGCGGAGTATGACGAGCCAACAAACTTGATGAAGAGAGAAGAATCGTTGTTCAGGAAACTTGTCAAGGAATACTGGTCTCATTTTCAGTCTCCAGAGTCACATTGATGTCTACAATAATTTTTTCTATACCGTCTCTATTCTCTCTCTCTCTTTTCCTCTTTTGCGTTAGCAATAAGTCCAGATTGTTATGTTAAGCTCTGAATTAAATCTCTAGCCACATGCCTATTAGCTTAAGATCATCTACTGTTACGAATCGGAGATCAGCTAAGCTATACCACTTTCAGTTATCTATGACGGTTGGCTGAAGGACCAAAATACATAATGTAGAAAAATAGACTGATATATTTTCAATTCATCCCTCAAATGATCAAAGAGTTCAATTTAAATAGATAATAATCTAAGAAAATTGCTTTTCTCACATTCAATTATTCTTTAAAATACAATGAAATGATGCATTTACCCGACACTAGCAAACTATCATTCACCTTTTATACTGGTGATAATTAATTACCGTTGTCTTAACGGTAGTTAACTACCGTTGTTATAAATAACAACAAACAGTGCAGTCTGCATTACAAAACCAAGTCATTTTTAGCCTGTTTTGACCTATAATTAAAAACTAACAAATCTAGATGAACTAAAACCAATACAACAACTAACGCCAATTCATAAACAACATTACATAATTTTATTATGATTCATTAACATTAAACGACTACGACATTACGTTAACGTTACATGAATCTTTGAGATTCAACAAAATTGAAGCATTATGCAACATATTACACAGCATTACACATTACACTAAATGACATCAAATCTCTACGGACATTCTAGCACCTGGGGTTGGAATGAATACTGAGATATAAGACATTATTTTCAACCATTGTTCTAAAGATAAATTCTACGTCGCTATCATTACGAATAACTCGGGGATAATAAATTGCTTTCTACATGTCTTCATCTTTATCTGCCCCAAGATCACCACATGGTAATTGTACAAATATATGATATGTAGTATGATCTTCACCAAGATACACAATATTTGTTAATTTGTATCTTCAAGTCATCCATTGTGTGAGTCAGAGTTAAGAAAACTTTAATTGTTTTCTTGAAAGCAAAATACCAGACATGAGCTTCAATTTGTGCATTTTAAGACATGTTGAACTTCACAGAAGTTAAGAAATAGAAAATATCAGAAGAAATCAAAATGAAAGGTATAGTACACTATTGCCGAGTATAAGGGGACTGGACTACTCCTGATTTGTAGGAGGAACGGGTATAAATTGTTTTGTGTCTTCTCTCCCTCCCCTCTCTCTCTCTCTCTCTCTCTCTCTCTCTCTCTCTATATATATATATATATATATATATATATATATATATATATATATATATATCTTTGTGTTCGATATATCCGATGCAATCAGACTCTTAGTCAGACTATGACTAGTACTTAACACTTAGAAAAGTCTAGAAAAGCCAACACAATTCAACCCCTACTTCTTGTGTTTTTCTCACCTTTTGTTTGCTCGATGACACTTCCAAGAAACTTTCCAAATGTTCAATCACAACTGAAAGCGACTTCCGATACTCAAGCACCAAAGCAAGAGACTTCTAATTGTTTACAAATAAACAAAAGTGATCTTATACTTGATATACAATCAAAGGTGTAAACAATACAATTCAGAACAAACTCTAAGACTTAGAATTTTTAAGATACAAATTTTGATGAGAAATCCTTAAATGTTCTATTCGCTTTTTGATTTGACAGAGTAAGGACACAATTAAAATAGCAGTCTTGTTATTGTTCTTCAAGCCTTCAACTCCTTATATAGTGAAGGATATGAGAAACGTTCGAGAAGAGTATCGCCGCATTTAGAGTCGTTGTGAAGCTTCAAATCAAGCACGTTGGATTATTGCCTAATATAGATAATGTTGTTGATTAGATATTTGAAAATCCTTTGCTGAAACTGGAATTATTCGTTCATTCTCTTTGTACTTGAAGTTCTTTGTTTGTTTATACATGTGCTCGGAAGAAGAGAAACTGTACTATCATACGTTGATAGAGTCTGCTACAGAAGAGGACAAACTTGTTATGCTTTCTTCAAATCTTCTATAATAGCCTTTGAGTACTCTTACTTCCAATGCTCTTATACATGTTCAAATATTGTTAAATTTTAATCTATGATCATGCACACTTAAACATATATTAGCATTTACAATTGTTCTATAATACTTTTGTTATCATCAAAACTTTAGAGCAATTGTACAAACTAATTTTGTTTCAACAAACCAAACAACTTAAAGAGAAACTATTAAAAAGACTAGTTAAGTGATAAAAACAATACGATTATTACTTTTTCCACCCAACGAGGTTCTTACTCGCCCTATTTAAGATTGCCCATTTGGTTCATAAACTAAGTTCAACAAATTAATTACCGAATCAAATCTCAAACTATTTGAGTTAGTTCGATTCATTGTCAGTCTTAATTGATCATCACATATCTCTCGGAAACTTGACCGTGTTTGGTAGACCTTCTCAACACCATTTTTTTTAGTTTGAGCTCTCAAGCATCTTTCTTCTTAAGACCATCCACAATGGTGAGGTCTTAACCATGTAAGACCCGGTACCTATTAGGTACCCCCATTGTGGGAAAAATATTTGGGGGTCTCTTAAGACCCCCATTTTTAAGTGGATCCCACACAACTTTTTAATAAAATAATCATTGTTTAGTTACTTTTGTTAAAATGTAAATGATAAAGAGTTATTGGTGGGTCTCATTTAGACCTTTTGTTAGAGGGTCTCTATTGGAGTGGTTGAGTACCTATTAAGTACTGTCATTAAAAAATTATAAAAAGGTGACGTGTCAATGTGAAACCCGTTTAAAACCTCAAGATTGAGGGTCTCTATTGTGGATGCTCTAAAGCATTCAGAGCCCCATCCACCATGCATCAACCTCACACCAGCAAGACAATTGTCTTTTCACAACAAACACACCCAATTTTGCTCCTTTCTCCATCCGTTAAAGTTGATGTGAAGCATGTCAAGTTAATATTGTGAAACATCTTTTAAAGTTGATGTGATCTATATCTATATAATATAATATTGTTGTATATCTTTTAAAATTGTACTCCATAAGTACCTCACTATGCGAAAATAATTCTGATACAAGAAAATTGAGATGGACCAGTCATTCAAAGAGCCGATCAGTATCATGGAATACATTTATTTGCATTACATGTGATAGGGGAGAGTATTAATTACCACAACTTGCATGTCCGGAGAGCGATATCAGAAGTTTTTCAGATGACGTGCAACGATATGATTCTACGTACAATGATCAGGCGAAGGTTAATTTCCTTAGGAGCAAACTCTCAGTTTCGTCGACGACAAGGGAAGAAGACATCGTCTTGGCGCCCTGTCCCCCAGACGAGAATGTATGTTCAATGCGCCCAAAGGGGGCGAAAGAAATTTTTCATATGTACGGCGCTGTATTGGAAGAATTTGGGGTGAGAATTCCTTTTACCTTGTTCGAGATGGACGTTCTAAATCTGCTCAATGTTGCCCCCACTCAGATTCATCCCAATAGTTGGGCATTCATTCGAGGTTTTGAGATTTTGTGCGACTCCCTAGATATGGTTCCAACGGCCGGCGTCTTTTTCCATTTTTATGGCACGAAAGGGGTTGATAAAGGGTCCTGGGTTCCCATTAGCGCTCATCCTGGGAAGCAGCTTTTTCCGCCTTTTGCCTCCAATTTTAAGAAGGATTGGAAAAAGAGCTTTTTGAGAGTTCAAGCGGCAAAAGACTCTTCAGTCAGTGTTGCGAGTATTGCGGGCGAGGTTAGGTTCCCTCTAGGGTGGACTGCTAATCCTTTGGCCGTTTCCGGACATCACTACCAGAAGATGACCCCTTATGAACAAGATGAGCTCGGTTTTTTAGACCGGATGGGTCGTACAGACATTCGAAAGCTTTTGAACAAGGAAGGTGATACGGAGGATCTGGAATTATACCTCCGTGAGTGTTTGAAGATCCGAGCTTGTTGTTTGACCCCCACCCCCTTTTTATTTTTTGCAGTCTTAATTTCGTTATTTTGTGTGGTTGATTTGTCTGACTGATGTGTTTGTGTCCTTGTTTTCTGTTTTTCTTTTTGTACAGTGCCAATGTTGCCTTTATCAGGAAAGGAGAGGAGGAAGTATCTTGAAGCACTTAAAGCAAAAAATGCTTCAGGCGAACATATTACCAGTGACCCTGCTGGGGTGGTTCTTCGTAAAGGTGCGAAGAAAAGAGATAACGCCTCCAGTTCTGACGCTGTCGCCGGCGGGATTGATCCTACTGCTGAGAAAGTTAATGAAGGCGAGGTTACGGTGGGCGAAGTGAACGACCTCACCATCTCCCCTCAGAAGAAAAAACAGAAAACAGTGAGGAAAGGAGGCGGAAGACCTCTGTCGGCGGAGGCTGATGCGGCGTTTGAGTCTTCCTTTTGGCACCGCGACTTTGATTATCGCTGTTACATGGAAGAAAATGTCCCATTCTCGGCCGTGGACAAAGACGCAGCTTTCCACGGGAAGTTTGATGAACTAGTACAGGATGCTGGAACTAGCGCCCTTCGGACTTTGTTGTACATTCAGTCCATGGAGAGAAAACACGAGGTTCTGGAGAAAGAATACCAGGACTCCGTAAAAGATGTGGAGAAGTTCAAACATAAGGCGGCTGCTTTTGAGGAAAGGGTTGAGGGACTTTTGAAGGATAAGTCTGCTCTGGAGAAGACGATTGCTGATGCGGTGAAAGAGAAGTCTGCCTGGGCTGAAGAGAAGGAAAATCTTGAGACCCAGAATGCCAACTTACAAGGCGAACTGGACAAAGCCAAACAGGACGTGGAAGACGGAAAAATGGCCCTTGTGAGTTTCTTCGAGGACGGGTTTGAGAGAGCAAAAACCCAGGTGCTGCACTTTCATCCAGACTTGGATTTATCGGGTCTGAATTCTCTGAAGATTGTGCAAGATGGTGAGCTAGTAGAAGAACCTTGAATGTGTTGGGCGGAGTGGGAACATTTCTGTTGTAGTCGCCATCTTTAACTTTAGGCTCTTAATTTTTTATTCGTGGCGCTTTATTTTGTAATGCCTGCCTTTTTTGGCCAACACTTAATGCGATTTTAACTTATGATATGATTTTGTGAAAATATTCTAACACTTCAATTTTATTTCTGCATTCATGTGTTTCTCTATCGTAATAGTTTGTTTTGGACGTTTCCTTTTTTCTTTGAGTGTTGATAAACGTTCGTTTGCTATGATAACAAGACTTTGCCTATCAATTTGTTCATTTTTGATTTCTTTTTATGAATTATCTTCTTCTCTCCCTTTTACGGAGCTGCCGCATTAAAGCTTTTGATAAAGCAGACTTAAAAACTTTTGTAGGCGCGCTGTTGGTTTAAATGTACCGGGGCCGCCTTTTTCAGGTCGGACTTACTGATTTAAGTGTCATGCCGCCTTTTTCAGGTCGGACTTATAGATTTGAGAGTCATGCCGCCTTTTTCAGGAAGGACTTACTGATTTAAGTGTCATGCCGCCTTTTTCAGGTCGGACTTACTGATTTAAGAGTCATGCCGCCTTTTTCAGGTCGGACTTACTGATTTAAGAGTCATGCCGCTGATTTAAGTGTCATGCCGCCTTTAACAGGTCGGACTTACTGATTTAAGTGTCATGCCGCCTTTTTCAGGTCGGACTTACTGATTTGAGAGTCATGCCGCCTTTTTCAGGTCGGACTTACTGACTTAGATATCAGGAGTCCTTGATAGATGAACCATCAATTTGTTCTCCTCCTGTCACAGAGATCTAGAAAATGAAAGAACAGAGTACTTAGTAGTTTGAAGAATTTTAGGGTGCCTCGTTAAAAACCCTGCCCTTGCAGGGGAAAAAGAGTGTGCCCCTAAAACCTTTTACTAATTATAATAATGTCGCAAACAAGAAGAAAATCATCAATCATAGTAAAATTCTAACTATAGTAATGTCGCAGATTAACGGCGTTCCAAGTTCTAGGAACTAGGTTTCCATCTAATTCTTCCAGTTTGTATGCTCCATGTTGCAGCTTTTCTTTTATTCTATATGGACCCTCCCAGCCGAGCAGTAACTTCCCAATCCTCGTTGGGGTGACAACTTGCTTTAGAACCAAGTCGCCTTCCTTCATGCTCCTTGGTATAACTTTTGAGTTATATCTCCGTGCCGCTCTTTGTTTGGCTGCGAACTCTCTGATGTGTGCCGCTTCTCTCACTTCATCGATCATGTCCATAGTACACTGGATTCCTACTTCATTAGAGTCTTCAGAGAAGTGTTCTCTTCGCCACGTTGGGGTATCAATTTCCACTGGGAGCATAGCATCAGCACCGTACACCATAGTAAACGGTGTTTCCCCAGTGGTGGAATGCGGAGTCGTATGATATGACCATAACACCTCGTGCAATTGTTCTGCCCAAAGTCCTTTAGCTTCCTCCAGCTTTTTCTTCACGCCGTTAATTATCATTTTATTGGCGGATTCTGCTTGACCGTTGGCTTAAGGGTGGATGACGAAGACAAATTTCGTTTCTATTCCCAGCTGCTTGCAAAAATTTATGACTTTAGAACTAGCAAACTGTGTCCCGTTATCTGTCACAATATACTTTGGGAGACCAAAACGGCAGATAATCTTCTTCCAGTAAAACTTCACCACTCGTTCCGCTGTGATCTTGGAGACTGCCTCTGCTTCGACCCATTTTGTAAAGTAGTCGACGCCCACGATGAGGAATTTCAACTGCCCAGGGGCCTGAGGAAAAGGTCCCACGATATCAACCCCCCACTTGTGGAAAGGCCACGGAGAAAACACGGACGTGAGCTCGTTCTCAGGAGCATTCTTTCTATCGGAAAAACGTTGGCACTTATCACACTTCTTCACAAATTCACAACAATCATGAGCCATTTTAGGCCAGTAATACCCAGCCCGTAATAGCTTTGCAGCCAGAGATCGCCCGCCAATATGACTCCCACAAACTCCTTCATGTACCTCTAAGAGGACCAACTCCGTTTCGTCCTCGCCCAAACATCTAAGCAATGGTGAAGCTCTACCTCGCTTATAGAGCTTGCCGGCGATAATCACAAATTTAGTCGCCCGCCTTCTGACTAATTGAGCTTCCTCTTCGTTTTTGGCGACGAAAGAACCCGTCAAGAACTTTAACAGTGGAGTCATCCATCCTTCAGATTCTTGACTTATCTTGAAAATTGCTTTCTCTTCGGTGCTAGGAGCAGATATCACCTCTTGGATCACCGTTCGATTATTTCCAGGCTTTTTGGTGCTAGCTAGTTTAGCCAACAAGTCAGCTCGTGAATTTGATTCCCTTGGGACATATATGGCTTCAAAGAACTGAAAATCGTGAGCTAACTTCTGCACCCTAGCTAAGTACTTGGAAAGCTGCTGATCTTTGGTCTGGTACTCCCCAGAAATTTGATTGGTCATGAGTTGAGAATCACTTCGAGCTCTGAGATTCCTTGCTCCCATCTCTTGGGCTAACAACATTCCAGCGATCAGAGCTTCATATTCTGCTTGATTGTTGCTAGCTTTGAAATCGAATTTTAAAGACTGTTTAATGAGTAAGTCGCCTGGACCTTCCAAGACAACGCCAGCCCCGCTTCCTTTTATATTGGACGAGCCATCTACTGATAATAACCACACATGAGGGGGGGATTCTTTGACTGGCGAGGTAAATTCTACCACGAAATCTGCCAGAACCTGAGACTTGATGTTATTTCGAGGGGCGAACTGAATGTCGTATTCTAACAACTCGACGGACCAAGATAGCATTCTTCCTGCCAAATCCAGTTTACCAAGAATTTGTTTCACGGGGTAATTTGTTCTGATGACGACTTTATGGCTTTGAAAATAATGGCGTAACTTCCTGGCGGTTATTATAACAGCCAAAGCTAACTTTTCAATTTTCTGGTAACGTAGTTCAGCTCCCTTAAGGACTCTGCTCACAAAGTATATCGGCCTTTCACGTTCGTCAGATTCTTCCACCAGTACTGAACTTAAAGCATTATCAGAGACTGAGAGGTATAAGAACAAAAACGCCCCCTTTGATGGGCAATGTAAAACTGGCGGCGTAGTCAGGAAACGCTTGATTTTGTGGAAAGCTTCATCACACTCCTGGGTCCATTCAAACTCTTCCTTCTTTTTTATCGTAGCAAAAAAGGCGAATGCTTTATCTCCGGAGCAAGATAGAAATCTTGATAACGCCGCCAACCTGCCTGTTAACTGCTGGACTTCTCTAATAGTGCATGGGTTTCTCATGTTAATGATCGCCTGACACTTGTCCGGATTAGCTTCGATCCCCTTTTTTGTCAAGAGAAAACCCAGAAATTTCCCTGCCTGAACCCCGAACGTGCACTTTGCGGGATTGAGGCGCATATTGAACTTCCTAATCTGCTGGAAGATTTCATGCAAATCGTCTGAGTGGGTCCGCTCTTCAGAAGTTTTTACCACTAAGTCGTCGATATATACTTCAAGGTTTCTTCCGATCTGTTTGCTAAATATTGTATCCATAGATCGCTGAAATGTGGCCCCGGCATTACGTAAACCAAAAGACATAACTCGGTAGTGATAGTTTCTCTGATTAGTCATGAAGGCGGTTTTGGGGGCATCTAACGGGTCCATTTTAATCTGATTGTAACCAGAGTATGCGTCCATGAAACTCAGGGTTTTATAGCCTAACGCGTTATCTATTAGATGATCAATGCTTGGAAGAGGATACGGATCCTTTGGACAAGCCATATTAAGGTCCGTATAATCAACACACATTCTCCACTTTCCTGATGCTTTCTTTATGAGGACGGTGTTGGCGAGCCAAGTGGGATATTTTATTTCACAAATGAAGTGAGCCTCCTGTAACTTTTTAACCTCTTCGTCTACTGCTTTTCTTTTTTCTTCTCCCATCTTGCGTTTCCTTTGAACTACTGGTTTGACAGATGTTCTGACCGCCAGATGATGGCAAGCTACCTTTATATCAATTCCGGGCATGTCAGAAGGCGCCCAGGCGAACAAATCAACATTCTCTTTCAAAAGCTGAACCAGAATCTCTTCCTCTGACTCAGTAAGGGACGTTCCAATCTTTGTGATTTGATGTGGCAAAAGCCCAATAACGATGTCTTTCACTGCTTCGATAGGCTCTATCCTTTCTTGGGGAAAATCTTCACGAGGATCGAGGTCGATAACCTGGACTTCAAACTTCTCGTGCTTCTTGAGTTTGAGGTTGGCGTGATAACATTCACGTGCGACCTTCTGGTCACCATGCACCGTTCCAACGCGCCCGTTGTCGAGTGGATACTTCATTAACAGATGTTTTGTGGATACGAAGGCGTCTAGAAGGTTGATAGAAGGACGACCAATGATCACATTATAAGAACTGGGCGAGTGTATTACCAAGTATCTCACTTTAATCGATTTTTGTTGGTCTCTAGTGCCGAAAACGGTTTTTAAAGTGACATAACCACGTACGTGTACTCTTTCGCCTGTAAACCCTGAGAGGGTCCCGTTGAACGGCTGGAGCTGCTCTTCGCTTAAGCCCATCATGGAAAAAGCATCGAAATATAATACATCAGCCGAGCTTCCGGTGTCCACAAGCACCCTTTTAATCTCCCAGTTGAGCAACTGAACAGAAATCACCAGCGGGTCATCATCGTGGGGAAGCACTCGTCCGAAATCTTCGGATGAGAAGGTGATGTCTTGGAATTCTCTAGGCGATGAAGGACTGTCTCCTAGAAGCATCACCTGGCGGGCGTACTTCTTCCTTGAATTATTTGACTCCCCTCCTCCAGCGAAACCTCCAGAAATTGTGTGTAAAGTGTGCTTTGGTTCAGGGTTAGGCTTATCTTCCTGTCTCTCGTTGCGGTGTTTCTCCTTAGCATAACCACGCAGCTTCCTGTTAAGCAAGAGTTTCTCGATTTCTCTTTTCAGATGAATACAATCATCTGTGTTATGACCTTGTATCAAGTGGTATTTGCACCAGGCGTCTTTATCATGATCCATTATTCGGGCGCGACTGAGAGGAGGTGGCGGGATTATTTTGGACTCGTAAACTTCCTTGAGAATTTTCTCTGGGCGAGCGTTCAAAGGGGTAAAGTATTCGGGAACGTAGCGCTGTTGGTTTCTTTCATACAGTTTCTTGAACGTTCCTCTGTCTCTGCTAGGAGGAACGTGGTGGTTTCTACGCTCCCCACCAGAATTTCCTCTTTCTTTCACATCTCTAGCCCTCTTTTCAGCGTTGCTTTCTTCCCCCTTCACATAACACTCAGCACGAGCTATTATCTCTTCCATCGAGTCAGCGGGTTTTTGGGCGAGTGACTCATTAAATTGTCCCGCACGTAAACCATTCTGAAAGGCGCCTACAAAAACTTCTTGGTTGGGGTTGGAGACTTTGATTGTCGAATCATTGAAGCGGGCGAGGTATTCCCTCAATGATTCGCTTGGACCCTGACGGACGTTGAACAAGCTAGTTGATAATACCTTCCGGTGGCGGGTCTCGGAGAACTGTTGAGTGAACTTCTTTGTCATGTCCAGGTAACTTATAATGGAGAAACGCGGAAGGCTCATGTACCAGCGCAAAGCTGCATCAGCAAAAGTTCCCGCCAGAAGCTTGCACTTAAGGGAGTCAGCAACTCCATAAACGGACATCCGAGTGTTGAAGACGGTCACATGCTCAGACGGACCGCCCCTCCCATCGAAAGTTGGTAAATGGGGCAGCTTGAAGTTATCAGGAACCGGAGCGTTCCAAATTTCGGTCGAGAACGGTTGAGGCTCTGGTTCATTCAAATCGCCGTGATGAGAGTCCGTTCTTTCTTGCTACTGCACTTGCTGGATAGTTTCTACTGAGGCGAGAAGTGCCTCATTCTGTTCCAGCAATTGGGCTATTTGACTCTTCATCGTTTGTGCTTCTTCAGGCGTTGTCATGATGGTCTTTCTCTAAATCGCACGTGAGGTGCGATTTATGTTTGAGTAGGGATTAGGATACCAAATCGTAGAGAGGACTACGACTTGGCTTGCTCTTTGAATCGGAGTCTCGATACAAAGATTCGTGGTCAAGGCTAGTTTTACCTCTTCCCACAGACGGCGCCAACTGTACTTGCAGAAAAAGTACGGTAAGGATTCTAGGGCTAAGAATCGTAGATTAGGGTTCTAAACTAGGGTTTTTAGACTGAATATCGGATCTCTTGAGAATGATCTCAAGAGGGTTATTTATAGCCTGCTAATGAGCTTTTTTCCTACGTGACTTAAGCTATAAGAAAGCAGGGTTTTTAGTCTTTTTAGCTTATTTAGGCGGTTTGGGGCGACTTCTAGAGGTTTCTAAAAGCCGAGATGGGCGGCGTCCTGAGGAGAACGCGCCTAGACCTCCAAAGTCCCTTCTATAGGGCGCCTAAGCCCTTCTGGAGGGCTTTTAAGCCCTTAGGAATATTATGACGGTCCACAGCCCCCCAAGCACGAGGCTTGGAACAAGGCGAAGTGATGAATAATGTGGATTTGGTCCTGCTGGAGGGCTTTGAGCCCTTTAGGAATATTATGACGGTCCAGATCTATATCTATATAATATAATATTGTTGTATATCTTTTAAAATTGTACTCCATAAGTACCTCACTATGCGAAAATAATTCTGATACAAGAAAATTGAGATGGACCAGTCATTCAAAGAGCCGATCAGTATCATGGAATACATTTATTTGCATTACATGTGATAGGGGAGAGTATTAATTACCACAACATGTGACCACCCATTCTACTAAACTATATAGGACAATCAATGTCCATTTTTTTGACATTTTTGCCCTTATGGGGATATTTTTGTCAATGAGAATTGCTGTTCCCACATATAGTTTGGCTGTGCCACACGAGTAAAATACCAAAATGCCCCTCGGCAGTTTGCTACCAAGGTTTTTAGGAACCGGCGGCAATTAACTGCCGAAGTTTTTAGGACATCGGCGGCAGTTAATTGCCGAGGAAAACCTCGGTAGTTAACTGCCGAGGAGAATGTTATAAGATCAGAACTTCATAGGAGTTTCCAAAACTCCATTGTTGCGTTTTTAATTTTTGAAGGTGCGATTTTGAGTCATTTGAAGCCATTAGAAGCCAATTTTAATCACAAAAACAAGTAAGTTTTTTGAATCCTATGCAATAGTTGCTTTGTGGTCGAATTGTATGTTATTTTTTGTTAAATTTCGATTATATAGGTTCGATTATATTGATTTGTTGATTTTATGATATGTTAGGATAGTTTAGGTTAGAATGGTTAGAATTGTTAGGATAGTTTAGGTTAGTGTAGGTTGAATTGATCGCCATATTTTTTTAAATATAGATATGTCTCAGAATCAGAATCAGGGTAACGTTCACGATGATGAGACGAAAAAAGAAAAGTCACCTATGACATGGCATGGAATTGTTTGCGATGGTTCCGAAAAAAAAGAAGGGTTCGAAGGTGCCGGTGTACAATCACTCGAGGTTGAGGAGGAGCGGGAGGACATGCTATTTCGGTCCTCAACCAAAACAAGGTACCGCAGGGACTGTAGCGGACAAGCCGATTGATTTGTGTGACGAGGAAGAATGAATGTAATGGCTTTTAATGCCTAATTGTTTTGGATTTTTTTATGTTTTATTTTTGTGTCGCGCACATTTTGTTTGACATTATGGTATTTAGAATAAAATTGCATTTGGAATAAATAAATTTGAAAACAAAATAAGATAATTATTGTTCCATTCAAAACAAAATATATGTTATCACATTACATTGCATTTTACATTACATTCCGAAATTTACCTTCCAGCTGCAACAATCATCTTACCACTGAATGGGGCAAATTCAAACTTGCTAAGCAGCAGGACTCCAGTATTCGATAAGCATCTTGAACGATGGTATTCAAGTGTCAAAAGAATGAGGTGCATTCCTTGACACTTGAATACCATTGTCCAAGATGCTCATTGAATACTGGAGTCCTGCCGATTAACAAGTTTGAATTGCCCCATCCAGGGTAAGACAATTGTTGCAGTTGGAATGTGCATTCCAACCACAACAATTGTGTTACCTTTGAATGGGATAAATTCAAACCTGCAAAACAACAGGACTCAAGCATTTCGCCAAACACCTCATGTTTTCCCTTTGAAAATAATAAATTTTTGTGAGGCTTGCTTTAGATGATGGTATTCAAGTGCCACCGAATTGAGGTTCAATCCTTGACACTTAATATCTTCATCTAAACCAGCATAACAAAAATTTAATATTTTCAAAGGAGAAACATGAGGTGCTTGCTAAATGCTTGAGTCCTGTTGTTTGACAAGTTTGAATTACCTCATTCAAAGGAATACAAATGTTGTAGTTGGAATGCACCTTACCCTAACTAATGACGATCTTGTGGCGGAATCAAACTTTTGATGATATCTTCAGTTGATCTAAGCAACTTCACCCGCATATCGATCCACTGGAACATGCTGTGCTCCCAAAACATGGTCGTCACGTTTTCGTCGTTCGTTAATTCCACCCAACTGAATGATACTCTCCCCTTGTCGAGTGTTGGACGTTTATACCAAATGTGTTCCACCATCCTTGTGTCTCTCGGGTTGACTCCTTGGTTGAATTTAGTCAGTGTATCCTTGAGACCTCTTAACGTTACACCAAGGCACCGAACCTTCAACCTCTGAGGTTCTCCGCCGTTGAACTGCGCATGAACGTCGATCCACCCCGCCATTGTTTTAAATCTACACAATAAGAAACTAAAAACAATCAATCAAAAACACATTATACATACACTCTAAAATTCATAAAAATAACCCTAAAATTATAAATCATATACTCTTACTAAAATAAAAAAATTTATATCATATAACATAAACATCATGCAAATATTTTAACAACATTAATCAACTAACATATACCCTAAAATTTAATTATAACATGTAAATCTACTAAAAAATAATAAATGTACTCAAAAACTAAAAAATAATAACATTTATAACAACTAAAATGTAAGTTAATAGCATTATAATTACTTACTTGTGATTTTGTTGAATAAAGTTTGTTGGATTTGGTTGTGTTTGTTAGAGAGAATTTGAGAGACATTTGAAGAAATTTTGGAAGATAAGATCAATAATGGATGAGAGGAGATTCTGCCAGATTTTGTAGTGCAGAAGATCCTCTCCTGCCTGCTCACCCCGAGCGTCCGCCTTAAGCGTGTGAGTGCGGAAGTCGATGAACATCTGCACAATGGAAGGCGGGGGGAGGTCCCTAACATCAGTCGGATGTCTGGGGATGGTCTGCACGTATCCGTACTGCCTCAAAACCCTCTCGGGCAAGTGACGGTACACCCTACGGACGCCGCACATAATCCATCCAGAATACCAGAAAACCTCCTCGAAGTCCTGGATCTCTCTGTGCTCCTCGTACGGCCTCCAGCATACATCATCTAACTGTATACGATCGAGCAGTGACCGATACGTGATCCCCTCCCCATGACCCTTCTGGAGCTTCCACCTCGCTGCAACCGGATAGTTTTCCAGGTAGTCAGTGTTGAGATCAACACTGAAAAACCCTGGAAAATGCGCCAAAAACCATGCCTGCACAAACCAAACAAATAACATTTATAAATTATTACGCACGGAAAAATATAACAAAAAATTAAAAGTTCACAAAAAAATAAAGTTAACATAAATATAAAATTTCAGTTTTCTTACAGTGAGCAGTGTCACGCTCCCCCCAAGCGCTCTGTGTCCAGGCCTACATGCATCCGCCAACTCGCCGTATAGGTAGGCGAGGGTCATAGCTCCCCAGGAATAATTACGCATCCCTGCGTAGCCGTCCGCCATGGTCGTCAAATATATCAGCTCGATGCGCTTGTTGCTTCTATCGCCAAACAACAAGCATCCGACCAAGTACAGAAGGTAACACCGGACGCAGTATGTCCTGACCCTCTCCAGCTCCTCAACCTCCTCAGGATCCTCCGTACCCGCCAATACGTTGGCCCTACCAAGGTACGAGGTATAGAAGTCCCTCAGCCTGGGGTAGCTAATGTACCCACCGTACTCCTGGTTGCAGATCTTCTCAGCCTCATGCTGGGCCACACCAAGATACGTCATCAGCAGTGCCGCTCCC
Organism: Medicago truncatula; assembly: GCF_003473485.1. Classification (NCBI taxonomy): domain Eukaryota; kingdom Viridiplantae; phylum Streptophyta; class Magnoliopsida; order Fabales; family Fabaceae; genus Medicago; species Medicago truncatula. The sequence continues at coordinate 12,242,349 of NC_053047.1, read as the reverse complement.
TCATGCTTGGGCATCTTCTTCCCATGGGCCAACATCCGCCCCTCAATAGGAAGATGCATGAGACATGCGACATCATCCAATGTCACAGTCATCTCCCCCATCGGCATGTGGAAGGTGCTGGTCTCCGGATGCCACCTCTCGCATAAAGTAAGCAGCAGGGCATGAGGCACGGTGGAGTACCCCAAGTAGACCAAGTCATGTAGCCCGCTCTCCTGAAGCGCATCCCAAAACCAATTCTCATTCCCGTTAGGACGTCCGAGAGTGAGAATCTTCGCCCCATGATTAATCGGTTTAAGCACGCGGGTCTTACGAACCTGAAATAATAGAAAAATAAATTTGGTTTAAACAAAAACACATATAAACAAAACAATTAAACATAAAAAATAGAATTAAAAAAATAAACATATAACAATGTATATAATAATTAAAACAAACACACATTTAAAGAAAATAATTAAACATAAAGAAAAAGAATTAAAAAAAACACATATAGAGGTGGATATAATAATAAAAACAAACACACATTTAAATAAAATATTTTAACATAAAGAAAAATCAATTAAAAAAAACACATATAAAAGTGGATATAATAATTAAACAAACACACATTTAAATTAAAGAAAATATTTTAACTTAAAGAAAAAACAATTAAAAAAAATACACTTACATTATTTGAATTATACCAGAGTGGCAACGCCACATGACCGGCATAAGAGTGGAGCAAGGACAAGTCAACCGGTCCACCAGGAAAGGGAGGGTCCGTAGGTAACACCTCCGGTGCAGCAGCTGCTGCAATGTCATCCTCGTCTCCTGCATCCTGCTCATGTGGTATATGATCCTGGTCATATCCACCGTCCGTCACATCATGATGTACCTGATCCTGATAGTTCAGGTACTCCACCCCAGTCTGGTCAACAGGCTGTGACGGGTCAACAACCTGTGACTCCTCAGGCTGTGTAGCCTGAGAGCTTCCTGAGCCATCTCCCCTCCGACCTCTACCCCTCTTTGGGATGTGGGCAATCTGTCTCTCCCTGCGGTGGCTCTGAGTCATGGCACGCCTACCACCAATCATCCTCGATGGATCAATGGGGTCCTGATCGGCCATATCTACAAAAAATAAAAAATAAAAATTAATATCATTCAACCACTTTATCAACAAACAGTAAACCTAAACAAAACCTACACTTTCACATTCAACCTAAACATAACCTAAACATAACCGCTTTCACATTAAACCACTTTACCAAAATAAAGACATTGATTGAACCTAAACATTATCATACACATTATCATTAACATTCAAACGCAAAAAATCAAATGCATTATCATACACATTCAACCTACACTAAACATAATTCAATATACACATTCAACCTAATTCAATATACACTTTTTCAATATGCATTCAACTTAATTCAACATACACGTTTTCGAATTACAATCAAGATCGTATCCAATACCTAAACTAACTAAATAATCAATAAAATTGTCATTGACACATTTTATCAAACACTTTGTGTGCAAAGTATCAAACATACTCAAAATGTGTTATTTTGCCACCAATCAAAACCACATTATACCCTAACATCATTCAATCATCAATTAAACCAACTACATTCAATTATAAACTACATGCACTCATAAAAAATTCAATTCATACATTAACCCTAACCACATGAAAACTACCATTTTTTTTAAAAAAAAAACCTACCCAAACTAACATTATGATTAAAAATGAGTCAAGATACTTACTTGTGATTAAATGGAGATGATGCACTTGATTTTGCTGAAAAATCGAATTTGGAGAAGTTGGATGGTTTGGAAGAAGTTTTGAAGAAGCAAGCAATACTGGAAAACTGGGTTTCTGCGTTCTGGTTATGTTCAGTTTTCCTCGGCAGTTAACTGCCGAAGAAATCCTCGGTAGTTTGCTACCGCCGGTTCACTCAAAACTTCGACAGTTAACTGCCGAAGGGCATTTTGGTATTTTACTCGTGTGGCACAGCCATACTGTATGTGGGAACAACAATTCTCTTTGTCAATTGGTAATGAGAATTGCTGTTCCCACATTACATAAGGCTGTGCCACACGAGTAAATGACGTTTTTACCCCTGCGGCAGTTAACTACCGAAGTTTGGAATCGGCTGCAATTAACTCCCGAAGTTCCTTCGGCAGTTAACTGCCGACGAAAAAAAAAAAAACCTCGGCACTTTACTGCCGAGGAACTCATCAATTTTTTTTTATGTTTGAGAAGAAGGAAAAGTGGGAAGCTGTATCTGCATAAAAAAGAAGGCTCCTAGTTGTGGTGTCATATTCATAGGGAAGACAAATATGCACGAATTTGGCATGAGTACAACAGGAAATAATTCTAATTACGGGTAAGCTAATCTATATGTTATTTATTGATGCCATTATAAACATAAGAGGCTTTTGGCTTGTCACAAGGGAGATATCTGCATACTTTACCTGATATATATTTAGGACTTCATTGCTTCCCACTTTTCCTTCTTCCAAACATAAAAAAAATAATTGATGAGTTCCTCGGCAGTAAAGTGCCGAGGTTTTTTTTTTTCTTTTTTCGGGAGTTAACTGCAGCCGGTTTTAAACTTCGGTAGTTAACTGCCGCAGGGGTAAAAACGTCATTTACTCGTGTGGCACAACTTTATATAATGTGGGAACAGCAATTCTCATTGGTAATTGGAATATGGGGGTATTTTCGTCAATTGGAGTATTTTTATTTTTTTGACAAATGGAGTATTATTTTTTTGGAGAAAACTTAGGTACAATTCCTTAGATGCTTTTCGTATGGTTCTTAACTAAAAATACATATTTTTTTGATATAACAAACTTTGAGAAAATTATGGATTTGAGGAAATCATGATATTTTTAGTTAAGAACCATACGAAAAGCATCTAAGGAATTGTACCTAAGTTTTCTCCTATTTTTTTATACTTTTGCTTAAAAAAAAAAAGGGAAGAGAGAGAAGCTCTCGTCTCTCTACTTCTCCCTTACCCAGTTGTCGTCGTTCCTCCGCCGCCGGCGCTGGCTCCTCCTCCGTCGCGGTATTATTGTAGTGGTGTAGTTTGTTCAATCGGTGTAATGCATGTTCAATTGGATGTCGAATTTTTTCCCTTTCCAGAAATTTTTTGGTCTTGCATGTATTCAGAAAAGGTTTATTTTATTTTATTTTATTGATTTCAGAAAAGAGTTTTTTCAGAAAAAGATTTTTCAGAATTTTATTGTTCTTGGTTGATTTTCGTTTTCTGGGTTTCTGTTTGTGGTTTTTTTCATGCTTTCATGTGTATTTTGGTGAAGGCAGAAAAGGGAGGAAGCAGGACAATTTGTGACTGTAGCTGAAGACCCTTTTCAATCTTGTGTAACAGTTTTCATTCTTCTTTAGAAAGCCTGATGTGTCTGATATTGTGATCTTCAAAGCACCATCTTGGTTGAAGGTATATTTTACTGGCGCAGCAGTTCAATTATTGCAAGTTTTTGGTCATATTTTATGTTTATGAATTATGATGTTTATTGTTTGATTTGGCTTATGGTGTTTCATGTTGAATTGTTGAATTTGAATTCATATATTTCACTTGTGGTGTGAAATTGTTGTTGAATTTCATCAGGATTATGTTTGATTTGAATATAATTTGATTTGGAATTAGTTTTGTGCCCTAATTTTGTGATTGCAGTTTCAATTTTGGCTTCAATTTGTTGTCTTAATGCGTTTTTCTGCTTCGAATTTTCCGTCTTTATCGTTCAATTAACATGGGTTTTGTTCATTCCTTTAAAAAAATTGAGCTTTTTTCTCATCTTGATAGTTGAAGCCCCAAAATTACTTTGATTTTAATTGGTTAATCCCAAGGTGTTGTGTGGTTCATTGATTGTGCATTGTGAGAAATTTAGAAGCTTTGTATAAGTTGATTCAATTCAAATCAATGAATTTTATGAGTTTATCTTATCATATGATTGCAACAAAATTTTAATGATCTTAGGCTACAATAGACATTTTTATATTATTTAAATAGCGATGATTCTATCAGATTTTAACTTGAGAAGTTCCATTAGACTTGATTCCTGAGAAGTTAGGTATTATTGGCTTCATAATACTTGAAGAGTTGAAGTAAATTAGTTTTATTCTTTCTTTTTTTGGTCATTTTGGTTTTGTTATTATTGAAGGCTGAAATAAATGATCTTTCATTGATTTAATTATTTTGCGTTTTTGGAACTTATGTATTGACTGGGAAAGGTCTGAAGTTGAACCAATGGAAATTACACCTGCTAGAAAGACACAGAAGGCTGACCGAGAAGAGTTAAGGAGGGATCGACTCAATAAACAATTTTTAGAGGTGGGTAACATTTTAGGTACGTGAAACTTCACTTTCTAACATAGGAGAATAGCAAAAAGTCAGCAGAGTCACTAATTCTTGATATATTCTATTTTGATTTTAAACTACATGTGGCAAAGGTTACTTAAGATTGCAGTCAATAAATTTTACCGAAAACAAAATCTTTATTTGAATGTTATTCTGAGGTAGTGAACTAGCCTCTCCTTACATGTGTAATATTTGGAAGCCTGCTTATCCTAGGTGTTATTGATACTAGAAATTGAAACTTCAAAGCTAAATGGCGTGATCTCGAAATGAAAATTTAGTTTTGTTACACAAACTGAGGTGTTGTTGATATCAATAAGAGTAGAAGTTGGTGATTTAATGTTATAGATAGATTTATGTAATTTAAGCCGGTAGTGACTCTAAAATTAGCCATGGAACTAGCTCCTCTAAGCCTTCTTTGTCATTAGATTCAGGTAACTCTAAAATCCAAGAATGGATAATGAGTAGTTCTAATTTTCAAATTAAAGTTTATAACTTTGATTTCTCTTCTGAAACAATGTTGTCTTCTTTTAAATTTTCTTCTCCAGGTGCTCTTCTGGGCAGTTAATTATTTCCTCAATCTGTCTCTTTTAAGAAGAAAGCAACTACCACCAAAACTGTTGGTAAGAAGGAAGCGGGTAGTAGCTCTAAAAATAGTCATGCGACGACCTCCTCTATGCCTTCTCCGTTATTAGATTCCGGTAATTCTATGATCCAAGAATCTATAATGTGCAGTTCTAATTTGGAAGTCTAATTTGATAATTTTTTTAACTATCATTGTTTGATTTTGTGTTAACTTAAGAAGGAATTATTCGGAAAAGTTGAAGAATTTGATGACACTCTGGTGTCATTTCTTGATCAGATTCATAACTATTGTTTGCTGATTTTCTTACTTTCAGTTTCAGCTAATGCTTAATATTCACCCTATTTTGCTTAATATGAATATGACAGGTTAGTGGGTTGGACAGAAGCTGGAAAAAACCACCTGGTGTGGCTGCTAAACTCATAGATTGTAAATCATCTAAAGGTGCATGCTTTTACTCTTAAATGTCATTGAAAGTTGCTGCATTATTTTGCAGTACATGTTATAAGGTTGCAACTATAAGGGAAAGAAAATATGTTATAGGTTATATATAGTTCTAATGTATGCTTAATGAGACAGAGAGAGACTTCTCAAAACTGAAATTATGGATTGAATTTTGACGTTCTAATTATTAATTTGCCTCCAAAAAACGGTTCAGGATTTTATTTTATTGAGTATACGCTGCAAAGTCCTGGTGAGGGTCGCAAACATCTATATTCAGCTATTGGGATGTTAACAGATGGTTGGTATAACAGACTGTATACAGCGACAGGACAGGTACTATTCGATATCAGTCATTTGTGAGTTTTAATTTGTTTTTTCAATGTCATTCATTTTTTGGTACATAATCAGGAATTCAAATTTCCAGAATACACAGAAGTGAAAAAATGCTATCCTCATGGATTCCATGGGGTTGATAAATGTGGCAGGTCTGTGTATATCGAGAGAATTGGGATGATAGATGTTAACAAACTGTGGCAAATAACCACACAAGAAAGGCTTATCAAGCATCATGTGTCAGAACAAGAGAAAACCCTAAGAGTAAGATACCCTGCATGTTCATTAGCAGCCAAAAGACACATAGCATCCACCACAAGTATCTTGGATGGCAATGGAGTAGTAAGCAAATTTTTCATATAGTGTTTCATAATTTACTATATGGTCTAATAATGCTGATTTTGTTATGTGATTGTATTATTCTTCTAGGGAATGTCTAATTTCTCAGAGCCTGCAAGGTAAATCTTCATGGAAATTCAGAAGATTGATAGCAATTATTATCCTGAGGTACTTTTTGTTGATCATAGCTCATGAGCAGATGATTTGGTTATACACGTATGCTATTAATGTGTGATTAAGTTAGACAGATTCTTAAATTTTTACTGTAGCAGATGATTTGGATATACATGTCTGCTATGAATTGAAAGTGTAGCATTTGATAATGAATCATTTGTTTTTATGTTTCCTTTTGTGATACTGATACTAATTTTCCCTTTAATAGTGGGATGAATTTGCAGAATGAGGTGGATTTATTGAGTAAAATTCAGCATCCAAATATAATTTCTTTACTCGGTTGTAGCATTAATGGAGACATGAGATTTATTGTGTATGAGTTAATTTCCCTTGGAAGCTCTATTACATAGTAGAAGACATTTACAACTCTCAGTTAAATAACATTCTAAACTCAGTTACATTTTTCTTGTGCAAAATTTTACGTTGAAGGAAAATCTCATGGCTCAGGATTGACTTGGCATATGAGAATGAAGATTGCTCTTGACACAGCAAGGTGAACTTCCTTAAGAGAATCTCTCTTCAACATCTCAAATCTCTCTCCCACTTTTGTACTTTAATGCAATGTAGTTAAGGGCTATTTCAATCACAACTTTAACCTAGTATACAAAATTCAAAATTACATGTGACATACCAAAAACTATGTTCCTGTTGTTTGTTGCCATGCTTTAAAATTGTTTATTTTTTTATTGTGGACAATGGTTTTTTTGGGATGTATGCCATTGTGATTTCACTCTTGATTTCAAAGCTAGGAAGTGAACTTGATTTCATTCAAGTGTTGAATTGTTGTAACAATTTATTTTGACAGATTGGTGTATCTTTTTTAACAATGGATTCCAATTGCACAGTTATAGCCTATAAATTAATAATGTGTATGATGCCTTATTTAACAATGGAGACGACACAACAATGATCTTGCTTGAGGAGGGGTTCAAGTATTTTGGAAGTTGTAAGTTGGAAACAGGGAAAATATTCACTTTGGGTGGATTTTAATTAAGCTTCTTATGTTTAGTGTTTATATTGGCAGTGTATATTTTGTATAATATTTCAATGACAATGTGTTTGAAATGTGGTTTGGATTTAATAATCCAACCCTTTTTTTATAATCAACCTTAAATAGGTTGTTGGCTACATGGCATCATCTATATGTGTGTTGCAGTACATTATGTATGAAATGACAATAGTTATTATGTTATTATAAAATTGTTAATATTTACAGTTTTTATGGTTTAATTGAATAATTATGCAGTGACTTCATAGATGATTGGGTGAAAATTGGGTTATCTTCCAAAGTCAAGGTTCTAAAAGAACATGAATGCAATGATTTCAAAGAACAATGCAAATTCTGTGAAATGGTTAGCTAATTAAGTTGCAATTATATATGCTTTAATTTTCATTCAGCAACCATACATACTTCAAAAATTTAAATATTATTTCGTCACCACTTTATATATACAGGAAACCTGAAGACATATCCATATGTTGATAGATAAATAAGGAACAAGAACTTAGCACTACTGGGAGGTTACTATGATTTTGTGAATGGAGAATCCAAGCCGTGGAAGTATAAGACTCATGTCACTAAACCCGTTACCATCCCTCTAAAAGGCCTTGACATGACTATCTAAATCCTCAAGGATTCGATCTTTGAACCACTATCTCAATTCTCAAGTGACATAGAAACAAGAAGACAATGCGGTTGCTTGATGTGCTTACCGGTCAGGAATATGATTTCCGCCTCATTACCGCTGAGCGTAACAAGGCTGAAAAATCCTTGGGAGGAGGTTGGTTCCAGTTTGTTAGGGACAATCACCTACAAGAGGACGACAAGTAGCTATTTGATTTGGGTGTCTTTCCTACAATGTTGTTTGTTGAGGTGGTTCGTAGAAATAATCTTGCTTTAAGAAAAGTTCTAATCCTTTGGCAGTTGTATGCTGACATGTATTGTATGACGACAAGCTGCTATTTGATTTAGGTGTTCCTCCTACAATGTTGTTTGTTGAGGTGGTTCGTAGAAATAATCTTGCTTTAAGAAAATTTCTAATCTTTTAGAAGTTCTCAAATTTACGACGAATGATAATATGTTCTGTAATTTGAACATCTCTCCTTTAGAGTAATTTTTTTAAAAAAGTACGTAATTCAACCCGTGCGAAGCACGGGTTTGTAACTAGTTTCATTCATTAAATTTTTAACCATAACAAATGCTATATTTTTTGAAATATGATTTGAATTAGTGTTAGGAAAATGTTTTTCATCGAATAATATGAAGAAATATGCCTAGACTTAACCATATATATAAATAAAAGTTTTGTGTGTTAGTAATTTCTTGCAACAATAGTTAGTGGTTTTACTATAGCAGGTATTACCTATACTATTCAGTATATGTAATCATTGATTATAGTGGAATTTTTTTCAGCGGCTTTGCTCGTGGATTAGTCAGCACATTGATGCATACCACGTTAAATCTTGTGTCGTTTTTCATTTGTCTTTTACTATTATTATCATTATTATCGCGTCCCGTTATAACAATATTAATCTAATAATTGAAGAAGACCGGGGCCGGCCTAAGACCCTTGGCGGAAGGGTGCCAAATTTTTTTTATGGAGGGGGGTATTTAGAAATATTTCGTTTATGGGATGTATATACAGAAAAGTTCACATAAAGGCCACATACATTGACACAACGAAGGGTTGGGCTAAAGTCTGTTAATGTTTTTGGCCCTTTTGGCGCAATTTGCTATATGTACCCTCATATAACACAAAGATTTCTATATACACCCTCCCTATATAAAAAATTGGTTGTTCTTAATGATGTGTCAAAAAAATTATTATCCAAGAAATTAGTAATATTTTTTTGGGCCCTTTTTTCCTAATAATGTGCTTCACTAATATTAAAAATATTGGTGATATTTATTATCCAATAAATTGGAATAATTTTCATAACAAAACAAATTATATTTTAGTTGAAAATGAACCTACTAGAAAAATTAATCTTAATCTTATCTTTCAAAGGTTTCAAACAAATAAATCACATCAATATAATAATGTCAACTTTCTTGAATTGATTGAAAGGATTGCATAGTTGAATTTGATAATGCAAGATCATGCTAGACACATTCATGTATCATCATAATGAACTTGTTAGAGATACTTATAGCATATAAAAAGAGTAATGATGTACTTCTAGTATATTATGGAGTTACTCTGTCTAAGATTCCTCAAAAAAGTCTAACAATAATTTTGTATCAAGTATTATTGTTGTTAGGAGTTTAACATTGGAGAATTTTGCATCTAAAACTTTAAAATTTAGTTAATTACGTGTTGATATACTTCTACTTTTTTGGTGTTATTATTCTTAGGTGTTAATATTTCAGTATACTTCGCATGTGCTATTGTTCTATACTTCTACGATATTTTATTTTGTTTAGTGTCTATAAAGTAATAGATTTATTTTCAGATGTTCCTTAAAAAACTTTTATTTGGTAGAGGAAAAGGGAAAAAAATGAAATGAAGAGTTAATAAAATCACAACAATGAGCTAACAAATTTTACGATGTATTATGTAATGGGTCTTTTACTCATATTATGTCTAAGACTTCTAAAACTCTAGGAACGACCCTGAAGAAGACGTACTAGATTAATTCTTTCTTATTCTTCTTTTTCTTTTCATACACTCCCATTAGAGTTAAAGTATATTAAGGTTCTTTGTATCCCTCAAGTTTTCTATTTCAACTGTTCAATTTCATTTCTATGTGCCAATTTCGTTTTATAATAATCAAATGTTCTTTAGAGTACCATTGAAAATCTGATAAAAAAGCTAGTTACCTGTACTTGTTGATTGACTCCATTTGATGTTTCCTGCAATAATCTTGTCTCGTTGCAGTGATACATAAAGTAAACTGTCCACCTTATAAGGTACACAGCCATTTCTTCTATTTTATTTTTTTAAATTTTTTTTTGTTATGGTCTTAAATCTTTTTATTTTTCTTAAAATCAACTTAATGGTGTGGGCTATACTATTAGAAACTACTCCTTCTTCTATCTTATTATGAATTTCATATATGTAAAAATAAATAATCCCAAAATGAGTATCACTTTCTATTTTAAATATAACATTACTCACTTATTTTCAATTCTACGTTCTAATTAATACTCTGTGCTTCAATTTTAAGTTAATATTTTTCACTAATTTGTTCTTGGGATAATTTTAAACACATTATTAGATAAGATTAAATTGATAAAATTATTATAATTATGACACTAATAATGTACTAATGTTATAATTCATCGGCCTCTTCTAACCCCATGACTAATTTATACACCAATGCAAGAATTTAACTAACAATACATTCAAAGTACTTTTTGTCTAGGTTTAAATTCAAGATCTTCAGGTTCTTAACCCTTAATTCAAATAAGTTGAACTACTCAATCTCCTTTTTATTGAGGTGTTTTGTGAAAATAAGGTTGTGTGTGATGTGTTCCCATTCAGATGAAATATGGAGATTAGTAAAGCTCTGGTATTCAATTGTATTTGCCTCCATGAATGGAATACATACTCTTTAAAAACTCAACCATTGCCTCCAATGGTACTTCCACGGTTTAAAAATGAGTAATCTACTTGATTATGCGCACCATTCATCACATTACAAACTTTGATCATATTTTTTTTACTAATATATAAAGATAAATGATGAGATATATCCTTAATATATTAAGAGACAATAATTTGCAACCATGATTTTTCTCACAAAGCTCCAATTAGTTCGCCTAAACCACCTCCCTTTACTTTTATACACTTTTTTATTTTTGTAATTTTTACGGTTGTTAATATAGAGAACAGAAAGAAAGGAATTGAATAATGTAATTGATAAATACATATTACAAATACTGAATAGTAGAGGTAATGCTAACTATAGCAAAATCCACTATTGGTGTTAGAAATACTAACACACAAGAGTTTTATTTACATGACCAAGCCTTTGCATATTTCTTCATATTATCCGATGTGGGACATTTTCTCATTATTATTGATATCCTCCCGCAAGTTGTATGGTTTGAAAGAGAGATGCAACTTGGACAATAAGTAATAGAACCTAGGACAAAACAGGGATTTGGTTAGAATATCAGCAAGTTGATCATCGGCAGAAAGAAAGGATAGTCGAAACTTGCCATGTTGAACATTTTTTCGGACAAAATGATAGGCTAAGGCTATATATTTCATCCGAGAGTAAAATACAGGATTAACACTAAGGTAGGTAGCATCGAGGTTGCCACAATAGATGTTTGGAATGGCTGTTGGAGTGTGGCCAAGTTCAGTGAATAAGGAAAGGACCCATATCAGCTCACTCGTCATGTCAGCTAAGGCTTTATACTCTGCTTCTGTGGAAGATCGAGCAACAAAACGTTGTTTTCGAGAGCTCCAAGAGATGGGTGTGCTGCCAAGATATAACAGATAACTAGTGGTGGAGATATAATCATCCTTACCGCATGCCCAGTCTGCATCTGAGTAGGCGTGGATATTTAGTGGGGCTGTCGTTGAGATGAAGAAGCCTTTTTCTAGGGGAGTAAGGCTCAAGTATTGGAGGCTTCCAACGAACGCTCGATACTCGGTTGGGGATGGTAGGAGATCTCTGGAATCCTTAAGTAACTTATTCGTGGCAGACAATGGAGTGGATGCTGATTTCGTATCTGCTATGCCTGATTTATGTAGTAGACCAGTGATATATTTCCTTTGGGAAAGGAATATACCCGAAGTAGAGGGAATCACTTCAACCCCCGAGAAATAATTAAGACATCAAAGGTCTTTCAAAGAAAAGAGAGCAGCGAGTGTGGCGATGAGTGTGGATACCTCTGCAGGGTCTATTGTTGAACAGTGGCGATCGATAGTTCCTAGATGAGAAGCTTATCAAGATGGTCATCAAAGGTAATTGAATTATCCCTTGCATTCACTCCGTCAATGACAGCACGATAGCGTCATCGAGGCCGCATAGTATATAATCAATCATGTCTTCAATGGAGACAGGTGATCCAAGCGAGGCAAGGAGATCGCCTGTTTGCTACAAGCAGTGCATATAGGTGATGGATTGAGTACCGTAATTAAATGTTGCCTGGAGGCGCTCCTTTAGTTGCTTGAGATGGCTACTAGAAGCCTTGGCATAGGTGTTCTTGAGGAGGGTCCAAAGACCCTATGAGGTCTTTGTTTGGGACATCAGGGAGGCAACCTCATTTGAGAGGGTGGTGAGGAGGGCTCCATAGATGAGGCGATCCTGTCGTCGCCATGTTTGATAGGCAGGATTTTTGTTGTCACTAGAGTCTCGGTAGTGGTGGTGATCGTTTTGGACGACGCCGGTAACGATCCATCTAGATATTTAAGGAGATCATAACCATCAAGGAAAGCTTCAACCTAGAGTTGCCAATTAAGGTAATTAGTGGGAAGTAATTTGGTATGCTTCAACCTGAAGTTGCCAATTAAGGTAATTCGTGGGAAGAAGTTTGGTTACATTGCCAAGGTGAGGGGGCTAGACCGTTTCAGTCTGATACCATATAGAGAACTGAAAGAAAGGAATTGAATAATGTCATTAATAAATACAAGATTACAAATACGAATAGTAGAGGTAATGCTAGCTATAGGAAAACCCGCTAACTATTGGTGTTAGAAATACTAACACACAAGAGTTTTATTTATATGATCAATCCTTTGCATATTTCTTCATAAGGAAATGTTAACTTGTGCCCTAGAAACTAAAAGTGGAATTATTTTTCCTTTAATAGATCTTTAACTTGTATCCTTAAGGCACAAGTTAACAAGACATTTCTTCATATTATCCGATGTGAGACATTTTCAAATTATTATTGATAGTTAATTGGACTGTGCTCTTATGAGTCAAAATATTCTAATTCCAAAACCTTACTTACGTACTGTGCTCTTATGCCGTTCAAACTCACTAATTTTCTCTGACTGCCTAATTTTGTACTCCCTCCGTTCCTTTTTATTGTAACTTTTAAAGAAATTTTTTGTTCCTATTTAACTGTCACTTCAAAGTTCAATGCAACATTAAATGTTATTTTACCAATATTACTCTTAGATATTTATTGCAGAGAGAAACATATGAAATGAAATATTAAATTAATAAGGTCATTATAGTAAAAGTAAAAACAATTGTATCAAAAGTAGTAATATTTATTGATTGTCTTGGTTTGTGTAAAATATCAAAAAGTAACAATTAAAAATGAATGGAGGTAGTACTACGCTTATGCCATTAATTTCTTAAAGCCTATATTGGTTTGCAATGTCCCACCCATTTTCCACATTTATGGCTTCTCTTGGGAATGTTGGGTGTGAATGGTCTTTTGCGTTCAGTGATACAGCATTTAATCTATTTTAATCTACCTTTATCTTTAGAGACCAAATGTAGATGCAGCTTCTACTTTGATTTCTTTTTTTCATCCTAATTTTTTTTTTCCAGCAATCTACTATCACCCTAACAGTAAGTATTTAATGTCAGAGACCTAACCGACAGTAACTATCCACAATAGAGATTTAACAGCAAGTCTTCCGCAACCACACAACAATTTCATTGAAAAAGATGATTCAGTTCTTGACGAAGAGCAACGCTTCGTTGGAATGAGTTTATGTACATAGAAAACAAACAACATACAAAGAAACAAGCACATGCAGTTTTTGTTTCTTTCTAGAAAAAGATTTACGTGAAACTTGCTAATTTTATTGGTTTAATATCTGACACGTTCCTTGCATTCTTGTAGTTTATTAAAATGAAATTCCACTCACAGATTTGTACTTATTTTTCTATTCAGTCACGTTATAGTTTCCTATGCCCGATGAGAATTAAATTATATTAAGGGTCTTATTATATCCTTCAAGTTTTCTATAACGTGAGGCATATCCTTCAAGGACAGAATAATAAGATAGATAAGTCTTGTACTGTCATATCCTTCAAGTTTTAGAAAGACCCTTAATATAATTTAATTCTGTCTACCTTATTATTCTGTCTTGTAATTTTCTATCAGCATCTCTCTTTCTAAATCAACCAAATGATATTAGGGAAATGTTAACGATTGTCTTCGGGGTACTCTTTTAAAACCTTTAAGACGTAACTTTTATTGAAAATTAATGTAATTAATGCGTTGGAAATTGAAATTTTTGACTTTTTTAATGAATAATAATTTCTTCTTTTAGAATGCTTAAAGAGTGCCTCGACCCTTGTTGCAAAACAGTAAGTATTGGACATAACAATACAAGACAGAACAACACAACAAAAGGTAAAATAGCACATGACAAATTTCTATAGCATTGAATAATTTTTTTGTTTTATACGATTTTTGGGGGACGAGATGCCATTTAGGTATTTTACAAAGCTTGTACGTGGGATAAAAAGTTGTGTTATGGTTTGGTGAGAGACAAAAATATCAGTTTTTGTCCTGTCCTTTGCCTCCAGTTTGTCCTGTACCTGAAACAGTTTTACAAATCAAACACTGAACAACTGGAATTGTTTTGTCTTGTCTTTATTTTTTTAGCAAATCAAACGCACCCTTAAAGTATCATTCAGTTTCTAAATGATATTTGAATAAAAAGCTGATACTTGAGAGGAGCACACTTCAAGATTCCACGTCAACCATCAGGCCAACCCTAGTGGTTTATCATTTTTAAAGTATTTATGATACTGATGAACAGAATAATAATTCTATCCATTTTTATAAAATAATCAAATGTGAGATTCATAATGCATTGGTTTTAGAAGATAGTTTTCTCAAAAGCAAATACATGATTACATTTTTTTTCTTTCTTCATTTTATTACACAGATTATACGATAAAGATAACCTTAAAAAGAAGATGGCCAATTTTTGGAGCATGATTTGTGGGAACTATGGTTCTTATGAGAATGACAAAGAAATTGGTGAGAGCCTTTGTGCTCCTTTAAATGGTCAGTTCAATGAAGTTGATTCTGTTAGCAATGTAACTCCATTTTCTAAATCTGGATTCATTAGTAAGATTTGGTTTTGGTGGTTGAATCCATTAATGAAAAGGGGTCAAGAAAAGACGCTTCTCGATGAGGAAATCCCAGGTTTAAGAGAGTCCGAGCGAGCAGAAACTTGTTATTTTTCATTTGTAGAACAGTTAAACAAACAAAATCAACATGAACCATCATCACATTCGTCCGTTTTATGGACAATAATTGCGTGCCACCAAAGAGAGATTTTGATAACCGGATTCTTTGCTTTGCTCAAGGTACTCACTCTATCTTCTGGTCCTTTACTTCTGAATGAGTTTATATTGGTTGCTGAAGGCAATAAAAGTTTTGAATATGAAGGTTATGTATTGGCAATATCACTTTTCTTTATAAAGATCCTAGAATCCTTATCGCAACGACAATGGTATTTCCGTAGTAGGCTTATAGGGATGAAGGTCAGATCACTACTTACTGCAGCCATTCATAAAAAAATATTAAGGCTATCCAACTCTGCTAGATTAGTTCACTCTAGTGGCGAGATAATGAATTATATGACTGTGGATGCTTATAGAATTGGAGAATTTCCATTTTGGTTTCACAAGACTTGGACAACAATTCTTCAACTGTGTATTGCATTAGTGATTCTTTTTCGTGCAATCGGACTTGCAACCGTAGCTTCACTGGTAGTGATAATTCTCACCGTGCTTTGCAACACTCCGCTAGCAAAGCTACAACACAAGTTTCAGAGCAAACTAATGGTGGCGCAAGATGAGAGATTAAAAGCGAGTTCTGAGGCTCTTGTGAATATGAAAGTGTTGAAGCTATATGCATGGGAAACCCATTTTAAAAATTCCATATATTACCTAAGAAATGTGGAACTCAAGTTGTTATCTGCAGTGCAATTAAGAAGAACATACCTTGTCTTTCTTTTTTGGAGCTCACCGATGTTGGTGTCTTCGGCTTCTTTTCTGGTCTGTTACTTCTTGAAAGTTCCTTTGCATGCAAGTAATGTTTTCACTTTTGTGGCAACATTACGCCTTGTTCAAGATCCTATTACAGGTATTCCAGATGTTATTGCGGTGATTATTCAAGCAAAAGTTGCATTTGCTAGGATTGTTAATTTTCTCCAAGCACAAGAACTGCAAAGTGAAAATTTTAAGAACCGATGCTTAAATGATAACCTTAAAGGCTCAGTCTTTATCGAATCGGCTGACTTTTCATGGGAAAGTAATGCAATAAAGCCAACACTAAGAAGCATAAATTTGGACGTTAAACATGGACAAAGGGTGGCTATTTGTGGCGAAGTTGGCTCAGGAAAATCAACCATCTTAGCAACAATTCTTGGAGAAATTTCTAACACAAAAGGAGATGTAAGTTTTTATTCCCATACCGATCATACAATAAACTACTAAATCGTGTAATCTCTTATTGGTTATAATTTAAATAATATTCCTGTTTTGATGTCCCAAATTCAACACAATAGATGTCTTTTCCCACAAATACACCATGATGTCCTATCATATAAATTCAGCTTTACCGTAGTGAATTTTACGAGTCCTTTATTTCAAGTATCATATTAATGGGACTTTGATTCTCCATTCTGAATTACAGATTGAAGTTCACGGGAAGTTTGCATATGTTTCTCAAACATCATGGATACAAACAGGTACAATACGGGAAAATATTTTATTTGGATCCGAATTGGATGATCAAAGATATCAAGAAACACTTCGAAGGTCTTCATTGGTAAAGGACCTCGAGTTGTTTCCCTATGGTGACCTCACTGAAATAGGTGAGAGAGGAGTTAATTTAAGTGGAGGTCAAAAACAACGAATTCAACTTGCTCGTGCTCTCTATCAAAATGCTGATTTATATCTATTGGATGATCCATTTAGTGCTGTTGATGCGCATACTGCAAAAAAATTGTTCAATGTAATGACATCTTTTGACATAATACTTTTACATTTCTAGTATAATATTTTTTATTGAACGCAAGACACTTTGATATTGGCAGGAATACATCATGGAAGGACTCAAAGGGAAAACTATCTTACTTGTGACTCATCAAGTCGACTTCCTCCCAGCATTTGATTACATTTTGGTAAGGAGTACTCCAGTTTTTACATCTATAATTATTAAATTGAGACTGAAACACACTCCTATAACATTTAGATCAATTATTAATAATATTTATTTATAGTTGATGTCAGATGGCGTAATCCTACAAGCTGGTTCATATCACGATCTACTGACCTCAAGTACAGAATTCCAAGGCCTTGTCGGTGCTCACAAAAACACCGCTGGTTCTGACCAGCTTCTGAATGCTAATTTTTCACAGAGACATTCAACTTCTATAAAGATTACACAAGCTTTAGTGGAGAAGCGATTTGCAGCACCAAATGGAAAACAATTAATCAAGCAAGAAGAAAGAGAAAGAGGAGACTTAGGATTGAGGCCGTATTTACAATATATGAATCAGATGAAAGGCTATATATACTTTGTTGTGGCGTCCCTTTGTCACCTTATTTTTGTTGTCTGTCAAATATTTCAAAACTCATGGTTGGCGGCTAATGTTGACAATCCCCGTGTCAGCACGTTGCAATTGATTTTAGTTTATTTCCTTATCGGTGTTTCTTCAACATTTTTCTTACTGATCAGAAGTCTACTTTTGGTTGCTTTGGGTCTTCAATCATCGAAGAATTTATTTTCACTGTTGATGAACTCCCTCTTTCGTGCACCCATGTCCTTTTATGATTCTACACCATCAGGAAGGATACTTAGTAGGGTGAGTTTAATAAACAATTACTTTCCTTCCTACGAAATGTATCGAAATAAATAGTCTTTTAACCGGTTTCATTGTTTAGGTCTCATCTGATCTGAGCATTATGGATACTGACATCCCATTCAGCCTCACTTTTGCTGTGGCAGGAACTCTAGTATTTTATTCCAGTCTAACAGTTTTGGCAGTTGTCACTTGGCAAGTCTTGGTTCTTGCTATTCCAATGGTTTATGTTGCAATTTACTTGCAGGTAATGAACAGATTCTTCTTTGAGTAACATTGTAATTGTGAAATAATATTTAGAAACCCATAAAATCCTTTGTAAGTATGATTAAAATTCTTTACTATTTTTCAGCTTTTTTAGGTATCTTCTTTACTAAACATTTTATAGTTGGAAAGGAAATATAGTAAGGTATTTTTTGTGTTTAAGCAGCGATACTACTTTGCGGTAGCAAAAGAAGTAATGAGGATAAATGGCACAACAAAATCCTCTATAGCTAATCATGTAGCTGAAACTGTTGCTGGAGCTATGACAATAAGGGCTTTTAAGGAGGAGGCTCATTCTTTTGAGAAGAACCTTTGTCTAATTGATTTAAATGCTAGTGCTTTTTTCCATAGTTTTGCTTCAAATGAGTGGTTGATCCAACGGTTAGAAACAATCAGTGCAGTCGTTCTCACTGCTGCAGCACTTTGCATAGTTATGCTACCCTCTGGAACTTTCACCTCAGGTAAGAATATGGCAATTGTCATCTCTGAAATGAAACTCTTTGAGTACTCTAATTACTCTCAAATTATTATTGTTGTTTACCGTAAAACAATAACATCGTCTATTTTGATTCAAGTTTCTAAACTCCATCACCCTTCATTCCAGGAATTATTGGCATGGCTCTAACTTATGGCCTTTCACTAAACGGTGCCTTAATATTTTCAATTCAAAATCAATGCACTCTTGCAAATAACATAATATCAGTAGAGAGGCTAAATCAATATATGCATATAGAAAGTGAAGCGGAAGAAATAGTAGAAGAAAATCGTTCTCCTTCGAATTGGCCAGTTGCTGGCAAAGTAGAAATAAATGACTTGAAGGTAGTTTTTACTTATTTTCAAAATGTGACACATGATATTCAGAGAAAATGCAGCTTAAATGAACCACATAATGAGTTTGTTCATACCATGTCAGATTCGTTACAGACCTGACGGACCACTAGTACTTCACGGGATCACATGCACATTCAAAGCAGGGCACAAGATTGGTATCGTCGGAAGAACAGGCAGCGGGAAATCCACTCTTATCAGTGCTTTATTTCGTCTTGTGGAACCAGCAGGAGGAAAAATTATAGTCGATGGAATAGACATATCATCTATTGGTCTTCATGATTTGAGGTCACGTTTTGGTATTATACCTCAGGAGCCTACCCTTTTTAATGGGACAGTAAGATATAATTTGGACCCTTTATCTCAACACACTGATCAAGAGATATGGGAGGTAAAATATGATGAAATTCATTAATATTGCCTTTTACTAGAAAATGTAAACTAATTATTGCTCAATACGAAGGTTCTTGGGAAGTGTCAGTTGCGAGAAGTTGTCCAAGGAAAAGAAGAGGGTTTAAACTCATCAGGTACACTTTCAAGTTTCAATGTTATAGCTATGATGGAAAATCATTTTCTCCGAGTTAGTAATGAGCCGTGAAATTTGTTTCCCAGTTGTTGAAGATGGATCAAATTGGAGCATGGGACAAAGGCAGTTATTTTGTTTGGGGCGTGTACTTTTGAGGCGAAGTAGGATATTGGTGTTGGACGAAGCAACTGCTTCAATTGATAATTCTACTGATCTTATTCTGCAGAAAACCATTAGGGCTGAGTTTGCAGATTGTACGGTGATCACAGTAGCACACAGGATACCAACTGTAATGGATTGCACTATGGTTCTTGCTATAAGTGATGGTGAGTTCTTTTCTTCAGTTTTTTTGTCTATTTATCTCATATAACAAACACTTTCAGACTAATCCATAAACAAATATTTTTCTGTTGATATGTGTGGAAAATGTAAGAGTGTAAAGTGCATAAAATATCTTGTATATCACATAAATGATAACATGTAAAATGTATGGTACTTGACTTTCACATTTGAAATCATGAAAAAGAAAAGGTTAGGAATATGTTTTCACTTACTTGATTTCTTCAAAGGAATGAAAGTCTCTGACTGTACTTTCAGGAAAACTAGCGGAGTATGACGAGCCAACGAACTTGATGAAGAGAGAAGAATCATTGTTCAGGAAGCTTGTCAAGGAATACTGGTCAAATTCTCAGTCTGCAGAATCGAATTAATGCGAGCAATGATTTCATTTATTCCAGCAATATTTTGTCTTTTTTCCTCTCTTGTACAAGCAATAAGTCCAGAAACTTAGTAGGATGTAAAATGTGTTATGTTGTGATACCTGAGAGATGAGAAAGAAACGAGCGGACTGAAAAAAAAATAAAAAAAGGTGATCAAATGTACCATCTCTAGAATGATATATGAGCTTCATTGAAAGATTTTTTTTTGGTTATGAGGGTTACAAAGAGAATATATAGTAAAAGCTCTTGATGAACCAATGCAAGTCCCATTACCATCATATAACCGTTTTTGAAATCACCATCAGAGGTAGCACCGCTTGACCAGCTAAACCTAAATTTTTCCGTTTGTGACTGTAAGGGCACAACTGACAATGCTTATACTGTTAGGCTGAACGTCTTCATCTTAATTAAAACCAAGACCTCACAGTTGTGTGTTTGAGTTTCAGGTGGTGTTCTCGCTTAGCCTACATACTAAAAAAATAAAATATAACAACCATCTGTTCATAAATACTTTCGTTGACCATATGGAAAATTGTTTCGCCAATGATCTGTATAAAAGTCATCATTGTTGAGAATCTTCTCAACTTGGTGTGAAGATTCTGTTGATTCTGTTTTCCCTTTTCTTTGGTCCAGCTGATTTTCTAACTGGTTCATAAACCTTCACAATGCTGATTTTCTAACCTTCACATCATTGATTCTTCTATAAAAGCTCTGTATTTTAATTAATCTCTTTGTTCATTGATTCTGCTAAACTCTGTGTAGCGCTTTTGGGTTCATCTTCTACGCTCTACTATCTATGAATGATAAATCTTTTCTTATGTAGAATATTGAAACCTCTCATTTGTATTTTAAAATATATACCCTGCATTAAAATCTCTCTTCGACCAACGAAGAATGTCTCTAGCATAATGGGCTAAACTCGCACAACGTTGCGAACCAAAGTTCAAATTCTGGTTGGAAGAGGTATCCACATTTAGTGTCCAACACACTTCGAATAGGATTACTTCTAGTGGAAGAAACGTATAAGTAATCCAAAAAAAACACAAATCGCTCTCCTGTGCTGAACCAAAACAGACCTTTTCAATACTTTCTCAAACACTTCAAATTTTCACTCTCTTCCATTATTATAAATCTTCAAGAATCTTCCACTATGAATTATATTTTTTTCTGTTAACCCTCCGATTCCCAAGGGAGGCGGGTCCTGGTAATCCGGAGTTCGTCCGGAGGTAAGTAAAGTCTGATAAAAAATTGTTGCATCCAGTAATCGAACTCAATTTCTCATGAACAATTTGTCCTTTTCTGTAGCTCATTAACCAATGAATTACAATCTTCAGGATTACATGTAAGTTAACCTTTGGTTTAACATTAAATCTTCTAGAATAAAATGCTTCTAATCCTCCCACAGTATCAATTATGTAGAGTTGTTACATATACCTTTCAATTTCTGTAACACACAATCATTATTTATGTGCTTTCGTTCCCAACTGTTTCTCCAAAATCGTTTACCTTTCCTCTAAATCAAAGGCTGCATATTTATACATACTTGATTCCGATGGCTTTAACTCATCATCATCTGCATTAACATCTTAATAAAGTGTTACATATTGAAAAGGGGAAAACTGATTTTGTTTATTTTCTTATTCGATGTGTAATATCATGATCTCTTTTTTTAATACAAATGTTTAGGTTAGTTAGTTGCGCAGCAGAGTTCACTAGAATCAGGACACACATGTCTCAAAGTTTAAAAGCGAAGTGTAGAGATATATTTACAAATCGCGCATCAAAGAGGTTCTCATGATGACAAAGGGAGTTCGACCCGCGACATTGTGGGTGAGTGAGGGTATGTCATGCTAGTGCAGGTTTTTGCATGTATCTCTCTAGCTTCCTTCTTCTTTTGGTCGGTAGAAGGAGTGATAAATACTACACGAAACACACGCATAAATGGAAGATCATGGGTTTGAATCCAAGACATCACAAATATTGTATATTCAATTGAAAAACTATACACTTTGTCACATGAAATTTTATGTTATTTATCATTTGCCTTATTCATAAATTCACAAACCCTAATTTTACTGTTTGTATTGATGGGCCTAATTTCACTTCACTACCATCTCCCATGTCTCACAAATTATTCTAACAGAACACATTGTAAATCCTGCTTACTTTCTTGATTTATTGCTAACACAAAAGAAAAGAGAGAGAACAAGAAATAGTTATGGCATAAGAAAATATTGGTAGCATCAATGCAAATTTCCAGACTGAGAATGAGACCAATATTCTTTTACAAGCTTCCTAAACATCGATTCTTCTCTCTTCATCAAGTTCATTGGCTCGTCATACTCCGCCAATTTTCCTGTAAACATAGTCATTGTCTTTCTTTTCTTTGAAGTAAAAAAAAATCTGATCAAACATATTCTTTTTCATCAAACCATGTCATAACAAACATTGATTTTCGCGTGTGTCTGAAGTATATATCAGATAAACTTAATTATTTTGGAAGACATAAGAAATTGTTCATGTAGTTTTGGATTAGCCTTAGATAGAGGGACAAAAACTCAAAAAGCAACTTACCATCACTGATTGAAAGAACCATATTGCAGTCCATCACAGTTGGTATCCTGTGAGCTACTGTGATCACCGTACAATCTGCAAACTCAGTTCTAATAGTTTTCTGCAGAATCAGATCAGTTGAGTTATCAATCGATGCAGTTGCTTCATCAAGTATCAATATTCGACTTCTCCTTAAAAGTGCACGCCCCAAACAGAATAACTGCCTTTGTCCCATGCTCCAGTTTGATCCATCATCAACAACTGCACAACAATTTTTCACTATTTATAAATTAACTGAAGACAAAATCACCAAGACCAAGGAAATACATTCAAAAGATAAATACTTTTTCGTAAATATCCTAACATTTTTCAAATAAAAACTCAAATTCAAAATAGAGCTATTGATGGAACTTCAATAATCAATACACTTAATTAAACAATATATTGTAGTATGAAAAAACCTTCATGAAGGCCAATAGATGGGATAAATATTAACCATGAAAGTGTACCTGTGGAGTTTAAGCCCTCGCCTTTCTCTTGGACAACTTCTCGCAATTGACACTTTCCAAGAACCTTAATATTGTGAAAGAATTATTGCACATTTTCTATCCTAAGAAAAGTTAACTATAATGTAGTATATCTTACCTCCCATATCTCTTGATCGGTGTGTTGAGATAAAGGGTCCAAGTTAAATCTTACTGTCCCGTTAAAAAGTGTAGGATCTTGAGGTATAATTCCAAAACGTGACCTCAAATCATGAAGGCCAATAGATGAGATGTCTATGCCATCAACTACGACTTTTCCTTCGGTTGGTTCCACAAGACGAAATAAAGCACTGATAAGAGTGGATTTCCCACTGCCTGTTCTTCCAACAATACCAATCTTGTGACCTGCTTCAAATGTGCATGTGATCCCGTGAAGTACAAGTGGTCCATCAGGCCTGTATCGTATCTAGCATGGTACGATCAAACAAATTATGTACGCTATTTCAACTCCCATTTTTTCTGAACATTATGTTTCACATTTTTAAAATAAAGTCCTAATTACCTTCAGGTCACATATTTCGACTTTGCCTGCAACTGGCCAATTCAAAGGAGGATGATTTCCTTCTACAATTTCTTTAGCCTCACTTTGTATATGCATATATTGATTTAGCCTCTCTACTGATATTATATGATTTGCAAGAGTGCATTGAATTTGAGTTGTATATACCAAGGAAGCATTTAGTGTAAGACCATAAGACAAAGCCATGCCGATATATCCTGGAATGAAGGAAATTGAAATTTAGTTATTTGCATAACGAGAGTTGAAGATATTTTTTGAGGATAGAAAAAAATAATTAGAATATAATTATAATACAGAAACAATGACATTTCGGATATTCAAATAAGCAAATTCTCACCGGAACTGAAAGTCCCCGATGGAAGCATAACCATGCAAAGCGCTGTAGTGGCAAGAAGACTTGCACCTATTGTTTCTAACCGTAGGATCAACCACTCATTTGAGGCAAAATTATGAAAAAATGCACTAGCATTAATGTCTATTAGATCAAGATTCTTCTCAAAAAAGCGATCTTCCTCCTCAAAAGCTCTTATTGTCACTGCTCCGGCAACAGTTTCAGCTACATGATTAGCTACATAGGATTTCGTTGTGCCACTTATACGCATCACTTCTTTTGCAGCGGTGAAGTAGTATCTCTGCTTAAAACACAATAATGTTTTATGGAATCTAATCTTAGAGATAATCTAGATAAGAAACTAATCATTTCGAACCAAGAATGGTTTAAATTGTATAAAAAAATATTAAAAAAAGTTACTAATATCATAAAAGCTGCAAACTTGTTAAAACATGTGCATAACCTTAAAGAAGAATGGCGATAAAAGTTACTAATTTGATTGTTTTCTCAATGTTATTTCAAATACAAGACACCATTTCATTATTGCAATATAAATCAAAGGACATGTCCGTTACCTGCAAGCGAAGTGTAACATAAACCATCGGTATAACCACAATTATTACTTGCCAAGTGACAACAGCTAAAATTGTAAGAGTAGAATAGAAAATTATAGTGCTTCCCACCGAAAAACATAAGCTAAATGGCATGTCCAGATCCAAAATGCTAAGATCAGATGAAACCTAAACAAGGAAATAATAGTAATTAAAATATCAATTTTTTTCTATTTTACTTCATAACAAGAGAAATATTTGTTTAATAGGCTTACCCTACTTAGTATCCTTCCCAATGGTGTAGCGTCATAAAAAGACATTGGTGCACGAAAGAGGGACTTCATCAATCGTAAAAATAAATATTTTGAAGATTGAAGACCTAAAGAAACTACAAATAGACTTCGTATCAACATGAAAAATGCTGAAGAAAATCCAATCAGGGAATATACTAAAATCAACTGCAACATGCTGACACGAGGATTGTCAACGTTAGCAGCCATCCACAAGTTTTGTAGTATTTGACAAACCACAAAAATAAGGTGACTAAATGTAGAAACAAAGAAGAAAATATAGCCTTTCATATTATTCAAATATTGTAAGTAAGGCTTCAACCCTTTGTCTCCTCTCTCTCTTTCTTCTTGCTTAATTAATTGATTTCCATTTGTTTCTTTAAATGGATTTTCCATGATATCTTGAGCCATCTTTCTAGAAGTTGAATATCCTTGAGAAAAAGAAAAGTTCGGAAACTGGTTAGAATCAACGGTCTCCTTGTGAGCATTGACAAGGTTTTCGAATTCCTTGTTTGTGGTCAATAGTTGATGATAAGGACCGGCTTGTAAGATTACCCCATCTGACATCAACTGCAAAGAAAATAAAATAGTTGAACAATGCATAAAAAAGGAAGTAAATGAATAGATACGATTATTTTCTTTGGTAGAAATTAAAACTGTTAGATACATTATGTGAGCAACAATGCAAAAACATCCAACAGAAGCCACTCTTAATTTGTAGTAGCAGGATAAACAAGTCGAAATCGAGGAAAATATTACAAAATTAAAATTAGTAACGTCAAGATGAATGAAATTACCAAGACAGAATCAAATTCTGGGAGAAAGTCAACTTGGTGAGTCACGAGTACGAGAGTCTTCCCTTTGAGTCCGTCCATGATGTATTCCTGTAAAGATTCAAAGCCATCTTTTAGTAAAAAATTCCATTGGACAATATGATGAATGTGAAGGAAAAAAATCATTACATTAAACAAACTTTTTGCAGTATGTGCATCAACAGCACTAAATGGATCATCCAAGAGATATATATCAGCATTCTGATAAAGAGCACGAGCTAGTTGAATTCGCTGCTTCTGACCTCCACTTAAGTTAACTCCTCTCTCGCCTATTTCGGTGAGGTCACCATAGGGAAACAACTCAAGGTCCTTTATCAGTGCAGACCTTTGAAGTGTTTCTTGATATCTTTGATCATCTAACTCGGATCCAAACAAAATATTTTCCCGTATTGTACCTGTTTGTATCCACGCTGTTTGAGAAACATATGCAAACTTTCCATAAACATCAATCTGTAAATCAAGAAAGAGAATCTTGTATTATTGTATTAAGTTGAATTTTAGGATAAAAAATATGAATGTCATCGAAACTATAACCAATTTGAGTATGAAAGGAAATGGAAGCTTACAGTTCCCTTTGTATTTGGAACTTCTCCGAGAATTGTTGCTAAGAGGGTTGATTTTCCTGAGCCAACTTCTCCACAGATAGCCACCTTTTGCCCACGTCTAACGTCCAAATTTATGTTTCTTAGTGTTGGATTTGATGCCTTACCTTCCCATGAAAAGTCGGCTGATTTTATTAAAACTGAGCCTTTGAGGTTATCATTATTGCACATGTTCTTCAAATTTTCACTCTGCAGTTCTGGAGCCTCAAGAAAATTTTGAATCCGAGAAAATGCGACTTTGGCTTGAATAATCACAGCAACAACATCTGGGATTGCTAGAATTGGCTCTTGAACAAGGCGTAAAGTTGCTACGAAAGTGAAAACATTGCTTGCACGCAAAGGAACTTTCAGGAAGTAACATGCTATAAAAGAAGCAGCAGATACCAACACCGGCGAGGTCCAAAATAGAAAGACAATGTATGCCTTTCTTAGTAGCACTGCATATAGCAATTTGAGTTCCACATTTCTTAATTTTTCTATAGAACTTTTAAAATGTGTTTCCCATGCATATAGCTTTAGCACTTTCATACTCACAAGAGCCTCAGAACTAGCCTTCAATCTCTCGTCTTGTGCCACCATAAGTTCACTCTGAAACTTGTGTTGCAACTTTGCTAGTGGAGTGTTGCAAAGCATCGTGAGAACTATCACTGCCATTGAAGCTATTGTTGCTGGTCCAATTGCACCAAAAAGAATTACTAATGCAATACACATTTGGAGGATTGTGGTCCAAGTCTGGTGAAACCAGAATGGAAATTCTCCAATTCTATAAGTGTCCACAGTCATATAATTCATTATCTCGCCACTCGAGTGAATCAATCTAGCAGAATTGGATAGTCTTAATGTTTTTTTATAAACGACTGCGGTAAGTAGTGATCTAACTTTCATGCCAACAAGTCTTCCGCGAAAATACCATTGTCTCTGTGATATGGATTCTATGATCTTTATGAAGAAAAGTGATATGGCCAATATATAACCTTCATATTTGAAACTTTCATTTCCCTCAGAAACCAATATAAAAGCATTAAGAAGTAAAGGGCCACAAGATATAGCAAGTACCTTGAGCAAAGCAAAGAATCCTGTTATTAAAATCTCTCTTCGGTGGCACCGAACTATTGTCCATAAAACCGATGAATCTGATGATGGTTCATTTTGCCTATGCTTGTATAACTGTTCTTCGAATGAAGAATAACAACTTTTTGCTCTCTCGGACTCTCTTAGCTTCGGGATATCCTCATCTTGAAGTTCTTTTTCTTGACCCCTTTTCATCAATGGATTCAACCACGAAAACGATGTTTTACTAATGAACCCAACTTTGGCAAATGGGGTTAAATGGCTATCAGTAACATCATTTAATTGCATATTTATGGGGGCATAAAGGCTTTCAACAGTTTCTCTATCAACATCTTCACATTGACATGCTTTGTATGTGCATAACAACAGTAAAGTTGCTCCTATAGCAGATAAAAAATCTAAAGTTGCCTTGAAGGACAATTTTCTGCTGCCAATTGCATAAAATATGGATAAAGGACATAATATAGAAGAAACAAAAAATATGAGAATAGAAAACATCCAAAACCATGCTCTTGGCAGTTGTTTTATCTGAAGACTTATAGTTAAACTTACAAACAACCATGTTGATCCATGAAAGAGTTCGAGCAACCACCAATTAAGAGGAAATGCGTCGTGGTTTTTCCTTATATTCTCTTCTAATACCCAAATTCCTAAACATAAATGCAAAAACCCAAGAGAGCCATTGATAATGGTAGAAACTAGCTGCAAGTTTGAATATTGTACTAGACTCCGAAATGGCCTCGAAGAAGACTTCAGGATCATGTTGAATGATAATATGATCAACAAGAACACATCAAAGAAAATTACCAACAAATGGTTGATGCATGAGGATGGATCTTTTAAAAGTTTTACATCATAACAAAAAGGCTTTCCTCCATTCTCAGTAGGACAGTCCCCACAAATCATGCTCCAAAATTTATCCATCTTCTTTTTATGTTCTTTCTGTTGTTCAATGCCTATAATAAAAAGGGAAAAACATAATCATGTCTATTTTGAGCAAACTTTTTCCTAAAACTTGATACTATATACTATATGATAAGGGATCAATTCTTCCTCTCAAAGCATTAGTTACATGGTAAATATATATAGAAGAGGCTAATGAACTATCATAGTCACCACATTGGATTATTGTTTACAAGTGAATATAAGCTATATATAAAAGAAGTAGAATAACAATATTTATCAAATTAACTTTATCAAGTAGGCGTAAATGCATTTTTAACCCGTTAACTTTTCAAAAGTTGTTATTTTGACCCCCTAAAAAAACACTAACAATTTTGCCCTCTATCTTTAAGGAAATATGTTCTTTTGACCCTATATCAATAGGGAAATATGTTCTTGTACCCCTCTATCTTTAAGGAAATATGCTCTTTTTCCCCCTTATCTTTACAAAAAGTTGCGATTTTGGCCCCTTATTTTGGGACATGTGGTGTCTTCTAAGCAGTTTTGCAACTTTTAAAGAGTTAAGGGGTTAAAAATGTATTTAACCTTATCAAGTATTTGTATTCTTGCCAATAAACTTGGATATGTTGGGAAAAGTATCAATGAATATCAATAATCAAAACATTCGCAAGCAACAACAACAGATCTAGATCTAATCTAGCAACCAAGTGTAAAGCAAAACCACATTTGAATCAAAAACAAGAAAAAGATGGTAGAGAATAGAGAACAACACAACAAGGAATTGTTCACACAGTTCGACCCAGCAATGACCTACATTTGAAGGAGAGAGATATCTCCCCTTCACTATCATTGAGTTTCTTATAAAGAGATACAAAGAGTTACAAGAAATTTGCTTTGAAAAAGCCTTTCAAGAGAAATCCTAATTTCTACCATTTTCCCCAATTTTTCATGTGACCAAGAGACTCAATAATTTTATTACATAAGGTGTTTACAAATTGTTTCCGAACTCTAGAATCTAACCCCAAAATGAACCAACCCTTAGCCTTTGAATTCCTATGGTTATCCTCTTTTGGTCTCCCAAGATTCATCCAAATTGCTCACAAAGATTCAACCTATTATGTGTTCCCCAACTTTTCTAAGTCATGAATCTCTCCGCAAATGACACCAACTCATTCCCAAGAGCCCCCTTTTCTGTTTCATCTAACGTCCATCAACATTTAGCCTCTAAGTTTCTTAAAAGTTTCCTAATTTCGTTTCATGAGATTTTGCAACAAATGGATTAAATGCTTATATGATATCTAAATCCCGAGAAAATCTCGCCACGGTTTTCCTAGATCGTGCCAAGATTCCAATCTACACAATAAAATTGCATCTAGTAGGAAAAATCGTGCCACGATTTTTTCAAATCGAGTGACAATTTTTCTGATGAGTTCAAAACTCAATTTTGAGTCACATCCCAACATTAACATTGAAGTGACTAAAAAAAGTTAGATGTACATATTATATTATTTTTTTGTCAAGACGGAAATATTATTAATTAGAGTGTATAATTAAAAAGATTAATTTATGTTTAAAATTGGAAGTTGCACTCATTTATTGGGTTACTCAAAATTATATTAAAAAAAATTAATGAAGTGGAAGTAGTGTTTTTATTTATATTTTTTGTTGATAGATATGAAAGAAAATAAAAAAATGGAAGTAGTAAGAAAAAGAAGCCATAAGAAAAATATTCGAAAACATTAAAAATAAACCATAAGAAAAAACAAAGATGAAAAGGCCCTATACCTTAGAATATGAACAGTTTAGTGTGTACTTCTACAAGGATTGTTGCAAACATCAAATAGAGAAAACCAACAAATGCATGAAACTATGTTTGTCTGTTTTTTATGTTGTGTGCTAAATACAACTCCGTCTATATAGGAAAAGTGATGGTGTATGAACTTAGTTTGAGTATGCTATAGTGAAATGATAGATATTGATTTTGTTAGAAATTAAATGGTCTTTATTACAAAATGGTCCTAGAACTTCTTGTCAACAAATACAAAATGGACCAACTTTTTGTGTACCATACCCTGTTTGATTTAAAAATTGGTCATGGGACAGCTTTTTATCAAGAGTACATCCATCAAAAATACTATAATATCCTTTACTTTTAGGCACATGTTAAGCATCTCAAAAAGAACAACTTTATATTGGAAAACACATTATATCAACTTTTAATAAGTTCAATGCATGATTTTTTATACATATATTTCTATAATATATTCCTTAACATGTTCCCTTGAGGGCATAAGTTAGCATTTGTCTATCCTTTTTATGTTCTAACATAAAAAAATATCATATCTCCATATATCGCTCTCGAATACAATTCTATATCATGTTCTAATACTTACTATTTTACGAATCAAACGCACCAATATCATGAAACGTTAATTAGATGAGACATACCACATTACATGTTAATCAAACATCAATGTCAAGTAAATAGAGAATATCTAGTCTGTGAATTTTATGTAATTTTATTCACAAATGTGTAATTGTGTAATGGTCGCGTAGGTTAGCAAGCACTAAACCTAGATTGAAAAGAACAAATTTGCAAGCGATAAACTTGTGAAAATAGAGTTTTGGAATCCACCAAAAATTGAGAAAAACTCTCTAAAATATTATTGATTGAATAAAAGTTTTCTCTTAGGTTATAACTGTTAAACTTAAATAGGGAAATAAGAAAATCCTAATAGGCCAAAATAACAAACCGGAAACATTCTCTTAGGCTATAACTGTTAAGCTTAAATAGGAAAATAACAAAATTCTAATGGGCCAAAAATAACAAACTAGAAACAAATTAGAAAGTTTTAAAAAATTAGGCTTAAACAAAAAAATACTAGTAAATTACTAATAAAACCCCGTTGCATTCGGCCATTATTGGAAGGTTTTTAGTCGTGAAAGACCTAATTTTATTGGCAAGTTAGTGTTGTCGTGACATTCATGTTATAATTTCAGACATTAAAGTACATCCCCAAAATGAATATTTTAACAGACACTTACAGTGTGAAAGATGTATTCTGTCTATCCCCAAAATTAGATATTATTTGTACTTATGCTAACGACTTTGAGGGTCAAGGATTCTATTCACTCATTTAATTCATTTTGTTTTTTTTAACAAGATTTAATTCATTTTGTCCTCTTTTATTTTGTTTGGTGGTAGACAATCCTTTAGATTTAACGTTGTCCAGCTATGGTAGTTGTAATAAGACAGATATGAAACAAATTGTCTTGCAGAGTTGGTGCATGGTTTAATGGTGTAGGGAATCTAAACATCTTTTTCAACGATATTTTTTTCATGCACACTCTTAAAATATTCAAAAGAAATTATATTTTGTTACAAAAATTTGACACCAAATTAAATAGTTAATGAATATATAATAAGCTGTAATATATTGAACACAAGTAAGCACAATATATTTTTTATAATATATGAAATAACAATAATCATTGAAAACACTAATAAATAAAGGAGTTGGAATTCTAATCTCAGTTATAGTGTCCAATGTGACGATTCTTGTACTTTTGACAATTGAGCTAAGACTTGTATAAACCAATTTTTAAAAGGCATTAACTAACAATTTTTAAGTGTTTAAATATTCATATACACATATTAGTTTTTTTTTTTTTCTGAAGTAACACACACATTAGTTAACCATTCAGCTTGTGATTTATATATACACGATATTCAAATGTTTTAATATACATTTTTTTAGGGAAGAAAATCATTGCATTTCATTAGCTAAAATATGCCAAATATATGTAGGTACATCATCAATCACATGAGGGCTAGGATTAGATAGGGCTACCTAAGCTAACTCGTGAGCTACCCTATTTGCTTGCCTCCGGCTGAACTCAACATGAGAGTTCTGAAATCTATCAACTAGCAGCTGTTTCAAGCAGTGATAATACATCCAAACTTGATACTATCTTCTAGACTAGAATTGACACAATCACCAACCTTTTTACAATCGAGAATAAAATCTACATTATCATACATGTTGGAACACTATGTGTGTTGTGTGTGAATTGCAAAATTCATATGTCACACATTAGATAGTTTAAACACAACACTAGTATTTATATGGTGGAGGTAGGACTTCCAAGGGTGTGTCATTCAAGATATTGAGTTTTGTAAACAGGTGATGACGCACTCAACATGATCGTCGCAGTCCCATAGATAATGTCTCGAAATCTTAAATTTAATAAATTTTTTTTTTTTTGTTTGTTCACGTGTTTGGCACACACCTATGCGTGTCTACTAATTTTAGCCTGTCAATTTTTGTCCCTTAGGGTTTAATGATTGGTCTTACGACCATAGTCCATTTCGAGATAATTAGTCCCTCTAGTTCTTTTAAGAGTGACCATCGAGCACAATCCCTAAGAGTTAACCCTTCGAAAGTTATAGAGTTGTCATCCAAACCATAATCCCCTAGAGTTGTCATTTTGGAAATTAGAGAGTGATCGTTGTGTCATACTTGAGTGATCTCAGTACCATATTTAATGGTGTATTTTTAGAACGGATCCTACAATGCAGTAAGACTCTGATACAGTTGTACCTAGATTGCTTTATCATAAGGACATCATGTTTGATAGTCTACATGCATAATTTTTTACAGTGTCAGAAAACGTCTTAAAGAGAGCGAGATAGTTTATAAGTCATTCCAATAATTTCTTGGCTTAATTGCACTTTTCTCTCCTATCTTTTGCTAATTGTGCGATTTTGCACCCCCTCTTTATTTTTGAGCGATTTTGCACCCCATCTTTTGCCAATTGTGTTTTGTTCAAAATCATCAATAAAAGAGAGGTAAAGGGGCTAAAGATAGGGTGCAAAATCACTCAAAAAAAAGAATAGGGGGTGCAAAATCGCACAATTATCAAAACGATAGGGGGCAAAAGTGCAATTGAACACAAAGATGGGGTGCAAAATCGGTCAAAAAAAGAGAGGGTGCAAAATCGCATAATTAGCAAAAGATAGGTAAAAAGTGCATCTAAGCCTAATTTCTTCTGTTATTGAAAGAAAAAAAATTTAACTTTCTTTTTTAACTATTCTTCCAAATACTACATGATATTCATTAATCACAATTTATATTTAAATTACTTTTTTTTAATTAATAACGTTCAAAATTGTACTACCTATGTCCCTAATTATAAGAACCTTTGGAGAATTTTTTTTGTCCCTTTTTATAAGACCCCTTTGCTATTTTCAACTACATTAATTATTTCTTTACATACATGCTTTTATTTATTATACATCTTTTTCTTCAATAAACAATAAATAGCATATGGAAAACATAAACCAACTCTCTCTCTCATAAGGATAAAATTGTAAAAACAATACTCCCTCCGTCTCACAATAATTGTTTCTTTACCCATTTTTATTTTTCTCAAAATAATTGTCACTTTAGAATATCAATGCAGCATTTATTATTTTTTTCCCATTATTATACCCTTATTTATTGAATTTCATCCAACTTTACTACTCCACTAACTACAATTAATAAGGGTGTTTTAGTAAATGACACTAATTTTACCATCAAAATCAACACAATTAATCATTTTCTTAATAACCGTGCATAAACCTTAAACGACTCTTATTTAGAGACGGAGGGAGTAGTAATTACAAACAACTTTAATACAAATATTCACTTTCTTAATTCCCGTGATTTTAGCAAAGGGGTCTTATATATAGGGACGGAGTAATTAATTGTGTTAAATTGATGGTTAAAAATTGTAACACCTTCATATTTTCGTAATCAACCTTAGATGAAAAAATTGAATAGCATTGACATTTTCAACCACTATGTTTATCCACTTAGAACAGATCCTTACAAAGAAATTATATCAACATTGGTCCGGTGGTGAAAGTGGATGGATGGTGCTAATTCTTTATAAGAGTCATAATTTTTAGGATACGGAATTAATGTAACATAAATGTTATATTTAATACCATTTAACCTAGGAATGAATTTAAGTGGTTAATGAGATCAATCTAAGACAAATTATTTAAAAGAAACTGAGTTTAATTTTTTTTTTAAACAACCTTCAAGTCAAACTTTGAATTACTAACGTTCATTTCTCCTAAATACCGAAAACTTAACACAAAAAAGATTCACTACCAATTATTTTAGGATACCAAATTTTTCAAAAATAAAAATAAATAAGTGATAGATATTTGAGGGTCTATAAATATTCAGAATAAGATATGTATCAACACTATAAATCCCATAAGAAAACATATTTTCCATGCTCAAAATTTGTAGGGCAAGCAATCATTTTCGACATTATTTTTTTTGATAACTATCCCTTTTGATTTTATTTTTTTGGGTAACCATCTTTTCAACATACTTCACTCATGCATCACTACAACATATGCATCTAGTAACATTTAGAAAATGTTATTTTATAATGAAAATGTTACTAATTATATCGAGTAACATTTAAACAATTATTAGGTAAAACATATGTTACTAAAGGGTTTCATCTAGTAGTTTTTAGTATATTAGTAACAATTAAAAAATGTTACTTGTTTACATTTTTCTATGATCATCGGTAACAATAAAAAAATGTCACATATTTATAAATTTTGAAACATGAGTGTTTATAACTTTTGCTTAGACTTTATTTAGATTTTCCAAAAGTTGAAGATTAAAAGAGTGGCATTAGAGGCATTTTCAGAATATGGAGGGTAAGATTATAGAGGTTAAAAATCGTATTGCATACCTTGACTCAAAAGGCGAGGTGTCTACGTTTATTAAGGAGGAAGTGAAGGAACTCCATGATTTATCAGTTAATTTGCATTCAATGGGTCAGGTTCAAACTAGTATTAATTGGCAGAAGGCTCGAATAAATTGGTTACAAGAGGGGGATGCGAATTCAAAAAAAAATCATGGTGTTATATCTACTCGTCAGAGCCGTAATTATGTTAATTTGGTGAATGTTGATCGTGTTACTATTGAAGGGGTGCAAAATATTAGAACAACGATCTATAACCATTTTTCCCGTCACTTTAAATCCCATGGAGCAGTTCGGTCAGGTGTGGAGAGTCTCCCATTTTGAAAGTTGTCTTTTGGCGAAGCAGGTAATTTAACCAAACCTTTTCGTTGGAAGAAGTGAAGCAGGTGGTCTGGGATAGTGATAGTTATAAGAGTCCAGGACCGGACGGTATCAATTTTGGATTTATTAAATAATTTTGGGAGTTGATGAAGGAAGATTTTATGAGATTTATAGTGGAATTTCATTGTAATGGCAAGCTGTCGAAGGGGGGTTAATTCTACTTTTATTGCTTTAATCCCGAAGGTCACTAGCTAGCCCTCAATGGTTAAATGATTTTCGACCTATTTCTCTACTGGGGTGTATGTATAAGGTGCTAGTGAAGGTGTTAGCTAACGGGCTTCGTGTAGTCATTGGTAGTGTGGTTTCTGACTCCCAATCAGCTTTTGTACAAGGGAAACAAATTTTAGACAGAATTCTAATTGCTAATAAAGCAGTTGATGAAGCTAGGCACATGAAGAAGGAACTTCTAATGTTTAAGGTCGACATCGAAAAGGATTATGACTCAGTCGACTTAAATTATCTTGACTCTGTGATGCCCGACGGAGGAGTTTCCTATTGAGTGGGGCCTTCGTCAAGGGGACCCTCTCTCGCCGTTTTTATTTTTGGTGGCTGTCAAAGGGTTTAACATTTTGATGAAGGATATGATGGAGGCGCATATGTTCAACGCTTATGGTGTGGGCCGCATGGGTGAGGTTCAGCTTACTCACCTCAGCTTGTTGACGATACATTAATAATAGGCGAGAAGTGTTGGCTGAATGTGCGCTCCATCCGTGGGGTTTTGCTTTTGTTTAAGGAGATTTCGGTATTGAAGGTGAACTTCCATAAGAGCATGCTCACAGGTGTTAACATATCTCAGTCCTTTTTATTACTTGGGACTTCCTATTAGGGGGGATTTCAGGAAACTGAGTTTTTGGAGAACGATTGTTGACCGTATTGTGGCTCGCCTGTCCTCGTGGATAAATGGTGTTGGAGGATGGTGACTGATAAGGAGCGGTTGTGGTACCGTGTTTTAAAGGCTCGTTAGGGGCGGTTGAAGGAAGGAGGTACGCATGATTCTCTGTGGTGGAGGATGATATGTAGTGTCCGTGGGGGGGGGGTTGGTGAGGGAGTGGATAGTTGGTTCGATGACAATGTCCGTCTCGATAATTGGGTCGGGGAAACGCCTTTGCGATTTCAATTCCCTAGACTCTTTGATTTTCACTTAAATAAGGATTGCACGGTGGAGGAGATGGAGAGACTAGGTTAGGAGGCGAGGGGAATGGCGTGGGTGTGGAGACGCTGCTTGTTAGCCTGGGAGGAGGAGAGTGTGAGGGAGTGCTCTGCTGTTCTATATAACGTTGTCTTGCAGGTTGACGTTACTGATACTTGGAGATGGCTTTTAGATCCCATGCATGGATATTCGGTGGGGAATCTGAAGGGATTTTAAGAGGGTTTTTTCAAAATTTTAATCCTCTTTGCGGAAGAAATCCCATTGAAACGAATCTTGATTAAATCATTAATCACAAATCAAACAGAAACTTAAACACTTTAAGATTCATGTGTTTACCTCTTGAAGAGCAGAACCTTTGTAGAAGAAATATTTCTGATCACGAGTAAAGCAAAGCAGCGATGCCTCTACTCAGTCCACACAAACTGTACTTCTCTGATGACCGGTGCTAGCCAATTCCAACGGAGATTCAGAAAGAAGAAGGTTTAGAGAGCGGCATCTAGGGTTTCACAACTTTTGTGAATTAGGTTCAGCATTCACAAAAAATTAGTAATGCTTCAACACAAGGGTTCTATTTATAGAATCACTTGTGTGGTCAGCAAGACAACACTTAAATACACCGTACCTTACGGTGGACCGCGTTTCTCTATTTTTCGTAAATTAAATAATAAAGTCATATTTAATTATTTAATTACTAATAAGTCTCACTTATTTATGTCTCTCATCTATTTGTCCTTTGTGTGTGACCCTATAGGTTCCCGTAATGTTGGCAATAATATTAAATCACATATTTAATATTATAAACAGTGAGCGGTATCTAGCAACACATCACTGCTACCCAAGTGACGAGAATGTCATGTGATCTGACGAAACCTTTCTGTAATAATGATTATGTGTATAATTACCCTTTTGCCCTCATGTCTATATTGAACACAAGGCATAGACCGTGTCATCCTTGTCTAGTTCAATATTGGGCCCGTAGACATTTCTCCTGTTATGTAGGAGGGGCAAATTCCATCTAGGTCACTCATGTCCCTCAGCATGATTCATGGAGTACCCATCAACCAACTTTATAGTCATCCTGTTACGGACAACGTTTGAATGGTGACAAAGCACTCGACTCCAACATCTAGGGTACATAGTGGTTTCAGGTCGAAGGGTGGAATACACCACTATCATTATGAGAATATCTTATGACACTTTTCATAACTTTTACTATGTAGTATTCTCATGGCGGATCAATCCAATATAAATATTACTCCTAATATTTATATCTATGTGAAGACTTGATAACTCTTTATCCATGATCTGTGAGATGTGATCATCAGTCTACCCACATAATAGTCTCTATGCTTTAATGATATCTCACTTCTCAATAAAGCTTGACTACGGATACTTTAAGAATAGTTTCCTTATATTTAACGGGGTCTCACAATTAAGTTATACTTAATGTTCCATTAAACGGACTAACTATTTTAGGGACTTTATTATTTTGAAACAAATCAAAATCAATAAAGAAATGCCTTATTATTTATATATTCACAATATATATTTATATCAATATCTTGATACAAAGCCAAACTCAATCAATATAGATTGGCTATTAGGGCTTACTCCAACAGAATCTTACCGCTTTATCACTCATTCTGGTGAACGGGTGGATAGGAGTCTTGTTGATGATGACTGGCATAGACATGTTCCTATTAAAGTGTCGTTGCTTGTGTGGTGTCATTTACGTAATAGACTTCCTACGAAAGATAATCTGATGCAGCGGAACATCCTCCATGTTAACGACTTGGCATATGCAACTGATTGTGAAGTTACCGAAACAGCTACTCACCTCTTTCTAGATTGTGAAATGTCATATGGCTTGTGGCTTCATGTCTGGAAATGGGTAGGTTTATCGGTGGTTCCTCCAGGTCAGATCTGTGATCATTTCACTTAGTTTTCTTTTATGGCGAGGATGTCGTGTGGTGCCCATTCATTTTTTAAGGTTGTTTGGTTTGCTAAAGTATGGGTCATTTGGAAGGAACGAAATAATCGTATCTTAAAAAATACAGCAACTAGTATGTTGGCTCTTATTGAGAAAGTCAAGTTATATTCATTTTTGTGGTTGAAAGCAAAACAGGCGTCCTTTAATTACTGTTATCATGACTGGTGGAAACATCCTCTACCTTGTATGGGTGTCTACCAGATGAGAAATGCTAACAACATACATTTTAACACGCATTTTTCAACATAATCTCTTTGATTGGCTTAAAATTTACATGGGACCCACCAAATTTATATGGGACCCACATAATTTGGTGGGATCCATGTGAATTTTAACCAATCATTTAGATTGACTTGAAAACACCTACATCCCAACTAGGTTGGCACCCTAGGGAACCTCCATCTTATGCCGCCAAACTCAAAATATTATTAAAAAAGAAAGAAAAGGTATATACAATAGGGAGGTTCATTGGGAAGGTGGTGAAGCTTCACCCGTGGAGCGGGTCCGGTAAGGAGGCTTCCCATCAAACTGGTGCTTTTTCAACATCTGTTTTTGCTTTTTGGACATGACAGTAACAAATGGAGCCTCTGCTGATCGCTGACCATACTCTTTGATCTACTTCCAGAAATCTAAATTTTGTTGAATATGTGGGTTACTATGTTGCATGCCAGCCGCATGCGCATTCACGGAGCTAGCTGTCAACTCCATCCTTGGCCGGACCTGGGGCTGAACCGGTCACAGCATGCTGCACCATGGCCGAGGCATCTTCACCAAATGGTGCAATAAAATTTTGAGATAGGTCCAAGGTAGCTACGTTCGAGTCTCCAAGAGGTGAAGTATGCTCAGTAGTAGGCGATGTGCTTCTTGCTGTAATCAAGTCCGAGGGATCTCCATTCAACACTTCCTGCATGTCAACGTGCTCAACCGAATGCGAAGATAGAGCAGAAGAAATCGGAAACAGTGGAACACTAGAATATGGGAGGGTTCTCTCCACTTCACATAAATGCATGTCATCGTGCGCTTCATTGGTCACCTATTCCAGCACAGGCATGTCTGTTATGGGCAAGACACCTGAGGAACTTCGTCTATCACATTTTGCAACACAAAACTAAAAGAATTGGCTGCAATGTCTTTAGCGGGGGGAAACAACATGGGGCTGCAAAACAATTGGAAGAGCCAATGCCAGAAGTGTTCACTTTTAAAGGCACCCAATCTTGCTTCTTAGATTGAACTTTCGACTTTCCCTTGTCAACATTCTCGTAAGGAACCTTGTTTTCCTTCCTTGGGTACAACGACCGACAACTAGTGAAATTATGCCCAAGGTTCTGACAATGAGAGCAAAATTCAGGAATCCATTCATATACAACCTCTACAGGAAAAGAAAAACCCTCCTGTTCAACTAAAATCTCGTAAAACAACTTCTTTGAAAAGTTCATGTCAACTAATATTCTAGCATAATGGCCGAAAATTATTTTGGACGTCTCATTATCAATCACCAACGGCGTGCCAACCGCACTCGCAATTTCTCAAAGAGTTATCTCCATCCAATATTCCTGCCGCAGTTCCATTAAAAGAATCCAAACTTGAGCGTGTGTGTTCTTCTGTTGATGCATATTAAAATCCCTTGACCATTCGTAAAGCCTCAGAACACCGACTTCAGATGGATTGTTTCCATTGCCCAAACAGTGCACATATCGACTAGCATTCCTCTTATTTAGATACAAGATTTCAAATATGTTCTCAGACAAACATTTTAAATTGCAATATATAATGGAAATGAACTATAAAATACAATTTCAATTACATACTAAAAATAATTTCAAAGTTTTTATCCAATGAAGCATATCTATAAATTGGCACTTCTGCCATTTGTTGAAGTACCAGATGTTTTTTAGCATTTATCATTCATAAATAGTTCATCCAATTGATTAGCATTATTCCTTTCTATTTCTCATGTTACTTCTTGTATATTATCATCCCCTTATTTTCAGATTATGCATCCCAAATTTGGGTTAAGAGTGAGCTGCAGTCTACCTTTTAACAGGGATACTTTATTGTTCTCGATTTCATTTTCATTACTGAATCTAGGCCTTTGTATCACTTTTAATAGCTTCGCTTAATTACAGTTTTAACCCCTTTAACAAATATATATAGACTAAAAATTGATGTGGAATGATGTGACAGCAACTTAATGACGTGGAATAATCAACACCCCATAATATATAAGAAAGCCCTACAGACTTCAAATTCAACTTTAAAAATTATTTTTGTTTGTTATTTAATTAATGACATGTAAATAATTTATCAATATGACAATTCTAAATCATCAAATTGTATGTGATGTAATTTAAAACTTATAAAATCACCATTTTTTTAGTCATGAAAAATGGGTATGAGACCAGAACTGCTGGATTTTAAAAAAGGGTACCAATTTCGAGACTAGGTAAAAATAGGGGAACAAAAACTATAATTAGGCTTAATATCTTTCTACTTTAAATTTATAATAATAGTGAATATACCAATTATTGATAAAAGTATTTTAGTAAAAATACTTTTCTCGCATTATACATTTTTTTTAATGTAATATATAATCATATTAGCGAGGATGTTGTGTTGTATGTGTGGTAAGAGTATACATGATTGAATTAATGACAACATTGTAGAGATAGTTGGGGTAGCTTCTACTCTAGAAAATATAACGGTAACTCAGCTTAAGTGGTTTGGACATGTAAATTATTTAGTAAGGAGATTATAACAGATAGAGGAGTCAAATCACTAAAGGCAGAGGATGATATAAAAAAATATAGCACAAACATCTACGAAAGATTTAAAGATTAATGAGTTAGATAGAAATACGCTATATGATAAAAAAATATTATGATATGGTTATATCCATATACACTACAAGAAATTTAGCAATTTGCGACACTTCACTTGCGACCCTTGCTTCAAATTAGATCCAGCAATAGATGGTAGACATTCATGAGTTTAGCTACTGCCTTGAGGTTCATTGAAGCAAGAATATTTAGATATTCTATAGATTTCTAATTATGATACAATTATTTTGAATATTCAGCTACTAGTGTTTTGGTTTTTGAATGTTTAAACTTCGTATTTTATCTATCGTTTTAGTTAAGTTGATGTATCGATCGAATTTGTTACTCTTGAACTAATATATGAATGAGATTTACTTATGTATATCTATGTATTTGGTTCTTTGAAGTTGAACTGGATTACTGGAGAGGTATATAGCAATGACGTTATCACAATACACCACGGTAGCTTTGGGAACCATAAAATGTAACTCTAGGAGAAGATTTTGTAACCAAAAAGATTTAGACACCACGTTGGCAACACCATGATATTTGGCTTCAACATTGTAGAGGGATATTGTAGGTTGACGTTTGGAAGACCACGATAGTAAATTTTTACCAAGAAATACGCAATAGCCTGAGGTGGATCTCATAGTATCTAGGAAGCCTCCCCTTCTGTATCGGTGTACGAGATCAAATATACATTTTATGATGGATAAAGGTGCAGACCTAACTGACTAGTACCTTTGATGTAGCGCAAGATGCTCCTTAGAGCATGCATGTGATCATCCTTTGGATTATGCAAATTTGTTGTACAACCGTAAATTAATGTAGTGTAATTAAAATATAAATAAAATATGCATTTGTTAGTTATTTGAGATGACAAAGGGATACCGTAAATATGACAAACTATTTGTTTGTACAAGTGATGGTTTTGGAGTGGCTTTGTAACCGCAAAAATAGTTTATGTATAATGGTCGAGCATTTGTAACCACAAAAATGGGATGGATAGCTTAAGAATACACAAGGTGTGGAGCGAGGTTGTAGTTTATGTATAATGGTTGAGGATAACATAAACAACCAAAGACGCGAAGGTGAGAAATTAAACGTAGACGTTCTTTTATGGAAATTGTACATTCAATGTCTTTGAAGTTTCAAAAATTATCTTTTGAATATAATTTTTTTTTAATTCCATTATACGCTTCTTAACTTGTGTCCTTGGGTCGCAAGTTAGCAAAATCCATGTTTGAAGAGGTGATTGAAAATTGAGATTCTCGTTGGATAAAATGTTTAGGAGATATGTTGTCATTTTCAAAGGACAATGCCAAAAGGATGTTGGTAGTGATGCATGGACTAATACAATTTGAATGATGCTGTTAATGGAACAAAAAGAAATTTAGTTCGTTGCACATAAATTTTAAAATTGACCATTGACGTATTCTTTGCCATGGTCACATTGAAAGTTTTTAACTTCTCGTTGAAATTTAGTATTTATATATGCTTTCAATTGATGAAATTGTGAATAAACTTGAGACTTATTTAATATTGGAAAAGTCCACAAGTAATTCAAATAATCATCTAAGAAAAGCACATGATATTTGTGACTTAACGAACTCAATGCATGAGATGTTCATATATGTAAAACTAGCGAAAAGACATGCATTTAGGTGCCCGTTTTTTCGCTTTTTTTAGTTTGAAAATTGTTAACGGTGTCTTTTTATAAAATTATGATTTTAATTAAAAAATTAAAAATATAAATGTTTGTTGCTTTCAAATTATAACAAACTAAATTAACCATTATTATCTATTCCAATGACGGCAACAATATAACAAAAAATGTTTCTTCAAAAAATCAATATCACAAAAAAATATAATATAAATTCTTACTTTTTTTATGTCACCAGCAACAATCTTTTTTATAGAAAAAGTTGTTTAAGGATATAATTGGGATAATCAAAAAAATAAATATAGATATAATCATCGAGTTTGTTACACTTTTTAAAGGATAAAAGAAAAAACTAGACATATATATACTCATATCTTTGTTTGTTACACTTTTATTTTATTATTTTACTCACACTATTTGTTATATGTGTTATTTGTATTGAAATTTAAGGGTAATTTTGAAAAGAGAAAAAGTCAACCCAAATGAGGCAAAACATATTATTTTCTTTATGTATAGTATAGATATCAAATGGCATATATGTAGTATTATGAGAATCAACTAACGGAAAGAGGTATTTCCAAGGTCCATACGACCACACATATATAGAGGTCTTTTCAAGGTTATAATGTGAGATAGGTTAGTGTGGGATATATTTGAGAAAGTAGGCTAAAAAACGATTTGGAGATAGCTCCTAAGGAGTCCCTAATTGAAATACATCCTTCAAACCTTTATCTTTAATTCACAATGTCACAACATATATGATGAGGTGCCAGCTTTTGTGCCAAACAAGAAAAATGGATACTAATAAAACTACTTTTTCGTTTTTTTCTTTTTTTTAAGAGACCAAATTTTTTGTTTTTGGCTCTTGTGTTTTATAATTTTGTTTTTCCTGTAGACCATCTTTTTGATGTTTTATCTAATAAAAAAAAAATCTTTTTTTGCTTTTCATAGCCAAGTTCTACTAGTACCCCACGATAAGTCTAAATTTAGTATGTTTTTACCATTTGAATTAAATAAAATTGGTGGAATTTTAGTTTTATTTTGGAGTAATTTTACTACAAAGTGTTAGTTTTTATTTTCATAATCAAATAATGAAGAAAAGGAAGAATTTAGTTGAATCAAAAGCAGCGATCTAAAGTGCTAGAATAGACGTGCCAAAGCAAGGAAATAGTCCAATGGTTGGCACACAACCCGTGCGCACTAGAACCCGATCTATACGTATTAGTAAATTTTTTGTAGAAAGTATAACGCACGATTCGTGCATGGTGAAGCACATCCTGTGCGTGGATGAAGATTT
The DNA here is from genome assembly GCF_003473485.1 of Medicago truncatula. Taxonomy (NCBI): domain Eukaryota; kingdom Viridiplantae; phylum Streptophyta; class Magnoliopsida; order Fabales; family Fabaceae; genus Medicago; species Medicago truncatula. Next base: position 12,197,752 of record NC_053047.1, on the reverse strand, counting down.
TAGTTAGGCATAACTAGAAAGTAACACATGACCTGTGCGCTCTGGCACTCGGTCCATACACATTCATACTAAGCATAATTTCAAAGGACATCAACAAGCACGATTCGTGCGTTGAGGGAAACGACTCGTGTGACCTGTGAAGAACCAAAATGATTGTTACAAACCTTTACAATTTCTTAAACTATCCTTTGTCATTGATGTTGGCTTTTCTTTTTGTTAAATCAGTGAGTTTAGCCAAACACGTGCAACTTTGCAAAGGGCATCGATGACACTACAATGGCGTAACTAAAATCTGGCTTGATTTTCATTGGTTGGCTAGTCTCATTAAGTCCTTAGATATTATCATTCCCATGTTAATTTCTTCTTTTTCATGAATTGCTTGTACCCATGCCACCCCTCCCCTCCCCCCATGTTAATTTCCAGCAACTGGAACCTCCTAGGTCTAAACTCAAATTTAAATGTAGTGATTTTTGAAATAGCAATGTGTTTGGATAAAATAATAGTCTATTTGATGGTCCTCTCTTTGTTACCGAAATGCTGCCAAATCGATATGGAGGAGTTGCAATCTCGCACACAATGAAGGAAAGTCTCATCATTTAGGCCACTCCTAGCACAAACGCTATTTTTAGCAATGTTTCTGATTGAGCAAGGAGAGGGTGGGTACAGAGTTGTGACAAGCTAACCAAATGAGAAACTTGATCTTTTTCGGCAGCAGTAATTTTCAAATCCAAGACCAAGAGAAAGAGGGATTAGAATTGTTAACTGGGTTCCATACGAGATTGGAGCCAAGAATATCAAGTCTTGGTGGAATAGGAGCCAATTTTTATTGTTTTTGCAAATGAAAGCATCTTCTAAGGAGGCATTAAACGTGATATGCATATTATTGATGGTGTTCGATACCTGCGTGAGTTAACTTAACTAACGCATGAGTACTTTGGTCAGTTCGGCTGGGTGGGAACGAAATTTGCTGGGAGAAAAGCAGAATTCAAAAATTTGAAAATAAAAAAAATTGAAAAAAGGGTGGAGGCCCATAACCAAATCATGACACTCAAACCTGCCTACAGTCCTGCCTTTAAATAAGATTGTTACTTTTTCTACCCTATCCGTTTTTCATGCATCATATATTTTTTTTTTAAATATCTTTTGTTCAGATTATAAAATTCGAAACAAATTGCTATGTTTTTCGGATTATTTAATTTGAAACTATGTTTTGGCCATATTTTTTAAGAAAAAGTCGCATATATTATTTATAGTACATAATTAAAAACGACAAAAAACATAAAGTATAAATGTAAAAATACAGAAAATTAAAGACAAAAAGATGTTACGAATTATCATATTATCATTTCATAGTACATTTACGATAAAGTTGAAGTTTAAAGTTTAGGCTTATTCAATCACCCGGTCCCTTAACTTAATTGATTGTCTCAATTTGGTCCCCCTAACTATAATTTGTATCAATTTGGTCCCTATGTTTTCTTTGTTACTAGTTTTAGTCTTTTCTGTTAGATCTCTAAAAAAAAACGTTAACAGAAATGACTAAAACTAGTAACGGAGCAAAACATAGGGGACCAAATTGGTACATAAGTTAACGTTTTTTTTAGAGAAACTAACAGAGAGGACTAAAACTAGTAACAAAACAAAACATAGGGAACCAAATTGATACAAATTATAGTTAGGGGATCAAATTGAGACAATCAATTAAATTAAGGGACCGGGTGATTGAATTACACAAAATTTTCAAACACCTAATACTAATTTATTAAAAATCTAAAGCTAACCCTGTGGTCCAAGAAAATAGAGGGGAAAGGAGAAAAACAAATGGAGGGGTGGGAGGGATGGAGTCGGGGTAAGATTTGTTTCATGTCTAGGGTGAAAGAGACATTGACGGTCAACCTTACATCCAAACAGACCAACCTAACACCTAGAAAAATGGTGCTTCTTTGCAGTGTGGCACCATCTCCGTTGACCGTTCATACAATCTCTAAAATTATAAAGTAGTCTTTTTGTATGAAAGACAAATGATAGAAACACATTGTAGAAGAAAGGAGGAGGAGAGTGTGAGATGACGGAATGAGAAATTGTGAAGGATTTAAGGGTATTTATAGGGAGGAATTTGGGTCACATGAATGCATAGAGTCTAACAAGCCATAAAATAGGGATGAAAATCCTCTCCATTTATGTTCCTCTCCATAAAATAGAGTCAAAAAATGCGGTAAACTGTTTTGACAAGCCATTAAAACTTGTGATGCCCTTTGAAAAATGTGTTCCATGAGTAACTCATGTGAGCAAGTAACCATCCAAACTCTGAGCCGGTTCAGATTATATAATTCGAAATTGTTCCAAAATACTTCGCATTATATAATCCGAACCGGTTTAATAATGTGTTAAACTTCGTACTTTAAAGGGTGAGGGAACTTTCTGATTACCAAATTTGAAACTCTTATGTACATGATTTTTTTTATGCGGTCCACATTCGCTGACAATTTATGTGGTCCACGGCGCACAAAAACTTCTATAAATTAGTGTGCTCGGTTCATTTACTATAAAACACAACAAAAAATCTCTGAAAAATCTTCAGCACTGTTTTTCACACACCTAGGTGTGCTACCATACGTGTGTGTGTGTGTGTGTGTTAAAACAGTGCTTTTCAGCACTATTTTTCACACCCCCTAGGTGTGCTACCATACGTGTGTGTTAAAACAATGCTTGTCAACATTGTTTTGCGCACCCCATAGCGGGGGGTGTTATCATGCGCGTGTTTGTTAATACATGCTTTTCAGCACTATTTTGCACACCCACGGGGTGCATGACAACACATGGGGGCACACGACACTTATTTCCATTGTGTTTATTGTCTTTTCTTCGTTTTTTTTAGTGCTTCCTTCCTCCAAACTCATCTTGAGATTTGAGATAAAATTTTCTCAAATTGTAATTTCTTCAGAGACCTCTTGAATCATCATTCATTGTCATTCCAATTTTTTATGAGGTGTTTTTCTTTGCCGATTTACATGATTTTTCAATAAGTTACATCAAAAACACCTATGAATTGCTTGGTTTCAAGAAAACTAGAATTACATGGTTCGATATTAAAACAAAATATTACTTAAACCATAAACAATTGTTCTAAAACTCTTCTAATTTGGGTCAAATCATAACTAAAATGATCGAAAAATATGCTGAAAATAACGTAAGATGACTTGTGTCAACGATGAAATACTCTAAACTTGTGTCAAATAAATGGTTAATATCATACATTTTTTATAGTTAATGTAATAGTCAAAGTGGTTAATAATACAATTCAATATTTGTGTTACAACATGCTTCTCTATATTTTTATTTAAAAATAAAAAATAAAAAATATATCAAAAAAAGTATTCTAAACATGATGAATATTAATAATTAATTGTTAGGTTAATATTTAATTCTTTTTCAGTTAACTATACTTTAAATTTTGTTCTTTCAGGCCACTTAACTCAAATTAGTTCAAATATTCATCACTTTTAGGGTGTGTTTGGCCTTGACAAGAAAATGTGAGGAAAAATAGTAAAAGGAAAAATTGTTGAAGGAATGAAAGTTAAGAAAGAATGATGAATATTTTGCAAAATGACAAAAATATCCTTATAATAAAATGAGTTGTATCTTTATTTATTACTTTAAAATAATATATTCATAATACATATAAATGCATAAAAATTAATAATTTAACATATGTACATGAATATAAATATTTATTTATATATACGTTGTGAAAATACAAATATTAAATAGCATTCCATATTTAATTATCAATTTTATAATTTATATACTTTTTAAGGAGTAAATAGTCAATTTCCTCCCGAAAATTGTAGGTTTTGTCAATTACCCTCTTGAAATTAACAAAATTTCAATTACCCCCCTGAAATTGCATAACGTTAATCAATTTACCCCCTCCGTCAAATTTTTCTGTTAACTGTTTACGGTTATGATCAAATACCCCCCTGAAATTTTGCACTTATGTCAAAGCATACTATATCAGTTTTTAATTTCATAAAAATTGGACAAGTTGGGCATTCGTCTATTTTTGTACGTGCATTTTTTCGTACCATATAGCATTGCTGATAAATCTTTATGGAACGTATGTTACTCTCATGTGTTTTAAATATATACATATATAGAAGACTTTTTTTTACACAAGTTGGTAATTATGTAGAGTATGCAGTCATAAAGTACACAAGTCTTTGATAATTGTGTGTCCATAAAGAAAATTCATAGGTTAATATCTGCAGAAAGAAGAAGAAACAAGGCTTGTTGATAAATATGAAATATGAATGAAAAGGCTACACATGACAAAACCATGATTTCTTTGGCATATATTCATTCATTTTCTTGTGAATAGAATTTTTATGACAATAGGTACAATATACTACTTGAAGAAACTAAATGTATGATTTTTGGTAAGAAAAAAAATCTAAATTTTTAAGTTTATGGGGCATTTTGCACATAAGTGCAAAATTTCAGGGGGTATTTGATCATAACCGTGAACAGTTAACAGAAAAATCTGACGGAAGGGTAAATTGATTAACGTTATGCAATTTCAGAGGGGTAATTGAAGTTTTGTTTTTTTCAGGGGGTAATTAACGAAACTTACAATTTCAGGGAGGAAATTGACTATTTACTCACTTTTTAAGTACACATATGGCTAAAAGTGGAATAGCACAAAAAACAAGCGTTTTCTCATCCTTTCCGCGCATCAGCTGGAGGAAAGGTTTCCATGTGTGGGACCAGCAAATGTTTCTTTCCTTAGTCACCATTCTCTTAAACCAAACTGTGGAAAGGTTTTAGATTTGTGTTCTTTCCATCCATAGGCTTTCTTTCCTTAAATTTTCATGGGAACCAAACATACCATTAACTTCATACTTAGTTAATCGATCAATGTCATCATTCTCTTCCCACAATGTATAAGTGAAGATTAAATTTCAATCCTACTTCCATAAATGTCGAATTTGATAACACAAGAGCCTATAAAATTCATTAAATTCATTAGTCATCTCCATTATTGTTTTTGAATTATCCTCCATAGCCTAACGGTTCCGGGTTAAACCATACATAAAAGTTTTTTGGTTGCTCTAAATAGGCTAAATTAAGTGTTTGATCCCACTCATGCTCCTTGGCCCTCCAAATCTTATGTACAAAAAAATGTAATTATACCAGTTGAGCATGTGGAGTTATGATTGTAAGGGTCTGTATGAAAAAAAGTTCTGACATTCCACCTTAACAGTGGTGCGTAGTCACGCAGAACTCACGCAAGAGTATAACTGAAAATTATGTTGGGTGCGAGTAAAATGTGCTAGAAGAAGAGCAGGAAATTATGTTTTGATTATCATCTTATCATTACAAAGTTTTTACAACTATTTAGTGTTGATTAATTTCCATCTAGAAATCTGCAATATGTATAAGATGGATTCTCCACTTTCAATTGAATTTTTTTCATACACAAAAGTCAGATATAAATTTGATAACCATCGTAACCCGTAAGAAGCCCAAATTCCATATTATTGAAAAGAAATATTTTTCCCTACACATGTGCACTTACAAACACAATCAGACATGATCAATTCCAAAAGAAAATGAGAGTAACAAAAATAAATATCAGACACACAAAAGGATTAGAAACAATCCTATAAAGCATTTAGAGCCCCCTCCACACGATGCATCAACCTCAAACCAGCAAGACAATTGTCTTTTCACAACAAACACATCCAACTTTTGCATCTTTCTCCAAAGAAAAAATCTCCCCACATAAAAAAGTTGATTTTTTTTTTTTTTTAAATAACATAAAAAAATTGATGTGAAACGAACATATAAATTAATCCGTGCATTGCGGTTCAAGATATAAATTTTAAGGTTTTATGTGAAACTTTATTTTATTGTTGTCACTTCACATGTTGATTCCCTTACACCAATGCAAATATTTAACAAATATTTTATTATTGTCACTTCACAACGATATTTGATAAGATTAAATCGACAAAATTACTGTAATTATGACACGACTAATTTATACACCAATACAAAAATTTAACGAGGCATTGATACAGAAAACACTTTTTAAGTAGGGTAAAAAAGACTTTCTAAGTGGATTGAGTATCTCACTTATAGGTGGTCGACTTAGTAAACTAATTGGATTTTAAGTCATACGAATCATCCGACTTAAAAACGTTTTATTAAGTCGGATCACCACACTTAAAATATTTTTATTAAGTCGGGTCACCCCACTTAAAAAGGTTGAAAAAAGATCAAAAAAATTTACAGTTTTTAATTCTATGTTATGATCCCGCTTAATAACCTGCTCAAAAAGGATCAATTTTTTTTACAGTTTTTAAGTCTATGTTGTGATCACATTTAATAACCTGCTTAATATTTTTTTATTAGCTATTACCATTGTATAAATGATTATAAAACAAAATTTAACAAATTAATATAAAATTTCATACACAACCACTAATATAAAATATCATTCATTAATACCATAAAACTAGACATAAGCTAATAAATAATTGTTATTGTTTCAAAGCATGTTCATTGCTAGACATATAAATTACATCAAAGTCTTTCAAGAATCAAACTTGCATAGCGTTCTTGAACTTTTATAATTTCATCATCAGTAAATGGGATTTTATCTCCAAAAACCTGAAGAAAAAAAATATTGATTATAATATCGTACCAACTTAAAAAAAAAACACAAATAATTGAAATATTCAACTACGTACCAGATCCAATGAATCAGTTATAGATCAAATTTAGCTGCAGTGAGATTTAAGCAAAATAAAAAATGAAAGTGAAGTTAACTGCGAAATCGAAGTTGCCTTTGATCGATGGTGGTGAACCTAGAGATTGAAGACTGAGGAGATGATTGGGCAACTGCAAAAACACATTAGGGGTTGTAATGGATTGCCGCAAAAACGTGAGTTACTGTGGTGAAGAATGAGAAACACACGACGAAGCTGATTGAACAGTCTTTGTAAGATGATTAAACGCGAGTTTATGTGGTCTTCGCAAGGGAAAGAAGATGATGGGTATAGTTTTTGCAAGGGTTTCATTGTGATGAAGCTGCTGAATTAATGGTGGTGGAGATGGTGAACTGAAGTGAGATTGGGTTTCACGGGTTTGCTTCAGAATCGATGGTGGTGAACTTGCTTCAGAATCGATGGTATTTGTAACAATTTTACGTATTTGTCACGTTGGATTGGGTTTGCTTCTGAATTGACGACTATGGATTGGGTTTCACGGTGGTTTGCTACTGAATTTGGCTTTTAACTAGGTTTATGGACCTCCTCTCTTTTAACGTCCCACATCAACTAGAAATGGAGAAAATATTGGATATATAAGAGAGAAGATCTGTATACCCATTGCCTTAGGATTTTGGGTAAGAGTATGGTGTCTCTCTCTTTGCGGGTCCTAGACGTTTAACCCATTACCGCTCCCAAGCGCTCCCAAGACTCCCCAAGAAACAGGTATCAGAGCCTGATTAGGCTTGTTGGGGGGAGTGAGAGTGGGATCCTTATGTGGATCATTCTAGTCATGTGGTTGAGTCACACTTGAGGGGAAGATTGTTGAAAATCAAGTGTGAGTGATAATGTCCAACATCGACTAGAAGTGAAGCAAACATTGAATATATAAGAGAGGATACCCATAAACCCATTGTCTTAAGATTTTGGATAAGAGTGTGGTGTCTCTCTTATAGCGGATCCTAAACATTTAGCCCATTGCCTCTATGAGTGCCCCCTAGACTCCACAACAAAACTCAAGACCCCCAACTTTTTAACCCTTAGCTCAAATTAGTAATAAGTGATCTAGCTTGATTATATGCACTATTCACATAAAATACTTTGATAATTTTTTTTATTAATAGATAAAGATAAATTATAACATATAAAGTTTTGTAGAATTTGTGATGAATATTTTTAAAATATCAACTTTTTTTTATCAAAAAATATTAAATATTAAAATTATGCATTAACACATTTGAAACAATTAACTTAATCATTTATTTCTGGACAGAGGGAGTACAATGAAGGAAAACTTATGGCTCTTTGAGCCAGTCATTAAATGGACCTTGAGTTTTTGAATGAGTAAACCAATAAAGTACAATGATCCCAGACATTGTTGAACATTATCAAATAAGTACATCCTCCGATCACTGTTATAAATAAAATATTGCATTTTATATTCATTCATTAAATGTTTATTTGGTCTATAATAAAGATCATATACATCATTAATTGAATGAATTTAAAATGTAATGTTTTGCTTATAATAGTGACCGGAGAGTGTAGTTCCATAAAATTATAAACATTTCCAAAAAAAGTCTTTGATTATATCAAATTGTTAAATTCGTCCGTACAATTAACAATTTATAATCAATTGGATTCTTATATAACAAATTTGGTCTTCTAAAAAAAACTTTCTATCAGTTTGGTATTTATATTTAACCATTTACTACTTTATCATATTCTCAAATTTACTAAAATAAATAAACTTTGACATAGTTCAAAACTTTTTTAAATATTTATAATCTTATGGTCTATTGAGAACGTCCTCCTAAGCCAAAGACAAATTTGATTATTTACTCATTTTTCAATGAGATTGCATGCAAATAATGTATAGTTTTATATGAGAAATGTTTTTTATTTTTGGTCAGGTAGCCTAGTGGTTAGAAATTCACTTTTAAAATGAAAAAGTGGGGTGTCCGGGGTTGAAAAAGTGGGGTGTCCGGGGTTCGAACCCCGACCCCTGCATATAATAATGCATTGTCTCTGTTTGGGACACATGTCAAGGATCCTAAAATAGGAAATTATATAATAATTATTGATTGAAAATTGTGTAATCAATTCATAAAATATCAAAAAAGTTTCCTTTTTTTGGTAATAACTTCCTTTTTTTGATATCCTTAATCAGTACTCCGAGGGCTCAAATTAATGTGACCCTTTATATATTACAAAGTTTTTATCAACCGAAGGATCTTATTTTCAAACATTGGATTCAATTGAAATAAGAACAATCGTATAAGTGAGTTGAAAATATCTTAACTCAAAACCCTAAAACAGTGAACTTATAGATTCCTTCATTTATATGTTGTTCAATTTCAACTCTTCGTTTAAATCTGAGACTTTAACTCATAACAGGCACATTACAACATTTCTCTCTCAAGTGTGGCATATCTCTCTTTTAAGTGTTAGAGTCCCTACATTCGTGACCCAACACCAAAAATCTCTCTCACTCCCCATCTAGTCGAACCTAAAGCTCTAATACTATTATTGATCGACACATGAAACTGAGAACAACCACATAAATGAATTGAGCATCATATCTTAACCAAAAACCTTAAAGTTACGGGTTTAGAAATTCAATTATTTATATGTTGTTGAACCTTAACTCTTGACACATAAAACATTTTACATGTTCAAAGACTAAAATGACAATTTATTTATTTTGTGTGGATGAGTAGAAACCATCAGACAAAGTATTTAGATCCACTGCAATTTGCACGATGCACCTGCAAACCAGCAAGACAAACAATACACGTTTAAGTTTCTGTACCTAACATTTTAAATATAAATAGGTCCTACGGCAACTATATTCTGTGCAAATCTAAGGATAGTGATTCACCACCTAACGAATTTTAGTATGATGGAATAAATGTTTTAAAAGAGTAATACATCCATTTGAAGACAATTTTGATGACAACTCTGTTTTTTTTTTTTTATTGGTCAAAAATAATGGAGAGAGAAAAATAAAGAGAAATAAAAAGAACATAATTTGAGTATGAAAGAGAAAGTTATTAAAAAATTATCATAAAATTGTTGTACAAATATCATTTCTCTTTTAAAAATGAGAAATGATATTTGAACAATCATTTTTTGACAACTTTTGTGACAACTTTCTCTCTCATATTCACATTGCTCTTCTATTTTCTCTCTCTATTACTTTGATTTTTGTGCCACTATCTAAATCTCTTTGTATAATTTGGTTGTATAAGAAATTGTCACAATAAAGGGTTGTTCAAATAAGACTGCTCTTTAAAAATTGCATTCTTAACATTCAAGTGGTGTCTTGTTCTAAAACACACTACACTTGTAAGGTTAAAGTGTCTGTAGTCCATTCTCATATCGATTATGAATGAACAAAATATCAAATATATAATAAAGGTTATATATATAATGTTTTAAAATATTGGTCGGAGATGTATAAATATTGGAAAAAAAATTTAAGTTTCACATCAGATAAATAAGAATTTATAAAGAGTAAACACTCATCATCTTATAAGTTGGTTTTGTAAGGATGAATTAGACCTTAATTTCAACATGGTATCAGAGTCTATCAATCGAGCTACCTACCATTTATATACATACACCAAGCTCAATAATGTTGGACATCAGAACATAAACCCTAATTTTTAAAGAAATCCAAAGAGTACTGGACTAGACCTGTGGAAGTGTAATGGAAAAATCCAAGTCTCACGTCAAATAGACTATATCCAACAACACTTTCACACCCGAGCTTTGTTTTTTCTCCAAAGCAGATATTTATTTCCATACTCAAATGGTAAAAAAACTGCAGGAACATTTTATATCTTAGAGTAAAAAAAAAAACAGAAAAATTTCCCACGAGAGACAAACACATCGCACTTGATTTTAGGTAAAAAGTAGATGTGAAACATATTAAATTCTACCGTGTATTATGGGTCAACATTAAATTTTAAGGATTAATTTGAGACTTGCTTCCATTATATTTTTTATTATAACTTGTCATGTTCATATATATGATTGATTTACTTTTTCTTTATTATAATGAAGTCTATACTATGATTTCTTCTTTTTCTTTTCAGACACGCATAATGTGTTGTATTCCCAATGAGAATTAAACTATATTAAGGGTCTTGTGTATCATTCAACTTTTCTATTCCATTTTCTTTCTAAATTAACCAAAATGTTCTTTTAGAGCATCATTGAAATGATGAAAAATAACATAGTTCATGCACTTGTTGGTTGTTTCCATATGATGTTTCCAACAATATTCATATAGTACTCTTTCTTGAAGTACACAAAGTGATCAATAGTTCAAATTCCAAGGTATAAAGCTTTTGTATTTTGTCTTTCTTTTACAAGTTTCCGTTTGGTTTTTTTTTCTATGTTTTAGAATCTTATTATTCTTTTTTCTTAGGGAATATTTTCTCTGTTTTAGAATCTTATCATTCTTTTTTTTAGGGAAGAATGTTTTTATTCATAAAATCAACTTTGTGGTGTTTGTTATACTATTAGAAACTACTCCTTATGTCTTTTATGTTTAGTATCACTTTCTATTTTTAGTATAGCATTAATTACATATTTTTAAGGGTAATGATAACCGGTGCCCCTGGAGCACTGATTAAGGATACCAAAAAAGTAAATTATTATTAAAAAAAGATTTTTTTTTTGACATTTTTATGTATTAATTACACAATTTTCAATGCAATAACTACTATATAATTACTTTTTTAGTATCCTTAATTAACCAGAGCTCCGGGAGCACTGTTTAGTATTTCCCCATTTCTAATTATACATTCTAATTAATACGATGTGTATATTACTTTTAAGTCGATATATTTTACTTTGTATTTATGATAATTGTAACCACAATAATATTTGATAAGATTAATTTGATAAAATTGTCATAAACAAATGTGACACTCATAAATGACCTGATGTGATAATTCATTAGCATTTTCTACAAAAAAAAAGTCACATATACCTTTCAGAAAAATTGACCTTTATCTTGGTGTCAAAACTTGTTTACCTGAAAAGTTTTAACTATTCTAATTAAGTATGAACCATTTTTTCTTACATTATCAATAAGTATAAGAAAATTTTTTGAATAAAAATTTACATTATTTTGTTTCTCTTTTGGTTATAGATTTTGAGCAACAAAGTAAAGCTAAAAGATGGAAAACTTTTGGAGCATGATTTGTGGAGACTGTGGTAATGTTGATAATGAAGGAAAACCTTTCTGTTATGATTTAGCACTTTTGAAAGATCCTTCTTCATGCATCAACCATGTGTTGGTCTTTTCATTTGATGTGATAGTCCTTACCATGTTGATATTTATCATGATCCTGAAGTCTTCCTCGAGACCTTTTCGAAGTCTAGTACGATATTCAAACTTGCAGTTAGTTTCTGCCATAATCAATGGCTTTCTAGGGTTGTTGCATTTATCCTTAGGAGTTTGGATTTTAGAGGAGAAGTTAAGGAAAAACCATGAAGTCTTTCCTCTTAATTGGTGGTTGCTAGAACTCTTTCATGGACTCACATGGTTGTCGATAAGTTTATCTATAAGTCTTCGGATAAAACAACTCTCAAGAGCATGGTTGTGGATGTTTTCTGTTCTCGTATTCTTTGTTTCCGGTATATTATGTGCTTTATCGATATCTTATGCAATTGGAAGCAAAGAATTGTCACTCAAGGTAGGTTTAGATGTTATATCATTTGTAGGAGCAATTTTGTTGCTTTTATGCACATACCAAACATGTAAACGCAAAGATGTTGAAACGGAAATCGATGATAGTCTTCGTGCGCCTTTAATAGGCCAATTCGATGAAATTAATCCTGTTAGCCATGTTACTCCATTTGGCAATGCTGGATTCTTGAGTAAGATTTGGTTTTGGTGGTTAAATACATTGATGAAAACAGGTCAAACGAAAACACTTCAAGATGAGGATATCCCGAAATTAAGAGAGTCTGACCGAGCAGAAATTTGTTATTCGTCATTTCTGGAACAGTTAAACAAACAAAGACAATGTGAGTCGTCATATCAATCATCGGTTTTATGGACCATCTTTTTGTGCCATTGGAGAGAGATTTTGGTAACCGGATTCTTTGCGTTGTTTAAGGTACTCGCTCTATCTTCTACTCCTCTACTTCTTAATGCCTTCATATTGGTTGCCGAGGGTAACGAAAGTTTCAAATATGAAGGTTATGTATTGGCCGTTTCACTCTTTGTTATAAAAATCATAGAATCCCTATCACAAAGACAATGGTATTTCCACACTAGACTTGTTGGGATGAAAGTTAGATCACTACTTAATGCAGCCATTTATAAGAAAATATTACGGCTATCGAATTCTGCTAGGTTGATTCACTCTGGTGGTGAGATAATGAATTACATGATCGTAGATGCTTATAGAATCGGAGAATTTCCATTCTGGTTTCACCAGACATGGACAACAATTCTCCAATTGTGTATTGCATTAGTAATTCTTTTCCGCACAATTGGACTAGCAACGCTTGCATCATTGGCGGTGATAGTTCTCACTGTGATTTGCAATTATCCACTAGCAAAGTTACAACACAAGTATCAGAGCAAACTTATGGTGGCACAAGATGAGAGATTAAAGGCTAGTTCGGAGGCTCTTGTGAATATGAAAGTGTTGAAGTTGTATGCGTGGGAAAATCATTTTAAAAATGTTGTCGATTTTTTAAGAAATGCGGAACTGAAAATGTTATATGCAGTGCAATTAAGACGAACATATAACGTCTTTCTCTTTTGGACCTCGCCGATGTTGGTGTCTACTGCTTCTTTTCTAGCATGTTACTTCTTGGATATTCCTTTACATGCAAGTAATGTTTTCACTTTTGTGGCAACTGTGCGCCTTGTTCAAGAGCCAATTACAAGTATTCCAGATGTCATTGCGGTGATCATTCAGGCAAAAGTTGCATTTGCTCGAATTGTTACTTTCCTTGATGCACCAGAACTGCAGAGTGAAAATTTGAAGAACGAGTGCTTTGATGACAACCTCAAAGGATCAATTTCAATAAAATCTGCTAACTTTTCATGGGAAGGTAATGCATCAAAGCCAACCCTGCGGAACATAAATTTAGAGGTTAAGCACGGCCAAAAAGTGGCTATCTGTGGAGAAGTTGGCTCCGGCAAATCAACCCTCTTAGCAACAATTCTTGGAGAAGTTACCAAAATAAAAGGAATCGTAAGATTTCTAATCCTTAACAACCAACAGTGTATTTTCTCACTATGTGAATTTTTCTGTCCATTTTAGTTGTGATATTAATCGGTGTCTGATTATCTATTATGAATTACAGGTTGATGTTTACGGGAGGTTTGCATATGTTTCTCAAACACCATGGATACAAACAGGTACAATACGGGAAAACATTTTGTTTGGATCTGAATTGGATGATCAAAGATATCAAGAAACACTTCAAAGGTCTTCATTGAAAAAGGACTTTGAGTTGCTTCCCTATGGCGACCTCACTGAAATAGGTGAAAGAGGAGTTAATTTAAGTGGAGGTCAAAAACAGCGAATTCAACTAGCTCGTGCTCTTTATCAGAATGCTGACATATATCTATTGGATGATCCATTTAGCGCTGTTGATGCACATACTGCAAAAAATTTGTTTGATGTAATGACATCTTTCTTCTCGTACTACTTATACATGTCTAGTTTCATATTTTACTAAAGATGGCTTTGAAATTTGACAGGAATATATCATGGAAGGACTCAAAGGGAAAACAGTCTTACTTGTGACTCATCAAGTCGACTTCCTCCCTGCGTTTGATTCTGTTTTGGTAATTCACCCTTTAAAAAGTGTTACAAGATTCCAAATCATTTAAACTATAATACTTGAAATTGGACCTCTTATGCAGCACTCGTATTTATGTGGCTGATTTATAGCTAAGTTATGGTTGATGAATAATTTATTTTATTTCCAGTTGATGTCAGAGGGGGTAATCCAGCAAGCTGGTCCATATCACCAGCTATTAACCTCAAGCCAAGAATTCCAGGACCTCGTCAATGCTCACAAGGAGACTGCTGGTTCTAACGAGCTTGTGGATGTTACTTTTTCTCAGAGACATTCATCTTCAAGAAAGGCTACACAAGATTCCGTGGAACAGCAGTTTAAAGAAACCAATGGAAATCAATTAATTAAGCAAGAAGAAAGAGAGAAAGGAGACGCAGGGTTGAAGCCTTACTTACAATATTTGAATGAGATGAGAGGCTACATATTCTTCTCATTGGCATCCCTTTGTCACCTTCTCTTCGTTGTTTGTCAGATATTGCAAAACTCGTGGATGGCTGCTAAAGTTGACGACCCCCTCATCAGCACATTGAAATTGATTTTAGTTTATTTCCTAATTGGTTCTTTTTCAGTAGTTTTCTTGTTCACTAGAAGTCTACTTGTAGTTTCTTTGGGTCATCAATCATCAAAAAATTTATTTTCACAGTTGATGAACTCCCTCTTTCGTGCACCGATGTCATTTTACGATTCTACACCATTGGGAAGGATACTTAGTAGGGTGAGAAAAATAAACAACTATTTTCCTTCCAATGAAATACAAGAGAAGAAATAACATTCTAACTATTATTTTCATGTTTAGGTCTCATCTGATCTGAGCATTATGGATCTCGACCTTCCATTTAGCCTCACGTTTGCAATGGGAGGCACAATCGTTTTTTGTTCTAGTCTGACAGTTTTGGCAGTCGTCTCATGGCAAGTCTTGATTGTGGCTATACCAATGGTTTGTGTTGCAATTCGCATGCAGGTAATAAACAGACTCGTCTTTAAATCATATTGTACATGTTTTTAACTTTTAACTATTCTTTAGCTTTTTTGAGGGAACTTTTTCATATATTTTTTATATAGTTTAAATAATTCTTGGTAGAAAAACAATACCTTAATGTGTTTTTGTGTTTTAAGCAGAGATACTACTTTGCCTTGGCAAAAGAACTAATGCGGATGAATGGCACAACAAAATCATCATTAGCTAATCATGTAGCTGAAACTGTTGCCGGAGCTGCAACAATTAGGGCTTTTGAGGAGGAAGATCGTTCTTTTGAGAAGAACCTTGATCTAATTGATAATAATGCAAGTGCTTTTTTCCATAGTTTTGCCTCGAATGAGTGGTTGATCCAACGGTTAGAAACAATCAGTGCAGTTCTTCTCACTGCTGCAGCACTTTGCATGGTTATGCTTCCCCCTGGAACATTCACCTCAGGTGAGAATTTGGTTGTTAATATCTCGAAGATATCGTTGTCTGAGTATTGTAATTATACTCAAATCATTTTTTTATGCTAAAACAATAACATTATCTTTCTTGATGCAAGTTTCTAAATTTCAACATCTTTCATTCCAGGAATTATCGGCATGGCTCTATCTTATGGCCTTTCATTAAACAATTCCTTAGTATTTTCAATTCAAAATCAATGCACTGTTGCTAATCACATAATATCAGTAGAGAGGCTAAAACAATACATGCATATAGAAAGTGAGGCGAAAGAAATAGTAGAAGAAAACCGTCCTCCTTCGTATTGGCCAGTTGCCGGCAAAGTAGAAATAAATAATTTGAAGGTAATTCTTAAATATTTTCAAAATTTGAAGAATGATATTCGCAAAAAATGCAGCTTAAATGAACCAACTAATTATTTTGTTTTTACCAAGTCAGATACGATACAGGTCTAATGGACCACTTGTACTTCATGGGATCACATGCACATTTGAAGCAGGGCATAAGATTGGTATCGTCGGAAGAACAGGCAGTGGGAAATCCACTCTTATCAGTGCTTTATTTCGTCTTGTGGAACCAGCAGGAGGCAAAATTATAGTTGATGGAATAGACATATCATCTATTGGTCTTCATGATTTGAGGTCACGTTTTGGTATTATACCTCAGGATCCTACCCTTTTTAATGGGACAGTAAGATATAATTTGGACCCTTTATCTCAACACACTGATCAAGAAATATGGGAGGTAAAATATAGCACAATCTATTTATCGTATATATTTTTTTAAACGGCTATGTTAATATTTTTGGTCAATATATATTAAGGTTCTCGGGAAGTGTCAGTTGCGAGAAGTTGTCCAAGGGAAAGAAGAGGGTTTAAACTCGTCAGGTATGCTTTAAGTTTCACTTTTATAGCTACGCTGGAAGTACATTTATTTGCAAAGTACAAATAGCTAATGAAAAATTGTTACGCAGTTGTTGAAGATGGATCAAACTGGAGCATGGGACAAAGGCAGTTATTCTGTTTGGGGCGTGCGCTTTTGAGGAGAAGTCGAATATTGGTGTTGGATGAAGCAACTGCTTCGATTGATAATTCTACTGATCTTATTCTCCAGAAAACCATTAGGGCTGAGTTTGCAGATTGTACAGTGATCACAGTGGCACATAGGATACCAACTGTGATGGATTGCAGTATGGTTCTTGCCATAAGTGATGGTGAGTTTCCGAGTTTTACCGTCTCTCACACCCTCTTTCTCATTTAAAAAACACATAGTCATTTTCTTATTTTCATGATGCGTAATCACAGCTAATACATCAACAAGGTAAGATTGCAAACCACATAAAAGATAACATGTAATTGAAATATTATAAAGAAAAGTAAAGAATATTTTGATCATTTACTTGTTTTCTTCAAAGAAAATGAAGCCATTGAGCGTGTTTTCAGGAAAATTGGCGGAGTATGACGAGCCAAAGAACTTGATGAAGAGAGAAGAATCGTTGTTCAGGAAGCTTGTCAAGGAATACTGGTCTCATTTTCAGTCTGCAGAATCGCATTGATCTTTTTCTCTTGAACAAGCAATATATCAAGAACGTAAGCACGTGACAGAGTGAGTGTGTAGAAAAATCTAGAATTAGGTAAGTAGGAGAAGAATTCTGAATTTTGTGGAAATCGTTGGCGAGGCAGAGTGAATGAGTCACTCCTTCCTTAGCAGTTTCTCTTATTCTTTGTATTGGTCCTTTCTTCATTTGCATGTTGCGAGGAGTACATTTGGTTGAGTTTTATTCCTATAGTTTTGCAATTGAATATTGTAAGAAGATTACTTCTTCCGATACCGATCAGATTTCAGTATCAATATTAATATTAATTCCGTTTCGTTGTTAGATTCTTCCCCTATCAGAAGCTATCAGACTAACGCAATAATAAAATAAATGGAAAGAAACAGTCTTTTTCATACATATACTCCTGAAATTATAAACCAGTTTCATATAACACTAGAAACCAAATTCACGAAACATTGCTTTTCGTGTGTCCTCGTTTATTTCAGATCAAGCCTTATTGGCATAAGTTATAATAAAGGATGTAACCTAGTTTCATCACAGTTGAAGTATTAAAAAGCTACATCTAAAGGTGTTCATGGGCAGAGATAGTAATCTCATGGAAAGGTATGCAATTGTAACGATAACATGTCGAAATCGTGGAACTGAAAAGAGGAATGATAAGAACACATATATACACACGCCTCGGACCTAGGTGTTTCGGCATTGAAATTTTTTGGAAAAGCAACAGTGAACCATCTCTGAGACATTATAGCAGATTCCAACAGATAAGACCTCATTGTCGAAATGAGTCTCATTCTAAATAAGGTAAAAAATCCTCAATACTATCGTCTGTCATGAACACCGAGAAGCAACTAATCACAAATAAAGCAAGTAAACAAACAACACAAAACAATCGGAAAATTATAAACGAATAAACCATCAATGTAGCTCCTAAAGTATCACTCTCTCTTCAATTTAGTTCCTAAAATTTATAACATAATAAGTATCCCCTACAATATATGAAATCCATAAATATAATCTTTAAAGTATATAAATATCTGTCAATTTAGTCTCTAACATCTTAACAGCAAGGACTAAATTGATAGACGTTTTTATAGCAGAAACTACGTTTTATATTTGTATAGTTTAGGGACTAAATTGATGAATGAATAATAGATTAGGCACTGATAGTCATAAAACTCGGAAACCACTAACCTTAAACAACACTTAATTATGTAGAATTGAACTAATATTTAACATAAAACTAAATTAATTGTTCATGAATACATTGATTTTCATCCTCCCAACAATATGAATTGTAACAAATAGAACAACTAGTTTTGTTTGACCATACAAATCAGCAAAGCAACATTTTTCTATTCTTTTATACAAAAGAAATTTAGCATGAGCTGATGATGTTTTAGTATAAAGAGGGACGACTTTCGGTTCAAAGAGCATTTACAATGTTATTTACATTTACATCCCTTCAAAAGTTATTTACATCCCTTCAAAAGTACACGAAAGTTGAACCCTATACTTTATTTTGTGCGAGGTTTGTCTTCTTACCCACAATTCTTGAATTAACAAAATAATATTGTGATACGACATCTTTCAAAAAAACAAAACATATTGTGATACTACATAGTTTGTAGATCTTATCAACTTCATCCCAATAGTTTTAGATCTTGAACAATGTGTAAGTGTAAGGGATGAAACGGCCAAGAAAATGTTTGACACGTCTTACAACACAGGCAGCATTTAACCATCGGAAAACGGCCTACCAAAAAATCACGAGAGCTAGCACCAAAACCGACCCAAACACCCAAACACTTTCCCACCACAAGGCTAACAACAACACAGACAATGAGGACTTTCAACCTGGTAACAAGGTTACCAACATCACTAGCATTGAAGTAAAGAATCTTGATGTTGATGAAGGTACAGAGAACCCTTGTTAGACTTTTAGCCAGTTACTACTCTCGATTAAGAGAGTGAATTAATCAAGGAAATTACACTCGATGAAATAATAAAATTATCTTTGATGGTAAAGATACAAAAGTCACCATCAAAAATCTTTGTCGCATCAGATCTCCAACAGATGCACTGACGGTGCATCTAGTTGTTGCCTGACTCATGGTTTCAAGCTTTTGGTTACATGGGAGTTGAGGGAAAGTACGTGAGTATTTGCTCAAAATGTGAAAGGAGCAGTTTTTGTAACCCTAAGTGAGAATGAGAGGGTATATATAGGAAAGTGAACGTGAGTGATTGAATGTGTGAGAGGTTGTGATGATACTGAATGAGTCAATATATTTAGTGGATGAGAAAAATGAGGATTTGCATGATATGGCAGTTGAGAATATTATGGAAAACAAATCTCCAAGTGAATCACATGTAGAATGAAAATAAAATTTGAAACCATACAAGAGGTAAAAACAAATTGAGTAAATAGTGAATTTCCCCTTGTAAGTTTCATCAATTACCCCCTAAAATTAACAAAACTTCAATTACCCCCCCTGAAATTTCACAACGTTAGTCAATTTAACTCCCCGTCAAATTTTTCTGTTAGTGAACGTGACGTTTTGCAAATATCCCCTGAAGTTTTGCACTTATGTGCAAAATGCCCCCCAAACTTAAAAATTTATATTATTTTTTTCTTAAAAACAAACAATTAATAGTTAAATATCAAAACTAACTATTAATTGTGGATTTTGGTAAAACTACATGCATATATACATCAAAATAGGTTCCAAAATGGGAAAAAATATGTATTTTTTAAAGTGACAATAATGGGATGATTTGTGGATTAATATTGGGAGTTGTGTAGTTTAAATGGTTTGAGCAAATTGTTGAAGGAGTTGGAGGAGTTAAAAGACTAAGATGGTGAAGGAGAAAATATAAATTTAAATCTGATTATTAATTTGTTTATAAACCTCTAAAAATAATAATCTGTCTATTAGACGTAACCATTATTGTCACTTTAAAAATACACATTTTTTTCTATTTTGATGTATATATGTATGTAGTTTTTCCAAAATCCAAAATTAATAGTTAGCTTTAATATTTAACTATTAATTGTTTGTTTTTAAGAAAAAAATAATATAAATTTTTAAGTTTTGGGGGCATTTTGCACATGAGTGCAAAACTTCAGTGGGGTATTTGCAAAACGTCATGCTCACTAACAGAAAAATTTGACGGAGGGGGTAAATTGACTAACGTTGTGAAATTTCAGGGGGGTAATTGATGAAACTTACAATTTCAGGGGGGAAATTGACTATTTACTCAAACAAATTTTATGATGATGAAGTAGTCAATTAAACACTTTTACTTAGTAAAAACAAAAATAACCGACTAATCCGATGATTCAATCCCACTGTCCACCAAGCCAACCTAAATATAGTGAATTTTAGTTTGTATTTTTTACTCTTTCAATTATACCCTTAAAATGACTTACCTACAATAATGCTATATTGTCTGTGTTATTGAAAAAAGATAATTTATATTATATTCCCTCCGTATTTTATTATATGTCACTTTGAAAAAAATGTTTGGCTTAATTGCAATTTTGACCCCCTATGTTTCAAGAAGTTGCAATTTTGAACCCCTAACAAATTAAAATACAAAACAGCCCCCTATGTATTGGATCTTTGGCAGTTTTGGCCCCCTAGATCAATTTTGACTCGGTCAACGCTGACGTGGCTCTTCAAAGGCGCCACGTGTGCATTGTTTTAATTAAAAATAAAAAAAAAAAGCCACATTTAAATTAAAGAATTAAATAAATGAAAAAAAACAACAAATAATTAAAAAAAATAAAAAAGAAAGAAAAAAAAAAAAGAAGGAAATTGTGTTCCAAAATCTGATTCTAGCTCTTCTCATCTCTCTCTAAAACACTGATTCAAGAACCTGCTTCATTGATAGAAGTATGAAAAAAGTGAAAAAAGGATGAGTAGCTCAATGCAAACACGATGATGAAATAATGTTCTATTGAACGAAATGAAAGTTTCGTTTTTATCAAAAGAAAAAGGAGCATATCACATGCACTTTGACATATATAAAGGGCACAAAACAAGGCAGCTATATTAGTTGCATGTTGCTTATACATAACTTGAATAAGAATTACACCTCCATTGTTCCTTAACAATCCAATAGCCTTATATATTTATCATATAAATTCTTTTTTTCCTTCCTTACTTTGTCGTTTCCCATCTATATATTTATTATAAACTGCTCAGTTATTTGTTAATTTGCAGTTATAAATGCAATATTATCAGTGTCAGCATGAATAATGCAAGAATATCTTAATAATCTTTAATAGTATGAAACTATGAATAATCTTTGGAGAGAGAGAATCAGTGTTTTAGAGAAAGATGAGAGAAAGAAAAGGGAGAATCAGATTTTGGAACACGATTTCCTTCCTTTTTTTTCTTTCTTTTTTATTTTTTGAATTATTTGTTGTTTTTTTTCATTTATTTTATTCTTTAATTTATATGTGATTTTTTTATTTATTTTTAATTAAAACAATGCACACGTGGCAGCTTTGAAGTGCCACGTTAGCGTTGACCGAGTCAAAATTGGTCTAGGGGACCAAAACTGCTAAAGATCCAATACTTAGGGGGCTGTTTTGTATTTTAATTAGTTAGGGTGCCAAAACTACAAAAGATTCAATATATAGGGGGCTGTTTTGTATTTTAATTAGTTAGGGGGCCAAAATCGCAACTTCTTGAAACATAGAGGGCCAAAAGTGCAATTAAGCCAAAATGTTTATGTTCATCTGTTGCAAGTTGCACCAATGATTGCAACCAAATTGCTCTAGTGTTTCAGTTTAACTTTTAATTTATTTTCTTGGTGTATTTGGTTTCTAGGGTTATAACTTATGTCATGTGTAATGTTGCATGAATTTGGTTTCTAATTCCATGAGAAAAAGTGTCAAAAGACTATGATATTGTCTTTCATTGTTATGTTGGTCATTAGTATATATAGTGTCTGAACTCTGAATGGTAAAATGAAATATTGATACCAAAATCTGATCTATATCTGATGAAGTGACCTTATTACAATATTCTCAACTGAAAAACTATAGGAATAAAATCATGCCAATGATTTTAATAAAAAAAATCATAACAATGATTGGAATATTAGGTCTTTGTACAAAAGAAAAAGAAAAAGTCAGAGAAACAAATCAAACAATAGTGCTGGCTTGAAAGATATTGGTAGCATCAATGCGATTCTGTGGACTGAAAATGAGACCAGTATTCTTTGACAAGCTGCCTGAACATCGAGTTTTCCCTCTTCATCAAGCTCGTTGGTTCGTCGTACTCCGCCAATTTTCCTGAAAACATAGTCAAAGGTTTCATTTTCTTTGAAGAAAACAAGTAAATGATCACATTAAGTGCTCCATATTGTACGTGTTATCGCTTATGTGCTATACAAGGTCAAAATCTTAAATAAAAAATCTATAAGTAGGTTTCGTTGTCCGATAAACTCTATTGTTTGTAGTCTTACATTG
Organism: Medicago truncatula; assembly: GCF_003473485.1. Lineage (NCBI taxonomy): Eukaryota > Viridiplantae > Streptophyta > Magnoliopsida > Fabales > Fabaceae > Medicago > Medicago truncatula. The sequence goes on along the minus strand of NC_053047.1, from coordinate 12,174,677 downwards.
TCCGTGTATTAGCAATGGATTATTATCGTTAAAGAAAATGGCTATAAAGCTATTGATTAGTCTGTATGTTTTTGTTACATGAGATGGAGGGATTGAGGGATAGTAAAACTCGAAAAGAAACTTACCATCACTTATAGCAAGAACCATATTGCAATCCATCACAGTTGGTATTCTGTGTGCGACAGTGATTACTGTACAATCTGCGAACTCAGCCCTAATGGTTTTCTGCACAATCAGATCAGTAGAATTATCAATTGACGCAGTTGCTTCGTCCAATACCAAAATCTTACTTCTTCTCAAAAGAGCACGTCCCAAACAGAATAACTGTCGTTGTCCCATGCTCCAGTTTGATCCATCCTCAACAACTGCGTAACAATCTTCACTAGTTAATACTAACTTGGAAACACAATGAACTTCTAACGTAGCTATGACAATGAGACTTGAAAATGTACCTGATGAATCTAAACCCTCTTCTTTCTCTTGGACGACTTCTCGCAATTGACACTTCCCAAGAACCTTCATATTAATAAAGAATTAGTCCGCATTTTTTATGCAAAGCAAAAGGAAAAAAAAAAAGTAAGCTTGTTTTACCTCCCATATCTCTTGATCGGTGTGTTGAGATAAAGGGTCCAAGTTAAATCTTACTGTCCCGTTAAAAAGTGTAGGATCTTGAGGTATAATACCAAAACGTGACCTCAAATCATGTAGGCCAATAGATGAGATATCTATGCCATCAACTACAATTTTTCCACCTGCTGGTTCCACAAGGCGAAATAAAGCACCGATAAGAGTGGACTTCCCACTGCCTGTTCTGCCAACAATACCAATCTTGTGACCTGCTTTAAATGTACATGTGATGCCATGAAGTACAAGTGGTCCGCCATGTCTATATCGTATCTGGTATGGTATGAACAAACAAATTGTATAATTCATATCAGGCACATTTTGAGTACCGAACTAACTAATAAAAGATATATATATATATTCGAGAATGTTTTTATAATTCTAATACATTTTAGGATTATAGAAATAGTGCTTCACACACTCAAGAACCAAAATGACTCTTCACTCCTTTTTTAAAGTAATTACCAATTACCTTCAAGTTATTTATTTCTACTTCTCCAGCAACTGGCCAATTCAAAGGAGGACGATTTCCTTCTATAATTTCTTCGGCCTCGCTTTGTATATGCATATATTGATTTAGCCTCTCTACTGATATTATGTGATTAGCAAGAGTGCATTGATTTTGAATTGCAAATATTAAGGCACCGTTTAGTGATAGGCCATAAGTTAGAGCCATGCCAATAATTCCTGGAATGAAGGATGGTAACATTTAGAAACTTTATTAAGATATATAAGGTACTTTCAATGAGAAAATCAAATACGTTTGAGGATAATTACAATATTAAAAAAAATGACATTTTAGAGATAATAAAGACCAAATTCTCACCTGAGGGGAATGTTCCGGGAGGAAGCATAACCATGCAAAGTGTTGCAGCGGCGAGAACAACTGCACTGAGTGTTTCTAATCGTTGGATCAACCATTCGTTTGAGGCAAAACTATGAAAAAAAGCACTTGCATTATTATCAATTAGATCAAGGTTCTTCTCAAAAGAACGATCTTCCCCCTCAAAAGCCCTTATTGTTACAGCTCCAGCAACAGTTTCGGCTACATGATTCGCTAAAGAGGATTTTGTTGTGCCATTCAACCGCATTAGTTCTTTTGCTGAGGCAAAGTAGTATCTCTGCTTAAAACACAAACAAAAATATTTCACCATTATCTACTTAAACTTGACGGTTTTCTTAATAATATTTCACCATTGTAGTATAATTTCAAGATGGATCTGTGTATTACCTGCAAGCGAAATGCAACATAAACCATTGGTATAGCCACAATCAAGACTTTCCATGTGACAACAGCCAAAACTATAAGATTAGAATAGAGAACTATAGTGCCCCCCACGGCAAAACTGAGGATAAATGGAATGTCAATATCCATAATACTAAGATCAGATGAGACCTAAACAAGGAAAAATCAGTTAGAATATTATTATTTCTTCGCTTGCGTTTCATAGGAAACAAAATAGGCCAAGTCTATGGTTCACAAGGAAGATAAGTCTTGCGCCATGCACAAAGTCGTTTTCACCATTAAATAAAATGAAATATGATGTGACTTATTGAACCAGATAGAAAAAAAGACTTATGCATGATGCAACAGTAATTTACTTGTGGATGTTAGACAAAGCCCGCAAAATAATTGTTTATTAAGCTTACCCTAGTAAGGACTCTTCCTAATGGTGTAGAGTCGTAAAATGACATGGGTGCACGGAAGAGGGAGTTCATCAACTGTGAAAATAAATCTTTTGACGATTGAAGACCTAAAGCAACTACAAGTAGACATCTGATGAACAAGAAAATTATTGAAAAAACACCAATAACGAAATAAACTAAAATCAATTGCAATGTGCTGACGAGGGGATCGTCAACTTTAGCAGCCATCCATGAGTTTTGCAGTATCTGACAAACCACAGAAAAAAGGAAACAAAGGGAAGCCACAGAGAATAATATATAGCCTTTCGTCCGATTTAGATATTGTAAGTAAGGCTTCAATCCTGTATTTCCTATCTCTCTTTCTTCTTCCTGAATTAATTGATTTCCACTTGGGGGTATAAATTCTTTCAACACGCGATCCAGCGTACTCTTTCCGGAAGTTGAATGTCTCTCGGAAGAAGTAACACTCACAAGTTGGTTAGAACCAGCAGTCTCCTTGTGAGCATTGACAAGGTTATGGAATTCTTGGCTTGAGCTCAATAGCTGTTGATATGAACCAGCTTGTAGTATTGCTCCATTAGACATTAACTGTAAAGAAATTAAAATAATTGATCAACCATATGTAAAGTTATATGATAAAGTCAAATACAGTAAATTTTAATTACAAAAATGAAATCGGTCATTTCAAATTTATTTTAAATTTATAATTAACGGTTACATGTTGGCAACAAAAATAACAAGATGAACAATGAGATAACCAATGCCGAAGGAGGAATGAATTTACCAATATATTATCAAACGCGGGGAGGAAATCGACTTGATGAGTCACGAGTAAGACAGTTTTCCCTTTCAGTCCTTCCATGATGTATTCCTGAAAAGTTTCAAAGCCGTCTTCAGTATAAAAAAATGACTATAGACATGTATAAGTAGCATGTGAAGAAATGATGTCATTACATTTAACAAATTTTTTGCAGTATGTGCATCAACGGCACTAAATGGATCATCCAAAAGATATATATCAGCATTCTTATAAAGAGCGCGAGCAAGTTGAATTCGTTGCTTTTGACCTCCGCTTAAATTAACTCCTCTCTCGCCTATTTCAGTGAGGTCTCCATAGGGAAACAACTCAAGGTCCTTTTCCAGTGAAGACCTCTGAAGTGTTTCTTGATATCTTTGATCATCCAACTCAGATCCAAACAAAATATTTTCACGTATCGTGCCTGTTTGTATCCATGCTGTTTGAGAAACATATCCAAACTTCCCATGAACATCAATCTATAATTCAAAATAGGTAATAAGAAAATGATTTATAATAAAAAATAATATTAAAAAAGGAAAAACTCATTACATTAAGTTGAATTATATGATAGGAAACTAGAAACTTACAGTTCCCTTTGTTTTAGAAACTTCTCCAAGAATTGTTGCTAAGATGGTTGATTTTCCGGAACCAACTTCTCCACAAATGGCCACCTTTTGCCCATGTCTAACATCTAAATTTATGTTCCTTAGTGATGGCTTTGACGAGTTACCTTCCCATGAAAAGTCGGCACATTTTATTGAAATTGTGTCTTTGAGGTCATCTTTAAAGCACCTGTTCCTAAAATTTTCACTCTGCAGTTCTGGTGCCTCAAGGAAATTAACAATCCGAGCAAATGCAACTTTCGCCTGAATGATCGCTGCAATAACTTCTGGGATGTTTGCAATTGGATCTTGAACAAGGCGCAAAGTTGCGACCAATGTGAAAACATTACTTGCATTCAGAGGAATCTTCAAGAAGTAGCATGCAAAAAAAGATGCTGTTGACGCCAACATCAGGGATGTCATAAAGATAAATATATGGTATGTTCTTCTTAATTGCACCGGAGATAAAAAATTGAGTTCGACATTTCTTAAATTATCTACAACATTTTTAAAATGTGTTTCCCATGCATATAGCTTCAACACTTTCATATTCACAAGAGCCTCCGAACTCGCCTTTAATCTCTCATCTTGCGCCACCATAAGTTGGGTTTGAAACTTGTGTTGTAAGTTTGCTAGTGGAGCGTTGCAAAGCACAGTGAGAACTATCACCACCAATGATGCGAGTGTTGCTAGTCCAATTGTGCGGAAAAGAATTATCAATGCAATACACAATTGGAGGCTTGTTGTCCAAGTCTGGTGAAACCAAAATGGAAATTCTCCAATTCTATAAGCATCGACAGTAACATAATTCATTATCTCACCACCAGAGTGATTCAATCTAGCCGAATTTGATAGACTTAACATTTTTTTATAAGTGGCTGCAGTAAGTAAAGATCGAATTTTCACTCCAACAAGTCTACTGCGGAAATACCATTGTCTTTGAGATATAGATTCTATGATCTTTACAAGGAAGATTGATATGGCTAATAAATAACCTTCATATTTGAAACTTTCATTACCTTCAGCAACCAATATAAATTCATTCAGAATCATAGGACCAGAAGATAGTGTGAGTACCTTGAGAAAAGCGAAGAATCCTGTTATCAAAATCTCTCTCTTGTGGCACAAAATTATTGTCCATAAAACCGACAAATGTGATGATGGTTCATGTTGTTTTTGTTTGTTTAACTGTTCAACAAATGAAAAATAACAACTTTCTGCTCGGTCAAACACTCTTAACTTTGGGATATCATCGTCTAGAAGTGTTTTCTCTAGACCCGTTTTCATCAATGGATTCAACCACCAAAACGAAGTCTTTCTAAAGAATCCAGCATTGGAAAAAGGGGTTACATTGCTAGCAGGATCAACTTCATTGAACTGGCCATTTAAAGGAGCATAAAGGCTTTCACCATTTACAGGATCGACTTCACATGTACATGCTTTGTATGTGCATAACAACAGCAAAGTTGCTCCTAGAAAAGATAGAACATCTAAAGCTGCCTCGAGGGACAGTTCGGTGCTCCCAATCGCATAAGACACGGATAAAACACATAATATAAAAGAAACAAAGAGCATGAGAGCAGAAAACATCCACAACCATGCTCTTGTAAGTTGTTTCATCTGAAGGCTGACAGATAAACTTATCGACAACCATGTTAAACCATGAAAGAGTTCTAGCAACCACCAATTAAGAGGGAAGACTTCATGGTTTTTCCTTAACTTCTCCTCTAAAATCCAAACTCCTAAGGATAAATGCAACAAACCTAGAAAGCCATTGGTTATGGCAGAAACTAACTGCAAGTTTGAATATCGTACTAGACTTCGAAAAGGTCTCGAGGAAGACTTCAGGATCATGATAAATATCAACATGGTAAGGACTATCACATCAAATGAAATGACCAACACATGGTTGATGCATGAAGAAGGATCTTTCAAAAGTGCTAAATCATAACAGAAAGGTTTTCCTTCATTATCAACATTACCACAGTCTCCACAAATCATGCTCCAAAAGTTTTCCATCTTTTAGCTTTACTTTGTTGCTCAAAATCTATAACCAAAAGAGAAACAAAATAATGTAAATTTTTATTCAAAAAATTTTCTTATACTTATTGATAATGTAAGAAAAAATGGTTCATACTTAATTAGAATAGTTAAAACTTTTCAGGTAAACAAGTTTTGACACGAAGATAAAGGTCAATTTTTCTGAAAGGTATATGTGACTTTTTTTTGTAGAAAATGCTAATGAATTATCACATCAGGTCATTTATGAGTGTCACATTTGTTTATGACAATTTTATCAAATTAATCTTATCAAATATTACTGTGGTTACAATTATCATAAATACAAAGTAAAATATATCGACTTAGAAGTAATATACACATCGTATTAATTAGAATGTATAATTTGAAATAGGGAAATACTAAACATTGCTTCCGGAGCTCCGGTTAATTAAGGATACTAAAAAAGTAATTATATAGTAGTTATTGCATTGAAAATTGTATAATTAATACATAAAAATGTCAAAAAATATTCTTTTTTTAATAATAACTTGCTTTTGTGGTATTCTTAACCAGTGCTCCAGGGACACCGGTTATCATGACCTTAGAAATATGTAATTAATGCTATACTAAAAATAGAAACTGATACTAAATATAAAAGACGTAAGGAGTAGTTTCTAATAGTAGTTTCTAAGTTGATTTTATGAATAATAACATTCTTCCCTAAAAAAAAGAATGATAAGATTCTAAAACATAGAAAATATTCCATAAGAAAAAAGAATAATAAGATTTCTAAAACATAGAAAGAATCCAAACGGAAACTTGTAAAAAAAAAGACAAAATACAAAAGCTTTATACCTTGGAATTTGAACTATTGATCACTTTGTGTACTTCAAGGTAGAATACTATATACGAATATTGTTGAAAACATCATATGGAAACAACCAACAAGTGCATGAACTAGGTTCTTTTTCATCTTTTCAATTATGCTCTAAAAAAACATTTTGGTTAATTTAGAAAGAAAATGGAATAGAAAAGTTGAATGATACATAAGACCCTTGATATAGTTTAATTCTCATTGGGAACATGACAAAAATCATACTCCCTCCGTCCCAAATTGTATGACGTTTTGGACATTTCACACATATTAAGAAATGTAATTAATATTATGTGGGAAAGAGATATTATGAGTTGTTTTACAAAATTGTCCTTAATAAATGATATGGGAAAGATACAATGAAGGAATTGAAAGAAGAGAGAGTAATAAATAGTTAAGGATATAATAGGAAAAGTAACATTAATTTTTCATTGGTATTGTAAAGCGACATACAATTTGGGACAAATATTTTTTCTAAAGTGACATATAATTTGGGACGGAGGGAGTAGTAGACTTCATTATAATAAAGAAAAAGTAAATCAATAATATATATGAACATGACAAGTTATAATAAAAAAAATAATGAAAGCAAGTCTCACATTAATCCTTAAAATTTAATGTTGACCCATAATACACGGTAGAATTTAGGCTTAATTGCACTTTTGGGTCCCTATCTTTTTAAAAGTTGCGGTTATGGACCCCTAACTAATTTAAATACAAAACAGCCCCCTATGTTTTGATTCTTTGGCAATTTTGGACCCCCAAGGCAAATAAAAAATAAAAAAATTGACACGTGGCACCTCACTTAGGGTGCCACGTCAGCGTTGACCGAGTCAACAATGGACTGAGAGTCCAAAACTGCCAAAGAATCAAAACATAGGGGGCTGTTTTGTATTTAAATTAGTTAGGGGTCCATAACCGCAACTTTTAGAAAGATAGGGGTCCAAAAGTGCAATTAAGCCTAGAATTTAATATGTTTCACATCTAGTTTTGACCTAAAATCAAGTGAGATGTGTTTGTCTCTCGTGGGAAATTTTTCTGTTTTTTTTTTACTCTACTAAAATATGCCCTAACATTATAGCAAACACCGGTAAAGAAAAAAGAATAAGACTTGTACCGTATTGTAATGTGATCAGTTTACTCCATGTATCACTACAAGAAGTGGATTACTTCTGCAAACATCAAATGGATTGATTTGATTTTTATTGACTTGAGATTTTAGAATGTGCTCCTCTTAAAGTTTCAGATTTGAATCTCTCTGATGTCAATTGCAGTGGACTAGTTTAATTTTACGACGAAAAAAAACAATGTACTTCTCTAAAGAAACTATTGACATATCTTTCAGTGCATGCAACAATGTCTGTTCAGATACTAAAATTTAGAAAGAAATAAGAAGAAAGAGATGAAAAATGAGAGTTGGAATATGAAACAGAAGGAAACAAGAGAGCCCTTAATATAATTGAATTCTCAAATGAAACAAAGTAGAAAATTAATCAAAGCTAGTTTCACGTGAAAGCTTAAAGTCAATGTTGGTAGACAAAGAAAAGATGCAATGTGAACATATCTTTTTTTTACACAATGTTATGACTTGTTGATTTTAGATTTCCAAACTGTATTTGGATTTTTAAATTCTTTTTTGAAAAAGAATATCTATCGAAGTTGTTACTAGGTTGAGTCACGATGAGGTTGTTCTCTTTAAAACGTTTTATGGCACTGCTCAAAATTGTGCAAGGCAGACTATCAACCACGCCGCCTCCAGGATAAAACAAGCACAATTACAATTGTGCGGTTAACTAATGCACTTTAGAAAACTGTTTGAGATTTAGGGTGTGTTTGGTTTGCAAAACAGCAAGTATTGGACAGAACAGTACACGATAGAACAGTACAACACAGGACAAATTTTTTATGGCATTGAGTAATTTTTTGTTTTATACGATTTTTGAGGGACAAAATGCTATTTTGGTATTTTATACAACTTGTACGTGGGACAAAAAGTTGTGCTGTGGTTTGGTGAGGGACAAAAATATGAGTTTTTGTCCTGTTCCTTGTCTCCAGTTTGTCCTGTACCTGAAACAGTTTTACAAATCAAACACTGGACAACTAAAGTTGTTCTGTCCTGTCCTTCATTTTTTAGCAAATCAAACGCACCCTACACTCAAATATGGTACTAAGATCACTATTTAATACTGAAACCACTTTAATATATGGTATTATTACCACTCTATTATGGTGCTAAGACCTCTCAAATATGGTGTTACCACCATTCTAACTTTGAGTTCTCCAAAATATCAATATAGCCTACGACCACTCAATTATGGTGATACCACCATTTCGACTTTTTAATTTCTCCGCAAGTAGAAAATATTAAAAGAATATTTATATATTGTTAAGATCATTCTTAATTCTGACGGAACATTATTGTTCCAAAAGTGACTATGATCTTAAAAGTTCTTTATTATACATTATTGAAGGGATTATGTTTTTAATACCGAACAGAGACTAAAGTCTTAAGAACACTCGTAATTTTTAAACTGAGTGAAGTCCTCTGTTTATATAAAAGATTTTGTAAGCACAAAAGTTGTGACAACAGTTACTCTAATGGATAAGATCAAAAAAGATCTTATCCATTAATCAGTTCAACAACACTTGTGGATAGGATCAAAAGAAATAAATCCACAAAAGTGGAGGAAACAAACTCATTGAATTTGAATGAATGAAAGATAAGAAATTCAATTGAATTCTTATTCTTATCACAACACCATAAGCTAAATTTATGGAAAATGATATTCACGAATAAAATTAATTAATCACTATTATTTTTATCATTATCAAGTATTTAAAATTAAATACCGAAATTTAAACACTACTAATGTGTGTGTTTTATTTTATGTGGGACCTCAACACTCTATTTTTTCAATTTATATAACATTAGATCAAAAAGTATAATTACTTATGTTTAATTTTTCAATTTTCCTTCCAACATCACCAATGTTCCAACATGATCTATGAGTACAAAGTTTTTGCAGCCATTTAACGGTGTTTAATTTTCGTCGAGTAACTTGTTGAACACTCAAGGATTCTTTCATCTCGACCGAATTTTTTACATACACAAGAATAAGGGGTCAAATTTCTTACCAATTAAACCAATTTAGTGCACACAATGCAACTAGGTCCTTTTTCAGCTTTTGGTTAACTAGCATATGGATTGTGAAGATAGAACGTGTCTGAAAAGAAAAAGAAGAAAGAATACTCATTTAAGAATGGGATAAAGTATAAAAATGGAATGAACGTGGGAAGTGATAATTGAAAAATAATCAATGCATGTTTCACATGAATAAACATATCTAGATCATATCTGCATGAATCCTTTAAAAGTAATTAGTTTAACATTTTTCAATCAAGTTAGGTGTGGTTGTCTAGAGAAATAAAATAACAAGACAACTTCCCCAATAAATGTTAGTAGCTTAATACGGTCCCTCACAAAATTACAGTTGTGTTATTTGAATATTTATATATGTGATAATTTTTGTGATAATCAAAATTTTACAAAGAAAATGAGGTATTTGCACAAAAATTAAAGCAATAGAGAAAGAAAGTAAAAAGATAATGTGAGTATAAGAGAAAAAATTGTCATAGATAGTTGTTCATATATCATTTCTCCAAAATTATATGAAACTCTTGCGTCAAGTTTCTCCAATAAAGTGAAAAATAAGATATGACTTCATCTTAATATAAAATATTTTATGATACTTCTATTACAGATACTCTAAAAAGAAGTGAAATAATCACTAAGAATAAGACAACCCTTAGGGTGTTAAAATAACGATGTACACAATACAATGGTTGTAGGCTCCTAACATCGATTTTTTTTCTTTCAAACTAGCGAAAAGATGGTTTTATTGTCTCTTTTATTGCGTTAACGTTTATTTTTATAAAATTTTGATTTTGATTAAAATTAAAAATTTGAATATCTTATATTTTTAAGTTATGACAAATCAAACTAACGATGATTAACTATTTCAATGACATCAACGATATAAAAAATATATATAATCTAAATTCTTTTTTCTAATGACATCAACAAACTATGATTTTGGAATACGTTTTTTCTCTTTTTTTCTGAATTTTTTTCTAGATTTTTTAATGAATGATCTAGTTGACATGGATGATTTAAAGGTTATCTTTTCAACAAAAAGATCATACGATTTTTTTTTAGGGAAAAAATATCATACGATTAAAATGAAATAAATTAATAAATTTTTTGATGAATCATCTATAATGTTGATCCATGTTTGACATTGAAGTTAAACCTTAATAGAAAAGAGACTATTTAACTAATGAAGGTGACATTAAAGAACTTTTTTTTTTTTTGTCAAGTAGCCTAATTGCTAGAGAAATTCACATTAAAGATGAATAAGTGGGGTGTCCAGGGTTCGAACCCCAGCCCCTCCCAACTCCTGCACATATTTGTGCATTGTCCCTTACCAAATGAACTAAGCTCATGGGATAAAGAACTTAAACATAACAACAATTAATTATAAAACAACAATAAAAAAAAAAATTAAGAGACCAAATATCGAATTTAGCCTAATATTTAACACCAAGAAACTTTGTACATGGATCAAACTATCAAAATACATTGTTTAATGGTTTTTAATCAATTTTAGAAGTTTATCTTTAAAAAAAAAATCATTTTTAGAAGATTTCATTCTTTACAATATTTTTCTTATTATTTATAACTAAAACGAGAAGAGCCTTGGAGTTTTTTATTTGTCAGAAGATCTCACTCAATTTATTTAATTCTTTAATTCATAGACTGTTGAAAAAGATTAGGAAAAATTGTTTGGAGATCTTGAGGGATATCCCATTGAGAATTTTGAATGAAATCATAGACTGTTGCCTGAAAGGGGTGTTAAATGTGACAAGGAATGTTGAGGAAGTCTGTCAAGGCATTCCACTCCAGTTATTTAACCAAATGTTGACAAGCTTGCCATCTCCAAGTAACCATTGTAGTATTATCTTTTATATGCATAATTTGAGACTTATTCCACACCAAAGAGAGGAAAAAATATGCATAATTTGAGACTTTTCTCAGTAAGGTGTATTCCCCTTCTACCATTGGACCATGTAAAATTACTTCTTTTAGTTGGTAGATGCAGCAGACTATTGTTGTCAGTCCAAGTAGAAAAGTATTCCATTGAAAATCTAGAAAAGACATATGCTCCTCTATACTCATGACTTCCTAGAATTGTGTTAAAATCACCAATACAAGACCATGGAAGATTTGAATTTTGAAGTATATTAGTTAAGGTTTGCCACAAGGATCTTCTTTTTATGTAGTTAGTGGAAGCATAGATCACATATAGGCCAAATTTCTTACCATTATCTTCCAAAGTGAAAGATATTTTTTTTTTTTTTTAAATAGCATATATTATTAACACCAGAAAATACGAGATGTACAATTACATGGTGCCTGCGAAAACGCAAAACAGAAAAAATGCTATAGCTGTAATACTTCAAAAAAAAATTGAAAAAATTGGTATTGATATAAGCAAGTATCATGTATACAAAACAATTGAAAATTTGAGACATGAAAATATTGGAGAAATTGAGAGTGACCTAGGATTGAAGCCTAAATGTTGAAGCCATGACGAATTGATAAAAGGGATCGTCATGACTAGATTCGAACTCAATACTTCTCGTTAAAGTGAAAAAGAATTTTCATCATCTCATCCAAATTTTGTTAGATAGTATATTTTAAGATTGTACAAAAAAAAAATTGTAAGAAATTATTATTTTTTAGTAAAAATATAGTAAGAAAGTTTTTTTTTCGGGTGATGTAAGAAGTATCTTTAATTTTTTTTTTTTATGAAATCTTTAATGTTTTTTTTTTATTACATGTTATATTATAGATACAAAGTTTTAATAGATTAATCAATCCGTGTTTCGTCTGTAGAACAATTTTTGGGGCACACAAGTTGTCCTTCTCAATTTGTGAGAGCTTGTTGTTTTTCTCCTAGGGTTTCTCTGCCGCCACGCAATTGTGAGAGCTTGTTGTTCGATCAGATTGCTTCTCAATTTGATCGTTGTTTCTATTTGTTCCCCATGTATATTAGTTGTGCTAGCTTTCAAAGAATTGTGTTGATGAATTAAAATTGCATTATGTGAGCTTCTCGTGACTCATGATTACATGGTAGTTGGATGCGGTGGTTGGTAATCCTTGAATTATGTTGTCATGGTAGTGGAGTTTTCAATTACGGTTTTAATTGTTTGGATGTTGGTACGACTGATCTCTAAATTTGCTTCCAAAAAGGGATTGATCATGAAGACGATTAGGTGTCGAGGAAAATGAGCCTGATAAGTTGGAATTGCAGGGGTTTGGGTAGCCCGAATGCAATTCCAGATTTAAAGTACCTAGTTCGGCAATTCAATCCGGACCTCTTATTTTTAAGAGAGACATTAGTCCACCGTAAAAAAATTGAAGAATTATGTTATGTTCTTGGTTTTGACTCATGTTTTTCTGTTGACCGAACCGGTAGAAGCGGCGGTCTTGCTTTCTTTTGGCGCACTTCTCTTAATTGTCAACTTATTGATTATTCAAATAACCATATAACAATTGAGATTATTGATTATAATCTGGGTCCTTGGAAACTTACCGGCTACTACGGGTACCCTAATGGGGGACGTAGGCGTGTTGCGTGGGAGTTTCATCATGATTTGTCTTGTAGATATTCAGGTATGTGGTGCATATTTGATGACTTCAATGACATTATGGATGCGAGTGAAAAGCGAGGTCGAACAACTAGACCCAATTGGCTCATTAATGGCTTCCGACAATCCGTTCTTGATTCCGGTTTGCTGGATGTTCCGATGGAGGGCTATCCCTTTACGTGGTTCAAGAGTTTGGGCACCCCCCGTGTGGTGGAGGAACGGTTAGAAAGAGCACTAGCTACTGCTGGGTGGTTTAATCTGTTTCCCAATTCTGTGTTAGAGAACCGAACCTTGTAGCCCCAGCTTCCGATCACTACCCCATTGTGCTGAACCGTAACCCCGGGACTCGACCTCATCTACACAAACGCAGTTTCCGTTACGAAAACGCATGGCAATTAGAACCTGGGTTCAAATATTTTGTTACGGACTCTTGGCAACAACAAGGTAATGTTGCTCTCCTTCATAAGTTGAGTATTTGCGCAGAGGACATATCTGCTTGGAGTAGAGATCATTGCAAAAATTTAAAAAAGGATATTGAGGACAGCCAACGTTGTTTACACAATGTTCGTCTCAATTCATTCGGTGAGGGTCAGGCTGAGTTGGTAGAAATTTGCAGGAAAATGAGCAGGCTCCTTACGCAAGATGATGCCTATTGGAGACAAAGAGCTTAGACTCATTGGTACTGTCACGGGGACCGGAACACGAAGGTTTTCCACGCCTCCGCTTCAGCGAGAAAAAAGGTTAACCTTATCTTGTCATTAGAGGATGCAACAGGTAACAAAGTAACAGATACTAATGGTATGCGCATGTTAGCTCAAAATTATTTTCATGATTTATTTCAGCAACAAAATAGCGCTTCATCCCTTGTTGTTGGAGTTATCCAGTATTCAATTTCGGACGACGACAATAGTACACTCACGACTCCTTTTACTAAGGACGAATTTCGGGCAGCTATGTTTTCTATTGATGAGATAAAACCGCAAGTGCACGGTCTTACCGAAGTAGTATGAAAAGAGTATCATTCCGACAAGGAGTAGTTCAATTTAATTAACCTTTAGAGATGATTAGAAGAGAAGAGAATTGTAAGTTGGGGGTTTTCAAATGGTTGAAAATGAATATAATAAAAGGAGCCTTGGGATCGTTGGTTTCATCTAAATAACAAGTCCTTCTCAAACCAAAACTATAAGCTTATAATGTTATGTTAGACCTAATTTCTCAAGACAGTTTCTCTTATGTTCCTCTAGCAACCAAGCCTATTTCGCTGACTTGATTACTATCAGATTTTGGTTCCTCTAACAACCAAGCCTATTTCGCTGACTTGATTGTTATTAGTTCCTTGAAGATCGAAACTATATGTCTCAAAGATTGCAAAGCCTATTTCGCTGACTTTGCAATCCTTGTCTGAATTCACTTGTTCGAATATCAAAGCTCCACTTTAGTTTTATGAATTGATATTTGGAATAATGGATAAACAATTATCAAACCCTCCACTTTCGTTTCCACAGTTTGATAATGGTTGATCCATGTTAAGACGGTGAATTCAGATAAGAAATTAGGGTTACATAAGATTAAGGCTTAGAGCTTGGTTTGATTAGGATTATGTCATTTAGACTTATCCAACAATCCCAAGACAAGGAGAAGTCTACTCACTCATGTTCATCGTAGACATGGGGGAGAAGAGAGAAAGCATAAAGGTAAATGACAAGAAAATAAAGGAAAAGAAAAGAACTTTAATTAGAAAAGCAATTGTCACTTATTGAATTCCAAGTAAAGATAATTATTTGTGATGGATGGCTACTCTATTTATAGCATTTGTTCGACTTAAAATCTAAGCTATTACATTCGGGCTAAAAATAGAGTAGCTTAAAATCTAAGCAAAAGCAGCAAAAGTGACTCTGGAGGGTGGCACGGCCGTGCCAAGGTTAGCACGGGCCGTGCCAAGCTTCTGGCATGGGGGAGACATATTTTTGTCTCTCAATCTTCATATTTTTGCATCCAATCGGCTCCAAGTCCCTTTCTTTTGCTCCCAGACTCAATCCATCCAATATTCATTCATGAAATAAAATAAAATGCAATTTAAAGTAAACTATCCTAAAAAGGAAATAATATTAACATAAAATAAAATCTAAATAAAACTAAACTAAAAAGCATATTAAAATAGTCAATAAATGACTCATCATCTATGCACCCGAACAAATGCCCGGGTCCTAACGGGTACAGTCCAGGTTTTTTCTAGCATTTTTGGAATACTTGTAGTGACGACATTTTTACGGAATGTTGCAATTGGCTTCAGACGGGACACTTCCCTCCTGGCTTGAACATGACAAATATTGCCCTCATTCCTAAAGGCAATATTCAACACTCTATGAAGGATTGGAGACCAATTGCGCTATGTAATGTTTTGTATAAGCTTATTTCAAAGGTCCTAGCGAACAGACTTAAGATGGTACTCCCGCAGTGTATCTCTGACAATCAATCGGCCTTTATTCCGGGTTGTTCAATTCTCGATAATGCAATGGTAGCCATTGAGGTTCTTCACGCAATGAAGCTTAGAACTCGTGGAAATGATGGTAGTGTCGCCTTGAAGCTTGATATTAGTAAGGCGTATGATCGGATGGACTGGGCATATTTGTGAGAGGTAATGATCAAAATGGGATTCAACAACCATTGGATTCAATGGATTTGTATGTGTGTAGAATCGATGGATTACTCGGTTCTAGTAAATGGTGAGACTGTTGGCCCAATCATTCCAGGGAGAGGTTTGCGACAGGGTGAACCTCTTTCTCCCTGCCTATTTATTATTTGTGCAGAAGGGCTTTCATCTCTTATCAGAGATGCAGAGGAACGACGTGTGATTTCAGGTGTCCGTGTTTGCCGAGGTGCTCCTTCTGTCTCTTATCTTTTATTTGCGGATGACAACCTCCTCTTCTTTAAGGCTGAAGTGAGTCAGGCTCAGGTGATGAAATCCATTCTTACTGTATTTGAAGAAGCGTCTGGTCAAGCTATCAGCTTTCCAAAATCTGAAATTTATTTCAACTGTAGTACCCCCGACCCTTTGAAACAAAGCATCATAGATATTATGGAGGTCTTGGCTGTTCTAGGAACCGGAAAATATCTTGGTATGCCGTCAATGATTGGTAGAGATCTCAATTATACCTTTGCTTACATCAAGGATAGAGTGTGGCATAAAATCAATTCTTGGAGTAGTAAGTGTCTTTCCAAAGCAGGGCGTGAAGTCATGATTAAATCGGTCCTTCAAGCTATCCCTTCGTATGTCATGAGCATTTTTCAATTGCCAGCAACTCTTATTGATACCATCGAGAAAATGATGAATTCGTTTTGGTGGGGTCATGGCAGAACTAATAAACGCGGTATCAACTGGCTAAGTTGGGAGGAACTCTCTATGCATAAAAATCATGGAGGTATGGGCTTCAAAGACCTCACTTCTTTCAACTTAGTAATGCTCGGTAAGCAAGGGTGGAAGCTGCACACAACACCGGATTATCTTGTATCCCGTATTTTCAAAGCACGGTATTTCCCCTCCGCATCTTATCTCACAGCCAATCTCGGTCACAATCCGAGTTATGTTTGGAGGAGTATCCTTCGTGCTAGATTCCTTGTTCGTGGGGGAGCTCGCTGGAGTATTGGAACAAGTGGTGACATCCATATTCTTGATGAACCATGGTTATTGAACGGGGGTCGCATTGATGGTTCTATTGAAGGTGCTCACTTTGTTCGCGACTTTACTGTTAAGAGTTTGCTTGAGGAAAATTTAAAAATATGGAATGAACCGCTGATCCGGCAAGTTTTCAGTCACAACATTGCTTCTGTCATCATAAACACGCCTCTCTTCTCTCAGGTTTAGCAGGACCGTATTATTTGGGAAGCGGAAAAGGATGGAAAGTACTCGGTTCGGAGTGCCTATAGGCTTTGTGTTGAGGATTTAATTGATATATCCTACCTTAGGCGTCCGAGATTTGGTGTTTAAAAGTCCCTCCAAAAATCAAAAACTTTGTGTGGCACGTCTGCAGAGGAGTGCTGCCAACTAGAAACCAATTACGAGACAAAGGTGTGCAATGTCCAGAAGCGTGTGTTATATGTCCAGCAACAAGGGAGGATGTGTCACACCTTTTCTTTGCTTGCCCTTATGCTATTCAGGCATGTCAGATGTCCGGTTTGTGGTCAGAAATTCAGCAAGCCTTAAGTCAGTTAGACATAGCTTCTGCTGTCATTTTCCACTTGCTGCAACATCTTACAATATAACAAAGTCAGATTTTTGCTGCTACAATGTGGAGTTTATGGAAGCATAGGAATCTT
This sequence comes from Medicago truncatula, assembly GCF_003473485.1. Lineage (NCBI taxonomy): Eukaryota > Viridiplantae > Streptophyta > Magnoliopsida > Fabales > Fabaceae > Medicago > Medicago truncatula. Next base: position 12,157,102 of record NC_053047.1, on the reverse strand, counting down.
ATGGTGTGGGAGAATAAGAATGAGTTGTGTGCCATGACTGTTGATCGAGTGCGCGTAATGATGGAAGAATGGAAACTCGCGACTGCTAACTGCTCCACTCCTACACAGCAGAATGTGCATTTGCAGGCTTCAACTGCTACTGCACAGCAGATTGTGCATCTGCAGGCTTCGGCTGCTACTGCACAGCAGCGTCCTGCGCACCTACAGCAACTTCCTATGGCTGCTTCATATTCTGCTACATGGCAGCGGCCATCCCATGGTCGTCTTAAGTTCAATGTGGATGTAGGTTTCTCAACGGCTAAGAACAGAACCGAAATAGGCATTTGTGTGCGAGATGATGACGATGCTTACGTGCTTGCTAAAGCAATCAGCTTCAACATTGTGCACACGGTCCGGGTTGGTGAAGCTTTGGGTTTATACCATGCTTTGGAATGGCTAAGTGATATGCAATTCGACAATGTAGATTTTTCGACGGATTCTAAAATTACCAATGATGCCTTTCACTCTCATAAAGATGACCTCTCCGAGTTTGGACATATCATTTCACCCAGTCAAGCTCTCTTCTCCACTCACTTTACAAATTCTCAGGTTGAGTTCACTAGGCGACAAGCGAATGCGGCAACTCATGCACTTGCAGGGGAGGCCACTTCTTTAGCTAGTCCCGTCATTTATTTTAATATCCCGCGTTGTATAAATAATATCATCTTTAATGAAATGCTATAAACATCTTTCCTTAAAAAAAAAAATGTAACTAATCTCTTATGTTTAATGTTGTAATTATATTTGTTTGTTCATCAACTATTTTGTTAAAAAAATTTAAAAAATATATGCCAAAAATGAAAAGCTAATCCGACTATCTTTTGAAAAGAAAAGAAAAAAACTATATCCAATTATAGCGAGAAAATACAAAATCATTTTTACCTTATTGTCAAATTTAATGTAAAAAATTATTTTAGTTCATTCTTGTATTTCAATCTTCTTTGTGTGTGCTTTTATTTTAATCTTACATACAAAGATGAGGTAGTAATTTTTTTTTTTTTTATAAGGTAGTAATTTTTTTCATAGACGAAATCGCATCATCGAAAATTGTGTACAAATGTGAGGTCTTGAGTTACAATTAGTAAATTAATTTTGGCAATAAATATACACAAAAACGCATATCTTATTCTCAAAACTCTTGAATATGACAAAACTACCCTCCAAACACTTTTTGCAGGATAACATTCAAACAACTACAATCCAGCTCTATTCAAATTCATCACTCAAATAACCAAAACCTTAACACAAAAAAAAAAAAAAAAAAATCATCAAACCAACAAAAAAACATGTCCGCCATAACAACCTTAACATTCACAAACACCACCAACATCACATTCCCAACCTCAATCTCCACGAAAAATCCAATCTTTCACACAACCCATTTCACAAAACCACTTCATCTTCAAAACCCACTTTCAATTTCCCTCAGAAAACCCATTTCCACCATTGTTTTATGCAAAGGTTCAGTAGAATCAGAATCTGAAGTGCCCTTTGTTCCTGAAGATGAGTGGCTTCAGAAACTACCTGAGAAGACTAAGCCTTTGTATACACATAGCTTGCCTTGTATTGAAGCTTGGTTGAAGAGTTTGGGGTTTAATCAGAGTAAGGATGATAGGGCTTTGTGGGTTGTTAATAAGAGTGATTGGTGTGCTCAGCTTTCTCTTGATGTTACTGACCTCTATGTTAGGTCAGTTTTTTTCCTTCCTTTTTGTTAAGGTTTTTGTTTTCTTTTGTATTTTTGTGTTTTGGGTTTTTGAGGTTTTGATGTTTGTGTGGGTGTATGTATGAATGAATGTGTACACAAGGTACTATCTATGAAACAAATCATTGCATGTGACACTGACACACGTCGATACTGGTAATAATTTTAGAAAATGGTGGATTTGAACATAATCACATGTGTTAGTGTTGTGTTTGTATCCGACATTGGAAAGTGTCGGACACCGGACACACCTTTGATCAGAGGTGTTGGTGCCACATTGCTATACTAATGCTATTCACCTATGTGTGGTTCCAAATTGCTCAATTGATTTATGAGGTTTGGATGTTTGAATTGGAATTTAGTGATGAGTTTAACTTCTATTGGATTTTGTTTGTAGAAAAGGTTTTAAATTGCGGCCGCATTTCAATTCTTGATATCAATCAATGTGGCTTTAACCAGTGTTGTCAAATAGTGCTGTAGCGTAGTGAAATTTGAACAAATCGCTATTGTTTTGTAACAAACAATTTAGTATAAAGTGTTGTCAAATAGAAGCTTTAGCTGCGCTATAGCATTTTAGCATAGCAGTTTCTGAACAAAGCCCTATTTTTGCGAGACTAATTTCTTTCTTACTCTTGATTAATTTTTTTTTCTTCTTTTGTTTGCTTGCTTCTGTGTTGTGAGTTTGAAGTTTTGATGTTTTTGTGAATGTATGTATGAAAGTGTACACAAGGTACTATGCTATCTATCCACCATTGTGTGGTTCAAAATTGCTCAATTGGTTTGCGAGGTTTAGATATTTGAGTGGAATTTAGGTGAAGAGTTTAAGTTCTGTTGAATTTTGTAAGTAGCTAATGTGATGGCTAACATGTGTTTTCTTGCTTTTGTGTTGTGGGTTTTTTAGATTTTGATGTTTGTGTGGGTGTATGTATGAATGTGTACACTAGGTGTTATGTTATTCCCCTTTGTGTGGTCCAAAATAGTTTAATGGGTTTTTGAGATTTCGATATTTGAGTTGGAATTTGGTGAAGAGTTTAACTTCTGTTGAGTTTTATAAGTAGAAAAGGTCTTAAATTTGTGGAGAATTACAATTAATGTGGCTTTAACCGGTGTTGTCAAATAGTGCTATAACGAAGTGGAATTTGAACAACTTGTTATTGTTCTGGGATACACAATGTAGTATAAAGTGTTGTCAAATAGTGGCTTTAGCTGCGTTATATCAATGGTCCACTGTTTGCTCTAAAAGTTGTCATATCCTTCAGCTCGTCTGGTCTTGCTTTTCAAAAACAAACAAATTATTTTAGGCAATCACCGTCATTTGATTCACTATCAGTGATTATGGTCCACTGTATTAGATTTTAGGAAAACTGGTGATTCAATTCTTCCTGAAAGACTATGCTGATTTTAAAGAAGCCATTGATTACGATGTCTTGAAAGTCATAGATAATAATACAAACGTAGACTTTGTCTTGCATTTTTTTTTATTAACTTGTTTACATTAACTGACATGTTAGAATCAGAATTTGTCTTGTGCTTGGCATCTGTGTCGGTGTTTCATAGGATAGAACTAATTTTTGTACTGATTGAAGAGGTTTGTACTGATACAATGGCATTATATTAGTTGTTTATCTCTATTATAATAACAGAAACACAACAACATTTAACCGAATGTGCAGATAACAAAAGCTACTGTGACTGATAACAGTGCTATGCGATATAAGACCAGTAGCTGCACTGATGCTCGAATGATGCTTAAACATCCTTTAGTAAGAGCCAGTTCGGATAAAATTTCCTTCAAACACTTGTAAAAAAACAAGAAAAGTTGAAATGATCTTACAATGACAAAGTCTTCTAAATAATTTCTTCTTTACATAAGTTGAGATGAGCATCTCACTTTTTTCTTGATATTTTCCTTTGTCTAATTTCTTCATTGGCATTTATAAATATAAACATAAGACATTCTCATAGTTAGAAACTAAATGTTTATTTCATTTAAAAAGCTCCATTGTATTATGTTTTTTAGTAGCTTCTTGGATGTGAAACACGTGGTAACATTTTATAGAGTAATCCCGTTGTATACTGTCCTGATTGGATAAACCGCTTAATATAGCGTGTATAGTATAAGTTCTTATGAATAAGATGTAAGGTATAAGTTATTTTCATAAGCTGTTCTGAAGAGCCTATGAAAATAAGCTGAAAATAGTTTTTGGACATGTCATAAGCTGTTTTCAAAAACTCTACAAAACAGCCTCACAAGTGTTTATGTCAGTAGAAATGCTCAAATAAACCAAAGTCCAAACAGGCTTTTAACTCTCTCGATGTTGACATTGAAACATTTTGATTTGGTGCAGGTATTTGAAGAGTGGACCTGGGAATCTTGAAAAAGATGTAGAAAGGAGATTCAGCTATGCTTTGAGCAGAGAAGACATTGAGAATGCTGTGCTTGGTGGACCATAGATAGATAGCCATTTTGCTTTATACTTTCAAAATATACAATGGTTTAATTCCTTGTTGGAAGTTATTTCATATGTGAAATCATTGATTTTCATGTCAAATTTCATTCTATTGAAAGGACTAGAGAGAATGTTTTATGATGAGATAATTTCCATGGTTTTGTAGATAGGTGAAACTTAATAATAAGTTTCATGGTGTCCCCTTTGTTTTCCCTTAGCAGCACTTATATTTTGTTTGGGGCTGAATCTAACATTTTAAAGTTATTCAGTAACAGCTTAGTTAAGAAATCTTTGATTAACATTTTTGAAAAAAATTGTCAAACTGCTTACTGAGATTCTTAGGAATTTCAAATGTAGAAACACCTTATCTGAAGCTTTCATGGTTCTGAAAGTGTTTTCTCACCTTTGCTTCAGTTCTAACTCTTCAATATTTTTATAAACTTTTGTGATTGAAAGTGATGATGATGCTTCTGGTTCTAATGTGGTTGAAACCATATTTTTAGACAAACTAGACCACTCTCTAGGTCATGCTATAATGGTTCTAATGTTCTAAAACTTTCCCAATTCTATATAGTTTTCTTTGAATTTTGCTCTTCACCCAGCACATTTCGCTCGCACCCTGCAGCCATGACCAAAATGCCTCTGCGCTAGTTAACTAGCGTAAGTGTAAACTTGTGCGCAAGTTAAGTAGCGTTGCGCATGTTAAGTGGCGCAAATGTAAACTAGTGCGAACGTTAAGAGCCGCAAAGTGCCTATTTTTTTTTTATTCCTTCAATATGATTCAATAAATTATTTTATTTACTTTGTTCAATATGGCGCTAAGTCTAAAATATTTTATTTATTCAATATGATTTAATAAATTATTTTATTTAGTCAATATGGCGCAAAGTCTAAACATAAATTCTATTTTATTTTATTCTAAATTATTTGGTCACTTTATTCTAATTTATTTATGCACTTAAAATAAATTCGATTTTATACTAATTCAATTTTTATTCTAATTTATTTATTCATTAAATACAAAATTAGAAAATAAAATCGATTTTATTTATTCAATACATAAGCATAAACATAAAATAAATGCGAAAATAAATACAAATAAAAAACAATTAATAAAAATAATTCTCATTTTATTAATATGATTCAAACATTACATTATATAATACATATATTTTACCCTCTTCGGTATATGCCAATAGCTCTTGGGGAAAACAGTGATCCGTCCTGTTGGGGAAAACGACATCAAGGCCCCTTGAGTTAAATTTAAATTTGGTTCCTCTTATACCCCCATATTTATTCTTTTTCCCCAACCTAACGGACCACTACTTCCCTAAGAAGGGGTATAAAGACCCTAGAGACCATAGAAACAAAGAAGAAGAGAGAGTGGGATGAGAAAATGTGAGGAAAAGAGGAAGTATGTGAGGGTTTTTATAGGTGGTATAAAGTATATGGCACTTAATGAGGTCCAAAAACGTGTGAAAAACTTAAGAAAAATGTGTAAAACAAAACCATTGACTACCGTCCAAGAAACGTTTGTGCTTCAGTTTTTACCACCGGCCAACTTGCGCAAGTTAACTCGCGCATAGGCTCGGTGGTGCATGACTTAAGTCACGCAGAGCTTGTGAGGTGCGTGAGTTAAGTCTCGCGGTGTGAGTTAACTCACGCAGGGTTATATTTGGAAAAAGTGCAGGGCGCGAGCAAAATGTGCAGGGTGAAGAGCAAAATTCGTTTTCTTTTCATTATCCTGGCTCAAACATAAACTCAGTGTTGAACCCTAAATCAATCCAAGAGATTTCATTTCAACTGTATGTAATTGTAAACTTGAGTTGAGACATTGCACTTACTTTAGTTTCTAGTAGATTTCCTTCACTAGAGATATGGACCCTTTTTCCAACCAAGATTCGAACATTGGATCGTCATGTTATGGAAGACAAGCCCCTTCTGTTAGACTCAACTTGTTGATAGTTACATTGTACTTATGTAGTTTATTTCATTTGTTGATCAATTTAATTTGAACTTCCTCTATGTATAGATCAAGACTAGAAGAAATTCTAACTCTAAATTTATGTCTGACATTTTTTTGAGAAATCAATTTTGGGGACTAAACAATTCTACTTTAAGGTACTATTTATAAAACAAAACTAATTCACTCATCAATTATTGTCAAAGTAAACCCAAACCTACACTTAGACTATTTCACGTGTAATATAAACTAGATTGCAATTTAGTCAAAGACTTGCTCAATTTGACACATTAACAATGTACTTAATTGTTAATTCTAAAACATTTGATGTTCTTTGTCCTTTGAAACAAAGTTTAATATAATGAAGAAAGGTCACAAACAAAAAAGTTGAAATATAACAATACAAAAGAATCTCCAAGACATTGTGGAATGTGATAGTCATGCAAAGTTGGTTGTTAAACGTCAGTCCTATGATAGCTGAATGCATTCCTCATTTCAATTTCTCAACAAAAATTTCACCAACATGCATTACACTTTGTAAAGCATAACAAAACAACAAATAGAAAGTAGAAACACTAATACCAATGGAAGAGAACAAGAAACCTATGAAGGAAACAAACCAATAGAGGCAATAATAAAGTTAATAACATAATTTTTTTTTTAATAATCTAAATTAGTCCATCCGAATTGACACTGGGAGAATTGAACTTGAGAACATGAGGTTGAGCATACTCCCAGATCCCAAGCCAATACCACCAGGTCAACCCGAGTTAATAAAATGATGTTATTCTAATATAAAATAAAAGTGTCATGAAACAACTATTAGTGTTTTTTTCTTTTCTCCAACCATTATTTCTTTCTTTTGTTTATTGAACTTTCCTGACTTGGATATTGTGAGTGGATTGGAACCTCCATATGGGTTGCCTACCACTTTGTACAAGTGCAACTTCTTCTCCTATCTTCACCATTCCTTGCTTCTGCATATGATCATCAAGAAACCAAAAGAATTAGGGCAATCTTAGTTTAAGATGTCTAAAGTCCGTTCGAGAAGTTTATGAATTTCATCTTTTGCGACAAATTTAAACAATCAAACCATAAATAGAGTTTGCATTAAGTACAAGTTTGGATTCCCTACATTTAAAAAGCCATGCAGTTACACACATTAATTGATCTAAGTCATTGGTTTGAGATCAGTTGGTGAACGTTACACCTTCACCAAATAATTTTTAAATAATCTTCACTGTTGATTTTAGATTGGATGACTAAGGTAAAAAAATGCATCGCACATTTACTGTGTGGAATTGAAATCCGTTTAACAATTCAATTATCCGTACTTACTAGTTGCATTATAAAGCAGACAATGTAAAAGCATCCCTTAGATGGGGCTTTAAATTAAGTTCAAACTACCATTTATCATGTTACTTGTCAGATGCAAGGTTTTAAAAAAAGGCTTTGCGGCCACAATCCAAACCGCGGCACCAAATCTATTGCTGTCTGTACAACCATAGCGTGTTCGCAACTGAGGCCATATTAGTTGCATTTGACAACGATTCTCCGCAATATAAAGGATTGCAACCGAGATTGAGGTTTAAAACTTTGTTAAAAATACAATGAAGCCACAATAATTCAATATCTTTATACGTCTTCTAAAGTTACCTGTAGAAAATCCAAGGCTCTTCTAAAAGTTTCTTCAGAATCATCGCTGAATTCCATGTATACTGGAGTAACTCCTTGATACAGAGCCAGTCTTTGTTGTACTCTCTTCCTGCATGTCCAGCAAAAGTAGGTAATTAATAATTATGTCATAATATATAAAAGAAGATAGATGCAAACAAATTCTGATTTTACAGATTCGCCATACACATGTCAACAAAACGACAGAAATCAACTCAGGTAAACTGCTGCAGAAGAAGCACAATAGTCGTGAATCATTTAAAGAAGCTGATACGTTATTTCAGTTTTATGAAAAACCAATTGATAACGCTGGATAAAGTTTATAATCATACAGTTTTGAACGTAGTATGCACATACATTCAACCAGGACCCTCAAATCTTCAAGTTAATATTCGAACGAATTAGTGTTGTCAATTGCAGAGAGCAAAAAATAACGGTTTGTTTAAACTCTGCTACACTATAGCTGGCTAATTGACAAGACTAGAACGAATAAGGGGAAATATCCATACATGTAAAAGTTTTTGCATCAATAAGAGAAAGGCGAAGAAAATAACTCACTCGTCTGTGAAAGCAAATATTGTGCCAGAAGGACGATAGTGGCTCAATAAGACAGCCATGAAACCGGTTCGAGTGAAGACAACAGTAGAGGTTCCAAGAGTGTTAGACATCATGGTTGCATGGTATGCAAACATCTCACTCATGTGATTCTGCATAGAACAAAATAAAATAAATATACAACATTTGTTCAGATATTCAAATGATGATTACCACGGATTAAAAAACAAAGAACGTGGTACACAATAGATTGACTTTAGACCTTGAACACTTGACCAATATTAGGCGGCATTTGACCGCCTGGTATAGTGGCTTCTGTACGTAGCGCTACTGTGTGCATCACTTTCACAGCTTTTAGAGGGAACCTGCATTTTCATAATCATTTGAATGATATTTTTTCGCTTGACCATATATACAATAAATCAATTGTGTATTCTTTTCAAGCCATTAGTCAACGCCCTTGCTTCTGTTTAAACTTAGAAACATTACCATTTGTTCCACAAGGTCACTGACATGCATGCTAATACTACTGAAATATAGTGACTCAATAGTAACACTCAAGCATATAAAATTACAAATACCTACCCTAAAATATGCACATTATTAAAATTCAAAAGTGTTATATGTTGTGTTAACACATAAACAAAATAGAAACATTTTGCACCAATTTTATCTTTGTTTCCAATTTCCATATTTTTAGTGGAACCAAAGCCCTTTTTTTTTCTTCTTGGCATTTGACACGTTTTGTTTTATTTGCAATATGTGCCAAGCAGAATAAAATACATGTGTTATGTTATGTTCTAACCATCGTTATGCTACCTTAAGGTGACAATGATGTGCTTTTTTTTGCTGAATATTGCTTTTCTTTAACACTAGTAGCAATGAAATCTGTGTTGAAGTATGAATATAAAACAAAAGTGCTGGGGTGAGAAACCAAATCACCAGGAGGCGACGCGTCTTTCATCAAGACATTCTTTTATTAATAGTGAAGTAAATAGATAGATTTTTTGTGGTTAAAAAGAGTGATTGACTTATTGGAACTTTACATACTTTCCATGAGCAGTTTCTCCAGAAAGCATTATTCCATCTGAACCTTCTCGAACAGCAATAGCTATATCTGATACTTCAGCTCTAGTTGGAGTTGGATGAACAATCATGCTTTCCAGCATATTCGTTGCAACAATTACAGCCTTTCCCATGCTACGACACAAGTTGATTATCTCTTCCTACATTTACAGGCATTGACGATTTCAAGACTTAAAAGATGAGCTTAACTTGATGTCAAGTTTGATAAATGATACCAATCGATAACCATCTATACCATCGATTCTCGGTTTTGAAAAGGAGTTTACCTGCAAAAGAGGAACCTCTTCGATAGGGAGCTCAGCACCAAGATCTCCTCTGGCAACCATAGCCTAAACAAGATGGCAAATGTACAAGGTCAACATCAACAACCAGGCCTTGTATAGTAAGCGCATATGGTATAAATGCTTAGTGAAGCTGTTTATCCAAACAAAGCCTTAAGTTAAAGAAGATTTCTGTATTTACGACATATTCCAATGAATCCACAAGATCAAGCATCACGTATAAAGAAATAATGCAAGGATTAGGCTAGCACCCCATCAGATGCAGTGATGATTGAATGCAAATTTGGTATAGAATCCGCACTTTCAATTTTCACGATGACATGTATATCAGCATTACAGCCTGCAGCATTCAATGGGAAATTCATCATAATCCTAATATAAACAGGCAACAAACTAATCAATCAAATTTTAAAAACTATATATTTTTTTGTTAGATATTTACTCTTCAAGTAATTCTTCAGCTCATGAACAACTTCGGCATCCTTAACAAAGGAAACAGCATAGAAATCAACTTTGTTATCCACTCCAAATTTGATATCATCCCAGTCCTTCTCTGCAACAAATCAATGTGATGATTATATCCACCGGAAACCACTATAATCAACAAGAATGAATTAATTAACATCATATGAATTCTGACCAGTTATTGAAGGCAATGTTGCACTTTTTCCTCTAACGTTCAAATGTCTCCTTGACTTGAGCTCTCCTCCATCAACAACTTCACATTTCACTGAATTCTCCGTCTTAGACTTAACCAACATAGACATCATACCGCCTATATCATACATAAAAGTGTCATAAGTTTGTCAAACTATCATTTCTGTAAAGTGTGCAACAAGCAATTAGCAATATTTCCTTTTCACCGAAAAGTTCCATTGCTTTTAGATTAAAATGACAAATGAAGATACCATACAATTATGAGTGTCGAATAAGTAAGTTGTTGACAATGTTGAACATTTTATATCTAGCCTATCATATAATTCTTTTGAAAATATCAACATTACATTTTTCAACAGTTTGGTTTATTTCAGATGTTAATTAAATGTGACTTAAAGCTAGATAACTGGTCCAAATATGCTTGCTTCGAAACATAATAATGATAGTATACAATATACTGCAAACTGCAAAAAAAGCAAATTGAACTACTTTCACTCTATTTATTGGTGTCATTCTTATTCATAAAATTTCCCTCATTTAATATATGCTTTAACTTTGAATGACTCTTTTATTCTAATGGAACAAGTTCCCGTGAAGGGCAATTTGGGAATTACAATTACTTTTTGATTTAATTACGAAAATTAATTGTTATCAATATCAACAAAAATTCTTAATCTCCGTGAAGTTATGTATTTTTGCTTGTAATCAAGAACAGAGGAAATATGCAACTTGAGCAGTTTGATTTATCAGTAAATAACTATACCATCAACAAGAATCATATCCCCCACTGCTACATCATTGACAAAATCATCATAGTTTACACTGACACAGTCTGCAGTTCCAACACCTCTCTGAATAGTAAAAGTGAATTCTTGCCCAACTGTCAAATTGATTGGTTGTGGCAAATCCCCACTTCTAACTTCAGGACCCTACAATTAAAGAACTTTTTTATCAGATAACGCACAAATAAACATTCTTGATTTGAATTTAAGGTTTGCTTATCTTGATAACATACTGCATAATAGAATCCTTATCAGTGGTAGTTTTAATTTTTATTTCTTATCTTGGTAAGATTCAGCATAACATAATCTTTATCACTAGTAGTTTTTATTTGTTTATTTATCTTGACAAACTTCTGCATAACAGAATCCTTGGCAGCTTGATTAGGATTTCTGTCAAGGACGAGGTTGGTTCTTGCTTTGACATAAGGTGGAAAAAAGGATTATACCCTGTCTAGATCTATGACTGGATTCAACGCAAAGGATCATAACAGCATACTGCCATGGTCAAATGAATTTGGTCAGGATCTGGTTCAATAACAGCATACTGCCATGAAATAGGATTTGGTCATGAAAATTAATGGCTCAAACAGCTCACTGGTTTGGTTTGATCACCGACATGTCAGCTGATGAGCATAAGTTATGGTCAGTTTGCCGGTTAGTAACTTTTTGCATTTTTAATACTTGTGTGTTCTGTTCATATATTTATTTGTCATTCAGTTCGACCGTGTATGAACTGATTGAACTATGACCCAGAGGTCCTACTGGTCTGGTTTTAAAACATTGGCCTCAATATATGAACCAGCCACCCTGATATACAAAGTCATATAACTCAAACTGTTTTTCAACTAGAAAACATAGTCAACCCAATGAAGAGGAGCACTATACACCAGCTGTCATGGAGGGTCCTGCAACAAAATGGTGAAAGAAATACAAAGAAAAATGGAGCTGAGGAACCATACGGGACATTCATAATAGCAGTTCTCTCATTTTTTTAATATAGTATATGACACCAGACAATAGTGGTCAGAAAAAGCAAATCAAACCAGAAAAGACGAAAATTTCAATTAAGCAAGTATGAATTTTACAGACGACTTTTAAAGAAAAGTTCAAACACTATACAATAGAAAATTGACAGATGCATTCAATTTGTCGCATTCCATAAAATCATTATTTATGAAACTGCACAATTGAAGTCCCTTTAAAAGGGGTAAAAAGAATGTTGAGGTAAGAACAAACCTTAGTGTCAAGCATAATTGCAATAACATTGTCCTTGGATTGTGCATTATATTCTTTAACTAAGTCAATAACTTTCTGATGAGAAGCATGATCACCATGAGACATATTGAGGCGAGCAACATTCATACCAGCCTCAGCCAACTTCCAAATCATTTCCTTAGTATCAGTAGATGGTCCAATAGTACATACTATCTTTGTCTTACGCTTAAACGTCGGCTTCGACCACATTCCATTTCCATTCGAAGCATCACTAAATGGCAGCACCCCATGTAAACGTTGCAACTGCTCCGCAATCTAACCACCATAACACAAAAAGGGTCACAAAAGAGTAACCCTCCAATTCAGTTCATGAAGTCCTCATTGTCTCCTATTTAATTTAATCCTAAATTATGTGAAATTAATAACTAACCATAATTTTATAAGTACTCAAAAATTATAGGTCACTCCTAGGTCATAAGCCTAATAACACGACACGGATACGCAATTTGAGAAAATCACATAATTCAGTGTAATTATATGTGTCGACCTGTCCGACACGGGACAGTGTAATCCGAGAAGTGTATGTGATTCATAGCTCAAACTCAATACCAGTTTTATACAATTTCAAGATTATACTACATATAACTTCTATACTTTTCAGGAACTTACTAAAGTATAATCAAAACCCAAAACCCATTTCCATTATCCATCATTTCAACCATCTGGGCCATCACAAAAACCTCAAACTTTCACCCTTTCACAACAAAAAACTTCAAAACAACAAACCTTTGAATCATCTTCAGGTGACACAGGAACAACTTCAACAGGAGCTGATTTCCTTGCACTGATACAAGAGCTTCTGAACACCAATCTACAACACTTCCCTTTTTGTTGGAACACTTTTGAAGCAAAAGTTGGTGGTTTCAACAGCTTCTGAACTCTTTCATGTGTAGATCTTGTAGTGGGGAGTGAGGTTTGGATGGATCGTGTGGCTACAACTTGTGACATTGTTGAAGAGAGAGAGAGAGAGAGAGAGAGAGAGAGAGAGAGAGAGAGAGGGCGGAGGTACTAAGAAGAGAAGAGAGACCTCGGTTGCATCGAATGTGTAGATGATATGTTTGTTTTTAAACTTGCATTGTTTGTGTTTCTGAGATGACCAACAAAAATTTAAAAATTATTTTTGATTTGAAATAATAATTGTTACACCCCAAAAAAAACAGATACTACCATAATTTAAAAGAGAGATACTATTCACACCCCCATAAAATTAAAGTTACATCATGGAATGACTACCATACACTTTAACTACGATGAAAATTGAGTTTATTTTAACCTGTTATATAGATATGTTTAATTAAATTTACAATAACCTCTTATGTAAACTGAATTTACAATAACCTAATTGTACTTATGTAATTTGAGTTTACACTAACCTCTTATATAAATACGTAAACTGAATTTACATTAACTATGTAAACTGAGTTTACACTAACCTCTTATATACATACGTAAACTGAATTTACACTAATCTCTCATATACATACGTAAACTCATAAACCTCTTATATACACAAGTAAATTGAATTTACATTAACTACGTAAACCGGGTTTACACTAACATCTTATATACATATGTAAACTGAATTTACATTAACTACTTAATCTAAGTTTACACTAACCTCTCATATACATACTTAAACAGAATTTACACTAATATATATATATATATATATATATATATATATATATATATAAACTCATTTTACGTAAACATTTTATATACATACGTAAACTGAATTTACATTAACTACATAAATTGAGTTTACACTAACCTCTTATATACAAACCTGAATTGAGTTTACACTAACCTCTCACTATGTAAAATCAAATTACCGTTAATAGAGACATATCTCATACAAAAAAAAAAACAATAAACAAATAGAAACTCTTAAAAAATTAAATTTATGAAATTCACTGACTTTTATGAATGGAGTACATATCAATGAAAAAGATGTTGATTCAATCTTTGATCTTGGTTGCACATCTATGGTGATTTATGGACGAAATGGGGCGATGGTTCAGAATGATAATGAAAGAAGGATTTTTAGAAATTTACATGAAGAGTGTAATTTTGGTATTATTGTAAAATTTTAAATAAATTTGGGTGTAACTAGAATTATATGGGATGAGACTAGAAATAGTCTTGTTTTTATGATGAATGTGTAACGAGCAGCAACAATAATCTTTAAGTATATAGAAAGTAATTTTTATTGTATTAGTCCCTCAATGTATTGAAAGTCATCTACGTCGTATTAATCCCTCAATATAATTATTAATTGTCATATTAGTCCTTATAAGCACTTAATGTGATATTAACTCTTTTATAAAAAGAATTTTTGTCATTGTTGAAGAACTATTTTAATATCAAAGACTATTTTGACTAACGAAGTGTACAATTGAAACCACTTTGAAATATCGAAACATTGAGAGACTATTTTAACTACTCTACGTTAAGGGACCAAAATGACTATTACCTTTTAGGTTTTGATTTATTTTTTTAGGTTATCTTTCTTCTTCGTTCAACAAAAATATTATTTATTTGTATTGAATCATTCATATGCGTCTTTTTTTTAAAATCTAAATAAATGGTTTTTACATAGATTAAATTTTTTTTCTTGTGTTTTGTTATGATTTTGTTCTCTAAGTGTGGTGTTATGTTGTACGTCGTCTTGTGAAGTATTAAAAAATCAACTTCAATAATTGATATGAGCTTTACCGTTGCAGATCTCGATGCATAAGTATTATCGTCACCTTGATTATATCTTATTATTTATAGGTATTTTATCGTTGCATGCTACTAACTTGGATGTTTTTATCTAAAAAGGACTTGGGCGTTGTTGGTTTTTTCACAAATATATTCTTTATTTTTTCGCGATGTTGAATATATGATTATATTTGATGTACTTTATCGATTTGAATGAACGAATTTCACTTTGTTTTTGTTAAAAAAATTTGATGTTGTTAACTTACTCCCACCTAAAAACATGAAGGAGTAAGTTAGCAAGCTTACTCCCACAACCCACCGCCCCCACAAAAAAAAAAAAACTTTAATTAGATGTTGATGATGCACTATTAAATATAGTAGATATGCATGATCTAATGGTTTTTTTTTTCATAAAAAAGATTGAACGGTTAAAATTAAAAAATTAATGAGGAGACATTAGGAACAAGTTAACGGAAAATGAATAATTTAATTGACGGAAGTGACCTTAACGGATTTAAACATAACAACTAGTTACTAAAAATCATAAACAAGTTAAAGTACTGAATATCTAATTCCTCTAAGGGACTAAATACTAATAATAATAATAATATTGATGAAATTTACCATAGGCTAGAATACAAGATATGGTTTTTACGTATCGATGATTAAGGCTTAATACATGATGGACATGGATCCTCTCCTTCCCTAAATGTCTTTGGGATTTTATTTTGTTACAATTTTAGAATTTAACTATTACTTTTTTTTAAAAACTTTTATTAGCTTTTAAAGTTGTGACCGTGTGATTGATCTAACGGCCAAGATTTGGAGAAGGAGACAGTTGGATTAGGAGAGGATCCAATTCCCAAATGATAGAGGCAACTAGAGTAGCTTTTGACTAAGAGTTAAACAAAATTCACCTCTCAACGTCTTCGTTTTCTTATAATTTCTTACAAAGTCTAATAAGCGCGAGCTATGGCGAAAGGAAAAAAGAAAAAAATGCGAGCTATGATGGAAAGATCAGATTTGATTAGTAGTCTTCCTGATGTACTTCTAGCTTTTATAATTTCTTTTCTGTCAGGCGAGGAAGCTGTGAGAACAAGCGTGCTTTCAAATCGTTGGAAAACATTGTGGAAGTACTCATATCACCTTAGTTTTGACCAAAGACAAATATTGAAGCATTTGATCAAAATTGACAATCAAAATTCTAAACCAAGAAGTCGCCTTGCAAGGGATGTTCATCCAAAGGTACAATGTTAGATGTAAAATTATTTACGAATTTTATCATATAGTTTTAGGCTCTATGATTTTTGGTTCATGACATTTCATTTAACTCATTATATTTAATTGATGATTTATGATTTAATTTTTTCCGATCTGGTCCTTTCTGGTCCTCCATCTTCTCCGTACCAGCCATTAAATTAATCTATGGATAGAGAGTATTGACATCTCAATAATTAGAATAATTAAATGGTTTACATTTTTTTTTTTTTACATTCATTTGAAGAGGACCATAGAGAATCGAATTTTCAGATTTTGTTTCAATTTTTCTTATAAAATATTTGAGATTCAACCCTAAATCCTTTTGGATGTGATATAGATTCTCGGAATTCATCCTGAAGATAATGCAAAGTTGGATACAGTTGCTGAAGCATCCATGTTAATTATGTCAATCATGGATAAACACATTGGTCCATTGAAAAGCTGTAATATTCGGCATTTAGGTATGAGTTGTGTCAATGGAGATGTTGTGCGGTGGATGAAGAAACTACTTGAGAAAGGGGTGGTAAAGGTTTCAATGGGACTTGAGTCCTATGAATATTTTATAACACTAAATTATATTCTTTTGGGGCAAGCTAAACGAACTTTGGATTTACCTTTTGAGATTTTCACTAGTTTTGAGGTTCTTGAGTTGAATCATTATTGTTTTATAACTACACCTTCCCTTGATCTCAACCAGGTTTTGAAAACTCTTACCCTCAATCAAGTGTGTGTTTCATCAAACAATTTTCAAGAGATTATTTCTCATTGTTCATCTCTTGAAAACCTCACACTTAATAACTGTGATTTCTCTGGAGATGAAGTTAACATTGATAGTTCAAGTCTCAAATATTTTAAAATTTTGGATATGAATGTGCAAAAGATGTTGGTTTCTGCAGCTAATATGGAAGTCATAGAGATTGAATCCATCATTTGTATTGATAAAGATCTAGCTTTTGAGACCCCAAAACTTCATATTCTTCGTGTTCATAATGATGTTAAAAGGATTGGGCAATATTTGAGAACAAGGGACATTATTGAAATTTGTGGTGGCATTGTGGTGAGTCTTTCTTCTCATATCACCTGTATTTAATTTGGCCAATAGATCATTATCAATAATTTGTTTTTGACGAAAGTGTACATTCCATTTTTTGAATTGTGGTTTCACCACTTTTTGTCTAGGATAAATACCAATAATTATATGATTGGTATTTAATTGCAATTTAATAATACAATCATGTTCCTAGATGTAACTCTTAATTTAAGAAAGTTGTCAATGTTAATGATTTACATATAATACCCTCAAATGTGTGTTTGAGTCCCTTTAAGATCACCCATAATGTGTTTAAGGAGGTCAAAAATCTTGTTTATTGAGTAATAATACTTAGGAAAATATCATAGCTTATCAAATATATAATACACTTTTAGAAAATTATAGGTAGAATATTTAAGTAGCTATTATGGGATGATACAACATGTTATTTATAGTGTCTATATAATTTTTACGGTGAAATTATTCTACTTAGCTAATATATCATTGACACCATACCGAACAGTAATAATTTTTCCCCAATACTAGCAATGTTTTGTAGTGAATGTTTAGGTGTATTTCAAAAGTCACTTTGCAAAGACTATGGATGGAGGATCATCCCATGTTGAATTTTATGGAGTTCCACAAAATCATGTATATGGATGACTCGACCTTATCAACACCTTATAAGAGATCTAAGACTCCTCATGGTTAAACTTGGGACTATGTTTGACTAGTTCTTCCCTAGTATCAAGCTATTTCATAGTTTCTATATCAACTTATAACCCTTATTTCCAATGTGGACTAAACACTAAATTGTGAGAACTTTTGACCTATCTCTCTCTTGGGTTTCCTGTATAATCTTTAGGCTAAAGTCCTAGATGAGACATTGACCAAGGAGAAAGACAAGTGTGTTCTGCAAATCAATATGCTTTTATCAATGAAAGGTAGTTTGTGGATGAAGTGGTGGCTGTTATCGAAGTTATTGATTTGGCCAATAAAATGATGAAAGAATGTCTTATTTTTAAAGTGGATTTTGAAAATGCATATTAGACTCGGTTGGATGGAGTTTTATGGATTACATAATGACGAGGTTCAAATTATTTTGTTAGGTGGCACAATTGGATGAAGACATATGTTTTTTAGTGCGAACTTCTCAATTTTGGTTAATGGAAGCCGAACCTAATAAATTAATATCCAAAGAGAGTTGAAGGAAGATGACCTACTGGCTCCTTAATCTTGATTTGAGAGGGTTTGAGCGAAGAGGAGTGTAATATGTACTTTAGGTTAAAGGTGGGTAACTTTGGTATGTCAATGTCCTACCTTTAGTATGCACATGATACATTGTTCTTGGGAAAATCTATTTTTGGAGAACCATTGGTCACTCAAAGCTATCTTATGGTGCTTTAAACTTGCCACAATGATAACTTTTCCACAAGTAGTGTTTTGAATGCCAATGTAAATAGCGAGTTTCCAGGAGTGGGAGAGCAATTTCTTCACTACATATCTTGGGTTACCAATAGAGGCTAACCCTAGATTGGATCACACTTGGAAGTATGTCATTGATACCGCCTATATGCGGCTTGGTTATACCCTTCTTGTGTTGTACTACATTTTGATAGTTTTCAAGGGTTGGGTGTTGGTTGGAGGGTTAGGTTAGCTCTTGAAATGATTTTTTCTTTGTCGAGGGATACCATCTTTCAAGTATATGATGGAAATGGTGAAATTCACTTTTTGGAAATTATTCTTGAGTAAGAACCCTAGTAGCATATGCTTCTCCTATAAGTGTGAAATGAAGCCTACTATGTGCTTTAGCCGATAGGTTTCTTTTGGGTGTTGGAGAGGGGTGTCGATGGCCTTGTCGGACCTGTTGTTTGCTCTTGACCGGCTCCCTCACAGTGTCTCACCTTTCCTCATTTTTGTCGTGGGCTAGTCATCAGTATATGTTCTCTAAAAAAATTGGAAACTATATTGTAGTTTTTTACTTAACATAAGTACATATTATTTAGATTGATGAGTAACACGCTAATTAATCTTAGCAAGGAAGAGCAAACAATTATTTAAATACCTTATGTTGTGGTTGTAATTCTTAGAAATTTAACAATGTTGTGTTTTTTTTTATATATATGTTTTAACCATATTTCTTTATTTTTTTAGGGACGCCGAGGTTCAAACATGGGAAGTATATTTAACAATTTGGTTACCCTTTGCCTCGACTTAGACTTCACCAATATTAGAAATTCAATATCTCTTTCTTTCGCTGTTAAATCTTGCCACCGACTAAAGAATCTGCAAATCAACAATCAGGTGTGCTTGGAAATCTTTATTTCATATTATATGTGTTTAATTGAATCAGCTTTAAAAACAGCGTGCAATGGTTATTGTGGTCATGATATCAATATTTTTTTTTCATTAGTATCAAGAATATTATTGTAGTCGAAATAGTTATATTTTATTGTGAGGTTACCCCAGTTTAAAGTATACTTAAATACATTCCTTGACATGGTTTATCATATATGCTCTAGGTCAATATGGATTGCAATGGTGGGACGAGTGATCGTGGGACGAGTGATCAGAATGAGAATGATTGTTTACCGTACCCTGGAGTCTTGTTTTGGCAATTGAGGGAGCCATGTTGGTGCGTCACTTATCAACTAAAGTCGCTTTGTATAAGGGGATACACAGGTGGTGAGTTTGAAGTTGAATTTGTTAAGTACTTAATATTAAATGGCGGAGTTTTGGAGAAGATTTCTATTTGGTTTTTGGAAGATTGTTCATGGGTTAATGTTGTTGCAACAAATTGCTTGCTTTCCTATCCAAAGCTCTCTCCTGGATTGTCATTTGATCTCAAACCTGGGGTAGAGTATATGAGAAAATATGGTGGTAGCTTTGAAAAGTGGGTCACAACCCTAAAATAAAATGCTTGTTGGTTAAACAATGTTTTTTGTTGTGATAAATCTTGGGGTTAGAACCATCAAAATTTCAATTAGACTCTTGTTTATTACACTACAAACTGGTAGTGGTGATTTTAATTTCCTAGTTTTATATATCTAGGATTTTTGATACATTGTCCTATTTTCCAATTGCATACTTTATTATAAGCTTCTATGCATTGCAGACAATAAATCCATTTTGTTATTTTAAAAAGTGATATCTATACTCACTAGAACTTAAATCCCTCTCAAAACAATTTTGATCACAAAGCACTTAGAATTATGCAATCCGAGACTATGGTTGTTTAGAATGATATTCTTCGAAATCTTGACAACAAGATGGATAAGAATACTGGAAGAATGGACAAAGCAAATGAAAATATCAAAAGTTTTTTAAATTATTAATTTCTTCTCAATGTTTCCTCAATTGTATGTAGCATCTAAATACTTTTTGTTGTTTGTCCAATGATTTTTTCCTTCGAATAAGAGGGTTTTCCACGTCAATATGAACTTTTGGATATTAGAAGACAATAATAAACGAGCAGGAATTTATGAAAGAAAAACAAAATAAACAAACAAAAAAGAAGAAAACGAACAACAAAGAAGAAATAGAACAAAAAAGCTGATTGCTACTGTGACAAAATAAACAAGCACAATGAGTGATGTAACGCCCTAGTTATTTATTTAATTATTTTATTATGTGGAGTATGTATATATATATTTATATATGATGGTTTGGTGATTTATGTGGAGTATATGCATATACTTATATTTATATGTGTGATTTTGGGTGATTTATATGGTATATTATTTTATTATATGGTTTATTTAGTAATAATTAAAATAAGAATGAAATGGTAATTATTTTGGTGTTTGGGGAAATAATAGGAGTTATTAGAAGTTATGGGGAGTTAAGTATAATTAAAGGGAGTTACATTTTGGTGGGAGGTTAATACAGAGAAGTTGGAATTAGTTTTTACGTAGAAGCAGTTTTGGGAGAAAACAAGAGAAAACCAGGAGCAAGAGAGAAGAACCAGAGGAACCCTTTTTGCTGTGCAATTTTCATTCTGAATTAAGGTAAGGGTGGGGTTTACTTCAATAGTGTAGAATTTAAAGTCTGATTTTGAGTTTAACAGGTTTTGGTAAAAATTGGGGATTTTGGGTTTTATGATGAAACGGTAGTTTTGATGTTGTAAGCATGAATTTGATGTTAGAAATAGGTTCTAAGTGCATACAGAAAGTTAATTTGCATCTGTAAACTGATTTGGGGAGTGATTGGAAGAAAAATGGGATTTTTGGGTAAAACCAGTTTTCTGCCCGTACAGAAGTTCATCGCTCGCCTCGCGAGCAGCTGTGCTCGCCATGGCGAGTGAGCAACTTCATCGCTCGCCTCGCGAGCAATCCAACTCGCCATGGCGAGTAGCCCAGATTAAAACTTAATTTTTGAAAAGTTGTTATAAGATGTTTTGGGGATGGTTTAAGGTACCTAGATGATTTTAATGATGAATGGTGGAAGTTTTAGGTTAGAAAGATGAATAGGGAGCCTAGAATTGGAGTTTGAGTGAGAAAATAGCATTTTTCCCGAGAGCACCTAATTTTCACTCGCCTCGAGTTCGCCTTGAACTCGCCATGGCGAGCTAGTGTTTTTGTGAACTCGCCATGGCGAGCAGATGTGCTCGCGAGGCGAGCTACTCAGTTCCTGAATGTTGAATTTCGTGCTTGAATGGTAGTACCTTAATGTTGATGTATTGAGCATAGTTTCATGTAATTATGCATTATTGTGGTTGTTTTGATTTCTGGATTGATGATTGCTGATGATGAATGTAATGTATGCAAAGTAATGAATCATACATGTTGTTTAAGTTGAGTCACATGGAGTTGCATTGCATGGTCAGTTGTATGTAGATATACACAAGTAGGTCCATTGCATATGCATAAAACAGCGGTGAGGGCTTCGGTCCTGGAGTACTAGTTGCTCAACAGCGGTGAGGGCTTCGGTCCTGATGAATGCTTTAACCATTCAAAAGCGGTGAGGGCCTCGGTCCTGATTGGTACCACATGCATAATTGCATCTCATTCAGAAGTCTAAGATGGTGTCTTAGCAGTGGTCATGTCATTTGCATGAGTCTTGATGTAATGATGATGTTGATGTTTGATATACATTCTTATATATGTGTATTCATTGTGGTCTTGGTGTATTGTTGATGTTGATGATATTATATACATTGTATACTACTTGTTAAGTGGATGATTATGATGGTATTGTTGTGATTGTGAATAATTATAATATTTGCAAGTGAACATGTTGAAGTTATAGGGTGTTAGATTCATTTGATGATTTTAATATCTATATTTATTGTTGTGAATCTCACCCCTTCTGCTTGAAAATGTTGCCCTTCCTATGGGTAACTTGCAGGTGATCCTGAGTAGTCGGTGGTGGCTCAAGAGTCGTGTCTAGGGCTCTGATACGTGGGTTGGGAGTCATTTTATTATTTCATTGTTGTTTTCCCTTCCATGTATCAAATTTTGGAACTTGTTGATGTGCCCTTTCATTGGCTAACTTTTGTTGTTTAGGCTTAATGCCAAGATGTTGTTGGAGATTAAAATATTGTTGTTGCTATTGAAAATGCAAAACTTTCCGCTGCATTAATTTGAAGTTATGACTGTTGTTGAATTAAATAAGAATTTCGATGTTGCGATGTAGCATGCCCGTTTGGTGTAATACTCTGATGTTTATATGCTATTTTATTCCTTTTGGGTAACGGGGTGTTACAATTTGGTATCAGAGCAGGTTGGTCCGTCCGGCCAAGTAGTAGAGTCGTGTTGAGCCACCTAGGATAGAGTGTCAACTTTATTGTTGATTTTTGTTGTTGTTCTGAGTTGTTGTTTGTCATGTAGAATCTCGAGATGACTGGGAGTAGTGATGCTGCTTTAGTTGCTGCGCTTGAGGCTGTAGCTCAAGCTGTCCAACAGCAACCTAAGGTCGAGACTGGTGGTGATGGAACCAGGATGCTAGAGACCTTCCTGAGGAATCATCCACCAACTTTCAAGGGTAGGTATGATCCTGACGGTGCTCAGAAGTGGCTGAAGGAAATTGAAAGGATTTTCAGGGTCATGCAGTGTTCCGAGGTTCAGAAGGTGCGGTTTGGGACGCACATGCTAGCTGAAGAGGCTGATGATTGGTGGATTAGCCTGTTACCTGTGTTGGAACAGGATGATGCGGTGGTTACCTGGGCCATGTTCAGGAAGGAGTTTCTGGGCAGGTATTTTCCAGAGGATGTCAGAGGTAAGAAAGAGATTGAATTTCTGGAATTGAAACAGGGTGACATGTCTGTCACAGAGTATGCTGCAAAGTTTGTGGAGCTTGCCACATTCTACCCTCATTATAGTGCGGAGACCGCTGAGTTCTCCAAGTGTATCAAGTTTGAGAATGGGCTGAGGGCTGATATCAAAAGAGCCATTGGGTATCAACAGATCAGAGTCTTTTCTGAGTTGGTTAACAGATGCAGGATTTATGAGGAAGACACCAAAGCTCATTATAAGATTATGAGTGAGAGGAGGGGTAAGGGACAACAGAATCGTCCTAAGCCTTACAGTGCTCCTGCTGACAAAGGAAAGCAGAGAATGGGTGATGATAGGAGGCCCAAGAGGAGAGATGCTCCTGTTGAGATTGTTTGCTACAAATGTGGTGAGAAAGGCCACAAGAGTAATGTTTGTGGAAGGGATGATAGGAAGTGCTTCAGGTGTGGTCAGAAGGGTCACAGTTTAGCTGAATGCAAGCGTGGGGACATTGTCTGTTACAACTGCAATGGGGAAGGTCATATCAGTTCACAGTGTCCTGAGCCGAAGAAGACTAGAATTGGTGGTAAGGTGTTTGCTTTGACTGGTACGCAGACTCCTAACGAGGACCGACTTATCAGAGGTACTTGTTTCTTTAATAGTACTCCTTTAATTGCTATTATTGATACTGGTGCTACTCATTGTTTTATTGCTATTGAATGTGCATATAAGTTGGGTTTGGATGTGTCTGATATGAAAGGGGAAATGGTTGTTGAAACTCCAGCTAAGGGTTCAGTAACCACTTCTCTTGTTTGTCTGCGGTGTCCTATATCTATGTTTGGTAGAGATTTTGTGATTGATTTAGTTTGTCTTCCGTTGACGGGTATGGATGTTATCTTTGGTATGAATTGGTTAGAATATAATCGGGTTCATATCAACTGCTTTAGTAAGACGGTACATTTCTCTTCTGTTGAAGAAGAAGGTGAGGTTGAGCTTCTGTCTACGAAACAGATGAAACAGTTTGAACGTGATGGTATCCTGATGTATTCTTTAATGGCACAATTGTCGTTAGAAAATCAAGCTGTGGTTGATGGTTTACCTGTAGTGAATGAATTTCCAGAAGTATTCCCTGATGAGATACCTGATGTGCCACCAGAGAGGGAGGTTGAGTTCTCAATTGATCTTGTTCCAGGAACTAAGCCGGTGTCGATGGCACCGTACCGTATGTCAGCTTCTGAGTTGGCTGAGTTGAAGAAACAGTTGGAGGACCTATTAGATAAGAAGTTTGTAAGACCCAGTGTTTCACCTTGGGGAGCACCGGTGTTGTTGGTAAAGAAGAAGGATGGTAGTATGAGACTTTGCATAGATTACCGTCAGTTGAACAAAGTTACGATCAAGAACAGGTATCCGCTTCCTAGAATTGACGACTTGATGGATCAGTTGGTTGGTGCCAAGATTTTCAGTAAGATTGATTTGAGGTCTGGTTATCATCAGATAAAGGTAAAGGATGAGGATATGCAGAAGACGGCCTTTAGGACACGTTATGGTCATTACGAGTACAAAGTGATGCCTTTCGGTGTTACTAATGCGCCTGGTGTTTTTATGGAGTACATGAACCGAATTTTCCATGCTTTTCTAGATAAGTTTGTTGTGGTGTTTATTGATGATATCTTAATCTATTCCAAGAATGAGGAGGAACACGCAGAGCATCTGAGAATAGTGTTGCAAGTGTTGAAGGAAAAGAGGTTGTATGCTAAGTTGTCAAAATGTGAGTTCTGGTTAAATGAAGTAAGTTTCCTGGGTCACATTATTTCTGGTAGTGGTATTGCAGTGGATCCTTCAAAGGTTGATGCGGTATCACAATGGGAGACTCCGAAGTCGGTAACTGAGATTAGAAGTTTTCTGGGTTTGGCTGGTTATTACCGCAGGTTCATAGAAGGGTTTTCGAAGTTGGCTCTTCCGTTGACACAGTTGACCTGTAAGGGTAAGTCTTTTGTGTGGGATGCTCAGTGTGAGAGTAGTTTCAATGAATTGAAGCGAAGATTGACAACTGCTCCTGTTTTGATTTTGCCTAAACCAGAAGAACCGTTTGTTGTGTACTGTGATGCATCTAAGCTGGGCTTAGGTGGTGTTTTGATGCAAGATGGTAAGGTGGTAGCGTATGCTTCTAGGCAGTTACGTATTCATGAGAAGAATTATCCTACACATGACCTGGAGTTAGCTGCAGTGGTGTTTGTTTTGAAAATTTGGAGGCATTATTTGTACGGTTCCAGATTTGAGGTGTTCAGTGATCATAAAAGTTTGAAGTATTTATTTGACCAGAAGGAACTGAACATGAGGCAGAGGAGGTGGTTAGAGTTACTGAAGGATTTTGATTTTGGCTTGAATTACCATCCTGGTAAGGCCAATGTAGTAGCTGATGCTTTGAGTAGGAAGACTTTGCATATGTCTGCTTTGATGGTGAAAGAGTTTGAGTTGTTAGAACAGTTCAGAGACATGAGTCTTGTTTGTGAATTGTCACCCCAGAGTATACAGTTGGGAATGTTGAAAATTGATAGTGATTTCTTGAACAGTATCCGAGAAGCTCAGAAAGAAGATTTGAAATTTGTTGATTTGATGACTTCTGGTAATGACACTGAGGATAGTGACTTCAAAGTTGATGATCAGGGTGTGCTGAGGTTTAGAGGTAGAGTTTGTATTCCTGACAATGAAGAGTTGAAGAAGTTGATTCTTGAGGAGAGTCACAAGAGTAGGTTGAGTATTCACCCGGGGGCTACAAAAATGTATCATGATTTGAAGAAGCTGTTTTGGTGGTCCGGTTTGAAAAGAGATGTTGCTCAGTTTGTTTATGCCTGTTTGATTTGTCAGAAGTCCAAGGTTGAGCATCAGAAGCCTGCAGGGTTGTTGACACCGTTAGATGTACCGGAGTGGAAGTGGGACAGTATCTCCATGGATTTTGTAACGAGTTTACCGAACACTTCGAAAGGACATGATGCCATTTGGGTAGTTGTCGACCGGTTGACGAAGTCGGCACATTTCATTCCTATTAATATCAGTTATCCGGTAGCGCAGTTAGCAGAGATTTATATTCACAGTGTGGTGAAGCTTCATGGTGTTCCGTCTAGCATTGTGTCAGATAGAGATCCGAGGTTCACTTCTAGGTTCTGGAAAAGTTTACAGGACGCTTTGGGTTCGAAATTGAAGTTGAGTTCGGCTTATCATCCTCAGACAGATGGTCAGTCGGAGAGGACAATTCAATCATTGGAAGATTTATTGAGAGTGTGTGTGCTTGAGCAAGGTGGAGCTTGGGACAGTCACTTGCCTTTGATTGAGTTTACTTATAACAACAGCTATCACTCGAGTATTGGTTTGGCACCGTTCGAAGCCTTGTATGGTCGGAGGTGTAGGACTCCTTTATGCTGGTTTGAGTCGGGTGAGAGTGTTGTGTTGGGACCGGATTTGGTGCATGAGACTACTGAGAAAGTCAGGTTGATAAGAGAAAAGATGAAAGCTTCGCAGAGTCGACAGAAGAGTTACCATGACAAGCGAAGGAAAGATCTTGAGTTTCAGGAGGGTGATCATGTTTTTCTGAGGGTCACTCCTTTGACGGGTGTTGGACGTGCTTTGAAGTCGAGGAAGTTGACTCCTAAGTTTATTGGTCCGTATCAGATTTCAGAGAGAGTTGGTACTGTGGCATATAGAGTTGGTTTGCCACCACATCTTTCGAACTTGCACGATGTGTTTCATGTTTCTCAGCTTCGGAAGTATGTTGCGGATCCTTCTCATGTGATTCCGAGGGATGATGATGTGCAGGTTAGGGACAACCTGACTGTTGAGACTATGCCATTGAGGATAGATGACAGAAAGGTGAAGTCTTTGAGGGGTAAAGAGATTCCTCTTGTTAGAGTCGTTTGGGGTGGAGCGACTGGTGAAAGTTTGACTTGGGAGCTGGAGAGTAAGATGCGGGAGTCGTATCCGGAGTTGTTTGCTTGAGGTAAGATTTCGAGGACGAAATTCTGTGATTTGGGGAGAGTTGTAACGCCCTAGTTATTTATTTAATTATTTTATTATGTGGAGTATGTATATATATATTTATATATGATGGTTTGGTGATTTATGTGGAGTATATGCATATACTTATATTTATATGTGTGATTTTGGGTGATTTATATGGTATATTATTTTATTATATGGTTTATTTAGTAATAATTAAAATAAGAATGAAATGGTAATTATTTTGGTGTTTGGGGAAATAATAGGAGTTATTAGAAGTTATGGGGAGTTAAGTATAATTAAAGGGAGTTACATTTTGGTGGGAGGTTAATACAGAGAAGTTGGAATTAGTTTTTACGTAGAAGCAGTTTTGGGAGAAAACAAGAGAAAACCAGGAGCAAGAGAGAAGAACCAGAGGAACCCTTTTTGCTGTGCAATTTTCATTCTGAATTAAGGTAAGGGTGGGGTTTACTTCAATAGTGTAGAATTTAAAGTCTGATTTTGAGTTTAACAGGTTTTGGTAAAAATTGGGGATTTTGGGTTTTATGATGAAACGGTAGTTTTGATGTTGTAAGCATGAATTTGATGTTAGAAATAGGTTCTAAGTGCATACAGAAAGTTAATTTGCATCTGTAAACTGATTTGGGGAGTGATTGGAAGAAAAATGGGATTTTTGGGTAAAACCAGTTTTCTGCCCGTACAGAAGTTCATCGCTCGCCTCGCGAGCAGCTGTGCTCGCCATGGCGAGTGAGCAACTTCATCGCTCGCCTCGCGAGCAATCCAACTCGCCATGGCGAGTAGCCCAGATTAAAACTTAATTTTTGAAAAGTTGTTATAAGATGTTTTGGGGATGGTTTAAGGTACCTAGATGATTTTAATGATGAATGGTGGAAGTTTTAGGTTAGAAAGATGAATAGGGAGCCTAGAATTGGAGTTTGAGTGAGAAAATAGCATTTTTCCCGAGAGCACCTAATTTTCACTCGCCTCGAGTTCGCCTTGAACTCGCCATGGCGAGCTAGTGTTTTTGTGAACTCGCCATGGCGAGCAGATGTGCTCGCGAGGCGAGCTACTCAGTTCCTGAATGTTGAATTTCGTGCTTGAATGGTAGTACCTTAATGTTGATGTATTGAGCATAGTTTCATGTAATTATGCATTATTGTGGTTGTTTTGATTTCTGGATTGATGATTGCTGATGATGAATGTAATGTATGCAAAGTAATGAATCATACATGTTGTTTAAGTTGAGTCACATGGAGTTGCATTGCATGGTCAGTTGTATGTAGATATACACAAGTAGGTCCATTGCATATGCATAAAACAGCGGTGAGGGCTTCGGTCCTGGAGTACTAGTTGCTCAACAGCGGTGAGGGCTTCGGTCCTGATGAATGCTTTAACCATTCAAAAGCGGTGAGGGCCTCGGTCCTGATTGGTACCACATGCATAATTGCATCTCATTCAGAAGTCTAAGATGGTGTCTTAGCAGTGGTCATGTCATTTGCATGAGTCTTGATGTAATGATGATGTTGATGTTTGATATACATTCTTATATATGTGTATTCATTGTGGTCTTGGTGTATTGTTGATGTTGATGATATTATATACATTGTATACTACTTGTTAAGTGGATGATTATGATGGTATTGTTGTGATTGTGAATAATTATAATATTTGCAAGTGAACATGTTGAAGTTATAGGGTGTTAGATTCATTTGATGATTTTAATATCTATATTTATTGTTGTGAATCTCACCCCTTCTGCTTGAAAATGTTGCCCTTCCTATGGGTAACTTGCAGGTGATCCTGAGTAGTCGGTGGTGGCTCAAGAGTCGTGTCTAGGGCTCTGATACGTGGGTTGGGAGTCATTTTATTATTTCATTGTTGTTTTCCCTTCCATGTATCAAATTTTGGAACTTGTTGATGTGCCCTTTCATTGGCTAACTTTTGTTGTTTAGGCTTAATGCCAAGATGTTGTTGGAGATTAAAATATTGTTGTTGCTATTGAAAATGCAAAACTTTCCGCTGCATTAATTTGAAGTTATGACTGTTGTTGAATTAAATAAGAATTTCGATGTTGCGATGTAGCATGCCCGTTTGGTGTAATACTCTGATGTTTATATGCTATTTTATTCCTTTTGGGTAACGGGGTGTTACAAGTGACACTCTAGAAATATATAGTATAATTTGTCAAAAAAAAAAAAAATATATAGTATATCATTTCATGCCATTTATATATAAATGTTGCCTTTAAATTCAAACCGTTAAATAATTTTACATCACATATTTCATATACTTGATCTAGCTTTATTCATAAGCAAACATTTTATTTTATTTTTACAAAAATTTCGGTTTTTCTATAGCCTATTAGGGGGTATTTTGAAGAAAAAAAAAAACTTTTACAAGAGGTAAATTAAAAAAAATATTTTACAAGAGATAAACCTGAAATGGCCTATGGTAAAGCACCATTAACCGTATTTTTAATTATTATTATTATTATTATTATTATTATTATTATTATTATTATTATAAAGATAATAATAAATGGTGAAATTTACAATGGGCCAGAATACAAGTTGTTGTTTCTGCGTATAGAAGATTAAGGTGTTATTATTGTAATTTGTCAAATGATAAAGGAAAAAGGTGAAGCTTATGTCACTAAGAGTTAAACAAAAATCACCTCCCCAAACCCATTTCTTATATTTTCTTACAAAGTCTAATAAGTGAGTTCTATGGAGGAAGAGGCAGATTTGATCAGCAATATTTTCTGATATACTTTTAGCTTTTATAATTTCTTTTCTGTGAGGCGAGGAAGCTGTGAGAACTAGTGTACTTTCCAATTGTTGGAAAACATTGTGGATGTACTCTAATCACCTTAGTTTTGACCAAATACAAATATTGAAGCGTTTGATCAAAATTGACAGTCAAAATTCTGAACCAGTAACTGGCCTTGCATTGGATGTTCGTCGTAAGGTACAATCTTAGATGTAAAAATACCTACATATTTTTTCTTATAGGGTTTAGTTTATATGATTTTTGGTTCATAACATGTCATTTATGCATTACATTGAATTGATGATTTGTGATTTAATTTTATTTTTGAGATTCGATCCTCTTTGGTCCCTCCATACCCGTCGTACAACTTACTATATTAATCCAGATAGAGAGTATTGACATCTCAATGTTTAGATTAATTACATGGAACATAGACAATCGAATTTCCAGATTTTGTTTTCATTTTTCTAATAAAATATCTGAGATTCATTTCTAAATCCTTTTCGATGTGATATAGATTCTTGGAAGTTCTACAAGAACGATACCTCTTGAGGCAGTTGCCAACGACGAAAGATCGGTGGACGGGGATCCGTCGACGACAACGATGAAAGATTGGATGTTGCTGCATCATCGGTGGTGTACCGCGACGACAACTAAAAACCGTCAAATAAGACACATTAATCAACTATCAATAATTTTATATATTATATTTCAAATTTTAATACTAAAAAAGTGTGGGTCCCATTTAATATTAAAAAAATGTGTGCAAGAATAATTTATTTATTAAAAAAAATTGTGGGCTCACTTAAAAATTCGTCGCTTGTTTTAGACTCTGGGTTTTATAGGACCCTCAAAAAATTTCTCCCCAATAGGGGTATCTATATAGTTATCTGGTCTTAAATCTTTGAGATTTTCCCATTGGACATGATTTAAGGAATATAATATCTTTGTTCTCTCTTTTTCTTATAAATATTTTGATTCATATAATAACAATTAGAAGATATAGTTAGATAAGAATAACTCATAATTATATTGATAACAAAACTTCAAGCGTTTGGTTTAAATGATTAAGATGGTAATTATTTTGTCAAATTTATGATGAACTATTTTATCAATATGACATTATGACCTTTGATGTCTTCTAAATAATACATAAAATAAAACTCATCATTGACATTTTAACAATTTGGAATAAGAGAGAAAGATAGTGTCGTGACTTTGGCGAAAGGTTAGGAGGTTTTGGATTTGGTTAGAAAAGATGAGTGATAACGATCAATTTGGATAGTTCTCAAGAGAATTATGTGTGTGTGAAGAATAAAGTTTATTCGTATATTCTAACAATTTAATTGAAGTTGAGTTTATACGGTGTGCTAATTTAATGAGTTGAGTTTATTTTTCTTTGAGGGGGAGATGAGTTAAGAGTTTAAATAGGGTTTGTTGGTATTCAAAATAGGTTTCATCTATACCATGGAATATATTAGCCATCCGATTTTCGTATTTTTTTTAATAAACATTTTCGTATTTTTTCTCAAAGGCAAACATTATTATTATTATAATTATATTTTTTTTTTTGAAGAAAATTATTATTATTATTATTATTAGAAATGTTACTCAAACATTATTAGACCTAGCGAAAACCACTTTTGTTTTTTTGATCTGTTTAATGATGATATTTTTCCAATTCCAATTTTAGGTAACTTGGACCCTCTCATTTCATTTTCATTTTCATCTCTCTCATATAAGTTTATCCCTCTCTTAAGCGCTCACTCTCTCTCGCACTTCATTATAAAATGAATTGATCGTGAAGAGAGAGAAAGCAATTAAGATAGATATTGAGAGTTAGGAAGAGATCGAGAGAAAAACAAAAGGATAGGATCCAAATACAATTTTAAGTGGTAAGTGACTGAATATATAATTTGTTAAAAACATAATGGAAGTTAAAAAAAAAAACATAATGGAACTTAAAATCTTGTGTGGCTATTTAGAGAAAAAAAAATGATTAAATAAAAAAAATACACATTCAATAGTCTAAATGAAAATTGAAAGAAAAAAAAAAGTATAGGAAAAAGCTTGATATCCCATTTACATATCAATATTTATATTAAAAAAAGAAAATAGTTGTTAGATTGAGTAAAGAAGTGTAAAATTATGAATAAAATAAAGGAATGATAAAATGGATAGAGGAAAAGGTTACACTAAAGTTGGTACTCAATTTTTACATAGTAAAGATATATGGATTTTTATGGTAAAGTTAATGGGATATTTGATGTTGCTGTTCCTATATGTTATCTTAGGTTATGGACTTATCTCCCTACGTTTTATTTCAAATACTTATTTATTTTAATAATATTGATTTATTTTTGACAAATTTAATAATATTGATTAGGGTGCTGGTGATGGTTGTTGATGGACGTATAATATAGTTAGGATGCTATGTTTTCCTTGTGATACATTTGCACTATATTTTCTGCTCAAAAAAAAGAAGAAGTGTAAGTATAGATACATATATATTTTGAAAAACTAGTAGTTTGTTTGAGTAAAGAATGAAAGAAACTGTAAATTAAAATAGTTTAAATTCATAGAGATAAATTGAAAGAGAAGCTACACCAAAGGTTAACATTTAATTTTAAAAAACTTTGTATTTCTAATATATATATATATATATATAACACCAATTCTCACATAAAATGCATGAATGTAAGAGTCATCTATTTCTACAACAATAATCATATTTGGTATAAATGAAACAGGATAAATTTCCATGATACATATAAAATAGAAGTGGTTGTAAAACATAATCTTTAAAGTTAAATGAAGAATTGTGCTAAAAGTAAGATAAAAACACGCCCACCTATTTTTTTTTTTTAAATAAAAAATGTTATTTGTTAGTTTGTTAGTGAATGGTTGAATGCATGACTTTCTTATGGCCAAACTACTGGTACTCCACAATTGAGAATCTATACAATGAACGAGAATATATGTTTACCGAAGGAGGAAGGGGGTTTGGGGTGTGGTGGTTAGGAGAATTTAATCTTTCACTTTTAGGGACGTGATGTTGGAGAATGATTGTTGAGAAGGACGAGTTGTGCTATCCTTGTGGTCGAGGGTGTTGTGTAACATTTGTGGAGAGGCGGGGACGGGAGTGGGGAATTGGTTTGAGGACAACATTCGTCGGGCAGTCGGGGATGATAAAAAATACTTTCTTTTGGACGGATAATTGGGTTGGCGGAGTGCCTTTACGAACTAAATTCCGTCGACTTTTTGATTTAGCCGTGCATCGAGAATGTTTGGTGGCTGATATGGCGGCGTTAGGGTGGGAGGAAGGTAGGGGTGGATGGGTGTGGCGGAAAGGACTTTTGGCGTGGGAGAATAAGTGTGTGAGGGAGTGCTCTGTTTTGTTACATAACGTTGTTTTGCAGGACCATGTTAATGATAGTGGAAGTGGTTGCATGATCCGTGTAATTGGTTGCTTGAATCACCTTTGGGTTAATATTATATTCCATTTTAACTTGTTAAAAAAAGAAAGTTAACTACAATCTATAATTTTTTTTTATAAATTTATTAAGCAACAATGATATCTAATAACAGTAATAGAAAAAAAAAGAGTGTTAGAAGAGGTTATAGAAAGAAAGAAAAAAAAAGAGGTTATAGAAAAAGAAAAGAAAAAAAACAAACAAACAAACAAACAAATTTTTTAAATAAATTTAAAATTATTTTTTTGGTTTTAATTTATTTAAGAAGAGGTTATAGAAAAAAAAAAAAAAAAAAAAAAAGTTTATGTGAACACACTTTCCTTGAATCCACCAACATATTTTTGAGAACAAGTTTAAAAGCATACATATATGAATGTTAAGGCTTACAATATCTTAGCGAACTTGAGTGTTAACAAACCTTTTAACTTTTTAGTCGTGATTTAGACTACTTAAAAGGTGTCTTGATTGTTGAGAAAAATTACGTAATTAGTCCCTCTATTTTAATATCGCCCAACTTTAGTCCGTCATTCAGATTTTTAGATTCAAAATTGATTTTGTGTCATATATTTATTGACATGGCAATGGATATGGGGATGTGGAGCAATCCAAGTGGATTAATGAAAGACATGTCATTTTAACTAAATTAAAAAACAAAAAAGAATTTACAAAGATCCAAATCGTGAATTGCATCAGCAATGATTCTTCCCCATACAAAAACAGGACTATCATTATGTATATTCTTTAAAGCATCCGCTTCAATATCTTTCTCTAGATCAAGTAAAAAAAAATATCGTTCTTCACACATAAGTCTATTTTTATCTCCCTTAAAAAAAGAGAGTCTATTTTTATTTATTCCATTCCAATCACAAATTGAAGATTCTTATTTTACGGAAAATTCCAGTAAAATTAAATGCTCAATCGCAGACTATTTTTAAGTAGAGAGAGAGGAATTAATTTATTTATTTTTTTAAATGTGTTGTCGCATGCATTAGACTCTTGTCATAATACAGGCAAGAGTGTTAGAAGAGGAAGAATATTCTAACAAATTGCCACCACACTTGTGTTGTGCTGGGTTAATCTCATATCGGATGTAAGGGTGTGTTTGATTTAGGAGAGAAGTTGTGAAGAGATAAACAAATAAGAGAGAGTTTGAAAAAAGAGAAAAAAGTGAGAAATAGAGTAGATTTAATTAGTTGTTTGTTACAAGAGAGAAATGAGAGAAATAGAGAAGAGAGAAGTGTGTTTAATTTTTGAAAATACCAAAATATCCTTATACTAAGAAAGTTAATATACAATTTTATCATAATTGAGCTGAATTTTCTAATGAAGTTAATGTATTTTAATTTTAATTTTACTTCATTAAGAAATTAAAATATTTTTTCAAACACAATTAAATATAAAAACAACATATAATTTATTAATTAAATTAATTCTTTGTTTGATATGATTTAATTATGTTTAATTAAACAACCGTATAAAAAAAAGTATATTTTATATTTTTCTCTATGAGTAAAATGGCTCACCGTAAAATGAAAATTGAAGTAGAACCAAAAAAATGAAATCTAAAAATTGTGAGAGAAAAAAACAAAAAAAAATATAGTTAATTCTCCATTTCTTCTCGGCATAAGTGGAGAGAAGTGTAAAAGTTGTAGGACCCACTGTTTTTTATTCTCTCTTCTCATCTTCTCTCCTAACCAAACAAGAGAAGTTATCACTCTCTCTTCAATTTCTCTCTGACCTACTTCTCTCTCTTATCTATTTCTACTCTACCAAACGTGTAAGAGTTGAAGTTGAGAAACAAATAAGTGAGAGGAACTATAAAACCAAGTATTTAAGGTTTTAGATAAAGATGTGGTGTCTAAGCCACTTTAGTAGTCTCATGTGATGATCCAATCCAACGAGACTATTAAACCATTGATCGACTTGATAAGGGGAGTGACGTCAAAGATTCCTAGTGTTGGATTACGGATACAAAATATTTGAGAGAGAGAGATGTTTAAAGTTTTACATTTAATGACAGAATAGTGATTGAACAACATATAAACACAATGTCTTAAAATTTTGAATAAAGATTGATGTCTAACTCACTGACCAACTAAATAAAAATATCAATAATTTAGAAATAATGTAACAATATCGTCCCCTTCAAATACATACTTGTCCTCCTTGATGGAATGAATGAACTTTTTAAAAAGATCATAATGAAACACTGGAAAATGTAAGAGTGAGCCCAAACGTTGTTTTTATTTTCAAAATTTTGAGGTGTTATTAATTGATTGGTGTGTGTTTAAAGGAGCGTGTTAGGTGATTTTACAAACACCACTTAAAATCACATAAACAGTTGTGAGGTTCCGAGTTCGCATTCATGTGAATGTGTCTGGTGTAACAATATTGGCAATTTGACATTGCCAGTTGGGCCCTTAAAAATGTAGCTTTAGTAGGTTAAGTGGGACCACCTACGAAGGTGATTTCAAAAACACTTATATGGATATTATCAACCAAACAATGGTTTTTTCAATGGAAATGAATATTTGATGTCAAGCAAATGGGAGTAGTTTCTTCGATGGTTTTGGAAATGGCAATCGTATATTTAGGTGGTCTGATTGTAGTTTCTATGTTTGAGGTTTTAAGAAGGGGTCAATTTTTACTTCACAGAAGAATTTGAACATGATTGATTTAAAGGAAGATACTAGACAGTTTAATATCTAAGAAAGAGTTAGAGTAGTTATAATGGCTGAAGGAATTCTCAAATGATAATTCTATTCCAAGAGTGCCACATTTGAGATTAAAGGCTCCTATGAGACAATTTACTTAGGAGAGTGGTATTAGAAAAGCAGAATTTAGTGTACATATTTTGTGGAGAGTGTCCTGAAATGGCATCACATCGCTCCCTTTGATATGATCTTGTGATTTTCCGTTAGTACTTAGGGCTGGTTTTGGTCATCCCACCAGGCCATAGTAGGCTAAGCAGCGTCCTTGGTTACAGGGGAAATAAATATGTTTGTAAAATATTGCTTCTTATATTTCAAATTGTGATATAGGTGTTATGGGAGAAAAGGAACATGAGAGTTTTCTCGAGAGAGCCATGTGCAGCGGCCGATGCAGTCTACGATATTAAGAAGCTACCGTGGAAATGGTTTTTGATTAGAATGATAAAAAATCAACGTCTCTTTTATCAGTGGTGTTGGAATCCAACTTTGTGCCTGTGAATGTAATTGTGTTCTGCGTGTGGATTGGAGCTTGTGCGTAAATATGTTTAGGTATGCTTTGGCCAGCATGTTTCTTTTTGCTCTGGTGTGGCCGTGTGGGTATTCTTCGGGACTTAGCGGGCTGATAATCATAGGGGTAGTTGAGATTTCAGTCTCGGGTGAATGTATTTATGAGAAGTTTTACGTTAATGAGTTTGAATGGTAAGAGCTCGCACTTTACTCTCATGTCTAAATCATAAGCATTTCCTAAAAAAATGACATGAGGGGATACAGTGAGCCCAAATGTTCTTGTTTTTTTTTTATTTTTTTTTATTTTTTAAATTCTTTCCTGAAAGGCTATGATTTAAATTGTTAAAATCCTCAATACGACTCAGGGCCGTCCCTATATATTTAGAGGCTCGGCTCTCAATCAAAAATAGGCCCCTAATAAAATAAAAATGTAATTTTTTTAAAAGAGCAATTATCTATTTCAATTGAAAATAAGATCCGTAAAAATAAAAACACAACTTGAAGCTAATATCTTTATCAATCTTTTAGGTTGTTAATTTCCCTAGTTAATTTGCACACATGTAAAAATAAAAGGTTTATAATATTTTATTTGAGAGAATAATTATAATGTTTGTTCTTTAAAAAAAAATTATGATGTTTGTTGTTAGAGAATTAGAACTTTACTATCTTATACAATAAGTATGGATGAAAAATTACAAGTAATGCTCTAAAAAAAATTATATTGCGTTTTTATTTGTAAATATATAATCTAATATGTTAAGGAGAATTTGGTTGAATTGAATAGAGTATTGAGATTTAACCAAAAAAAAATAGTGTATTAAGGATAGAATAGACTCAAATTAAAAAAAAAAATTAATAAAAAAAAAAAGGAAAAGAGAAAAAAGGGATAGAAAATCAATCAAAGAAGAAAGAAGAAGAAAAAT
Source organism: Medicago truncatula (assembly GCF_003473485.1). Lineage (NCBI taxonomy): Eukaryota > Viridiplantae > Streptophyta > Magnoliopsida > Fabales > Fabaceae > Medicago > Medicago truncatula. The sequence continues at coordinate 12,119,060 of NC_053047.1, read as the reverse complement.
TAATCCCAAAAAAAAACAAACGAAAGCAAAGGCAAATTTAAAAGAAAAAAGGGATTGTGGGTGTTGAACACCTGACCCATAAATGGCAAACACGCTACCATACTGCTAGAACGAGAAAACAATTATAACAACAAGTTCGCGCTATTCAAAAAATAAAAACATTTGGGCACCCAAAATTTTGAGGCCCAGCTCAGTAGAGCTGTTTGCACCCCCTCAAGGACGGTCCTGAATACGAGGGTACATCAATACGAGTCACACACCTCATAATGTGGAAAACCCCTCAATACGAGTCCCACGTGACCTAGTATAGTTAAAATCATCTACTGATAATATGAGTACATAAGTTTCTTCGTATCTTCGGTGATCAATGACTTCTTCTTTTATCGACAAAACAACAGACATCGTAATAATGGTGTGTCGCTTCTGCAGTTTATGGATGACAGAATAATGACGTGTCACTTCTTTATTTTGCTTATTCTCTTCTATTTTGCCTTGGTTGTCATGGTGTGTTCCACTTAAGGAAATGACCATTTGATCCGATGAAAATTAAGTAAACACTCGATAACTGTGTTGATTTTATCAAATGATATCTAAAAAACAATAAACAAAAAGAATTAATTAATAGTTAACAAGAAGTTAATCTTCTCGTTATTATGTGCTGAAAGTTACATTTTTGCCTTCAATTAGTATTGTCAAATTTATTTTATTTTATGTGAATATTCTATAGGTATGATTTATGAAAAAGATTCTACTTAATGCTAGGAGTAATTAAGATCATCCAAATTTAGTCGGACAAAATTTAAATATATAGTATCAATATAAATATACTTGAAGTCAGTCCAAAATCTCATATTCTCTATAAATATACTTGAAGTTATAAGTATAGATTATTTATAACTTTTAAATGTAACAAACTTAACATATCTTATTTATATTTTTTAATGACAACAATAATATAACAATTTTTTTTAATAACACCAACAATATAACATTATTATAGAAAAATAAATTTAAGGGTATAATTGAAATAACAAAAAAAGTGAGCCAAAAATCTCATATTCTCTTTATATATATATATATATATATATATATATATATATATATATATATATATATTATAAAAGTATAAATATAAATATACTTGAAGTTATAAGTATAGATATTTGTGACTTTTAAATGTAACAAACTCAACAAATTATATTTATATTTTTCAACGACAACAATAATATAACAAATAAACAAAAAAATTATCTTTTTTAATAACACCAAGAATATAACATTTTTATAGAAAAATTTGTTTAAGGGTAACAAAAAAGTCAGCCCAAAATCTCATATTCTCTTTATATATAGTATATAGTATAAATATAAATATACTTGATCTAGTTTTGTTACATTTTTTTAAGGATAAAAATAAAAAATAAATAGACATATATTGTTACACGATATATTGTGTGGTAACAAAAAATAATTACGTTTGTTACATTTTTTTTAATATTTGAATTTACTCTTAAATATTTGTTATTTGTATTGAAAATTGAGAGTAATTTAAAAAAAAAAAAAAAACCCAAAAATACCAAAAGGGACTATTTTCTTTGATATATATATATATATTGTCTACGGTGCAACATATGATTGATGGTTGAATTAGGAAAAACCAACATAGTTAGGATGTTAAGTCTTCTATGTGATACATTTGTAGTATACTTTTTGCTTAAAAGAAGATGTGTAAGTATAAATACTATTTTTTTTTTTTTTTAAATAGTAGTTTGTATGAGTGAAGAAGGAAATTTGTTTTAATTAAAATTGTTTAAATAAAGAGAGAAACCGAAAGAGAAGCTAGATCAAATATAATTGGAGTTTCACATTTAATTTAATCCACTTTGTGCTTATACCATATACAATATCAGTTCTAACATAAAATGCATGAATGTTATAATCATATTTTTTTTACAAGAAAAGTCATATTTAGTATATGAAGTATGATGGAGAATGAATTTCCATGATACATTTCAAATTGAAGTGGTTGTAAAACATAATCTTTAATATTAAATGGAGAATTGGACTAATAGTAAGATAAAATACACGGACTTGTTATTATTTTTTAAATGAAAAATATTTTTTTAGTTTGTTGTGAGTGGTTGTAACGCCCTAAATTTTCACTTATTATCTTATTGAAATTTTATTGTATTGTGTTAAATTATTATTATACGTGTGTTTGTTTTTTTGGACAATATATGTGTGTTGTTGTGGTTTGATAATTTTCTCAGTGTTTACTTTGATGTATTTCTCTTAACAAGTGAAAAAAAGGAAAGCTAGTGTTCCTTCAAAAAAAAAAAAAAGGAAAACTATAGGAATTTCAACACTTGATACCTGCATTAGCAACACTTGATATCTTATACTACCTCCGGTCCTATTTATAAGAGAAATTTAGGTCAACAAAAGTGAATGCATTTGGACTGAATTTTTAACTAGATACATCAACTTTTGTTGACCCAAAATTCTCTTATAAATAGGACCGGAGGGAGTATATACATTAGAGCCTTTTTTGTTTTGTTTTAGATAAAATAAACTCACACACAACTGTGAGGTCCCGGGTTCGAACCCGGGTCACGACGTCTGGCCTTACAATTTCTGCATTTGTTAGTTGAGCTAGGACTTCTAGACTCTTACTTTAGTTTATATCATGGTTAACTTTTTATTCTTTAGTTGACCTTATGATAGATGAATGTAACAAAATTTCAGTACTGCACATTCCTTATTCAATGATGGAGGATTCCACGGCTTGTAAATCGGTTCTCACATGTAATATCCAGGAATGTCATAATTCAATTATCACTCTCTTTTGGGATGATAGGTGGGTTGACAATACTTCTCATAGAGTGGCAGAGTTGGCCTGTTTTCAGTTTCGTCGCAACAACACTTGAGAGGTAGGTGCTTGGGTGTGGGGGGGGGGAGAAACTGCACTAACTTTTGCTTCAGCTTCAGCCATTACCTCAAACTGGAGATAGTAGACTATTGGGTTTCGTAACCAGATTCGGGTGAATATTCTCGGCTAAAGCATCATACTTTCATCTTGCTGATAAGCTCCTTTGAAGAGCAGAAAGTTAGGTGTAGCCCGACACCATCAAACGTATGTGCCTTCTTGTGGTAACTTCTCTTCAATTGTTTACCGACAAGAGACAATTTACTTAGAAAGAGAGTGGTGCTAGAAAGACAAAATTTACTGTGTATTTTATGGAGAGTGTCGTGAAAGGGCGTCACATCTCTCCCTTCGATGCAATCTTGTGATGTGATGTTGTTACTTGGGGTTGGTTTTGGTCATTCCACCAAACATTAGCACGCCTGAAGCAGCTTTGTTGGATACAGGTGAAACAAAGAAGTTTGTAAAACATCGATTATTATATTTCAAACTATGATATGGAAGAAAAGGAATGGGAAAATTTTCTCGAATGAGCCATGTGCAGCGGCTGATGAAGTCTATGATATTAAGGAGCTATCATGGAAATGATTTTTGATTAGAATGAACCAAAATCAATGTCTCTTTTATCAGTGGTGTTGGAATCCAACTTTGTGCCTGTGAATGTAATTGTGTTATGCGTGTGGATTGGAGTTTGTGTGTAAACTATGTTTAGGTGTGCCTTAGCCAGCATGTTTTCTTTTTGCTCTGCTGTGGTTATTCTGCTGTGATTTACATTTCTGCCAGCAGGTTTTCGTTGGGACTTAGCAGGCTGGTGATGATAGGGGTAGATGCTGTTTTTTATTTTTATTTTCAAACTGTTGTATTTGGATTTCGAAATTCTATTATCTACCGAAGTTGTTACTAGGTTGAGTCACAACCAGGTCGCTCTCTTTAAGACGTTTCGTGGCACTGCCCAAAATTGTGCAAGGCAGACAATCAACCACGCCGCCTCCAGGATAAAACAAGCTCAGCTACAACTGTGCGGTGAACTACTCCGCTGTAGAAAACCGTTCCAGAATTATACCCTCAAATATGGTACTAAGACCACTCTTTAATACTGAAACCACTTTAATATGGTATTGTAACCACTCTGTTATGGTGTTAAGACCACTCAAATATGGTGTTGCCACCATTCTAACTTTAATTTCTCCAAAACATCAATATGGCACTACGACCACTCAAATATGGTGATACCACCATTTCTCCTCAAATAGAAAAATATTGACATACTTTTTTATAAATACTGTTAAGATCATTCTTAATTCTGAGGGACATTGTTATTCCAAATAGGGACTATGATCTTAAAAGTACTCTTTAATCCGAAGGGACATATATTATCGAATGGACTATGTTTTTAAGACCATTCTTAATTCCGAAGGGACATTAAATCGAAAGAGGGACTATGGTCTTAAGAACACTCTTAATTCCGAAGGGACAGAAAAAGGAGATGAAGAGAAGAAAGACTTGACAACACAAGTCAAGAAAGTGAGAAGAGAGAAAGAGTTCCGTAGAACTCAATGAAACTCTTTGGTGTGTTTTTTGAACTGAGTGGAGTCCTCTATTTATAAAGAGATTCTTAATGGTGTCTTTGTTTCAAGTTTACCAAATTTATTCCTAGGAATAACATTCCTTGGAATATAAAATTGTGATAGCAGTTACTCTAATGGATAAGATTAAAATGGAGTTTATCCATTAATCAGTTCAACAATACTTGTAGATAGGATCAAAAGAAACAAATCCACCCAAGTGGAGGAAACAAAACTATTGGATTTGAATGAAGGAAATATAAGAAATTTAATTAAATTCTTATTCTTTTCACAACGACCATAAGCTAAATTTATGGACAGTGATATTCTCGAATAAAAATAATAATTACTATTATTTTTATCATTATCAAGTATTTAAAATTAAATACCGCAATTTAAACACTGCCAATGTGTGTGTTCTATTTTATGTGGGACCCCACACTCTATTTTTTCAATTCACACAACATTAGATCAAAGTATAATTACTTGGTGTTTAATCTTCTAATTTATTTGCAACATCACACTAATGTTCCAACAAATGCGACTTCGTGTATTTATGAGAAGTTTACGTGCAATGAGTTTGAATGGTAAGAGCTCGCACTTTACTCTCTCATGTCGAAATCACATATGAGAACCATTTCCTAAAAAATTACATGAGGGGGCCCAAATGTTCTCTTTTTTTTTTCTTCAAAATTCCTTCCTGAAAGGCTATAGTTTAAATTTTAAAGGCCTTTTTGAAGTTTTTCATTTCATTATGAGGTGTGGCACTATAGTGGCTGCGACACCCTCTATTTTTGCCACTAAAGCTGCAACTTTACTGAACTACTCTAATGAGAAATGATAACTGAACACACTTTTTTGGACAAAAATAGGACACCGTATGTTACTGTTCCTCTATACTCGTTTTTTTTTTGTTTTTTTTTTCTTCTCAGCAACTCAGACTCTCCCTTTTTATCTTAGAACCACCGTCCCCTTCCGTCCACCGTGTCGACTCCATCACTCTGCAGATCTCTTTTTGTCCGCTAAAACTTTCACGATATGTCTCTCTCATCCGCAACCTCTATGCGATCTAATGTAGGGATGACAACGGCGTGGTGACTGAATAGTTAACTCAGATCGCAACAGTAGAAGGAGGAGATAGCAGCAACAAACTCGCACTATGACGGCGGAACGACGGTGGTCGGTGGCTAATAGTGACAGGAGGGAGAGAGACGATGGTGGTGGTGATTGAGGATGGAGTGGTGAATGGTGATGGAGAAAGGATAAGGAGGAGTGGCGTGGAAGGCGTAGATTGCTGATCTATGTTTTATGATGGGGAAATTACAAAACTACCCCCAGTGTCGTTTTTGTGTCTATATTTTTGTGTCCAGTTATCATTGCTCCTACTCTATTACCCCTTGCTATTATGGGCCAGGGCAACTCTAGTACTATAGTGCAGTATTTACAACACTGATTTTGATTTATTTGTTTTTTTTTTATCTAAGTAATGTATCATGACTTTTAGTTTTTTTTTTTTCTCTTCATGTTTTAGTATTCTTTAGACAAAAGATATTCGCATGAACAAATTAAAGTAGAGAATATAAAACAGGAGACACGAGATTTTAATGTGGAAAACCCTCAATATGAGGGAAAAAACCACGGGACCTAGTCCAGGTAAAATCATCCACTACTAATAATATGATTATATCGGTTTCTTTTCTTCGTATCTTTGGTGACCAATGAACTCTTCGAGAAGATAATGGCATGTCGCTTTTTTATTTTGCTTCTTCTCTTCTACAGTTTCCTTGTTTTTCATGTGTGTTCTGTAACGCCCTCTCTAATTATTTGATTATTTTAAATGAGTTTAGAATATACTTATATGATTTGTGTGATTTATATGATTTATTTTGATAAGTGATATTTTGTTATGATATATGTTATATATTTATTAATATAATATATATGTTATTTGATATATATATGTTATTTGATTTAGAAATATATATATATATATGCTATTTGATTTAGAAATATAATATATGTTATTTCTAAATATGTTATTTGGTTCAGAAATATATATAATCTGTTATAGAAATATGTATGAATTGTTGTAGAAATATATGTCATTTGTTATAAAAATATATACATGATTTGTTGTAGAAATATATGTCATTTGCTATGGAAATATAAATGATTTGTTATGGAAATATATATATGTTATAGAGATATATTTGTTATTTATTATTGTTATAGAAATATTTTATATATATGTATATATTAGAATAGAATATTGAGATTTTGGTAGGCAATCTAATATATTTTTGTACTGAATAATATATTTTTGTACTTAATATAATATATTTTGGTACTCAATTGATATATTTAATTACTAGATCTAATAGGTGCATTACTTGTTTCCAAAGTTTCTCACTTATTAGTTGTAAATTATCTCTATAAATAGAGAACTCACACAGTGCATTCTACACACCGAAATTCACAGTTGATGCTTCCTGTGCTTTTCTTCTCTTCTCCCTCTTTTGACTTGTGTTGACGAGTCTTTCTTCTTTTTCTACTCCTTTATGTCCCTTCGGAATTAAAAGTGTTCTTAAGACTATAATCCCTCTTATGTTTAATGAAGAGAAAGCGGTATAGTTCTTCGTCGATCAATCCAAGGTAAGGGTGAGACTAACTTTGCAATTCTATTAAGTATGTGAATCAATGGTTAGGTTTAACATGATGTAGGATGAGTTTTTGAGGAATTGAAAAGTAGGTTAAAATTGTAGAATTAATGAATAAACGGGGAAACTTGTTAAAAAGATGTAGAAACTGTCCTTAGACCTTAGATAATGATTAAGATGATTTGATGATATTTATAATGTTATATAATTAGATATATATTGCATGAATTATGTTTGATGATTGAGATGTTGATGACGTGCATTTGTAATTGTTATATATGATGATTATCATTATTGATTGATGCTATTTTGTTGTTGTGATGAATATGATTTACTTTGATGATATGATTAATGAGAGAATATTATATACTGTGAATTAATGATTAAATGCATTACTTGAAATATTATTGAATGATCAAGATGTTGAAATGAATTGTTATTAAGCTTGATATGAATTGATTATGCTGCAATTGTTGTTAAACTAAGTTGCATGAGTTGTTGTTGATTATCATTTGATATTGTTATATCTTGAGATGTTTACATGTCGCCTATGTTGCTATTGTTGGTTATGTGAAATATTTATATGACTTATGTAGAAGATGTATGATGTTTAAGTTGTTGATACTTCATATTAATATTGCTATGTTGTGAATTGCTTGTGCTGTTTCTGTTGCTGTTATGAACTGCTAAGTTGTTTGTAATGTGATTTAATGATTAAATGCATTACTCGAAATATTATTGAATGATCAAGATGTTGTTAAAATGAATTGTTAAATGATTAAGAAGTGAATTATGGATTGAATTATACCTACTTGAATTGTTGTTGAATGATCAAGAAACTTTCGAGAATGATTTGTTATTTAACTTGATGTGATTTGATTATGCTGCAATTGTTATTTAACTAAGTTGCAAGAGTATGAATAAGTTGATGACGTTTAGCTCCAAATTATTGGATGCATGATAATATGTTGATTACGTTGATTACGGTGTTTTGTTGTTAAGAGTCCATGCATAGCATTTCATTGAGCTTTGTCCTCACCACGTTTAGGAGCTTTGTCCTCCGCACGATGAAAGTATATTAATACTTATGATGACGATTGGTACCACATGCATATAAGTGTCTAAGTTGCATTGTCGCATTTGTCGAGTCAAGGTCGTTGTTGATGAATTATCATCCATGAGTTGTTAAGTTGTCGATGAATTATCATCTATGAGTTGTCGAGTTGTCTTCTACCTATGTGTTGTTAAAGAAGTACCTACGAAGATTATACGATGTTTATGATGTGAATTATATGATGATGACTAAGATGTTGCTATGTTGTTTAACATATTGATTATGATATTGTTATGTTGCTATGTTGTTTAAAATGTTGATTATGATATTGTTACGTTGCTATGTTGTTTAAGATATTGATTATGACATTGCTACGTTGTTTAACATATTGATTATGATATTGTTAATTGTTACTATTAAGTGATGGATATGTTGTACTATATATGATTAATTATTATTAAGTGAATGCTATGAATATGTTGTTGTTATGTTTTCATAAGATGATGAATATGTTGTTGTTATATTATTATAAGAAGATGTTTATGTGATGATGTATATAATTGTTATTATTAAGTGATGAATATGTTGTTACATATATGATTAATTATTATTAAGTGAATATTATGTTATGTTATTGATGATGATCGAATGTTGTGATTACTTGGTAATTGTTTATCAAAGATGCTATTGTTTAAGATGATTATGTTGAAGATTTATGATGTTGATTATGGTGTTAGTACGTGTTGTTATATTAATATAAAATGATAAATATGTTGTTGTTATATATTATAAGATGATGATTATGTTGTGTCGTATATGATTATTATTATAGAGAGATGATGATTACATGATATTATCTATGAGTTGTTAAATGTACTTGATGATGTTTATGTTAAGTTGATAAGTTGTCTTTTATTCATGAAATAATAATGAGATGTTTGATGAATAATTATTATTATGAATTAATGATGTTGTTATGTTGTATATGAATTATGATTAAGATGTTATGTTGAATATGAACTATGAGTATGATGTGATGATCTATGTTGTTATGATTTGGTTAATACATGTTATATGATTATGTTATAATGTGGTGAATATGAAGTAAATGATAATTAGAAGTTGGTTGGACTATTAAGGATTATACATGAAGAATTATTATTACTAATAGATGAAGTTATTGTGTTGTTAAATATAATTATTGAATTATATGCTTGATATTATTGTTTTGTGAAATCTCACCCCTTCTGCTTGAAAATGTTGCTCTTCGTATGAGTAACTTGCAGGTGATCGAGTTTAAGTTGCTGTTGTGAGTGGATTAGCTCTCATGTGTGTCTTTAGGTGCTCTGATACGTAACGGGATGAGAATTTTAATGTTGTCTTTCTATTCCTTACGTATTGCTTAAAGAATTTTCATGAATTAGATGTTAATCGAATTTGTATGAGATATTAATGATGAGGCCTTGTGCCGAAGACTGTTTAGTTATTGAATAATGTCCGCTGCGAAGTATTAAAGACTTTTTATTTATTGAATTTTAAAGGATAAATAGTTATTTATTCAGTTTATGATTTTAAGAAAAGAAGTGTGACATTTCGTTTACGTGAATAACTTTGATTATTAAATGGAATTTTTATGTTGGGAAAACGGGGTGTTACATGTTCCACTTGAGGAAATTACCATCTGATCTGATGAAAATTACGTTAACCCTCGATAACTGTCTTGATCTTATCGGATGATATCTAAAAAATAATGGAAAAATATGATTAATTAATAGCGAACAAAAAGTGAATCTCAGACAACTTGTGAAAAAATTAATTTAGTACGGGTATATATTAAGAGACATTACCTTGTTGGCCTTGATTTGCAACATGTCATGGATGATATCATGTATACTCGTTCGCCTTGATTTGCGACATGTCGTGGATGATATCATGTATACTCGTTCGTCTACCTAACTAACTCATAAAAGTAAGGTATTTTAAGCAGTTAAGCTGCAGTTCAACTACCTTCATAAAAGGTTCCCTCTTTCGTAAGAAATTCAAAAAACTAAGTAAGATTTCATCATTCTCTAAAATTTTCCATTGAATTTCTATAATACTAATATTAATCAAACATAAATAGATCGCACATCAAATCAAAGCACGCAAACACATTTTGAGACAAGAAGAAGTTGTAGGTTGCAACAAATTTAAGGTCGAAATATTGACATTAAAAAGAGGGTTTAAGCTAAAACACATGCATACTTACACACCCTTTAGCACCTTGGCTTCAATTAGCCTCAGTGGTGAACAACATTCAATGTTTCTAACAACTTTAAAATGTAATGAACATTACCAACACCGTAATATTTGTAATGAATGCCATGTAAAGTATGTATGCCTTAATTTTCAAACTTAAGTGTTGCTGGTGCTGGTGCTGCTGCCACCAGCATGGAATTGTTCATCCGCTGCAGGATCGTAGTCCGGGTCAATAAGAGCTCCAGCATCCTCATCTTCAGAATCAGAATCTGTAAAATCCATGTAATTATCCTCGTCGTGTTCATCCATAAAAACGCCTTCAACGAATTCCTCATCAGAAGATTCATTATCTTCACCGGCAATCAACAATCTATACCTTGACTGTAGAATTAGGAAACCGACATAGTTAGGATGTTAAGTCTTCTATGTGATACATTTGTAGTATACTTTTTGCTTAAAAGAAGATGTGTAAGTATAAATACTATTTATTTATTTTTACAATAGTAGTTTGTATGAGTGAAGAAGGAAAAAAAAAATTAATTAAAATTGTTTAAATAAAGAGAGAAACCGAAAGAGAAGCTAGATCAAATATAATAGGAGGTTCACATTTAATTTAACCCACTTTGTGCTTATACCATATATAATATCATTTCTAACATAAAATGCATGAATGTTATAATCATATTTTTTTTACAAGAAAAGTCATATTTAGTATATGAAGTATGATGGAGAATGAATTTCCATGATACATTTCAAATGGAAGTGGTTGTAAAACATAATCTTTAATATTAAATGGAGAATTTGACTAATAGTAAGATAAAATACACGGACTTGTTATTATTTTTTAAATGAAAAATATTTTTTTAGTTTGTTGTGAGTGGTTGTAACGCCCCAAATTTTCACTTATTATCTTATTGAAGTTTTATTGTATTGTGTTAAATTATTATTATACGTGTGTTTGTTTTTTGGACAATATATGTGTGTTGTTGTGGTTTGATAATTTTCTCTGTGTTTACTTTGATGTATTTCTCTTAACAAGTGAAAAAAAGGAAAGCTAGTGTTCCTTCAAAACAAAACAAAACAAAAAAAAAAGGAAAACTATAGGAATTTCAACACTTGATACCTGCATTAGCAACACTTGATATCTTATTACAATTTCTGCATTTGTCAGTTGAGCTACGACTTCTAGAATCTTACTTTAGTTTTAAGATTCGGTACTTTTTTTTTTCTTTCTATTTTTTCTCATGTTTATATCATGGTTAACTTTTTATTCTTTAGTTGACCTTATGACAGATGAATGTAACAAAATTTTAGTACTGCACATTCCTTATTCAATGATGGAGGATTCCACAGTTTGCAAATCGGTTCTCGCATGTAATATCCAGGAATGTCGATAATTCAATTATCACTCTCTTTTGGGATGATAGGTGGGTTGACAATACTTCTCATAGAGTGCAGAGTTTGCCTGTTTTCAGTTTCGTCGCAGCAACACTTGAAAGGTAGATGCTTGGGTGGCGGAGTGTGAAATTGGTCTAGTATTGCGTATGAGGCTAATTGTATGGGAGGAGGAGAAACTGCACTAACTTTTGCTTCAGCTTCAGCCATTACCTCAAACTGGAGATAGTAGACTATTGGGTCTCGTGACCAGATTCGGGTGAATATTCTCGGCTCAAGCATCATACTTTCATCTTGCTGATAAGTTCCTTTTAGGAAATCAGCTCCTTTGAATAGCAGAAAGTTAGGTGTAGCCCGGCGCCATCAAACGTATGCGCCTTCTTGTGGTAACTTCTCTTCAATTTTTTACCGACAAGAGACAATTTACTTAGAAAGAGAGTGGTGCTAGAAAGACAAAATTTATTGTGTATTTTAAGGAGAGTGTCGTGAAAGGGCGTCACATCTCTCCCTACGATGCAATCTTGTGATGTGATGTTGTTACTTGGGGTTGGTTTCGGTCATTCCACCAGACATTAGCACGCCTGAAGCAGCTTTGTTGGATACAGGTGAAACAAAGAAGTTTGTAAAACATCGATTATTATATTTCAAACTGTGATATGGAAGAAAAGGAATGGGAAAATTTTCTCGAGTGAGCCATGTGCAGCGGCTGATGCAGTCTATGATATTAAGGAGCTATCATGGAAATGGTTTTTGATTAGAATGAACCAAAATCAATGTCTCTTTTATCAGTGGTGTTGGAATCCAACTTTGTGCCTATGAATGTAATTGTGTTCTGCGTGTGGATTGGAGTTGTGTGTAACTATGTTTAGGTGTGCCTTAGCCAGCATGTTTTCTTTTTGCTCTGGTGTGGCTATTCTACTGCGATTTACATTTCTGCCAGTAGGTTTTCTTTGGGACTTAGCAGGCTGGTGATGATAGGGGTAGATGCTGTTGTTTTTGGATTTTCAAACTGTTGTATTTGGATTTCGAAATTCTATTATCTACTGAAGTTGTTACTAGGTTGAGTCAAGACCAGGTCGCTCTCTTTAAGACGTTTCGTGACCACGCCGCCTCCAGGATAAAACAAGCTCAACTACAACTGTGCGGTGAACTACTGCATTGTAGAAAACCGTTCCAGAATTACACCCTCAAATATGGTACTAAGACCACTCTTTAATATTGAAACCACTTTAATATGGTATTGTAACCACTCTGTTATGGTGTTGAGACCACTCAAATATGGTGTTGTCACCATTCTAACTTTAGTTTCTCCAAAACATCAATATGGCACTACGACCACTTAGATATGGTGATACCACCATTTCTCCTCAAATAGAAAAATATTGAAATACTTTTTATAAATACTGTTAAGATCATTCTTAATTCCGATGGGACATTGTTATTCCAAATAGGGACTATGATCTTAAAAGTACTCTTTATTCCGAAGGGACATATATTATCAAATGGACTATGTTTTTAAGACCATTCTTAATTCCGAAGGGACATTAAATTGAAAGAGGGACTATGGTCTTAAGAACACTCTTAATTCCGAAGGGACAGAAAATGGAGATGAAGAGAAGAAAGACTTGACAACACAAGTCAAGAAAGGGAGAAGAGAGAAAGAGTTCCACACAACTCAATGAAACTCTTTGGTGTGTTTTTTGAACTGAGTGGAGTCCTCTATTTATAAAGAGATTCTGTAACTGTTTTAGCAAAAATTGCGATAACAGTTACTCTAATGGATAAGATTAAAATGGAGTTTATCCATTAATCAGTTCAACAACACTTGTGGATAGGATCAAAAGAAACAAATCCACACAAGTGGAGGAAACAAACTATTGGATTTGAATGAAGGAAATATAAGAAATTTAATTAAATTCTTATTCTTATCACAACCACCATAAGCTAAATTTATGGAAAGTGATATTCTCGAATAAAAATAATAATTACAATTATTTTTATCATTATCAAGTATTTAAAATTAAATACCGCAATTTAAACACTACCAATGTGTGTGTTCTATTTTATGTGGGACCCCACACTGTATTTTTTCAATTCACACAACATTAGATCAAACTATAATTACTTGGTGTTTAATCTTCTAATTTATTCTCCAACATCACACTAATGTTCCAACAGATGCGACTTCAGTCTAGGGTGAATGTAATTATGAGAAGTTTTCGTGCAATGAGTTTGAATGGTAAGAGCTCGCACTTTACTCTCTCATGTCGAAATCACATATGAGAACCATTTCCTAAAAAATGACATGAGGTGGCCCAAATGTTCTCTTTTTTTTTTTCTTTTCAAAATTCCTTCATGAAAGCTGCAACTTTAAAGGCCTTTTTGAAGTTTTTCATTTCATTATGAGGTGTGGCACTACAGTGGCTGCGACACCCTCTATTTTTGCCACTAAAGCTGCAACTTTACTGAACTACTCTAATGAGTAATGATAACGAACACACTTTTTTTGACAAAAATACGACACCGTATGTTACTGTTCGTCTATACTCGTTTTTTTTTCTCGTTTTTTTTCTTCTCAGCAACTCAGACTCTCCCTTTTTCTCTTAGAACCACCGTCCACCGTGTCGACTCCATCACTCTACAACTCCGTCGACCACCGTCCACTCTTCTCTGCAAATCTCTTTTTGTCCGCTAAAACTTTGACGACATGTCTCTCTCATCCGCAACTTCTATGCGATCTGATGTAGGGATGACGACGGCGTGGTGACTGAAAAGTTAACTCAGATCGCAACAGTAGAAGGAGGAGATAGCAGCAACAAACTCGCACTATGACGGCGGAACGACGGTGGTCGGTGGCTGATAGTGACGGGAGGGAGAGAGACGATGGTGGTGGTGATTGAGGATGGAGTGGTGAATGGTGATGGAGAAAGGATGAGGAGGAGTGGTGTGTAAGGCGTAGATTACTGATCTATGTTTTATGATGGGGAAATTACAAAACTACCCCCGGTGTCGTTTTTGTGTCTATATTTTTGTGTCCAATTATCATTGCTCCTACTCTAATACCCCTTGCTATTATGGGCCAGGGCAACTCTAGTACTACAGTGCAGTATTTACAACACTGATTTTGATTTATTTGTTTTTTTTTTTTTTTTTATCCAAGTAATGTATCATGAGTTTTAGTTATTATTTTTTTCCATGTTTTAGTATTTTTTAGACAAAAGATATTCGCATGAACAAATTAAAGTAGAGAATATAAAACAGGAGACACGAGATTTTAACGTGGAAAACCCTCAATATGAGGGAAAAAACCGCGGGACCTAGTCCAGCTAAGATCATCCACTACTAATAATATGATTACATCGGTTTCTTTTCTTCGTATCTTTGGTGACCAATGAACTCTTCAACAACATAATGGCGTGTAACTTCTTTATTTTGCTTCTTCTCTTCTGCAGTTTCCTTTATTGTCATGGTGTGTCCACTTGAGGAAATTACCATTTGATCTGATGATAATTACGTAAACCCTCGATAAATGTCTTGATCTTATCAGATGATATATATCTAAAAAATAATGGACAAACATGATTAATTAATAGCGAACAAAAAGTGAATCTCAGACAACTTGTGAAAAAATTAATTTAGTACAGGTATATATTAAGAGACATTACCTTGTTGGCCTTGATTTGCAACATGTCGTGGATGATATCATGTATACTCGTTCGCCTTGATTTGCGACATGTCGTGGATGATGTCTTCACTTTATCTTCTTTCTTTATTTGCTTTTTAGGTCACCATTATTGCTACTGCAACTTTTTCTTCTTTTCTTTTAAATACCTTCATGATGTTGAGTTCGGCTTGATGAATGTCTATCTTGACATTGACGTGATGATATTTAGGCCAGACCTTGAGTACTCCCGGTCTTATTTCCTTGAATTGATATCTGGAAATCAAATAAACTAATTAATATAAAGATCACTCAGAAAGTGTTAAATATTATTATTTTTCTTCATTATTATGAGCAATAGATAAAAATTAATTACTTGTTGTCGCTGAGGAAATTTGGAACTTTGATCAGAAGAACGGGTTTCCCATTACTGTGTTTGCGGACTCCTACAAAAAGAAAAATATTTTTTTAGCATATGAAATGAAGAATAAACCAAACAATCAACTATACTACATGTCACGGATTTTTGTAGTGTTTGCAGATGAAATAAAAAATTAACTAAAAAACCTAAAATTTAATTCTAAAAGAATAGAAGATACCTGTTATAACTTCCAAAGGTTTTGCCTCAGTTGGTTGTTATTTCATTTAAACGTTCTTGAAGAAAGTAAGTAGCTTCTTCTCCGTGAAGCCCATGCAGATCTATTCTCCAAATGTTGTTTTTGCGATTCGTAATTTCAAAGATTTTTGCAGCTGCTTGGCGATGTAGTTCCTCTGCAATACGATGCTCGTCTTTTGCAATACGAGCATATTGCATTGCTAATTGATGATCATTTTTGTGATAAGCTTCTTTAGCGGCCTTGTCGTGTTGAGATGCTAAACTAAAATCATAATCATATAAAAAAATTAAATTCAAATATATTTAAACGTTTGATCTAAAATTAAGAGTATCTTAATATTAATAGTGTATGTTATATGTTAGTTTCCTTCATTAAAGAAACCAAGGGGCCCTGCTTGATGTTGCTCGCGGTGGGGGGAGAATGATAATGTGTGGGGTTGGCATTCGAAATGTGGTGGTGATATCTCGATTAAATCGTCATACAAGGTGTTGGAAGGTTTGTCCATGAAAAGTGTTAGCTTTTGCATGGAAACTTCTTAGTCGTATTCCAACTAAAGGTAATCTAGTGTTGTGTCATGCTCTACAGTTGGATTCTTCTACAGATTGTGTGTTTTGTGCCGGTTGGGCAGAAACTTCATGGTCTTATTCCAACTAAAGATAATCTATTTTTACATTGTTAAGTTTCTTATAAGGTGTGGTCTAATGTGCTTAAATTACTCAATAAAATCTGCTTTTGCAGTAGGAAATTGTGTAGGTATTGGATTATTTGGCAGCTATTATTTAGGTTATGTGGAAGTCAAAAAATGAGATTATTTTTGAAAGCATGTCCAACGATGTTAGTTTGTGTTACTGTTGATTTTGGTGTTTGATCCCCAACTAAGGGTTGTGTTTCGGTTTGGTGTTGTAGGAGTTTGTCGTGTTTTATTGCTGTCTCGATTAAATCGTCATACAAGGTGTTGGAAAGTTTGTTGGTTTTGGATGCGAGGAGGAGTGTATTGGAGGAAAAAATGTTCCGGAATTTATCGAAAAGCCTAGCTGCGTCTATGGTGTTTTATTTCTGTCTGAGGTGAAGTTTTGTTGTGTGCCTAGCTTTTGTGCAGGTTTTGATTTGTGTTTTTGGAGTTTTCATTTCAAGTGACTGTAAATTATAGTACTATCATAACTTACTAACCTTTTCATTTCCCAAGCATCCTTTCGATATGTGATGTAAATTTCATTGTTCTTCTCTGTCTGTGTCTTGTTTTTGTGGCTTGTTGATACATGGAATTCAGATGCCTATTATCCAACAAATGACATATTAAAAATAATTAATTGAAATATCTTTCTAACTTATTTCACATCTTTACTGCTAAAAAAATCACATCTATAATATATAACATGAAGAGTAAAGTCTAAATATACTTCTAATCCTTTTTTTTTTTTTACGGGATCTGTCTACCAAAAAAGACGGAGTTGGCTGTAAATAATCCATAGTTTTTTGAAAGAATATTTTTTTTAGATAATAATAAACTAATTTTATTTTTTTTTATTTTTAAGGATCACTAATTCTTATTATTGATATATTTTTAATCTTAACAATATTATAAAGGGGCTGCTAATTAACGTTATGGTTAATCTTTACGCTAATTCTTATTACTAGCTTGGAAACCCATGCCAAGCACGGGATAGAATTACGACTATTTTTTATTTTTATTTTTATAAAATCTAATTAAACGTCAAATTCATCATTTTATACAAAATATATCAATAGAACGCATCGTTATCGTATTTTCAATTGCATATTATATACAAATATCAATGCGTATATAGTTATTAGGATTTTCGTATAGTGTCGTTAAACAGGAATGATTTAACGGATGTAACGTCGAAATATTAGTATTTAATGCCTGAATATTTTACACGGATGTCTAAAATTAATCACAGAAACATGAGTCTTTTTTTTTTTAGATGTTTTGCATATAACTGGGGGTGTTGGAGTCTCGAGGCCTACCACTGCAATTAATTGTCCCTACCCAACGAATCGTCTCTACTAGATGCCCTTATATATATTTTCTTTCAAATTCCATGATTTCAATAGTAGATACCTTTATATATACAAAGTTAATATCGTTCATGCACTTGATTCATCTTAACATCCAACACGAATTTGTAATTATTCAATCGTGTAACAAATAAGTATAACAAACAACGACACAGACACCAACTATCTATCACATTTTTTAACTAAGCATATTATAAAATAAGCCATCAACAAAAACACAACAGAAAAGGCTTGAAAAAGGGACTACAAAATTGTCATGTGCATGCACATAGACATAGGCGCTCCAAAGAACAAAGAAAAAAAAAGACGGATATATAGCAGATTGTATAAAAAATGAAGCAGAACATATAGTTGATAATATGGTCACAGAAAGAGCACAACTTATATTAGAAAAAATGAGAAAGATCAGAAGGATACTGACATTATAAATAAAATTAAATTGAGTATGAGAATATTGGAGTTGCTGTATCAAATAATAAAAAAACTGAAGTCTCAGTTGATAAACACCTTAATGTATTAGGCAGTGTTAATTTCGGAGTCGAAGAGAATGCATTGCACCTATTGCAATTGGTCAATGATATTTCAATGCCATAGAAATTCCACTAACGTCAGCCTGTGTACATCTGAAAGATATCACGCCACGTGAAGCATAAAACCAGCACATGAAGGTACATGAGACCAAAAATATTGTCAAAAAGGGATAAAAAAATATTACTCCATATAACATATTAGTCCCTATAACAAATCGATCACTCAACCTGTTCTTTGCACAACAATAAATGTCATTGAATTTCATGCAATGAAATAAAAAGTGTGATCTCAATTGTTAGTTGCTGAATTGTAGTTTATCTACATGACCAATCCATTACTCTTTCATTACGCAACTATTAGAATGGTTGCAAGTAGCAACAACCAATTCATATCCAAATAAAAAAATATATATTACAACAAAGTTTAAAAGAGAGAGAAAAAAACTCATACCCACCAAGCATTAGTGGTCTCAGGGTCAATCCCTTTTTAGAAGTGACTCACGACACAGCGACGTACAACGGTCCATGAGTAAAAACCGATTTAGAAAGATAAATTCCAACATGAGACAACGACTGACCCTGACTATTATTTATTGTTATTGCAAAACACAAAGCCAACGGGAACTGTCTCGTACTCCATTCGTTTCAAAATGAGTGTCGTTTTAGGTGTTTACACACATATTAAGAAATGCAATGATTAAAAGAAAGAGAATGGTTATTTTACCAAATTATCCTTATTAACTATTAGTTAGTTTTAAAAGTAATACTTTGGAAGTAGTGTGCAGAGTATTAATTGGATGGTACAATTGAAAAGAAAAAGTTATTATTGCATTGGAAATTGAAAGTGACATTCATTTTGAAACAATTTTTTTTGGCTAAAGCGACACTCATTTTAAAAAGGAGGGAGTAGTAAATTTGAAAGGCAGTTCAGGATGTGATGTGAATTTCACGTGTAGGGTTTTTCTTGGTCAAATGTGATGATCAAACCTATTGTAGCCACTCTAAGAACTCTGAACATCATGATTAATAGTTTTGTTAAGTTTTGAAATTGTTTTGTTATGTTTTGAAATTCGTTTGCTTAATTTTTTAATATTAAATATACATTTTTTTTATGTCATTTACTTTCATTCAAATGTTTTTATCCAACCTTTATTATATAAAATATCTTCACTTTTGTTTTTTGGTGGGATCTAACAATGAAAAAATGCGTGTTTTTGCTGAGTTGACAAAGCGACACTTTAAAATCATGTGTCATTTTTTTATTGAGTTTATTTATTTTTTTGGGTAGAATGAATAGTCCTTCAACTAAACCATAAAATTACCAATAACTCGCTCTATTTTCAATGTTTCCACGGATAAAACAATCACAACTTTTTTCCTATCATTTCTCTCATTTTCAAATTACTCTTTCATTTTCTAATTTCATTTCTCTCTTTTCGTGAAAGTTAGAATCATAAACCCTTCTCCATAAAATCACCATTGTCATACCCCAAATTTTGACCACTTTTCTCTATTCTTACCCATTTTATTCGTATTTTTAAAGTCGGGAATTTTCGTCGTTTCAGACGAAATTTTGGCAAGGAGGTTACTTTGAAGTACCTCATTTTTGATTCCGAGTCGGACCCTCTTTTCTCTTTTTATTTTCTTTCCATCTTTTATTAATTTTAATTTTAAGATTAGTTACTTTTTTTATATTTAATAATTTTTATTTTCCATCTTTTAATTTTATTTTTCTTTACATGATTTAGTTTAATTTGTTTTATTTTATTTCGTATTAGATTTATTTTATTTTTATTTTATTTCTTTTTAATTAATTAGTGTAAAAAGAAAAAAAACAAAGTGTCAATAGGTCCAAAATAAAATGTACAAGGTCTAAAAAATTTCAAGTCAAGTGTCAACTTTAACATTCCTTTTCCAAAATTCACTATAATTGTCCATCATTTCCATTAAACCATTTTTCCTTTTTTCATCAACCTCCTCACCTATAAATAGAGCCCTCATACCACACAATTAGACACACCAAAAAGTTCTCTTGAGTTGTCAAAGAACTTTTCTCTCTTCTCCCTATTTAGCTTGTGTTAACGAGCTATTCTTTTCTTCTCCCTTTTTTTTCTGTCCCTTCGGAATAAGTCCCTTCGGAATTTTATCCTTTCGGTAGTCCATTTCTTTTATTTTCTTGCATTTTTATTTCTTTTTAGCATTTTTACATTTGATTTTATTTCTATTTAGCACTTTAATTATTGTTATTTATTTTCCAGCAATTAGAATGTATTTAGGTCCAATGTAAATATAAATGAGAAAAGTGTGTGGGTGTGTGTGTCCTTTTATTTCCTTACCGCCTTAGATATATCCAAAAAATGCAAACAAATTAGATTAGGGATTTTGTGGTGATCCAACGTCACTACAAAAATCCACGCGCTTTTATTTTTATTGCTCCGTTAGTTTAATTTTCATTTATTATTCAAAAACAACAAAAACATGCAAAACTCCAAAAATATTTTCTTAATAAACCTTGGTTTGTAACCCAAGTGTCTTTCCTTTTTATTTTCTTAATCAAATGCTTAATTGAATTAATATTCATATTAAACTTGATTTTCTTGTAATTAAAATGTGAACAACCTCACCTTATTTTTTCTCTCATGCCTTGAGGCCTCTTTCTTTTCTTAAAACCCATTTTCAAAAATCTTAAAATCAACCTAACCCACCAAAGAAATTTTTGAGGTGAACTACATTGGTTTTGATCCCTTTTCTTTAAGGGTATGTAGGCATAGGATTTTTATCCTTCCAAATCAAATAAAAATAACCAAAAACATACTTCTTCTTCCTCCATTCTTTCACTTAGATTTTTAGATAATAATTTTCAAATAAGCAAATCAATTTAGCACAAGATAAATTAGGTAAGAGGTTCCTACGGAATACCGTAGATGCTTAGGGTGCTAGCACCTTCCCTTCGCATAACCAACCCCCGAATCCAAAGTCTCGATAAGGGTTTTTACTCATTTTTTCCCTTCCCACGAATAAAAATCGAGAGTTCAAAGATTGACGATTCAAATCAATTAATGGTTTGATATCCGAAAATCACGAGCACAGAAATGGCGACTTCACTGGGGACTTTGTCCTACGCGGGTTAAACCCACCTTACTTTCTTTATACTTGTGCTTCATTATTTCTTATGCCTTGTAAATACATGCCTAAATGTTATTGTTTTCACGTGAGTGGTGAGATAAAGCTCTACACCCGAGCTTGAGGGAAATATAAGATAGGAGTGGTAGACTCATAGTGGCATACCGAGAATATACTCGTGTCTTGTCACACGTGAGATAACCACACTTAGCAAAGGAGCTTGAAGTAATATATGTCGGCGTGTGTTTTCACGTTTAGACTTTATTACTTTTAAGTTTCCAATGAAGCTAAGGACCTTTAGTAACCCTTAACCCATCTTGGCCTTTTAGGACGTAGTGTGGTGGCTAACCGGGTGTTTTCTCGGAACTAGTCGATACGCGATACTACACTCAAATGAGACTTTCCTACGAACGTTGTTGGACCGGGTGTTTTCTCGGTATCCGATAATATTCGGAAGTGGTCGAGGACTTTGGGAACCTTGGTAGAACCTGTAATACAGGTACAATTTGAAACCATAGTCCTTACCAAATGGCGTTGTTACCCTTGACTCCAACATTGTGGAGCTTAACCTTACCATGTATTCTATGTACTTTAGCATTATCATGCATACATGCATTCATTCGTAAACAACTTTTTTTCATCAAAAATTGAAGGACTTAGGCAAGTTTTTGTAAACATCAAAGGTATGGACCTTTTAAGAATGATCACCAAGAGATACAACTTCAAAAAAATCTTAACTAAGCCTTAGCTTTTGTTAAGAAGTTTTTCCTTGGTTTCGTTCTTAACTTTTGAAAAAGAACCTATTGCAATATCTTTACAATTTTCAAATGAAACTATGTTCCTCGACAATGTTTACAATTCACTTTGATAAGTCCTTCAAAAAAAAAATTATCTATTTTTGCATAAGCATATCATGCATCATTTTGCATTCATAGTTTTCTAGTCCATGTCTCATATTTTGCTTCTA
Source organism: Medicago truncatula (assembly GCF_003473485.1). Taxonomy (NCBI): domain Eukaryota; kingdom Viridiplantae; phylum Streptophyta; class Magnoliopsida; order Fabales; family Fabaceae; genus Medicago; species Medicago truncatula. The sequence continues at coordinate 12,096,293 of NC_053047.1, read as the reverse complement.
CCTACAAAAGGTCAATCCATCAATAAAGTGGTCCAATGTCTTCATCCAAGTTCGGCTCGCATATGCAGACACTCGTGCAAACAGGAAAAATGGATCGACTTGAGCAAGAGGTCCACGAGCTTCGTGGAGAGGTAACAACACTTCGGGATGAGGTAGTGAAGTTAACTAGCCTAGTATCTTCATTGATGGCCACAAAGGACCCACCGCTTGTTCAGCAACGGCCTCAGCCACTATGTCAGCCAATATGCATGGAACGACCTCGACAACAGGGTTCTCAACCGCTTATTCCTCAAAATCAGGTTCGAAAAGCATCGCAGTGTGACCCAATTCCTGTGAAATATGCGGATTTGCTTCCCATTTTGCTCAGGAAGAACCTTGTTCAAACCTTGCCGCTTCCTCGGGTGCCGAATCCGCTGCCACCTTGGTACTGCCCTGACCTCAACTGTGCATCCCATCAAGGGGCACTAGGTCATGACACTGAGCAGTGATATCCTTTGAAATTAGAAGAAGTTCAGAAGTTGATTGAAAATAACGCCTGGTCCCTCGAAGACCCAAATATAAAAGTGCTACTTCAACAACAACATCTGGCCACTCACTATGTTGCCGTTGTTAGGCCCATCGCCAATGTTGTTCAAGATCCGGGTTATAAACCCCAGTTTCGACCAAGTCAACAACAGTATATGGCTTCTCACTCTGTTGCCGCTGTTATGCCCATCATGAATGTTGTCCGAAATCCGGGATATCAGCCCCAGTTTTAGCAATATCAACAACAGCCTCGACAACAAGCTTCGGGACAACCATAGTTTGATCTGATTCCCATGAAATATGGAGTGTTGCTCCCCGATTTGCTTAGGAGGAAGCTTGTCCAGACCAGACCACCTCCTTGTATGCCTAAGAAATTGCCAGCTGGGTATAGGCCCGACCTCTCTTGTGTCTTCCATCAAGGGGCACCTGGTCATGATATTGAGCGTTGTTTTGCTTTTAGGAATGAAGTTCAGAAGTTGATCCAAGATAAGGTCTTACGCTTCTAAGATTGAACGCAGACATGCAAGTTAATCCGCTATCGGATCTTGAAGCCTAATGTTGATACGTGGAATGTTTAGCTACAATTGGGTCTTTGCTGATGTTTATTTCTACTACTCATTTGTTCAATTAATATGTTTGTTTGTTGCTTTATGTTTTTAAAAAAAAAAATTAAAAAAAAATCCTTCCGTCCCACCCGAGGCAAAAGTGAATTTGTTTAGGGCTTTTTGCTTTATGTATTTTCATCATTAATGAAAGGTCGTCTTGATCCCGACCTTGTTTTTATTTTTTGCTTTTTCTGAAAAAATGGTAATACAAAAATCAAAAAAAATATTTCCCTTTAATCATTTTCACATATCTGCATAATCATAATGTTTATATCAATAATCAAATCATGCATTAATAAACCCGTTGAACACTTAAACCTGGTACTCTCTCTCGACTTTGAGTTCCTTATATCTGAGGCTGAAGAAGAGGATGATGAAGAAGTTTCCACTGAGATTTCTCGCCTACTAGGGCATCTTGGCCGTCGTAGCTGCAAATATCAAGAAAGAATGTCCAGAAGAGGACTTTCATGTACAAAGATTGGCACGAGATGCTACCATCTTCCTTGCAGGGATATTGTACTTCATGCACATTTCAACAGGGGCAGCCCCCCCGCCATCCCTCAGTATTCAATGTAAAGGTACTGTGCCACATGGAGGTCAAAGTCCTGTCAACGGAAGTTCCAATGAAAGCTAAGATTGATTGAACTTAAAAGTGTTATTGCCGGGTGCCATGGACAGTTATATCAAAAGGATAAAGCAAGTATTCGACAAAGAAGGCTTGTCCCAGTGAATGTCAAGAAAGTAGCTTTGTGCTAAAAAATATGCTACCCAATTCCAGGGGCAAATGTATGCCAAATTACAAAGAATGATGGTAAACTTGTATGTCCTGTGAATACCGATGCAGTCAAGAAATACTTTGTTAAAATAAAAAGCTCGATAAGTCACAAACCTGAAAAGGCGGCTTAGGCAAAAAAGAGCGTCTCGATGGACTGAAAACCCGAAAGGGCGGTCCATGCAAAAGTTAGAGGCGTACAAAAAAAATGAGTGAAAAATTGGTTATCCTGATAGGTTGAAACCCGCAAGGGCGACCTATGCAAAAGTTAAGGATTATGACAAAGTAACTGAATCTGGTCCGACATGACTCACCTGAGGCATTTCAGCTGTCAAAAGACCTCCGACTCATTGCAAGGTAATTGCACCAAATCAGATATGATTCATCTGAGGCATCTTAGCTGTTCAAGGGCTTCCGATCTGAAGCGTCTGCAAATCAAAGACTCAGAACAGTGGAATTCAAAGTTGGTAGAGGAAACAGTAGTTATTGTGTTCAATGTACCTTTTCCATATAATTACCATTTTCCAAACTCTTTTTAAAATCCGTGGAGCCACGCCTTTGGCAGGCCACCACTCCATTTACATTAAGTTGAGCCTATGTCCATTTATTTGAAATTCTCATTTATTCTGTTTTGTAAATTTCTCTTCTATTTTTGATGTTAATACCTAAAGCAAAAAAAAAAAAAAATCAAAAAAAATCTTTTAAAAAAAACTTTTTTCATGTCTTCTGAAAAGCATAAACAACAAGTACATCTTCTTTGAACTTATGAGTAGGTGAAACATGCATCAACATCCGTCTCAAGTACAGTTAAACTCTGCAAGGTAAGCATGACCAAAAGCTGTGAGATGACCTCTGTCAAAAAATATATACAAAAAAAAAAAAAAAAAACTCGCTAAGTCGAAAACCTGAAAGGGCGGCTTAAGCAAAAAATGAGCGTCCTGGTGGACTGAAAACCCAAAAGGGCGGTCCAGGCAAAAATTAGGGGCATACAAAAAAAGAATATATTCCCGGTGGATTGAAAACCCGAAAGGGCGGTCCAGGTAAAAGTTAGGGATTCAAAAAAAAAAAAAAAAAAAAAAAAAAAAAAAAAATTGAAATGAAAAAAATGAAAAAGACAGAGGCATCACAGCTCAAGTGGGTCGATTGGAAGAATCACTTTGTACTGATTTACAAATGACAACTTCTGCCAAGTGGTTAGATGAAATGGTGTCTTCTGCCTATGGTTTAATTGTAGGCAACTTCTGTCTGTGCTTTGATTGATGGCGATTTCTGCCGATGGTTTGAATAAATGATGATTTCTGCCATAATGATTGATTGATGGGTTTCATCCCGGGAAATGGCGACTTCTGCCTATGCTTTGATTGAGGGAAACTCATGCCAATAGTTTGTTTAAATGGCGACTTCTGCCTGTGCTTTGATTGATGGCAACTTCTGCCAGGTTTCTGATCGGTGGGCTTTATCCCCAAGGAATGATTGCTTAACCATCAACTGAGACATTATGTCGGGTTGTTTCACCATCAATGGTCTGTTTATGGGGTCGTATCCCATCAAAGTTATGCCTAATGGGATGTTACCTCTTTAGTAGCCTGATTATGGAGTTTGTTACCTCTTCAGTGGTATGGTTATAAGACGTGACCCCGCCGTTGGTTTTGATTAGTGGACAGTTACCCCTTCAATGGTTGAATTAATAGATTGTTACCTCTTTAGCGGTATGATTGAGGGGTCGTTACCCCTTTAGCGGTATGATTAGTGGGCAGTTACCCCTTCAGTGGTTGAATCAAGTTTTGTTACCTCTTCAATGGTATGGTTATAAGGCGTGACCCCGCCGTTGGTTTTGATTAGTGGGCAGTTACCCCTTCAGTGGTTGAGTAAATGGTTTGTTACCTTTGTTACCTCTTCGACGGTATGATTGATGGGCCGTTACCCCTTTAGCGGTATGATTAGTGGGCAGTTACCCGTTCAGTGGTTGGATTAACGTTTTGTTACCTCTTCAGTGGTATGGTTATAAGGCGTGACCCTGCCGTTGGTTTTGATTGTGGAGTTGTTACCCCTCCAGTGTTTGTTTCTTAGGGCCTTACCCCACCGGTTGGTTTGAATATGGGTTTTTACCCCGTAAGTTGGTTTGGATATGGGTCGTATCCCATCAGTAGTTTGAACATGGATTTTACCCCATCAGTTGGGTGACTGTTGGGTCGTATCCCCATCAGCAGTTTGATTATTGGGTTGTATCCCTATCATTGGTTTGATTATTGGGTTGTGCCCCCATCATTAGTTTGATTATTGGTTTGTTCTCCTATCAGGGGTTTGATTTTGAGCTTTACCCCACTAATGTTTTGTTTGGAGGGCTTTACCCCGTCAGTGTTTGACTCACCTCCTGTATTGGTATCCCCGTGGAAAATTCTTGAGTGTTTGTGCTACAATGCCGGGCTATTTCCTGTTAGGATCTGTCCAAATCTTGTCTCAACAGTCTTCCGTTGTACTGTCATATGTGTCTCGTACATGTTCATTCATTCATGCATAGATAGCATGCATACAAATATCATTCATGCATGGTTGCATTATTACCAAGTGTCTTATTTCAGTGTATCATGTAAAAAGTGTCATCCCCAATGTGTTTGATTCAAGTTTGTCACCAGTTAAAGTTTATTTCAAATGGCAGGTCCCACCGAGCAATCTTTGTGTCAATTCAGTTTAGCTCCCCAGTAACTTTTGTAAGCTATCCTCGTACCGGTAACAGGTGACTTTCATATTGTTGGTCGTTACCCCAGTAAAGGTAATTGATAGTATCTTCTCTTTCGTATTTTGGTCGTTACCCGTGTTGAGGTAACTGACGGTATTTCCTTTTCGTAAGTTGGTCGTTATCCGAGTTGAGGTAACTGACGGTATTTCCTTTTCGTATGTTGGTCGTTACCCGTGTTGAGGTAACTGACGGTATTTCCTTTTTGGTATGTTGGTCGTTATCCGAGTTGAGGTAACTGACGGTATTTCCTTTTCGTAAGTTGGTCGTTATCCGAGTTGAGGTAACTGACGGTATTTCCTTTTTGGTATGTTGGTCGTTATCCGAGTTGAGGTAACTGACGGTATTTCCTGTTTGTATGTTGGTCGTTATCCGAGTTTAGGTAACTGACGGTATTTCCTTTTTGTATGTGGGTCGTTATCCGAGTTGAGGTAACTGACGGTATTTCCTTTTGTTATCGTATGTTGGTCGTTACCCGAGTTGAGGTAACTGACGGTATTTCCTTTTCTTATCGTATGTTGGTCGTTACCCGTGTTGAGGTAACTGACGGTATTTCCTTTTCTTATGTTGGTCGTTATCCGAGTTGAGGTAATTGACGGTATTTCCTTTTCTTATCTTATGTTGGTCGTTATCCGAGTTGAGGTAACTGACGGTATTTCCTTTTTGAATGTTGGTCGTTATCCGAGTTGAGGTAACTGACGGTATTTCCTTTCCGTATGTTGGTCGTTATCCGAGTTGAGGTAACTGACGGTATTTCCTTTTTGAATGTTGGTCGTTATCCGAGTTGAGGTAACTGACGATATTTCCTTTGGTCGTTATCCGAGTTGAGGTAACTGACGGTATTTCCTTTCCGTATGTTGGTCGTTATCCGAGTTGAGGTAACTGACAATATTTCCTTTCCTTTTCGTATGTTGGTTTTTACCCCAGTAAAGGTAATTGACGGTATTTCGTTTCGTATGTGGGTCGTTACCCCTGTAAAGGTAACTGACGGTTTTTCCTTTCCTATGTTGTTCGTTACCCCAGTAAAGGTAATAGACAGTATTTCATTTCGTATGTTCGTCTTTACCGCAGTAACGGTAATAAAATAATATTTCCTCCCCAGTGATATCTATCAGTTTTTTCCCCAGTCAATGTATTTTTGTCGTCCTTGCATTCATACTTGCATCGCAGACATTCATACCAGTATATTCATAAGCATTGCATTCTCAGCATTTCAACTGGTCAAAAATTGGTGTACTTAGTATTTAAGTCTCTTCGACCCGTTGATTTAAAATTTTCATTTTTTTAAATCTCCGTGACGGAGAAACTTAAATAGGGGCATCTGTCATACCCCAAATTTTGACCACTTTTCTCTATTCTTACCCATTTTATTCGTATTTTTAAAGTCGGGAATTTTCGTCGTTTCAGACGAAATTTTGGCAAGGAGGTTACTTTGAAGTACCTCATTTTTGATTCCGAGTCGGACCCTCTTTTCTCTTTTTATTTTCTTTCCATCTTTTATTAATTTTAATTTTAAGATTAGTTACTTTTTTTATATTTAATAATTTTTATTTTCCATCTTTTAATTTTATTTTTCTTTACATGATTTAGTTTAATTTGTTTTATTTTATTTCGTATTAGATTTATTTTATTTTTATTTTATTTCTTTTTAATTAATTAGTGTAAAAAGAAAAAAAACAAAGTGTCAATAGGTCCAAAATAAAATGTACAAGGTCTAAAAAATTTCAAGTCAAGTGTCAACTTTAACATTCCTTTTCCAAAATTCACTATAATTGTCCATCATTTCCATTAAACCATTTTTCCTTTTTTCATCAACCTCCTCACCTATAAATAGAGCCCTCATACCACACAATTAGACACACCAAAAAGTTCTCTTGAGTTGTCAAAGAACTTTTCTCTCTTCTCCCTATTTAGCTTGTGTTAACGAGCTATTCTTTTCTTCTCCCTTTTTTTTCTGTCCCTTCGGAATAAGTCCCTTCGGAATTTTATCCTTTCGGTAGTCCATTTCTTTTATTTTCTTGCATTTTTATTTCTTTTTAGCATTTTTACATTTGATTTTATTTCTATTTAGCACTTTAATTATTGTTATTTATTTTCCAGCAATTAGAATGTATTTAGGTCCAATGTAAATATAAATGAGAAAAGTGTGTGGGTGTGTGTGTCCTTTTATTTCCTTACCGCCTTAGATATATCCAAAAAATGCAAACAAATTAGATTAGGGATTTTGTGGTGATCCAACGTCACTACAAAAATCCACGCGCTTTTATTTTTATTGCTCCGTTAGTTTAATTTTCATTTATTATTCAAAAACAACAAAAACATGCAAAACTCCAAAAATATTTTCTTAATAAACCTTGGTTTGTAACCCAAGTGTCTTTCCTTTTTATTTTCTTAATCAAATGCTTAATTGAATTAATATTCATATTAAACTTGATTTTCTTGTAATTAAAATGTGAACAACCTCACCTTATTTTTTCTCTCATGCCTTGAGGCCTCTTTCTTTTCTTAAAACCCATTTTCAAAAATCTTAAAATCAACCTAACCCACCAAAGAAATTTTTGAGGTGAACTACATTGGTTTTGATCCCTTTTCTTTAAGGGTATGTAGGCATAGGATTTTTATCCTTCCAAATCAAATAAAAATAACCAAAAACATACTTCTTCTTCCTCCATTCTTTCACTTAGATTTTTAGATAATAATTTTCAAATAAGCAAATCAATTTAGCACAAGATAAATTAGGTAAGAGGTTCCTACGGAATACCGTAGATGCTTAGGGTGCTAGCACCTTCCCTTCGCATAACCAACCCCCGAATCCAAAGTCTCGATAAGGGTTTTTACTCATTTTTTCCCTTCCCACGAATAAAAATCGAGAGTTCAAAGATTGACGATTCAAATCAATTAATGGTTTGATATCCGAAAATCACGAGCACAACCATCAATGCACCTATTTAACCATGTTATGCCTCTGTTTTACCTTATTTGTTTATGTCACCAAATCATAGACGCAAAAAGTCTCACACCTAAAAAAGATATGTTAATGTGTCAATTGTGATTTAAAGTTCCGTATTAGATACAATTGTATATGTCGAGACACATGTAATATGTGATGATCAATGTAAGAGTAGATGTTTAATTTTTATATTAAATTTAAATTTTTGGCTGTTGTTCGTTATTTCCTGCAATTTTTTTTAATCAATACCTATTATTTTAAATTTTTTCATGTTGTGTCTTTGGTTAGATTTAACCATAGAAAAGTTCTAATGTGTTACGTTGAATTAACAAAATACGTGTTTATTAGATTTTCTTAAATGTTATTGTGTTTTTTTAATTAAGTCTAATTTTGAAAAATTAATTACTCAAAAATCTCTGACTCATTCGACTCACTTTATTCTTTACAACTTCATGGACAAATAACAATTTTTTTACCGGTATCATTTATCACAATCTCAATTTTATTTTTCATCTTATTTCTTTTTGTAATTTTGTTTCTCTCTTCTAATGAAATAAAGGAACCGACATTTATGTCCATTAAATCACCACAAACCAACCTTTTTGATCTTGTTGTGCATCTATTTCACCATATTTGACTATGTCATATAATTACGGATATAGAGAGTCTCACACTTTATGTAATAGTAGATGTTGAATAACATATACGTGACATGACTCATATATGTATGCCTAGATATTTTGAATAAAGATGTAATATTAATCTCACTTGTGTGGTTTGTCATATAGTCTAATATGTTGATACAATCCAATGTAAGCTCCATGAGATGTATCAATATTTTTATGATTTGTTTTGTTGGTTTTTGTGTGTCATTTGTTTAACTTCTTTTCATCTTAAATTCTATATTTTATGTCATTCACATTCATGCAATTTTTTTTGGCAAGACAATATTTTTTTGGTCAACCTCTATTATTTCAAAGTTCTTCCCCATTATTAGAGTATGGGAAAAGGAGAAAAGTAGTTATGAGGTGTCAACCTAATTAAGACGTCATAACTTTCTCTTGAAGTTTTTGCATTCTATTCCTTTATTAAAAAAGTAAAGAAATTTACCTTTGGTCTTTTGTAAGATCTCACAAAAGGAAAACGTAGATGTGTTATGCTAATTAACAAAATTCATATTTATTATACATTTAAAATTGATATGGATTTTTTTTTATTAGTATATTATTTTTGTAGTATAGTTAGCCATAATCTCAAACTCCTTCAACAAACCCATAAAATTAACAACAACCTATTATTTTCCCTTATTTAGTTCTCTATGTTCAAATTCATTTTTCATCTTCTTTCTTTTTCTAATTTACTTTCTCTCTTCTCATAAAAGAAGTAAAAAAATAAAAAAAATAAACCTCTCTTTAAAACTGTCATCAACCCACCTTTTATACCATGATGTACCTCCGACCTTATTAGTTATCTCACCAAGTCACAAATACAAAGAGTCCCAAAGTTAAAAGAGAGATGTTAATGTGTCATGTGTGAGTTAACCTTCTACATTGGATGCAGGAGTAGTTGTTAAACAACATATTAGTGAGATGACCCATGTACCTAATGTCTTAAGGTTTTGGGTCAAAATGTGGTGTCAATCTCATTTATGGGGATTCTCTTTGCCGAATATGATGATTCAACTCATTGTATACTCCCGCAAAACTATGAGCATTACGATGAATTGCTTTCTTATCTTTTTAATGTCATTTGCCTAAAAAAATTATATTAAATAGAAAAATTATTTAAATTCTTACTTTATTTTAAATTCCATCATTTTTGGTCATTGGTGGGGAACAAACCATGGAAAAACGTCAATGTCTTATGAAGAGTTGATAAGATGCATGCATACTTATATTATTTTAATTTCCTTCACTTTTAATCTTTGGTAAATGAGTTACATACGTACACAACAAAAAAAAAATGTATAAATTTTGATCTTCAATAGATGTAATATGTGGGAGTGCAAATAAAGGAAATAATGGTCAATGTTTCAAATTTAAAAGGGAAGAAAAAATCCGCATCCTTATTTACTTTGAAATACATTGAAATTGTTTGATTGTCAACGATATTGCTATAAATACAATAATTATCCCTTAATTGGTATTATATATCTCTAAAAAATGTTTGATTAGAAATATGATATTATAAAATTTGCACTAACATAGTAAAAGCTGACAAAAAAACGGGATTAAAATAAAATAGAAGGGAGCAGATGGAGTAGTAAAGTAAGGTTAATAAAGACAAGGTGGAAAAGACGTAATCAAAGGAATTCAGTAAATTTAAATGATTATGGTCTTATTAAAAAAACCACATGACTTTTTTTTTGAGAGAAAAAAAAAACCACATGACTTAATAAAAATCACATACGTAAGCAATTGCATGATTTATGGATCGTAAAATATAAAAAGTGAGGAAATATGCTAAACTTAATGGTTAAATAGTTAGTAATGCATTTATTAGGAAAACTATTGCAATCATTAGCATTTAAAAATAAGAAGAAAATTAGGCTAATTTGCACCTTGAACGTTAAATTTTTTTTCACTATTTTTCACCATAAATCAATCAAAATAAATGACAAATTTAAATATGTATAATGCATGTAATTCAATATGTGTTGAAACTTATTAAAAAAAAAAAAAATGATAACATGAATGAGTGACTAAGCAATACACCCAATAAGCAAGATTTATTTAGATGATGAGGAGTGTGCGTGTTTTCATACAATATGTTCTTAGTGAACTTATTAACCATTTGAATTCAATTATTTGGTTCATTTATTAGTCATATTGAGGTGTATTAACATATTAGTTATGTTTACCAATGCTTCTTATCAAATGTACTTTATTTTTTATGCTTTAAAGGATAATGTTTAATATCGCGACAATAATTTCCCAACCACTCGGAATATATAGCAGCGACGTTGTTTAAACTATTTTTTTTTTTTTCCGTCAAGTAGACTAGTGGCTAGAAAAATTTACCTTAAAGATGAATAAGTGGGGTGCCTGGGGTTCGAACCCCGGCCCCTGCACACATTGTACGTTATCCCTTGCCAAATGAGCTAAGCTTAAGGGGACAATTTCTTTATTTGCTAGTAAAACAATTCTTCTTCTTTTTTTTTGTTGATAACAAACTATTAAAAAAAAAAATGAAACTGTATTAAAACAATTCATTAAAGCAGTTTATTTAGGTTCTAGTAAGTTAAAGAGAATTCAAATATCCGTGGAGCTTGCTAGAGAAAATATGCTTATATAAAATGCTATCTTTTTTTTTATCTACCATCTGAGGTAAACATCCCCTATATAAGATACTATCTTATAATAGCATTTGAAATTGGATATGAGAAAGGGAAAAAAAAAAAAAAGTCTCTAATCTAAAGAGCATTAAATGATTTTCGTTGATCAATAAGAAGAGTGAATAAGAATATTGTCTTAAAATTATCACAAAAATGATTGTACAAATATCATTATTCTTTTCATTATTACCACTCCAAAGTAAAAAACCACTTTGAGTTTGATCTCGATTCAAACATTTTGTGAAAATGCGATGCATTTCTTCTTGCCTACCAATTTGTTTTCTTCTCAAGTATAAATAAAATAAATAAAGAAAAATCAAATCTCTCAACAAAAAGAAAATATAAAAGAGTAAAATATTAAAAAGTAAAATAACAACATTACAAATAGAAAAGGCAGCGAGTATTAAGGTATTAAAATAAAATAGAAGGGAGCAGGAAAGTGGTTATATTTGAACCTAGTAATATAAAATAGAAGGGAGCAGAAATTGGTTATATTTGTTGTTAGATTAATTTTTAGTAATTCTTTTAAGTTTGAACCACATACCTTAAACTTCTTATAGACGTATTTTTTTGGTGTAAATATCTTTACTTTTTTTTAGGGAGTAAATATCTTTACTTATAAGTCTTATTTATTTTTTTGTTAAGTATTTTAGTGGCTAAAAATTCTCCTTTTTAACTTATTATGCAATGTCCTTTTCAATTGAGCTAAACTCATGGGACACTTATAAGACTTATTTAAAAGCCACATTTTCAATCTTTTTTCTTGACAATAAACAAACACATTTAATGCATATAAATTAATGTGGTTAACCATGTTTTAATGCACAATATTGTTGTGTATGGTTTGCTGTCTCGAAGCAAATTTAAATGAGTTATTTTACTAATTAATTGTGTTTTTTTTTAGGAAATTAATTAATTGTGTTTAAAGGGTAGAAACTCGGCTGGTATGGACAATGCATAAAATATATAAGATTCGGGATTCAAACCCCGACCACCACAAAAAGAAAAGGTAGAAACTCGCCCACAACAACTTAAAATAAAGTAGAGGATAAATATCAAAAACTTTTAATTTCATGAACCAATGAAATGCAAGTTTTTTTGAAGTAAAGTTTCGTGATCTTTTTAAAAGAAAAATCAACATTTTATAGCTACATTCTCAATGAACCCACGTTTACCCATTCTTGACTCAAGTAAATGACAATTAATATCCATGAAGAAAAATTTGAATATGTAATAAATATTATACTCTAAATATTTTTGTTATTAATTTTTTTTTTTGTTTACATCGTTTTTATTTAAAGAATTCTTTTTCGCATTACCTTATATGAATGCAAACAATGCCTGGAAATTAATACTCCCCTTATATTTCTTCTATTTTCTATGATGATTCCATGATTCTAGATGTGAATTTCATGTAACAAATAATCGGGTTAAAGTTAATTTTTTTTTTTTTTGGCAAAATTTTTATGTTATATATGACTTTGGTTATCTCTTTGTTGGCTTTGTGTAATTCCCTAATTGGTTATAATTAAATTGAATTCTGATTCATTCATGTCTTGAACATTAGTAATAGAGAATTCCCAGAAAATGCAATTTGAAGCTAAAAACCATTGCTCGTTGTGAGTGGCTGTAATTTTGGTTCAAACGGGAACAAAATTAGAACTTCTGACTTGCGAGAGAGCAATATCATGAAGAGAACACACATGAATGATAATAAGTTAATGAGAAAAAAATTGGAATAAAGGAAGGATAAACTCTAACATCTATAGTAATATTCATTAAGTCGACATATCAATTGGAATAAATTGGAAGAAATGAGAAAATTTATAGATAAAAGCTAAATAAATTTATCGATATTAGTTTTTCGACATATATCAATTCATTAAGTAATATTCAATCAACATAAGATATATAAACTCTAACATCTTGATTCTATATCAAATACAAAACATTGCCTCGACTAAAAATTGTATTGCTGATTTTGAGCGCCTTGAAGTCGAATAATATAGACACATGCTCCTCAATGGGATCCTGAGAAAGTAGAATTAACGATTAACAATAAGATACACAAAAAATAAAATCAACCCCAAAATCTACAACCAAATGATTAAACTTCTATGTTTTTTTTTTAACAAAAAACTTCCATGCTTTTAAAACACAGAATATACTTTTTTTTTTTTTTTTTTTTATGAATTTGTTTATGGAGGAAGAGATGGGGAAGAGATATATGAAAACAATGAAAAACAAATTGTCAATATATAGGGAAAAAAATCAAGACATGATCAATTTTGATTGGCTGATGAAAACTATAAATGTGTCATGAATCATTTTGATTGGTTAATAAAAAATAAATGAGTCATAATTTAATTTAATTGGATGATAAGAAAACATTAAATGCACCTTTCAATATAAAGTTGCCACGTGTACTATCAAAATAAAATAGGGGAAATGTTTATAATAAAGATTGATATATATTTTTATCAAAAACTCCATTTGTCACTATTCAAACCAATCTTAAATTGAAGAGTAATTTTGTAAATTTCATTTAATTAACTTAAAAAGAACAAAATTGTTTAAAACATTAAGTAACCGTTTCCTTGAATGAAGGTTGTTTCCTTTTTTTTTTTTTTTTTTTTTTTTTTTTTATCTTTCTCTAACACCTTTACGTGCCAAAAAATAAATAAAAATATACGACTATGAAGTTTTTTAAGCAACTACCATAAAATTTTGGCTAAGATCAAGTGTAGCTACTATGACGTTAACAAAACACTCATCATAGTAATTTTTTAGGGGCACTAATCATAGTATTAAATAGGCTAAATTACACCAAGGTACTTTAAGTTTGAGATTTGTAATATATTAGTTTATTAGTCATGTATTATAAACGTTTTCAATTTAATCAGTATGTTAACCAAAACGATGATGATGTAATTAAACCTATTAAATACCAAATTAAGTATTGAATGAATTATTTTGTTGCTCCACTAATCTATATACACGAAGAATAAGGTCTAATTATAATTAATACTAATCCTTTTAATATGGAGACCTTACATATATCATATATCATGAATTTCTCATCAGAATCCTCATCTTAATTTTGTAATTACTATTCTATCCCTGATCTTTTATTTGAAAAAGTAGTGTGTCCTTTTCTCGATAGTTGTCATTATCATCTTGCTTATTCTATTTCTGTTTTGTTCACCATGTTTCTTTTGTGTTCCACTCTTCTTGTACTGCAAAATTTGTAACTGTTTTTGTTCCCTACATTTGAGATTCTTATTTAAGGCTGCATGTAAGTACTTTCCTTTCATCACTCCCATTAACTTGGTTGAATGATGATGATTGCAATACTAATGATTAGTGTGCTTTGTATTAAATGCTTTCTTTTAGGAGGCATAATATTAAATGTTATGGTTATGTCTGGTCTTGCAATAAAATTAGTGTGCTTCTGAATTTTTTTTAACTGATATAGAATTCATATGATATGTTTTGTTATTTTTTTACATAATATTGTTATTAAAATAATGATAAAAATAAAATAAAATGATAAATGATATTTGTACAATCATTTAGGAACAATTTTCTTTCTCATACACTCACTGTATTCATGCTCTCTCTCTTCATTTTTCTCTCTATAAAATGGTCGTACAAATATCATTATTCATAAAATAATTATAACTCATTACATTTACTTTCCAAATAATGAAAAGGTGATTTTTTTTCAATTCCATTATAAAATAGTCGAACAATGAAATGAAATTTGTGTTCCATTCAACTTGGAGCTTTGTTCTAATTTTAAACAGTCCCTACTAATAGACAATGGGAGTAATATGTTCAAATTAATCGGCTCTTGAATCGAATATCAAACTTTAAAGAAAAAAGTTTTGATCAATTTTAAAACAAGACATTTTAGAAATGAACATTAAGATCCTTCTTGCATTAAATTTAGGTACTACCCGGTCACCCTAATTTTTTTTACTTTTAAAAAAAGAGTATTGCTATATATCAAGAAAAATTTTCTCAAGAAAAATTCAAGAATGACATGGCAGAATAATCACCCTTAGATTTTATCAAGAAATTGTACTGATATTAATGTTAGCCAATAAAATCTCTGTCGGGCCGGAAATCATGGGGTGTGGGTGTTATGTATTTTTCTTTTTTATGAAAGGAATAAATGAGACTGAAATCTAAGGGTGATTATTGTGCCATGTCATTCTTGAATCGTTCTTGATAAATCATTCTTGATATCTAGCATTTTTCTTAAAAAAAATATTATTGAATTTTTTTTTGTAGATAGACGAAATGGCAAAGCCATAACTCACACACATAAGTAGAGGCATCGGGATTCGAACCCGGTCATAGGGTCCGGCCTAACAATTTCGTAATTTTACCAGTTCAGCTAGAACTTTTGGACAAATATTATTGAATTAAATATACATACTTAATTTTTTTGCACACGCTG
Source organism: Medicago truncatula (assembly GCF_003473485.1). NCBI lineage: Eukaryota > Viridiplantae > Streptophyta > Magnoliopsida > Fabales > Fabaceae > Medicago > Medicago truncatula. The sequence continues at coordinate 12,080,905 of NC_053047.1, read as the reverse complement.
ATAATTGTCGTAATTGTTTATGTCCGCAAATGTTTGGGGTCTACCTGTAAAAAAAAAATTGTTTGGGGTCTACCCGTAAAAAAAATTGTTTAGCAGATGAGGAATCTTTACCTTTTGATTTTTTATCCTATGCTAAGGAGTTTCAAACATTGCAGTAAAATCAAAATACTTACATCATCAAATATTTGAATGTCAACTTAAAATGGAGAGATTTTAAATAAAGATATAATTTTTTCTCCTATGCAAAAGCCTATTATGGACCTTGAACATGACCATATTTACTGTGAATAAACAATTTCTATATCATTCTCTCAACTTGAACATTCAAAAAGTGCAATGCATCCTTTAATTGTATATATATATATATATAGTTTGCCCTGTATAAACATAAAAATTGTTTCCTACTTCAATGAAATCAATGAGATATGAATCAATGTATTGTCTCTTAGTATAGTACATCATGACCTCTATCTCTATGTACAATCCGAAAGAATGCAATGTGCAGCTAAAATGAGAAAAAGAAGCACGTTGAAGGCTTTAAGTTTAAGAATATGAATAGTGCTAACACTACTTAAATATTAGAGAAATAATATTTGAACATCCATTTAATGACAACTTTTGCAACAATTTTCTCTCTCATACTCACATTATTTTTTACTTTATCTCTCTATTGCTATGGTTTCCGTGTCAATACCACTTTTTTCTTTGTAAATTATGGCTGTCAAATAAATTGTCACCAAATTGATTGTTCAAATAACACTCCTCTAAATATTAATCCAGGTTCGCCGTACTTCGACACCAACACATTTTCTATTGAGGTTCACCCAAGCGGATCACCCTCGGTTAATAACTAACCACCATCTCCACTTTGAAAGTAAAAACTTTCATTGAAAATCCTCATGTCTTTCACCCTTAACCCACCATCCCCGCCTGTCCACAAACATCGACAAAAATTGAAATTCTTTTCGAGTATTAAATGTCTATGTTTGTTGGTGTTCCTCCTTTTTGCACGGGTGGAAACATCCAAGGTTGTTTTTAAACTCATTTTGATTTGTTAAAAAAAAACTTATTTAATTGAGGTATAAAATAACTCTTTATTATTGAATAAACAATCGGTTTAGTGTAAACCAGGTATCTTCTGCGCATAACTGCAGAGACTAATTCCTCGAACATTGCGTATAACCAAAAAAATAAATTAAACAATCATTTTTATCTATAAACTATAAAAATACTAAGTAATCTCTAAACTACATTTTTTTTTGTACAAATCTTTTTTTTTTTTAAACGGCAAAATATTATTAACTGACAAGCCCGTGCAAGTAGCACTAATAAGCTCGGGTGAGAAAAAAAACAAAGAAGGAGAAATCGGTTGTCATACAAACACCGGCTCGAACAAAAACTCCTTAAAAAACTACCCCTAAAGAAGGAACTACCTACAAGAGTAATGACGCAGACATATACATATGACAATCCTCATGAATACCCCTGCGTCAACACCACAAGCGGCCTAAACAGTACCAAAAAGCCACCGGCAACTTTACAGACACAAGGCAGCTGAACAACAAAAACCAGTCCTACCACACAAACCACACCACCCACACGCATCACTCCACCTAAAGCCCACCTGCACGCAGCAATACAGCAAGGCAGCAGCAGCCCACCCCCCACAAGCCAAAATCGAAGCAGCTCAAATCCCCAACACATGACTGCTGCTGTGGACAGAGGTGTCAAATGGGCTGGCCGGCCCGTATGGGCCAACTACATAAATGGGTCAGTCAGGCCCAACCCATTTATAATTGGGCTGCATATTCTAGAGCTTGTGTGGGCCCTTTTATATGTATTTTTTATGTATTAATTACTCACCACTATTTTTTACTAAAATATGATTGGATAGACATTAAAATGTCAATAATTTTTACATTAACGTTGAATAATAGTTAAACTCTAGATTATTCCTTCAATTAAATCAAATTAATAATTTATAAACTTTAAAATTTTAAACTAAATTCATTCATATTTATTAAGTTTATTTATTTAATATTTCTTTTATTAATAAATTTTAAATTAGTTGATAATTTTTCAAAAAATATATTGTTTTTTTAACAAAAATCAAATGAAATATGGGCTAATGGGCCGACCCAAAGCCGATGGGCTTGGGCCAAAAAAGCCCGAGTGCGTGTTTGGGCTAGTTTTTTAGGCCCAACCCGGCCCAAAAATATGGGCCATTGGGCCGGCCCGTTTTTGACAGCTCTAGACAGAACACAGGCAAAGGCCAGCAGCAAAAAACCCACACCTGCTGCACCAAATAGAAACAAACGTTGCAACCACCCATACCTCTAACGCTGTAAACAAAGTCTTGGATTCCAACTCTATTCATAGAAGAAGCAAGACGGAGTACTAGACCTTTCCAACAACCATCTCCAAGATCACACCTTAATCTCGTCAATCACATCCTCCACCACACAATTAATCCCCTTGAAAATCAAGTCATTCCTCTTGGTCCACAAAACCCAAATAGTAGTATGCCAAACCAACCAAAGGTCTTTAATTAGTAACCTTATTAGCTCTCCCACCTTCACTCCAACAATCCCAAAGAACAAATAAATTAGGAGGAATTAAAAAAACAACAATCAAACCACTTCATCACTCTAGACCAAACTAAACTTGCAACATCACAATGTAAGAAAATATGAGTGACCGATTCTTCCTTCAAATAACAAAACACGCACAACGTAGAAACCTCCGAAGGTAAAGCATTCCGCAAAGCGAGATTATCTTTTGTTGGAATTCTATTAAGAAGCACTCTCCAACCAAAAGCAATCACTTTTGATGGAGCCTGACTCCTCCACATATTCTCAAACATCCCTTTCTCCTCAACTCCCCAAATATCTTCTTTTAAAACCATATCCTCCAACTTCAAATAAGCCGATTTAACGGAATAAACTCCATTGTCTTCTAACTTCCATCTACACTCATCCATCTTATCGAACCATCTAATACCCTCCAAATCTTCCAAAAAAAATTTAAATACATTACTATATTAAATCTTTTAAGTTAGTCTATGCTATAAATTAATTCGATACAAACAAACTTAACAATTATTCGTCCTCATGAGACTTAACACAGTTGATAAAGGCATATATCCCATTCAAACTTTGGCCACCTTTTAAAAACTTGGTTATTCATTGTTTTTGTTAAAATAAAAGGAGTTTTACTTAGTTTGTATTTCACGAATGGATAGCATTTCCATGTAGCTTAAACTTCAAGCATCAATGGCTTCATCTTCATCTTCTTCCACTCCTTTCTGCACCTATGCTATTCACCATGCCACCAACCTTCACCCTCGTCAAAACGGCACTAACAACTCTCGTTTCACTCCCAGAAAAACTCAACCTTTACGTATGGGTAACCCTTCAATCCAACCAAAATTGAACCATCATCAAACCCCCCATCAACATAAAAATGTAAACTTTGCGCATTTTCTTCAAGAGGGTAACGTAAATCAAGTTTTAGAACTATTGGGTCAAACTGATTTTGCTGATTACAGTGATTTTCTTTCGCTTTTGAAATTATGTGAGGATTTGAAGTCGCTTGAATTAGGGAAAAGGGTTCATGAATTCTTGAGAAGGTCGAAATTCGGAGGGAATGTTGAATTGTGTAATAGATTGATTGGGTTGTACGTGAAATGTGGTAGTGTGAAGGATGCGCGGAAAGTGTTTGATAAAATGCCTGAGAGAAATGTCGGTTCGTGGAATTTGATGATTAGTGGATATAACGTGAATGGTTTAGGGATTGATGGTTTGTTGGTTTTTAAGCAGATGAGACAACAAGGGGTAGTGCCTGATGAGGAAACTTTTGCGTTGGTTTTGACTGTGTGTGCGTTGGTTGACGGTGTGGAAGAAGGTTTAATGCAGTTTGAATCGATGAAGGAGTATGGAATTGTTCCAGGGATGGAGCATTATTTGGGAGTTGTTAATATTTTCGGGTGTGCTGGTCGGTTGGATGAAGCTCACGAGTTTATTGAGAATATGCCAATTGAAGCCGGAGTTGAGATTTGGGAGACTCTTCGAAATTTTGCGACAATTTGTTGTGCTAAAAACACACTTAGAGCAAGTGTACTCTATCGCAGAAGTAGTATAAAAGATTATCGTATCCACAGGGATTAATTAACAAGTATCAAACTAATTAAGATTAATTTATTATTTAGACGAACAAATAATAGAATGGTTTCGGTAACTAAAGAAAAAGTAATGACGAAGGATAAAAATGTGAAGATGTAATCAATAAAGAGAGGTCTAGGGTCACGGTTTCAATTGCAAGTTTCGATTCCCTAATGTCTAGTTCTAATCAAATTCCTATTTTCATTCAATCACCAATCCCTTTTACTAAAACTATTAATCCGTTTGGTCATTCGTGATTAATATTCTTTCTCCTAAGTTAACACTTTGTTTGATCATTCAAAGAGTTGAAACTCAAGAAAAGCATAAAGAACAAAAAGGTTGAATGATTGGAAGACTAAAATTAAGGTTTGATCATGCAATAATTCTAGTCTCAATTGTTCTATAGGTCCACCAATTAACTGCAGTACGATCGCTGATCAATTAACTGATTGTTAACATGCAAAGGTTTGGTCATTCCTAATCATGTGATTAAATCAATAGAACAAATTTGATTGGAATAGAAATAGAAATTATAATTAATAAACTAGAACATGACAAGGTATCTCAACATACAAGATTCACCTAAGACCCTAGAGAAATATTCACCTATCCATAATCAAAAACAACACTAAAATAGAGATAGAATTCATGAAATTAAGAATAAGAAATAACCTAAAAGAAAGGAAAATTCTTGCTCCAAGACTTGAATTTCAATTTCTATCCCCAAAGCTCTTCTCTTTGTTGCATGTAGTGTCTGTGTAGTGTGTCGTCTGCTCCCCCCAAAAGAACTCTCTTCCTTTGATCTGTGATGTTCTATATATAGCCCTGTAAAATTCTGATTCACCGCCCCAAAATTCCTTCAACGTTAAGGATTTACTTCTTTCTATCACCGCCTCTTCCAATTTCCTTCACATCTAAGTCTTTTGTAAACCTCCTCTTTGTTTTGTCTCTTGCGCTACCTCTCTTTCTTTCTTTGTTCTCACCTAACTCATTCTTCTATTGTGCAGCAGCTACTTGTATTTGTTTGGAGGAAGATAATAAGTCTATCTTTTCCTTTTAATTGAGATCACCGCCCCTAACCTCTTGGGTACAACACTGGTGGGCCTGTAGCATTGATTAATCCAGCTTTTCTTGTAATTGTAATACTAGAGAGTAAAGAGTATGTCTTTGATGATTTTTCACTTCTATTATATAATATATATATTTTTTATATTCTACAAAATAAAATAAAAATAGTTAAGTATCTAAATAATAATAATACTAAATGTAATAAATTATACCTAAAATGTTAATATCACAATTCATGGAGACTTAGAACGTGAGGATTGTGCTGATGAGTTGTTAACTGTTCTTGATCCTTCGAAAGCTGCTGCTGATAAAGTGCCACTCCCTCAGAGAAAGAAACAGTCTGCAATTAACATGCTGGAGGAGAAGAATAGAGTAAGTGAATATCGGTGTAATATGCCGTATAAAGAAGAGAGTGATGTGAAATTGAGAAGTTTGACCGGGCAGATGAGGGAAGCAGGTTATGTTCCTGATACGAGATATGTTCTCCATGACATTGATGAAGAGGAAAAAGAAAAGGCTTTGCAGTATCATAGTGAATGTTTGGCAATTGCTTATGGTCTCATCAGTACTCCGCCGAGGACTACGCTTAGAATTATCAAGAATCTACGTATATGTGGAGACTGTCACAATGCTATCAAAATCATGTCCAAGATTGTTGGAAGGGAGCTCATTGTGAGGGACAACAAGAGATTCCATCATTTCAAAGATGGAAAATGCTCTTGTGGAGATTATTGGTAGTGTTGGTAAAAATGTAGATACTCTGATGATATATTGCTAGATTGTATTTTGTTTGCTGCCAAAAATCTGTAAGGTTCAAATCCATGTTTGGAAAGATGAAAGAAATTTTTATTCCATCTATGACTTAACCTGTATAGCTTATTTTCTTTGTCGTGCATGTTTGTTAGACTAGAAGAGTTAAAAAGGCCAACAGTATAATTAATTATTTGCTTTTCCTCATTTTTGAACAACATGAGCATGTTGTGATATTACATCAGTTTCTGCAGATATCTTATTGATCATGGCTTGTCTAATTGAGTTGAGAACTAAATAGCCAAAGATAATTGGAACGTAATAGAAATATGGTGGTGGTTGCGTAGAATAAACCGAATACATTATCGCCATTTGTACATTTAAAATGTGCAATTTATCCTTTAATTATCCTGTCTGAACAACATAAAATTTATTTGCTACTTCAATGAAATCAATGAATCAAGGTTCTTTTTCTTGGTATAGTGCATAACGACCTTTATCTCTATGTACAATCTGAATGAATGCAATGTGCAACTAACATATGTGAACAACAATTTGAATAGAATAAGAAGAAGGATGTTCCTGTGCAGATTATTGGTAGTGTTGGTAAAAAGCACTCAAATGTAGATACTCTGATATGATGATATATTGCTAGATCGTTTTGTTTGCTTCCAAAATGTGTAAGGTTGAAATCCTAGTTTGGGAAGATCAAGCAAAGTTTTGTTTCATGTATGAATTAACCTATACTCTGAATGAATGCAATGTGCAACTAACCTATATAGTATTAAACTGAATACAGTGAAAGGATTAAACTTGCACATTCAAAAAGTGCAATTTATTTGTTAAATGCATATAAACTGTTTGTTCTGTCTAAACCACAAAGAAACTATTTCCTACTTCAATGAAATCAATGAGATCTGAATCAGGGTATTGTTTGTTGGTATAGTGTGTAACAACCTCTAATCTCTATTTACAATCCGAAAGAATGCAATGTGCAGCTAAAGTAATGTGTGAAAACAATGTGAATATAATGAGAAGAAGAAGCCAGTTTTGAAGCCTGGAGGAGTTAGGAGCTTATTCCTAATGTGAGGATGGTTGACTGATTCTTTTGTTAGTCCACTTCATCTCTTGATGGTACTCTCAAGTATGATTTCATAGTATCATAAACTGTGAAGCCAATGGCCGCAGATGGAACAACCTGAATTGCAACAAACAAACAAAAATGCTGAGTTATACAGAACGGTTCTAGAGTGTTAATTACTTTAATGTTCTATGATTTTCCGACCTTTATGTAATTGATACTCAGCCCTGAAAACAGGGTCTTCCATCCTTGCTTTTGAGCAATCAAAACCATGGATCTCATAGTCCCTTTCAATTCGGCTTCTTCAGATGCCGCAAGGTTTTGAACCTAAACAGGTTAACTTTGTATCATGTTACTCAATATCCATCTATAATTTCCAGCCGACCAAATAAAGCACGTTACCTGCATTTGCCTCCTGACAACTTCAAGAGGATATGTGAATGTCTGACCCAATAAACCGGCCACGGATCCACATGTCAGTTTCGCCATGATGCTTTTCTTGTAATCCTCAGGGACGTGGCGCTTCATTTCCTCATAGAAGTAGAATTTAAAACCCGCGTATGGGAATATTCCAAAGAGTGTCGGAGCTGTGGCCATGATTAAAATAAGAGTTCTACAATAACAACACAGCAGTGAAATACAATACTGCTGCTGAATTAATAGTTCCAAACACAAGCAGAATTAAATGCATACCTACTCCCCTATAGAGACCTCTAATGCCACCCCCTTTATAAGTTTTTGAAAGACAGTCATGGATCCCTCGATAAACTTGTTCATTATTTACCATCCCGGAAACATTCAACTTGGTTGGACTAACAATCTGCAGATCACAAAATACAACCAAAGTCATGGATGAAAACTGATCTGATTTCTGAGCAGAAATATAATCTACCTGATAAGCTAACTTAGTCCGAATTAAGTCAAGTGGATAAGTAAAAAGCACAGCCGTCCCTCCAGAGAGTGACCCTGCCATTAGGTCAAGGGTAGGACCTTTCCAAACATTAGGAAAGGCTTGCATGGTCAATCTTCGGTATTCCTCATAGGACATAAAATGAAGACCTGCATAAGGAATAATCCTTGCCACACTTGCTCCATTTCCCCTGCAAATAATTTCGCATTGGTGAATCTGATTAATTGATAGAAGATAAATCACCTACCTATGATTTCTATCTACCTGTAGAATCCCAAAAGACCTTCGGTTTTGGCGATTCTCCTAACTGATCCAGACAGTCCTGTGCTATGAAACTCAGTTCTTCGGGTCTGTAAAGAATGATTGTGATTAATCAATCAACTGTCAATTGGTCGTTTAGTTTAAGAAAAGCCATTCACTAATTACATGCAACGAAATTTCATTTCTCTTTTTCCGGCCATTATCTCCCCACACTCGCGCAATCTTACACAATATCTTTACTTTACTAGTGTATGTATAACAGAAAAAACATAAGAAAAAAGAGGGAAAACATCCATACTGCTAGAAGTGAAAAGTTGAGAATGATAATTATAAGGGAAAGAATAAAATTGTGATGTATAATCAAAATTACTGGATTACATGTAGCACCGACACATCTTGTGGAAGACGTATCCGATACGTTTCAGATATCCAACAACGACATGACATCACATATGTGATTTCATCCACTTAATATACTTTCACAAATTATTATTGGTGTCGTCTTGTCAAATTTGTGTTTGGCGTCGGTGCTTCATATTTTTCAAGATCACAGTGCCTCGTACGTGATTACATTCAATTAATTCATTTTTTTCAAACTATTACTAGTGTCACTTCGGTGCCCATGTCTGGTGTCGGTGCTTCATAGTAGTCAAGATCACATTATTTACTTGCTAGTATAGAACCAACCATAGGGTACCTTATGTCTGTATCTGTAACTAACTTACTAACTGATTCAGGTGAGTTAGTTTAAGCAGTTAAAGTTCATCAGTTACTTATACAAAAAGTTCCCCTCATATAAAAGTAATTGTTAGGACTTAAGAATGCAAAAAGTCAGATTTTGTTTTTCTCTAAAATTCCCCATCGATTTTCAATGATTCAAGATATATCAAACATAAAATAGATTACAGATAAATAGAAATGTGTCCGGTTCTGGTGTCCGATCCATCTCAATGACAGTACCAATGCAACATATCTAATTATTTTCAATTAATTCATTTTCTCAAATCATTATCAATCGAACGTGTCTTGCCGGTGTCTGTGTTTGTACTTCATAATATAAAATATCGTAGTAGCTACTAGCTAGTATAGACCGTACCATATGGTACATAATGCCTATAAATGTACTTCGCTCAAGAACCAAAAAATGTCCGTAACTGTACCTAACTAACTCATAAAAGTAAGGTATTTTAAGCAGTTAAGCTGCAGTTCAACTACCTTCATAAAAGGTTCCCTCTTTCGTAAGAAATTCAAAAGACTAAGTAAGATTTCATCATTCTCTAAAATTTTCCATTGAATTTCTATAATACTAATATTAATCAAACATAAATAGATCACACATCAAATCAAAGCACGCAAACACATTTTGAAACAAGAAGAAGTTGTAGGTTGCAACAAATTTAAGGTCGAAATATTGACATTAAAGAGTGTTTAAGCTAAAACACATGCATACTTACACACCCTTTAGCACCTTGGCTTCAATTAGCCTCAGTGGTGAACAACATTCAATGTTTCTAACAACTTTAAAATGTAATGAACATTACCAACACCGTAATATTTGTAATGAATGCCATGTAAAGTATGTATGCCTTAATTTTCAAACTTAAGTGTTGCTGCTGCTGCCGCCACCACCAGCATGGAATTGTTCATCCGCTGCAGGATCGTAGTCCGGGTCAATAAGAGCTCCAGCATCCTCATCTTCAGAATCAGAATCTATAAAATCCATGTAATTATCCTCGTCGTGTTCATCCATAAAAACGCCTTCAACGAATTCCTCATCAGAAGATTCATTATCTTCACCGGCAATCAACAATCTATACCTTGACTGTAGAATTAAGAAACCGACATAGTTAGGATGTTAAGTCTTCTATGTGATACATTTGTAGTATACTTTTTGCTTAAAAGAAGATGTGTAAGTATAAATACTATTTTTTATTTTTTTTTTATTTTTAAAATAGTAGTTTGTAGGGTTAATAGTATTTTTCACCCCTGTAATATAAGTCATTTCCGGTTTTCGCCCTTATAAAATTTTCGGTTTGATTTGCATCCTTGTAAAACTTTTTTTTTCCGGAAAACACCCCTCCCCCATATGACTGTACATATTTGCTGATGTGGTACATTGTGTGGCATGCTGACTGTACATATATGCTTATGTGGTGTGCAGACTGTATAATTAATTTTATTTTTTATTTTTCTAAGGCTACATGTGGCATTTGTGACTATTTTTTAAAAAAAATTATAATATAAATACATTTATACTAATTTAGAAATAAAATAAATTTAAAAATTTGAAAATAAAAAAATTCAGGATTTTTTTTTATTATGAAAAATATTTTCCAAATTTTTTATTTTTTGTTTATATTAGAAAATAATTTTTTTCTAAAATTTTAATTTCAAAAATGATTTAATAAAAATCTGGAATAAAATTTCCGAAAAAAAATCTGAATTTCTTCTAAATTTTTTAAAAAATTGTATCCATATTTTTAAAAATAAAACATTTTCCAGAATTTTTTTTTTTTGTAGAAAAATTTTTAAAACTGTGTTTTTTTTCGGGAAAAAATTATGACTTTTTTTTTTTAAATTTCGAATTTGTTTTTTCGAATTTAAATTTTTTTTATTTTGAAAATTAAACTCCAGAATCTTTAAAAAAAATACTGAATTTCTTCTAAATTTTTTAAAAAACTGTATCCAGAATTTTTAAAAATAAAACATTTTCCAGATTTTTTTTTTTGTAGAAAAAATTTTAAAACTGCTTTTTTTTTTGGAAAAAAATATGAATTTCTTTTAAAACCTCGAATTTGTTTTTTTCTAATTTTTTGTGATTTTTTAATATTTGAATTTAAAAAAAAAACGATATTTCAAAAAAATCTTATCGTTTTTTCAGATTTTTTTAATATTTGAAAAAAAAACTTTTTTTTTTTCGATTTTTAAATTTTATGGAAAAAAAATCTGAATATTTTTCTGATTTTTTTTTTTTTGAAAATTAATTTTCAAATATTTTTAAAAATAAAATCTGATGTAGACAATTAATAATAAATAAAAATTAAAAAAAAAAAAGCCAAGTCAGCGCCACATATGCGCATTTGATGAGTTGGATGGAGGAGAGGTGTTTTTCGGAAAAAAAAGTTTTACAAGGATGCAAATCAAACCGAAAATTTTATAAGGGCGAAAACCGGAAATGACCTATATTACAGGGGTGAAAAACACTATTAACCCTAGTTTGTATGAGTGAAGAAGGAAAAAAAAATTAATTAAAATTGTTTAAATAAAGAGAGAAACCGAAAGAGAAGCTAGATCAAATATAATAGGAGGTTCACATTTAATTTAACCCACTCTGTGCTTATACCATATATAATATCATTTCTAACATAAAATGCATGAATGTTATAATCATATTTTTTTTACAAGAAAAGTCATATTTAGTATATGAAGTATGATGGAGAATGAATTTCCATGATACATTTCAAATTGAAGTGGTTGTAAAACATAATCTTTAATATTAAATGGAGAATTGGACTAATAGTAAGATAAAATACACGGACTTGTTATTATTTTTTAAATGAAAAATATTTTTTTAGTTTGTTGTGAGTGGTTGTAACGCCCAAATTTTCACTTATTATCTTATTGAAATTTTATTGTATTGTGTTAAATTATTATTATACGTGTGTTTGTTTTTTTGGACAATATATGTGTGTTGTTGTGGTTTGATAATTTTCTCTGTGTTTACTTTGATGTATTTCTCTTAACAAGTGAAAAAAAAGGAAAGCTAGTGTTCCTTCAAAACAAAAAAAAAACAAAAAAAAAAAAAAAGGAAAACTATAGGAATTTCAACACTTGATACCTGCATTAGCAACACTCGATATCTTATTACAATTTCTGCATTTGTCAGTTGAGCTACGACTTCTAGAATCTTACTTTAGTTTTAAGATTCAGTACTTTTTTTTTTCTTTCTATTTTTTCTCATGTTTATATCATGGTTAACTTTTTATTCTTTAGTTGACCTTATGACAGATGAATGTAACAAAATTTCAGTACTGCACATTCCTTATTCAATGATGGAGGATTCCACGGTTTGCAAATCGGTTCTCGCATGTAATATCCAGGAATGTCGATAATTCAATTATCACTCTTTTTGGGATGATAGGTGGGTTGACAATACTTCTCATAGAGTGGCAGAGTTGGCCTGTTTTCAGTTTCGTCGCAGCAACACTTGAGAGGTAGATGCTTGGGTGGCGGAGTGTGAAATTGGTCTAGTATTGCGTATGAGGCTAATTGTATGGGAGGAGGAGAAACTGCACTAACTTTTGCTTCAGCTTCAGCCATTACCTCAAACTGGAGATAGTAGACTATTGGGTTTCGTGACCAAATTCGGGTGAATATTCTCGGCTAAAGCATCATACTTTCATCTTGCTGATAAGTTCTTTTTAGGAAATCAGCTCCTTTGAATAGCAGAAAGTTAGGTGTATCCCGACGCCATCAAACGTATGCGCCTTCTTGTGGTAACTTCTCTTCAATTGTTTACCGACAAGAGACAATTTACTTAGAAAGAGAGTGGTGCTAGAAAGACAAAATTTACTGTGTATTTTATGGAGAGTGTCGTGAAAGGGCGTCACATCTCTCCCTTCGATGCAATCTTGTGATGTGATGTTGTTACTTGGGGATGGTTTTGGTCATTCCACCAGACATTAGCACGCCTGAAGTAGCTTTGTTGGATACAAGTGAAACAAAGAAGTTTGTAAAACATCGATTATTATATTTCAAACTGTGATATGGAAGAAAAGGAATGGGAAAATTTTCTCGAGTGAGCCATGTGCAGCGGCTGATGCAGTCTATGATATTAAGGAGCTATCATGGAAATGGTTTTTGATTAGAATGAACCAAAATCAATGTCTCTTTTATCAGTGGTGTTGGAATCCAACTTTGTGCCTGTGAATGTAATTGTGTTCTGCGTGTGGATTGGAGTTGTGTGTAACTATGTTTAGGTGTGCCTTAGCCAGCATGTTTTCTTTTTGCTCTGGTGTGGCTATTCTACTGCGATTTACATTTCTGCCAGGAGGTTTTCTTTGGGACTTAGCAGGCTGGTGATGATAGGGGTAGATGCTGTTGTTTTTGGATTTTCAAACTGTTGTATTTGGATTTCGAAATTCTATTATCTACCGAAGTTGGTACTAGGTTGAGTCAAGACCAGGTCGCTCTCTTTAAGACGTTTCGTGACCACGCCGCCTCCAGGATAAAACAAGCTCAACTACAACTGTGCGGTGAACTACTGCATTGTAGAAAACCGTTCCAGAATTACACCCTCAAATATGGTACTAAGACCACTCTTTAATACTGAAACCACTTTAATATGGTATTGTAACCACTCTGTTATGGTGTTGAGACCACTCAAATATGGTGTTGCCACCATTCTAACTTTAGTTTCTCCAAAACATCAATATGGCACTATGACCACTTAAATATGGTGATACCACCATTTCTCCTCAAATAGAAAAATATTGAAATACTTTTTATAAATACTGTTAAGATCATTCTTAATTTCGATGGGACATTGTTATTCCAAATAGGGACTATGATCTTAAAAGTATTCTTTATTCCAAAGGGACATATATTATCAAATGGACTATGTTTTTAAGACCATTATTAATTCCGAAGGGACATTAAATTGAAAGAGGGACTATGGTCTTAAGAACACTCTTAATTCCGAAGGGACAAAACATGGAGATGAAGAGAAGAAAGACTTGACAACACAAGTCAAGAAAGGGAGAAGAGAGAAAGAGTTTCCCACAACTCAATGAAACTCTTTGGTGTGTTTTTTGAACTGAGTGAAGTCCTCTATTTATAAAGAGATTCTGTAACTGTTTTAGCAAAAATTGCGGTAGCAGTTACTCTAATGGATAAGATTAAAATGGAGTTTATCCATTAATCAGTTCAACAACACTTGTGGATAGGATCAAAAGAAACAAATCCACACAAGTGGAGGAAACAAACTATTGGATTTGAATGAAGAAAATATAAGAAATTTAATTAAATTCTTATTCTTATCACAACCACCACAAGCTAAATTTATGGAAAGTGATATTCTCGAATAAAAATAATAATTACAATTATTTTTATCATTATCAAGTATTTAAAATTAAATACCGCAATTTAAACACTACCAATGTGTGTGTTCTATTTTATGTGGGACCCCACACTCTATTTTTTCAATTCACACAACATTAGATCAAACTATAATTACTTGGTGTTTAATCTTCTAATTTATTCTCCAACATCACACTAATGTTCCAACAGATGCGACTTCAGTCTAGGGTGAATGTAATTATGAGAAGTTTACGTGCAATGAGTTTGAATGGTAAGAGCTCGCACTTTACTCTCTCATGTCGAAATCACATATGAGAACCATTTCCTAAAAAATGACATGAGGTGGCCCAAATGTTCTCTTTTTTTTTTCTTTTCAAAATTCCTTCATGAAAGCTGCAACTTTAAAGGCCTTTTTGAAGTTTTTCATTTCATTATGAGGTGTGGCACTACAGTGGCTGCGACACCCTCTATTTTTGCCACTAAAACTGCAACTTTACTGAACTACTCTAATGAGAAATGATAACGAACACACTTTTTTTGACAAAAATACGACACCGTATGTTACTGTTCATCTATACTCGTTTTTTTTTCTCGTTTTTTTTTTCTTCTCAGCAACTCAGACTCTCCCTTTTTCTCTTAGAACCACCGTCCACCGTGTCGACTCCATCACTCTACAACTCCGTCGACCACCGTCCACTCTTCTCTGCAAATCTCTTTTTGTCCGCTAAAACTTTGACGACATGTCTCTCTCATCCGCAACCTCTATGCGATCTGATGTAGGGATGACGACGGCGTGGTGACTGAAAAGTTAACTCAGATCGCAACAGTAGAAGGAGGAGATAGCAGCAACAAACTCGCACTATGACGGCGGAACGACGGTGGTCGGTGGCTGATAGTGACGGGAGGGAGAGAGACGATGGTGGTGGTGATTGAGGATGGAGTGGTGAATGGTGATGGAGAAAGGATGAGGAGGAGTGGCGTGGAAGGCGTAGATTACTGATCTATGTTTTATGATGAGGAAATTACAAAACTACCCCCGGTGTCGTTTTTGTGTCCAATTATCATTGCTCCTACTCTAATACCCCTTGCTATTATGGGCCAGGCAACTCTAGTACTATAGTGTAGTATTTACAACACTGATTTTGATTTTTTTTTTTTTTTTTTTTTTATCTAAGTAATGTATCATGAGTTTTAGTTATTATTTTTTTCATGTTTTAGTATTTTTTAGACAAAAGATATTCGTATGAACAAATTAAAGTAGAGAATATAAAACAGGAGACACGAGATTTTAACGTGGAAAACCCTCAATATGAGGGAAAAAACCACGGGACCTAGTCCAGGTAAGATCATCCACTACTAATAATATGATTACATCGGTTTCTTTTCTTCGTATCTGTGGTGACCAATGAACTCTTCGACAAGATAATGGCGTGTAACTTCTTTATTTTGCTTCTTCTCTTCTGCAGTTTCCTTTATTGTCATTGTGTGTCCACTTGAGGAAATTACCATTTGATCTGATGATAATTACGTAAACCCTCGATAAATGTCTTGATCTTATCAGATGATATATATCTAAAAAATAATGGACAAACATGATTAATTAATAGCGAACAAAAAGTGAATCTCAGACAACTTGTGAAAAAATTAATTTAATACAGGTATATATTAAGAGACATTACCTTGTTGGCCTTGATTTGCAACATGTCGTGGATGATATCATGTATACTCGTTCGCCTTGATTTGCAATATGTCGTGGATGATATCATGTATACTCGTTCACCTTGATTTGCGACATGTCGTGGATGATGTCTTCACTTTATCTTCTTTCTTTATTTGGGTTTTAGGTCACCATTATTGCTACTGCAACTTTTTCTTCTTTTCTTTTAAATACCTTCATGATGTTGAGTTCAGCTTGATGAATGTCTATCTTGACGTTGATGTGATTATATATAGGCCAGACCTTGAGTACTCCCGGTCTTATTTCCTTGAATTGATATCTGGAAATCAAATAAACTAATTAATATAAAGATCACTCAGAAAGTGTTAAATCTTATTATTTTTCTTCATTATTATGAGCAATAGATAAAAATTAATTACTTGTTGTCGCTGAGGAAATTTGGAACTTTGATCGGAAGTACGGGTTTCCCATTACTGTGTTTGCCGACTCCTACAAAAAGAAAAATATTTCTAGCATATGAAATGAAGAATAAACCAAAGAACCCTATCTACTATACTACATGTCACGGATTTTTGTAGTGTTTGCAGATGAAATAAAAAATTAACTAAAAAACCTAAAATTTAATTCTAAAAGAATAGAAGAGATACCTGTTATAACTTCCAAAGGTTTTGCCTCAGTTTTTATTTCATTTAAACGTTCTTGAAGAAAGTAAGTAGCTTCTTCTCCGTGAAGCCCGTGCAGATCTATTCTCCAAATGTTGTTTTTGCGATTCGTAATTTCAAAGATTTTTGCAGCTGCTTGGCGATGTAGTTCCCCTGCAATACGATGCTCGTCTTTTGCAATACGAGCATATTGCATTGCTAATTGATGATCATTTTTGTGATAAGCTTCTTTAGCGGCCTTGTCGTGTTGAGATGCTAGACTAAAATCATAACAATATAAAAAATTAAATTCAAATATATTTAAATGATTGATCTAAAATTAAGAGTATCTTAATATATAAATAGTGTATGTTATATGTTAGTTTCCTTCATTAAAGAATCCAAGGGGGCCTGCTTGATGTTGCTCGCGGTGGGGGGAGAGTGATGACTGATGATGTGTGGGGTTGGCATTCGAAATGTGGTGGTGATATCTCGATTAAATCGTCATATAAGGTGTTGGAAGGTTTGTCCATGAAAAGTGTTAGCTTTTGCATGGAAACTTCTTAGTCGTATTCCAACTAAAGGTACAGATTGTGTGTTTTGTGCCGGTCGGGAGGAAACTTCATGGTCTTATTCCAACTAAAGGTAATCTATTTTTACATTGTTAAGTTTCTTATAAGGTGTGGTCTAATGTGCTTAAATTACTCAATAAAATCTGCTTTTGCAGTAGGAAATTCTGTAGGTACTGGATTATTTGGCAGCTGTTATTTAGGTTATGTGGAAGTCAAAAAATGAGATTATTTTTGAAAGCATGTCCAACGATGTTAGTATGATTGGCATCTAAGAGATTGTTTGAACTAATAGTTTGTGTTATTGTTGATTTTGGTGTTTGGTCCCCAACTAAGGGTTGTGTTTCGGTTTGGTGTTGTAGGAGTTTGTCGTGTTTTATTGCTGTCTCGATTAAATCCTCATACAAGGTGTTGGAAAGTTTGTTGGTTTTGGATGCGAGGAGGAGTGTATTGGAGGAAAAAATGTTCCGGAATTTATCGAAAAGCCTAGCTGCGTCTATGGTGTTTTATTTCTGTCTGAGGTGAAGTTTTGTTGTGTGCCTAGCTTTTGTGCAGGTTTTGATTTGTGTTTTTGGAGTTTTCATTTCAAGTGACCGTAAATTATAGCACTATCATACACTATTAGGAAAAGCAAAATTAGGGAGGGAAATTTGTGACGGAAAACATAAAATTTCTCATAAATTTCTTAATCGTAAAATTTAGTGACGGAATTAGAGATGGATTTCATGTTTTCCCTCACTAAATTTTCCTCACTAATTTTTTTTTTTTTACTAACCTTTTCATTTCCCAAGCATCCTTTCGATATGTGATGTAAATTTCATTGTTCTTCTCTGTCTGTGACTTGTTTTTGTGGCTTGTTGATACATGGAATTCAGATGCCTATTATCCAACAAATGACATATTAAAAATAATTAATTGAAATATCTTTCTAACTTATTTCACATCTTTACGGCTAAAAAAATCACATCTATAATATATAACATGAAGAGTAAAGTCTAAATATACAACTAATCCTTTTTTTTTTTTTTTTTTTACGGGATCTGTCTAGCAAAAAAGATGGAGTTGGGTGTAAATAATCCATAGTTTTTTGAAAGAATATTTTTTAAGATAATGATAAACTAATTTTTTCTTTTCTTTTTAAGATCACTAATTCTTATTATTGATATATTTTTAATCTTAACAATATTATAAAAGGGGCTGCTAATTAACGTTATGGTGGAAACTAGCGAGCTACACTCACTTTTTTTTTTTTTTTTTTTTTATCAAAAAGTCAATTTGTCACTATTCAAACCAATCTTAAATTGAAGGGTAATTTTGTAAATTTCATTTAATTAACTTAAAAAGAACAAAATTGTTTAAAACATTAAGCAACCGTTTCCTTGAATGAAGGTTGATTCCTAAAAAAAAAAATTATATATATATATATATATATATACTTACTCAACTATGACGTTTTTTTAAGCAACTACCATGACGTTTTGGCTAAGATCAAGTGTAGCTACTATAACGTTAACAAAACACTTACCATAGTATTTTTTTAGGGGCACCAATCATAGTATTAAATAGGCTAAATTACATCAGGGGTACTTTAAATTTGAGGTTTGTAATATATTGGTTCATTAGTGATGTATTGTAAACGTTTTCAATTTAATCATTATGTTAACAAAAACGATGATGATGTAATTTAACCTATTAAATACCAAATTAAGTATTGAATGAATTATTTTGTTGCTCCACTAATCTATAATATATACACGAAGAATAAGGTCTAAATATAATCCTAATCTTTTAATATGGAGTAACATTATGAATATGACAAATATAAATTATACCTGAAATTAAAGAATGAAATTTTGTTGCAGCAATTCCGATTAGAATGTTGACTTGAAAGAGTTGAATTGCACTTTGTGAAAAAGGAACCTCACCGCAGCACAATATGTTGTTGACATTGAAGAAGATGGTTTGCGATTGATTAAACTAACGATGATACTAACTATATTGACTCATTTTGTGCGATTGAACGACGAGGGAGCATGAAAGAAACAAGTTTAAATAAGGCGCAAGGTGATTTATATCAATCTACTATTAATTAATCTAATACTTATCTTTTTTTGGTTACTATCTAATACTTATCTACTAGTCCTATAATAATAATAATATTTTTTTTGGTGGTCGGGGTTTGAACATCTTAGACCTTACATATATCATAAATTGTCCCTACCAACTGAACTAAGTTCATGAGAACATATATTATAATAATATTATATAATAGAATCGTATTTCAAAATAGTTATAATTTTTTAAATTCATGATCTTCTTAATTTTGTAGGTAGTCATTTTGTAAAATATAAAATCATTTTGTTTCCCGTTTCTTCTCCTTATTATTATGCAATTCCTTAAATATAAGGAAAATATTTATTCTACTATTTTATGTTATAAGTATAGGAAAAAAGTTTATTCTCGTCTCTCTATATCTTTTAATATCACTAATTTGCATATAATTTTTTTTTGATAAAAACACTATGTAAATGTTGATATTTTAAAAATAATTTTTAGTTTTCAAAATTTAAGCATATGAATTTTATTATGTCTGTATATATAAAATATTTGATTTTTGAGATATAAGCACATAAACTCTGCAACTCCGAGAACCAGTGCAAATATTAAATGGTGTTTTGCTTATAAAATAAAAAGTTATTTGATAAAAATACTACATTAATTTTTTATAATTACCGCAATGTTATGTGACCCGTGCGCGAAAGCAGATGTCTTTTATTTTTTAATATAGTAACATTTAGGCCAAATACAACGTTTGGTCCTTTAAGTTTGACCGAATTTTCAAGTTAGTCCTTTAAGTTTAAAAAGTTTCAAATATATTCTTTTAGTTTGACATAAGTCCCAACTTAATCCTTTAAGTTTCAAAAGTTTCAAATATGTCATTTTAGTTGATAAACTATTTCACTGTTACTCATGCTGTTAGTTAATAATTAATTGATGCTGATACAACCGTTCAGTTGTTGACTTGGATCAAAACACTGTCTTTTAAAAGTTCCAGGGTGTCAAAACGTTATGTTTAATGGTCACAAATATCATTTTTACCACTATAAATGTCGTTCAATTGTGTTAGAAAGACATTTTATGTTGTAAATAGTTGCCTTTATAGCACTATAAATTATCATTTGTGACCATTAAAAGTAGCGTTTTGACAGCCTTAAGCTTTTAAAAGGTAACATTTTGATCCAACTCAACAACTTAACGACTACATCAGCATCAATTAAACGGATACTGACAGCAGGGGTAACGGTGAAATAGTTTATCAACTAAAATGACCTATTTGAAACTTAAAGGACTAACTTGTGAATTTTGTCAAACTAAAAGGACCTAATTGAAACTTTCGAAACTTAAAGGACTAACTTAGGAATTATGTCAAAGTAAAAGGACCAAAAGTGGTATTTAACCTAATATATATCTACTAACAATATATGAAAATCGTACCCTAGCAAATTCCTATAATCGTCCATTTTAAAAACCCACGATCTTCTTAATTTTATGTGTCTAATGGTCATATTTCAAAATATAAAACTAATTTGCTTATTTTATTTGAATTTGTTTTTGGCTTTATCATCGTAATTATGGATAGCTAATAATTGTAACTAATTCCATTTGACAAAATATCTACTAACATAACAATAAATAAAAATTGCACTCCAGCAAATTTTCATAATTGTCTTATTCTAAACTCATGATCTTCTTTTTGTTTTTTTTTAAGCAAAAGAGGGTGAAGCAAAAGTCCTATCAGCCCTCAAAATATATATAAGAAGATAGAAGATACAAAAAGAAGGGAGGGGACCAAACCAAAACTCCCTGATGAAGAGAACCTAAAATTAGGCAAACCAATTTTGTTTCTAACATAGGATTTCCTAGCAAACAAAGGTATATTACTCCAAAATTCATAATGATTCAAAGTAAAGACCAAAGTTTGCAAGGGAATCACCTACATGATTTGCTTCTCTAAAAATATGAGTTACTATACAGTTTAAACAAGTTAGGGTAACTTGAACATTGTTCCAACGATTCCTAAATTGCCAAGGAACAAGAGATGAATTTCTAAAAGTGTGAACCACTAACATAGAATCTGTCTCCAGCCACAAATTAGTCCAATGGTTTTCTGCTGCCACTTCAATTGCTCTCAATGCTCCACACATTTCTGCTTGATAAGAAGTGAGAGTTCCCAAAGGTTCAACAAAGCATCCAAGGCATGTACCTTCAAAGTCTCTAAAAATTCCACCGCAGGAAGAAACTCCTGGATTTCCCAAAGATGCACCATCTGAATTGCATTTTATCCAATGATACAAAGGAGACCTCCAGATGACTCAGTGATAGTAGGAGCTTTAGGGCGATGAATGTTAACATTGAATAATTTGAGGATGGTAAAGTCACGGATTGAGTTGTTAGAAGCCTTGTTTGTTAAGTTTCCAGTGAGGGAAGTGTTGGAGATGATATCTGAGATAGCAGACTTCCAATGGATCAACTTATTACTAAACCTTGATTCATTTCTCACAAACCAAATAGAATTAAAGAGATTAATTACAGCAGCTAGGATCACTATTTTACATTGAGGAGACCATGGTCTATCACAATATTTCCATATATCATCCATTGAACCAAACTGTATGTTGATGTTTAAAGTGGCAGAAATCCAAGACCAAAGTTTCTGAGCATAGGAGCAGGAAAAAAATAAATGTAAGGAAGATTCTGAACTCTTGAAACAAAGGCTGCACATAGAAGCAAACTGACAGCCTCTTTCCATTAACCTTTTATCACTGGGGATTTTCTCTTGCATCAATCGCCTAATCATCAAAGACTTTGATGGAGGAATATCTTTGTTCCAGATTAATTTGGTCCATTTCATTTCTTCAATGTTGTTTCTTTTGAACACATAAGCATGCTTGAGATCCAATAATCCATTTGCAGAATGTTTCCAAAGCAATTCATCCTCTTTAGGCCGCAAAGGAATCATAGCTTGTTGAACGAGTTGCCTAAGAGATTGAAACATATGAGTTAAATCAGCTGGAATACTCCACTCACCATTAACAATGTAATCACTAACAGTAGAGGAAAGATGAGATGAGATTGCTTGAGGGATATTCAAGGCCTGAGAGAGGGGGGCACCACACCAGCTATCATTCCAGAAATTAATCTTTTCACCATTTCCAAGAAGCCAAGTTGAATTGTCTTCCAAAATACTAAAATCTTCTTTGATGCTACTCAATGAAGGACAAGCACCCAGTGCTTTTCAAATGAACGTTGGCACCTTCCTTTGAGTCTTTCGCTCTCTTAGACGAGGTTAAATCCAATAGACAGCTCTTAGAGTCTTCAGGTTGAATCTTCTGATCAACTTGTAGATTCTGATGTTATACAGCTTCTGAACAAATGGCTTCTGAATGTCTTGCTTCTGACGGATTTGCTTCTGATGACGTCATCAGATGCACTTTGGCTTCAGACGCACTTTAGACTTCAGATGCAGATTTCTTCAGATGCTTCTAGGTTTCTCTTCTTGTTGATTCATTTGCTCTCTTTTGTTCTTCCAAGACCTATTATGTTGATCAACTTTGTCTATGGTCCTGTACACTTGAACAAATATTAGCAATATCCAATTGACAATTTTTAATACCTTGTTATCATCAAAACTCATTAAGGTTTATTGTAAAACACATTTTGTTCCAACAATGACTTATAGTAAATAAATAAATCATGAAATGATTTATTCATTAAAGTTGATTTTTGTCATTTTGATCCATTGATATGAATACTTTTGAGTACAATTAAGGCTAAATTGCATTTTTGGTCCCTTAACAATTTAGGTAGTATCGGTTTGGTCCCTTATTTAAAATTCAATTTATTTTGGTCTCTTAACTTTCCTTGTTACACATTTTGGTCATTTCCGTTAGTTTTAATTAAAAAACGTTAGGTTTTCTTCATTTTCTTCTGGAATTTTTATGGGATTCTTGTTGTTGAAGGTCAATGGAGATGATATGAAGATGAAAAAGAGGAGAAGAAGATGAAGAAAATCTAACATTTTTTGAATTAAAACCAACAGAAAGGACTAAAATGTGTAACGGAGAGAGGTTAAGGGACCAAAATAAATTGAATTTTAATTAAGGGACCAAAGCGATACTACCTAAATAGTTAAGGGACCAAAATAAATTGAATTTTAATTAAGGGACCAAAGCGATACTACCTAAATAGTTAAAGGACCAAAAATACAATTTAGCATACATTAATATTTTCATCATAGTGTTTACACTATTTCCTTTGTTGGTCAAACAACCTCAAAATTCGTTGTTGTTACACTATTTTTCAAAAAATTTCTTGGTGATTTCATACGACGTGTCTTCATCGTTGAATAACTTTGAGAGGATTTAATAAGATCACACATCGAATATATTTTAAAATCCTCATAAGATATATACGCTTTTTCTTTTTGCGTTAATTATAGTAATAAATCCTCAAAGAATGTAACAGAAAAAATCAATGTGAGTTGCTGAAAAAATTTCAATCATAGTCTTGTATAGCTTGTAATGCAAGTTATTCTTTCATTATTCTTCAACTATGAACCTCATCTAGTTCCTTGAAATTTAAATGTGTTGCTAACCTTGTGTTAATGTGAAAAGCTACATTAATCATGAGGTTCATCTTCTAGTTTGAACCTTCAATTAATCATGCAGATTAAAATAATAGTCTTTTAATATCTTCACAAAGACTGTGATAATACTCTGATGATACTTTGATTCTTTCATTGTTGAGCCTCAAAATCTAAACCATAAAAACTTACCAAAGATCTTTTAGCAATATCGAACTCAAGAATAGCTGATGCAACTCTAGAACAGACCTGGCAATGGGGGTGCAAACGACTTTACAAAGTTGGGCCTCAAAAAAATCATTGGGGTCTCAAATTGTTTATTACAGGCATATCTTTATTAGAACAAGACTCGTTCATATAAGATCTCTTGAATTTTGATAATAACAACCTTCCAGCGCAAATAGAGTTGTTGAGAAGCTTTGAATAAAATAGATTCCTTGTACCCACATGTTTTATTCCTTATTTATTTCATGGTTGAACATAGTGGTTGGACTAGAACTGCAATTTTTGTGCGTTTATGGAGTTGAAAATATGAGGTAGGACTAAAACTGCAAAAAAACATGATAGTTTAGGGACGGTTTTGTTTGATTTGAAAGAAGCATAACCATTTTTATGAGGTAGTTAAAAATATAAGGACCAAAAGTGTAATTAAACCAATAATTTTGCTAGAACTGACCAAACGCCATTCTCAATAAATAACTAATTTTTGTTGTTGGTATTGAAATGAGCTAACAGTAAACAAGTTAAATTCTACTAAGAAAGTAATCATTATAACTTTTAGAGTAAATTACACTCCCCTCCCCTCAAAGATGCTTGAATTACACTCCCCTCCCCTCTTAAGTTAAAATATACACTTTACTCCCTCAATATTTTTTTTATGTTAAAATTTATACTCACCTCTCTTATAAAATGCTTGAATTACAAACCCCTCCCTTAATAATTAAATATGCACTACACTTTAATCTATTTAAACATAAATAAATATTCGTATAATATATATATTAATTTTGAATCACCATTTAAGAAAAATTAATTCATTTCTTTATAGTTTAAATGTCATGATAATTAAATTTAAATATATTGCTATTGATTTTATAAATTAGAGTATAAAATTAACTTTTAAATAATCATGTTTTAATGATTTTTGTAATTTTTCACATATTTTAATTTTGTTTTGGGTTGTTTCATGTTTTATAATAGAGTTTAAAACTACATGTTAATGAAATTGTGAATAAAAAATAGCGAAAAATATGTATTCAATTTTTTATTATATTAAAATAGACCCGCAATAATATTTTTTTTGTGTGTTAAATTATTATTTTTTGCTAGATTATTAAAAATAATAAAAAAGAATATTGAGGGAGTAAAGTGTAGATTTTAACATAAGAGGGGAGGGGATGTAATTCAAGCTTCTCTTAGGAGAGGGGGGTGAAATTTTTTCTAATATATTTTGAATAAGAGGGGAGGGGAGTGTATATTTTAACTTAAGAGGGGAGGGGAGTGTAATTCAAGCATCTTTGAGGGGAGGGGAGTGTAATTTACTCTAACTTTTAATGTTGTTGCGAATTAACTTGTTTGAATCAATTAATAAAAAGAAGCAATTACAAACGAATCGAACATGGGTGAATGTATGCTTTATTAATTAAAGAAATGATAATAAAAAAAATACAATTAATATCTCATTAATTTAAAATATTAGATAAACTAAACACAAATATTGATTTCATGTTAGTCTAATGAATTAAACATGATTCTTGAAGTCATGTATTTCAATCACAAACAACATCATCAACTATTTGCATGAACCACCACTATATCTTGCAAATAATATATTATATATCATTTTTCATGTATTAAATACGATTTTTTGAATCATCTTATTCAATCACAAACAACATCAGCAACTATATGCATGAACCACTAATATATATTGCCAACAATACATATTTCCATCAATATTCGTTTATTAATTATGACTATTTGAGTCATGCGTGTCAAATGATAATATATATTATATATGTTAGAAATATGGATGATAAAGTTTAACTAATATTATTATATTTATATGTTACGTATCTATTTTCTATCATATAACTAATAATTTTTGTTTACAAAAATAATCGCATTAAACTTTATAATGTTCTATTAATTTGCTGACACTTATAAATTATATCATTTTCCACTTTAAAATCGGACAACATCAATAACTTTATTTAAAAAGTTGGTCTCATTTGTTTTCATATATTCTATAGCACTTTCTTTTTTTTTCTTTCTTGTTTTTTTACAAATGTAAAAATAAATGCACTTTAGCGAACACACAAGTAAAAACTTTTATTAGAGCATATTAACATATAATATTATAAATAAATTTGTGTTTCTCTAAACGTTGGTGGCATCTCAACCATGTTCAGAGCATCATTGGATCATGTACTGTACCAAATATGTTAACTAAACTTTCATACACAATATTCCAAAGTTTGCTTGTGTCCTCAAATATATTATATTGGCACAAGTTTGTTTAAGGACAAAACTTAAGGACGTTTACTTTGGTACATTTCTCACAATTATAAAATTTAAATATACTTTTTTATGGTTGTAATATACTTTGAGAATCTGTAAAAAAACATATACTTTGAGAAAAATGTGAATTTAAAATAATCATAGTTAATTAAATTAAGAACACTAGAAAAAACACCTTAAGTTTTTTCCCTATGTACAAAAAAATTATCATCTTTTTCGTAAAAGCTGAATTATATAGTAATAAAAAAAATATACCTTACTCGACTATGACATTTTTTAATCAACTACCATGACGTTTTGGCTAAGATCAAGTGTAGTTGCTACTATGACGTTAACAAAACACTTATCATAGTATTTTTTTAGGGGCACTAATCAAAGTATTAAATAGGCTAAATTATATCAGGGGTACTTTACGTTTGAGATTTGTAATATATTGTTCATTAGTCCTGTATTATAAACGTTTTCAATTTAACCAAAACGATGATGATGTAATTTAACCTATTAAATACCAAATTAAGTATTGAATGAATTATTTTGTTGCTCCACTAATCTATAATATATACACAAAGAATAAGGTCTAAATATAATCCTAATCGTTTTAATATGCAGTAACATTATGAATATGACAAATATAAATTATACCTGAAATTAAAGAATGAAATTTTGTTGCAGCAATTCTGATTAGAATGTTGACTTGAAAGAGTTGAATTGCACTTTGTGAAAAAGGAACCTCATCGCAGTACGATATGTTGTTGACATTAAAGAAGATGGTTTGCGATGCGATTGATTAAACTATATTGTCTCGTTTTGTGCGATTGAATAAGGAGGGAGTATGAAACAAATGCGATTGAACAAGGAGAGAGTATGAAACAAAGTTTGTTAAAGCAATGCGCGATATTAGAATGAAACAAGTTTAAATAAGAAGTTTGATTTATATCAATCTATTATTAATTAATCTAATACTTATCATTTTTTGGTTTTATCAGGCCTAGTGGCTAGAATTCACCTTTTTATTCAAGGTGAATAAATGATGTGTTCGGAGTTCGAACCCCGGCCACTGCATATAAGAATGCATATCCCTGCCAATTGAGATATGCTCACGGGGACGGTTACTATCTAATATTTATCTCCTAGTCCTTACATATAATTTTTTGTTGGAGGTCAGGGTTTGAACATCGCAGACCTTACAAATATTATGCATTGTCGCTACCAACTGAACTAAACTCACGAGGACATATATAATAATAATATTATATAATAAAATCATATTTCAACAAAATTTAATAATTATCATTTTTTAATCTCATGATCTTCTTAATTTTGTAGGTAGTCAATTATCATTTTTTAAACTCATGATCTTCTTAACTTTGTAGGTAGTCATTTTGTAAAATATAAAATCATTTTGTTTCCCTTTTTTTTTTTATCAAATCAAAATGATATATATACTCAAAGGTGTTACCAATCGTACAAGATGCGCAAAGAGGAAACACCACCAAAGTTTACAAAATTACAAAGACTTTTTAACCAAGGGCCAACCAAGAATCTAAATTACATGAGCACATCCATACAATTCAACGGATGTTTCCAACAGTCATAATTATTATTTTTTTGAAAAAGACAAATATATATTATTGATGAATAATGTCCCAGAGGACTTCAGATACAATAGAGGGGGTGTTTCTTCTAGCCATATCCTATTGGGCTCACTAATGGCATATTGGGTGCAGCCATATTGCCTTTCCTACCCACATGACTAAAGAACACCTGTCTAAAATTCATAGCCCTATATTTGATTCCCTTTATCACATTGCCCACATAGTTGTTGGGTACGTCTTCTTCTATATATATACTAATAAGAAAATTAATGTCCTATGAATTACCATTTTTGCCCTCAAGAGGGGCAATTTGGTAATTCAATTATTCATTAACCTCACTCATTATATATATATATATATTTTTTATTTTTTATTATTTTCTTTTTTATTTTATATTTATTTTATAAAAATAAAAATAATCCTAAATTCAGTTGTTTCTAAACTGTCGTTGTGAGAAATTAAGACACCGTTTGACCCGACTTTTTTTCAACTTCTCTACATTTGTAAGGAGAAGTTAGGCCAAAATGTTTGATACGAGCCAAAATTAAACCACTCAAATTAAGTACTTACTAAAAAAAAGTATTTTTTTTAATGCATAAAATAGAATGGAATGAGCTTTGACCAAAAGTTATGGAATGCTATCTCAAAAAACTACTTGTCGACAATTTATTTTACAAGCACCTCTCTTAAACTCATGTTGGGAACCTTTTCTTTTATTTTTTTAATATTATATTTCAATATGCTTTTTTTCTTCCATTTAATTTATTTTTATTTTTTTGAACCGTTACATTTAATTTTATTATCTTTTTTTCAAGGGAATTTTATTATCTTTTTATCACTCATATATTTAATTTCAATATAGTTTAATCATCACAACCTCACAAATATTTTTATTCACGTTGTCTTTTAATGATACCAAATATTTTTATTTCCTATCTTCAACCTCGCAAATATATCCACACACATTAGCATTTAGAGTAATACTTTATGTCCGTCTGTCTGTTTTTTTGTTACGCTAATGCGTATAATTTTTTTTTAGCGTTGCATAATGCATATGATTATTTTTATAAATTTTGATTTTAATTAAAAATACAAGTATAGATGCCTAAAAAAATTATACTTATATATATTTTGCACATTTATATTGTAATAAATTATACATATATTTTTCTTATTAAAAAAACTAAACAACTAAACATGTATGTTTCGGTGACACGAATAATGTAGCAAATATAATGTCAAATAATATAAATTCTTATCTTTTTGAAAGTCACCAAAAATATGGTATTCTTATAATGAAATTTGTTATAGAGTATAATTGAAAAAGAAAAAATCAACTATTTTGATATTATTTATGTACTTATTTGAGTCTCCATAAATTATTTCTCCTGTTCAAATATTTTGTTATTTCTTTTGTTTTGCATTTTGATTTCATTTTGAGAAGTTCATTTTTCGACAATGTTTTAGTTTCTGTATCAATAGAGGTGGTTTTCTTCCTTTTTTTTTTTTCTTCATGATTCTGCATTTTAAGGGTTTTTTTTTTTTTTTGCTTTTTTTTTTCCTGATTGTTAGTGGGTTATGTACCCGAGATTGTTATGTTGCATAACTATTGTATTTAAGACATTAAAGAAAATTCAAGATGGAAAATTCAAAATTAATGTTTTATATTGTATAGTTATGTGCTTTAATTTATTTATGTATTTTCTCCGATTATAAGGTTCTTATAGATGAAATTAATTTTAAGAAATTATCGAGCTTCTTCATGAGATTGTCAAGACAACGTCAATTGGGACTGGAAAAAAAACCGTGTACGAACATTGTGTTGAGAGATGAAAGGTATTATTTTCTAAATTTGTCAGTATCAAATGATAGGATTTAGGTGGGAAAATTGCATTCATCTAACAACTAGAATGTCTTTCTTTGTCACTCATATCTTTAGGGAAGGAAATCATTGTGCTGATCAATTGGCTAATATAGGTCTTAGTTTGAATACTCATTTTTGGTGGAATCATGTTCCTCATCAGATTGGAGAAGTCTATGCCAGGAATAGATTAGGGTTGCCTTACTTTATGTTTTGTTAATCTTTGGAGGGTTTTGGTTGTTTGTCCCCCCTCTTTTCTTGTATCTTTTTTTAACTTTTTATAATACATCTTGGGGCTTGCTTAAAAAAAAAAAATGATAGGATTTTGTATAGGTTTGATAATGACTTGAAAGATGTCTTTTCTTATGCAATGGCAATATGATTGATGTAACACAATGGGAAAAATACTCCGTAACTTTGATGAATTTTCTTGCTGATCGAAAGGATGTGTATGGCCTGTTGTTTTAATATTGACTCATGATCAATGCAAGCATATAGGTCAATGTGATATACATTTATTATTTTTGTCAATAGCTTTGTCATTTACCATCTATTTACCTTGAGTTATTTGCTTCCATTTTAAAGAAAATGGCAAGCCAAATATATGTAACAATTGGTCAAGTTTGAGGCTGCTCATTAACCTACATCACCCGATTGTTTAGAAGTTTAAGACTTGATAAGTTTGCATTATGATTTCACAATACAATATTATGATTTCTTGAATAGCTTTCGTGACCTTAACACTTTTCAAGCTCAGAGTCAAAGCTTCAGTCATAACTTAAGTCAGGGTTCGACTTCTTCTCAACGTACTTTGTACAATGATTTTTCCAATCTGTCTCAAGTTAGGCCAATTGCTGAATTTAGAGACTTAGTCAAGGTTCCTTAAAAAAAAAGACTTAGTCAAGGTCGGTTTTTTGAATGCACAAACATGCTTTGAGTTTTTTTACGCACAAATTAAAAATAAATTTATTCTTTATTTCATTTGCATAATTTGTGTCAAGATACATACTCCATCACTATTGGAAAAATAACTAAATTCAATCCTGACCAATTTGGATGGTATTATAAGAGTTGCACCAAATATTCAAAGGAATCAAAGTCAAATGGTTCTAGCTATAGATGTACATGCAAACATGATGTTGATGCTCCATTGACTAGGTTACATATTTAAAATTTCATGTGGTGGATTAGTGTTTTTTGTTTGGCACATTTATGATATGTCTTTGAATCTATCCATTTTATCAGATACAAGGTAGTTGTGCAAGCTGTTCATGATAGTCACAAGGCTGAATTTGTGTTTTGGGATAGTGAAGGTCTTCAGATTATTGGTATTACTGCCCAAGCTCTTAGGAAGACTATGCAAGAGGTATCCCTAATTTAGTTTTCATATTATTTTCCGCATGGTTGATAGATATTATAACTTATGTAATTGTATTTATTTATGAAGGTCGATGAGGATGATCCTAAAATATACCAAAAACATCTATATAAACTACTCGGTCTTGAGTCTGTGTTACGTGTCAACCATCAGCCATACTATCATCAATCATTCGTTTTAGGTGTTTCCCATGATCCTGTTGTCATCAAAAAAAATTAAGTCTCATCTTCAGCCAGAGGGGCAATAACTTGATGAGGTTCTTTGTGTTTGTCGTGTTCTTTTTTTAATAATTGATTTGACTGTTTCTTTTTCTGTCACTTATATTTGGTTTTCATTTTATTATTGTAGAATGTTATCTATGATAATCCAACCCAGACATTCATTCTTGAGAAGAATAATGCTTCTGCTAAGTGCTCAGATTCCCTTAACATTCCCACGGTATAATAATTAAACACATTGAATTTCTCTGTGATTTGTTATTGTAATTATTAATATTATATTCATTTTAACTATGGAAATTTTATCCTTATTGTGACAACATTCTTCTCTGCTTGTGGTGAAAATGATTTGGAATTGCACTCATGCAAAGTGTTCGTCCACTGAGAAATACCTAGATGACATTGCATCTGATGCCTATAATCCAACACAATTGTCTTCCACTAAGTTGGCCAAACACATCATGAAGGAGTGATTGACCTTTTCTTTGTCTGCTTTTTTGAAAACATGTCATAGACTCTTGCAAAGTTATTTGACTTTCATATATAATTAGATTCTGAGATGTTAGTAAGGATATCTAACTAGAAAATAATGGTTGTTTCCAAAATCTAATCTGATAAAGAAATTATGTATGTAAGTTGAACAACATTTTTTTTTAATTTTAAAGTTTTTTAGTATGTGAAACAAATAAGATTGATCATAATTTATGATTTCTATTTCTGCCTCTTTTTTTTTAAAAAAAAATTGGTTGAATATAGTCACCAATGAACAAGAACAGTTAAACTCTTATTTATAATTGGTTGCATAGGACGGAAAATATTAACTTTATCAGTGCATTATGTCACCCAATTGATTCGTCTATGATCTTAACCTATATTCTTAGAAAAAATGCATCAACATTGTTGAAACAAATGGAAATTAACATCCGGTAAAAAATTGCTAAAACATGTTGCATACATTTAAAGACAAAAATGTTAATAGCATCCCTGAAAACACATTTGTAGAAACAATGGTGTTACGAACTACATAATATAACTTTCATGCAATGACACATAATTTTAATCATTGAAAAACATTAAAACGTTTACTATATAGTTGCACCAGTTTTTCTTGATCAGAGTGAAAGAGACACTTTTTATGCATCAAAGTTTTATAATGCTTTGTGTCCGCCCCTTAAAGAGTAGAATAAAAAGGTCCTACATTGTCGTCGAGGGCATTTTCAGGACATGTCTTTGGCAAAATCGGAAGATTAGAATTTAAGCAATTATGCGTTTATAAGATTAGAATTCAGTTGCTCCAAGCAGTGGTTTGTACAGGACAACTACCCATACTTATAAGTTGTTTTTCCATATGAGGACCAAAGTGAGTGTTGTTGAGGGTCCCTTGCTTCCCATGTTTGGATTAACTTTGACTAATATAGTTGAGGTTAACCATCAAACCGTGGACAACGATTATTTGATTGGTTTGTTGTTTTCATAGAGTTATCTACATATCTTCCTAATTTGCTTATTTTCCTTATGCTTCCCTTTATTATTGTTCCTTTTTTTTCTCTTTCTTTTCTTAATCGTTTTTGTTGTTTAGATGACATTGACTTAATGACTGTAATATCGGAGGTAAGTGTAACACCCCGTTACCCAAAAGCAATAAAATAGCATATAAACATCAGAGTATTTCACCAAACGGGCATGCTACATTGCAAATTCAAAATTCTTAAATAGAAAATAAAACTATTTAATTCAACATCAGTCATAACTTCAAAATAATGCAGCGGAAAGTTTTGCATTTCAATAACAACCACAACGATGTAAATCTCCAACAATATCCTGGCATTAAGCCTAAACAACAAAAGTCAACCAACAAAGGGCCACATCATCAAGTTCCAAAATTTGATACATAGGAGGAAAACAACAATAAAATACTATAAGTATTCCCATTTTTCTTCCAATCACTCCCCAAATCAGTTTACAGATGCAAATTAACTTTCTGTATGCACTTAGAACCTATTTCTAACATCAAATTCATGCTTACAACTCCAAAAACTACAATTTCAACATAAAACCCAAAATTCCCAATTTTTACCAAAACCTGTTAAACTCAAAATCAGACTTTAAATTCTACACTATTGAAGTAAACCCCACCCTTACCTTAATTTTGCAGAAGAAATGTGCAGCAAAAATCCACTCTTGGCTCTAACTTGGTCTTCTCCTCTTTTTCTCCCAACTTGTCAGTTTTACGTACAAAGCTTTCTAACCTCTCTTTTCCTAACTTCCCATTACTTGTAACTCCCTTCTATTTTCATTTAACTCCCTTTAATTATAATAAATATTAAATAACTCCCCTAACTCCAAAATAACTAATATTTCATACTTATTCTAATTATTATTAAATAAACCATATAATAAAATAATACACCATATAAATCACCCAAAATCACACATATAAATATAAACATATGCATATACTCCACATAACTCATCAAACCATCATATATAAATATATATATATATATATATACTCCACATAGTTTCAAATTAATTAAATAAATAACTAGGGCGTTACAACTCTCCCCAAATCACAGAATTTCGTCCTCGAAATCTTACCTCAAGCAAACAACTCCGGATACGACTCCCGCATCTTACCCTCCAGCTCCCAAGTCAAACTTTCACCAGTCGCTCCACCCCAAACGACTCTCACAAGAGGTATCTCTTTACCTCTCAAGGATTTCACTTTTCTGTCATCAATCCTCAATGGCATAGTCTCAACTGTCAGGTTGTCCCTAACCTGCACATCATCATCCCTCGGAATCACATGAGAAGGATCCGCAACATACTTCCGAAGCTGAGAAACATGAAACACATCGTGCAAATTCGAAAGATGTGGTGGCAAACCAACTCTGTATGCCACTGTACCAACTCTCTCTGAAATCTGATACGGACCAATGAACTTAGGAGTCAACTTTCTCGACTTCAAAGCCCGACCAACACCCGTCAAAGGAGTGACCCTCAGAAAAACATGATCACCCTCCTGAAACTCAAGATCCTTTCTTCGCTTGTCATGGTAACTCTTCTGTCGACTCTGCGAAGCTCTCATCTTTTCTCTTATCAACCTTACTTTCTCAGTAGTCTCATGTACCAAATCCGGTCCCAACACAACACTCTCACCCGACTCAAACCAGCATAAAGGAGTCCTACACCTCCGACCATACAAGGCTTCGAACGGTGCCATACCAATACTCGAGTGATAGCTGTTGTTATAAGTAAACTCAATCAAAGGCAAGTGACTGTCCCAAGCTCCACCTTGCTCAAGCACACACACTCTCAACAAATCTTCCAATGATTGAATTGTCCTCTCCGACTGACCATCTGTTTGAGGATAATAAGCCGAACTCAACTTCAATTTCGAACCCAAGGTGTCCTGTAAACTCTTCCAGAACCTAGAAGTGAACCTCGGATCTCTATCCGACACAATACTAGACGGAACACCATGAAGTTTCACCACACTGTGAATGTAAATCTCTGCCAACTGCGCTACCGGATAACTGATATTGATAGGAATGAAGTGTGCCGACTTCGTCAACCGGTCGACAACTACCCAAATAGCGTCATGCCCTCTCGGAGTGTTCGGTAGACTCGTCACAAAATCCATAGAGATACTGTCCCACTTCCACTCCGGTACATCTAACGGTGTCAACAACCCTGCAGGCTTCTGATGCTCAACCTTGGACTTCTGACAAACCAAACAGGCGTAAACAAACTGAGCAACATCCCTTTTCAAACCGGACCACCAAAACAGTTTCTTCAAATCATGGTACATCTTTGTAGCCCCCGGGTGAATACTCAACCTACTCTTGTGACTCTCCTCAAGAATCAACTTCTTCAACTCTTCATTGTCAGGAATACAAACTCTACCTCTGAACCTCAGCACACCCTGATCATCAACTTTAAAATCACTATCCTCAGTGTCATTACCTGAAGTTATCAAATCAACAAACTTCAAATCTTCTTTCTGAGCTTCTCGAATACTGTTCAAGAAATCACTATCAATTTTCAACATTCCCAACTGTATACTCTGGGGTGACAATTCACAGACAAGACTCATGTCTCTGAACTGTTCTAACAATTCAAACTCCTTCACCATCAAAGCAGACATGTGTAAAGTTTTCCTACTCAAAGCATCAGCAACCACATTGGCCTTACCAGGATGGTAATTCAAGCCAAAATCAAAATCCTTCAGTAACTCTAACCACCTCCTCTGCCTCATGTTCAGTTCCTTCTGGTCAAATAAATACTTCAAACTTTTATGATCACTGAACACCTCAAATCTGGAACCGTACAAATAATGCCTCCAAATTTTCAAGACAAAAACCACCGCAGCTAACTCCAGGTCATGTGTAGGATAATTCTTCTCATGAACACGCAACTGCCTAGAAGCATACGCTACTACCTTACCATCTTGCATCAGAACACCACCTAAGCCCAGCTTAGATGCATCACAGTACACAACAAACGGTTCTTCTGGTTTAGGCAAAATCAAAACAGGAGCAGTTGTCAATCTTCGCTTCAACTCGTTGAAACTACTCTCACACTGAGCATCCCACACAAAAGACTTACCCTTACAGGTCAACTGTGTCAACGGAAGAGCCAACTTCGAAAACCCTTCTATGAACCTGCGGTAATAACCAGCCAAACCCAGAAAACTTCTGATCTCAGTTACCGACTTCGGAGTCTCCCATTGTGATACCGCATCAACCTTTGAAGAATCCACTGCAATACCACTACCAGAAATAATGTGACCCAGAAAGCTCACTTCACTTAACCAGAACTCACATTTTGACAACTTTGCATACAATCTCTTTTCCTTCAACACTTGCAATACAATTCTCAGATGCTCTGCATGCTCCTCCTCATTCTTGGAATAGATTAAAATATCATCAATAAATACCACCACAAACTTATCCAGAAAAGCATGGAAGATTCGGTTCATGTACTCCATAAAAACACCAGGCGCATTAGTAACACCGAAAGGCATCACTTTGTACTCGTAATGACCATAACGTGTCCTAAAGGCCGTCTTCTGCATATCTTCATCCTTCACCTTTATCTGATGATAACCAGACCTCAAATCAATCTTACTGAAAATCTTAGCACCAACCAACTGATCCATCAAGTCGTCAATTCTAGGAAGCGGATACCTGTTCTTAATCGTAACTTTGTTCAACTGACGGTAATCTATACACAATCTCATACTACCATCCTTCTTCTTTACCAACAACACCGGTGCTCCCCAAGGTGAAACACTGGGTCTTACAAACTTTTTATCTAACAGATCCTCCAACTGTTTCTTCAACTCAGCCAACTCAGAAGCTGACATACGGTACGGTGCCATCGACACCGGCTTAGTTCCTGGAACAAGATCAATTGAAAATTCAACCTCCCTCTCTGGTGGCACATCAGGAATCTCATCAGGGAATACTTCTGGAAATTCATTCACTACAGGCAAACCATCAATCACAGCTTGATTTTCTAACGACAATTGTGCCATTAGAGAATACATCAGGATACCATCACGTTCAAACTGTTTCATCTGTTTCGTAGACAGAAGCTCAACCTCACCTTCTTCTTCAGCAGAAGAGAAATGTACCGTCTTACTAAAGCAGTTGATATGAACTCGATTATACTCTAACCAATTCATACCAAAAATCACATCCATACCCGTCAACGGCAGACAAACTAAATCAATCACAAAATCTCTACCAAACATAGATATAGGACACCGCAGACAAACAAGAGAAGTGGTTACTGAACCCTTAGCTGGAGTTTCAACAACCATTTCCCCTTTCATATCAGATACATCCAAACCCAACTTATATGCACATTCAATAGCAATAAAACAATGAGTAGCACCAGTATCAATAATAGCAATTAAAGGAGTACTATTAAAGAAACAAGTACCTCTGATAAGTCGGTCCTCATTAGGAGTCTGCGTACCAGTCAAAGCAAACACCTTTCCACCAATTCTAGTCTTCTTCGGCTCAGGACACTGTGAACTGATATGGCCTTCCCCATTGCAGTTGTAACAGACAATGTCCCCACGCTTGCATTCAGCTAAACTGTGACCCTTCTGACCACACCTGAAGCATTTTCTATCATCTCTACCACAAACATTGCTCTTGTGGCCTTTCTCACCACACTTATAACAAACAATCTCAGAAGGAGCATCTCTCCTCTTGGGTCTCCTATCATCATTCATCCTCTGCTTTCCCTTGTCAGCAGGAGCACTATAAGGCTTAGGACGATTCTGCTGTCCCTTACCCCTCCTCTCACTCATTATCTTGTAATGAGCTTTGGTGTCTTCTTCATAAATTCTACATCTGTTTACCAACTCAGAGAAGACTCTGATCTGCTGATACCCAATAGCTCTTTTGATGTCAGCTCTCAACCCATTCTCAAATTTGATACACTTAGAGAACTCAGCTGTCTCCACACTATAGTGAGGGTAGAACTTGGCAAGTTCCACAAACCTAGCAGCATACTCCGTAACGGACATATCACCCTGTTTCAGCTCCAGAAACTCAATTTCTTTCTTACCTCTGACATCCTCCGAAAAGTACCTACTCAGAAACTCCTTCCTGAACATAGCCCAAGTCACCACAGTATCACCCTGTTCCAGCACAGGCAACAAACTCACCCACCAGTCGTCAGCCTCTTCCGCTAACATGTGCGTCCCAAACCGCACCTTCTGTGTCTCAGAACACTGCATGACCCTGAAAATCCTTTCAACTTCCTTCAGCCATTTCTGAGCACCATCAGGATCATACCTATCCTTGAAAGTTGGTGGATGATTCCTCAGGAAAGTCTCTAACATCCTGGTTCCATCACCACCAGTCTCAACCTTAGGTTGCTGTTGAACAGCTTGAGCTACAGCCTCAAGCGCAGCAACAAGAGCAGCATCACTACTCCCAGTCATCTCGAGATTCTACACGACAAACAACAACTCAGAACAACAACAAAAAGCAACATTAAAGTTGACACTCTATCCTAGGTGGCTCAACACGACTCTACTACTTGGCCGGACGGACCAACCTGCTCTGATACCAAATTGTAACACCCCGTTACCCAAAAGCAATAAAATAGCATATAAACATCAGAGTATTTCACCAAACGGGCATGCTACATTGCAAATTCAAAATTCTTAAATAGAAAATAAAACTATTTAATTCAACATCAGTCATAACTTCAAAATAATGCAGCGGAAAGTTTTGCATTTCAATAACAACCACAACGATGTAAATCTCCAACAATATCCTGACATTAAGCCTAAACAACAAAAGTCAACCAACAAAGGGCCACATCATCAAGTTCCAAAATTTGATACATAGGAGGAAAACAACAATAAAATACTATAAGTATTCCCATTTTTCTTCCAATCACTCCCCAAATCAGTTTACAGATGCAAATTAACTTTCTGTATGCACTTAGAACCTATTTCTAACATCAAATTCATGCTTACAACTCCAAAAACTACAATTACAACATAAAACCCAAAATTCCCAATTTTTACCAAAACCTGTTAAACTCAAAATCAGACTTTAAATTCTACACTATTGAAGTAAACCCCACCCTTACCTTAATTTTGCAGAAGAAATGTGCAGCAAAAATCCACTCTTGGCTCTAACTTGGTCTTCTCCTCTTTTTCTCCCAACTTGTCAGTTTTACGTACAAAGCTTTCTAACCTCTCTTTTCCTAACTTCCCATTACTTGTAACTCCCTTCTATTTTCATTTAACTCCCTTTAATTATAATAAATATTAAATAACTCCCCTAACTCCAAAATAACTAATATTTCATACTTATTCTAATTATTATTAAATAAACCATATAATAAAATAATACACCATATAAATCACCCAAAATCACACATATAAATATAAACATATGCATATACTCCACATAACTCATCAAACCATCATATATAAATATATATATATACTCCACATAGTTTCAAATTAATTAAATAAATAACTACGGCGTTACAGTAAGGGAGTATATTAAGGATGGGAAGATCAGCAAGATGATTTTGCTCCAGCTAACTAATCACATGTTGATATCTTATTTTATGAGGCATGTTAAGATTTATCTTCATTTTGTTTATAGAAGGGACTATCGTTTAAACTTATGTTTGGTTTTTGTCACAAGTGGAAAATGTGAGATTGCTCTGTTTGGAGATTATGTGGATCACTTGAAACAACTCATGGCCAAAGTTGATGAAGGTTTGCATGTGCTGGATATGCAGTTCACAAAAGTGAAGATTTTCAGTGGTGTGTTTTTGGTCTATTTCTTCTAAACATTTTGAAATTTTAATGTATGAATATTCTTATAAGTTTTGTCATTGGTTGAATTTTTGTAGAGAATGGATCCCCGCAAAATGTACTGAATACTACCCAAATTATGATAAATCCGGATATATCAGAGGCTGCTGAATTTAAGAAAGGGTTAGTTATTTTATTTGGATTGTCGTGATTTTTAATATATGTTCAGATTCTGATACACATTAATTAAATATGTATGTGTTGCGTTTGTTTACGCCTCAATATCTGCATATTGTATCAGTTTGGATGTTAATTCAATCGAAAGTAGCCCACTGTGCCGCTTATTGGTCCAAGGGGTAAACCATCGATAGATGAAGATTTCTTGCATCTCCATCCAAAGAAGTCTATTGCAGAATTGACGGAAGTTAGAGTCAGTGATACGTTTATTGTTTGTGGTATAGTTGAGGAATAGGAATGGTGGTATCCTTCTTTGATTGAAAAAAATTATCATTGTCATGGTGGTAAAATTACTATTTTAAACTTTAGTCCTTTGGCCGTCTGATACTAATCAAATTTTTTTTTTTTTTAATGAATGTTTGACTTACATGTTCATAGAGCTTCCAGAGGAGTTGAGTTAGAAATTTTATACAGAGATAAATTGCACTAATAATATTGTAAGAAAGTTCAGGTTAATTATACAAAAAAACATTACCAACAATCATATCTAATCAAATCTCAACTTCTATAGATGATAAGTGAGACTATTTAAAAAATAGAAAGAAATTCAATGAAGTTCAAATTTATTTCTATGCCCTTTACCCTGCATTGGTTCCAATTAGTTTCAACTTATTATGATCATGTTTTCCTGGTTTCATGAACAAAGTATATCCTCTGTTCATGAATCAAGACTTGGTAGAGCTTTCATAAATATTTTGGTAAATATTTCTTTTGAAACAATTTTTTTACAAGATACGTTATTCAACCCGTAGTTCCTGTTTAAAATCCTAATGTTCGTATTACAATCAGATTCAAAAACCACATCTAAAAATCCATAATCTGCTGCGAAATCGATAGTTAAGTAGAGACCAAAAGCTTCTGCTATTGCTGGGTCTTGGATTCCATGCCTCTTCCACGTAGCAGCGGCGAATACTTCACCGGATTCATCACGACAAATAGCGCTCAGACTCGAAACGTGAAATTGCAATTCCTTTCAACCTGATGACCTCCTTGTAAAAAATCCACTTTGTGATGAAATGTGTGATGCTCCGGTTGGTTTGACACCCGTTGTGCCATCATCGGTGAAGCCACTCCATCAGTTTTCTTAGGAGTTAAAGTGAGGCATAAGAGTACGTTCAGCCTGTGGTAGGTAGTTGTGTCAGTCTGGCAGTCTGGTTTTAAGCATTTTGGAGCTGGTTAGGAGTGTTGTTCCAGTTGTGTGGGAGAAATTTATTGTTGTTGTGGGCCTAGGCGGTGGCGGACAATAGCTTCGTGTGCTCCGGAGTGTTGGAGGGCCAATTCTGGTTCCTTCTGTGGGGGGTCTGGGGCTTTTTCCTTGCACAATGCAGTGGGTTCACAGCTCCTAAAGAAGCAGGTTTTTGCATAAATTTTGGGGGTGAAGGTATATAACTGAACTATTGAAGCAACTTTATCAAGAAGCAGTGTTGGTGTATAACTTTGAGTATATTTGGTGAGTGGTGGGAGTAAGTTGAAAACATGCAAAATTGTGCAGGTTATGATGCATTGCTAGCTTAAGGGTTTGATTTTATTTGTGTCTGATCTAATTATTTTGTAATGATTTTCAATTCTTTTGCCCATGTTGTGGTATTCTTTTGGCAAAAGAGATTCACAATCAACAAATATAGTATAGAAAACAAAAAAAAACAAAGACATCAAATTTTAATGTGGAAAAACCACGGGACCTAGTCCAGTCAAAGTCGTCCACTAATAAATATTGTTGAGTACATCAGATGTTTATTTACTCTTTGTACTTATGAACACTCTTATTTTTGTGCTTCTTCTCTTCTCATTTCCTTCTTTGATGTGGTTGACAAAAACGACATGTTAGACAATAATCATTGGGAGATGCTTCTTATCTTCTTTGTACGGAAAAATGACATGTAAAACGCTCTTGTTGGGTGTCAATATTTCGAATTAGTGGTTGGGTGAGGCAGCAACAATGTTGGGTTGTAAAGTGGGGAAGGTTCCTTTCTTGTATCTTGGTTTGCCTGTAGGGGGAAATCCTCAGAGACTTTCGTTTTGGGACCCGATTGTGAATCGAATTAAATCTAGACTGTCGGGGTGGAATAGCCTGTTTCTCTCATTTGGTGGCTGCTTGATTCTTCTAAAATCAGTCCTGACTTCTCTTCCTGCTCTTTCCTTCTTCAAAGCTCCATCAGGTTTAATCTCTTCCATTGAATCTTTGTTGAAATTAATTAATTTTTTTTTTTTTTGGGTGAGGATCATAGGAAAATTACTTAGATTGGTTGAAATATTGTTTGTTCGTCAAAGGAGTTTGGAGGTCTGGCGGTTAGGAAGTTGAAAGAGTTTAATATAGCATTGCTAGGTAAATGGTGTTGGAGGATGTTGGTAGATAAAGAAGGGTTGTGGTATCGTGTGTTAGTCGCCCGATATGGTGACGT
This sequence comes from Medicago truncatula, assembly GCF_003473485.1. Classification (NCBI taxonomy): domain Eukaryota; kingdom Viridiplantae; phylum Streptophyta; class Magnoliopsida; order Fabales; family Fabaceae; genus Medicago; species Medicago truncatula. Next base: position 12,038,550 of record NC_053047.1, on the reverse strand, counting down.
AGGTGGGAGGTTGGAGGAAGGGGGCGGAGTTGTTCTTCTTGGTGGAGGGAGGTTGGGAGGATTCGAGAGGGTGGTGGTGATGTTGGGGATAGGTGGTTTGGTGACAATGTGGTGAGGAAGGTGGGTGATGGGAATGATATGTTGTTTTGGTCTCATAGATGGTTGGGTGGTTCGGCTCTTTGTGAGTGTTTTCCTAGATTATTTGAGTTGGCTGAGAACAAATTGGAGACAGTTGCGAGTATGTTCTCTCTTGGGGGGGGGAGGTTTCGGTGGAAGCGGCGATTGTAGGTTTGGGAGGAGAATTTACTAGACGAGTGTAGGGCTTTTCTGTTTGATGTTTCTCTGGTTCCTAATGTTTAGGTGTGGCTTCCTGACCTTGCGGGGGGCTACTCTGATCGAGGTGCTTATGATTTTTTAACCTCTTCTAACATTTCTCTCAATTGGATATCGCTTTTGATCTTGTGTGGCATCACCAGGTTCCGTTAAAGGTGTCAATTTTTGCATGGCGTCTTTTACGGAATTGTTTACCAGCGAAAGCAAATTTGGCAGGTAGAGGTATTTTACAGACGGAAGCGGCTCTTTGTGTAGCAGGGTGTGGTCAGGCCGAAACGGCTGATCACTTGTTCATATCGTGTTCTTCTTGTGTTTCTTTATGGTAGCAGCTGCGTCATTGGATTGGCTTTGTGGGGGTGGATACTAATAATGTAGCTCGTCATTTGGTTCAGTTTACTCATATGCCAAGTGGTGGTAAAACTAAGTGTTTGTTTATGCAATTAATCTGGCTTTTTTCTGCTTGGATTTTGTGGAACGAACGCATTAGCCGCCTATTCAATAATGTTATACCCGATGTCCCTAGGTTGCTTGATAAGATTAAATCTTTATCCCTAGCGTGGTTGAAGGCTAAAAAAACCATTTTTGTTTTTGGTACTTAAAGGTGGTGGTCAAGCCCTTTGACTTGTTTAGGAATTGGTTAACCACCTTGTTTTGTTTTCAGTTCTTTGTTCTTTTGGATTTGACTCTTGTAGTATTGTTGGAGTGGTCTTCTAGGCACATCCTGTGCTTGGGAGCTACTATTATTTTTGGTATATAATTCCATTTTGGTTTGTTGAAAAAAGAAAAAAAACTTTGCTCAGATGAAACTTTTAATTAATAAATAAATATATATGTGTTGACACCTGATCAATGTCTCATTTATTCAACTTGTTTTTGTCATCATTCAACTCAATTCTATAATTTATCTTTTAAGATTTTTCTCCTCTCTATCATGAAACGTTAAAAGATAAATATTTAATAATTTGAAGAGACATTTAGCAATCATTCTAAGTTTAAGAGTGGAGCATTTCACACTATAAAGTCATATACTATTTTCTATTTTTACATGTAAAGGAAAAAAAATATGGCTAAAGTTTTCAAATGTTTATTTATGTGTTCACATTTATCATTGTAGTGTCATCCTCCCCGTTGGCTGCATGGGCGGGTTGTCCCTCGCTGCTACGAGTCGGCCGTAAGTCCATGCTCGCACGTAAGTCCATGCTTGCAAACTTTTTTTTTTTTCCTTCAAATTTTCTTAATATTAATTTTGTTCTTAATCTTATACACAATGTTTAATTCCACATTTTTTTCCTTATTTTACATCATAGGTATTACTATATGCACTGGAGAAAGAGATTGTCGTAGTTATCATTGTATCCCTCATGAATTTCCAAGATGCATAAGGGGGATGTGTCGATGTAAGTATTCGGGAAATTAAGTTCAAAAACCATTCCATGGTACGGGTATACATGTATTTTTTTAATTATAATGTTGTATTTTTATGATCTCGTTGACACCTCAATCTTCGTTTGTTACATCTTAAAAGAATTATGCAAGTGTGGTTATAAAGGCAAAGATTATAATAATAGTAGGTGGATATTTCTGTTCAAATAAAAAGATGCACACTTGCTAATTTAGACATTCAAGTTTTTTGTTGGTCCACACACACACATATATTTTAACAAGGCAAAATGGATTTTATTACTAGAACCAATATGCTTCACCCCATACAAGGCGTGCTGAAAAAGTGAAGCACTAAAACAAATACAATGTCAGTGGCACCTTAACAAGAGGAGACCATCAATTAAAAATGCCGAAAAAATTAAAATGAAACGTCCATACAAAAAAGTGGTTGTTTCCACCAGTCATGGTAACAAAAATCGATGGACGCCTGGTTAGATTTCAACCACAAAAAAGAATTCAGCTTTACTTTAGCAAGGATTGTATAGGGATCAGACACTGCATTTTTGAAGACACAGTTATTCTGTTCCTTCCAAATTTTCCAAGCACAAGCTAGCCAAATTACTTTCAATGATGAATGTGTAAGTCGCGGTATACCTGCCATATGAAAAAGAAACATAAACACTCCAGAAGAAACAGAAACAAGGTCGAGCTACTTCCTTCCACACTAAATACCAAATGCTACCAAAGAATTCGCATCCGATAAAAATGTGATCTGTCATCTCGGAATGGCCACAACCTCCCACGCACGTAGTGTCATTTGGTTGAAGAACATGTCGTTGTACCAGTTTAGTCTTTGTAGGTAATCGATCTCGAAGTAGGCGTCAAGCGAACAGAGAAACCTTTGAAGGGACTTGCTTATGCAACACATTGTCGATGAGGCCCATGTCTATTGGTTCATCAGATGTGGTGAGATTAATTTTTTATTTAAATTTTGGCGCTGACCCTTCGTTTCGAGGAGAAAAGGACCTTAATAATTCGAAGTTCATCTGTGTGATAAGAATACAATTTTGTTTTAGGAAGTGAGGTAAGGAACTAAGGATACATAAACATATTATATATATATATATATATATATATATGGAGAGAGAGAGATATTATTTAATATAGTGTTTTAAGCTAAACTTGGAAGCATAGTTTTGAAAACCGGACCGGACCGGCCGGTTGAACCGGTCCAACCGGAACCCGGTGGGGTGGCCGGTTTGAGTCGACCAACGGATCGGCCATGCTTTCGAACCGGTGTGACTCGGTTTAAACCATATAAAACCGGTGGTGTTTGCAAACCGGACCGGTTTGATCTGAAGCATGAATTTAATTAAATAATTTTGTGTAAAAAGTGGCATGGGTGGGAGTAGAACCCGTGACATCTAGCAAGCAAGGAAAACACATTACCACTGCACCACTGAACGTTTGTTGAAAAGGAATTGCTTTTGATACATTATATTCAATTAGCACATCTTGAAATAGTAAATCAATATCAACGTTTTAAAACAATATAAAATCATTAAATTGTGACCTTAAAAGTTAAAACAATATAAAATTGTGACCTTAAAACAATATAAAAAAATATAAATCATTAAATTGTGACCTTAAAACAATATAAAATAATTTCATAAACATTTTACTTATCAAAAAAGAGAAAAATTCATAAATATTTTACTTGATTGCATTAAAACTATTTTTTTTAACACACTCGTTTTTATTTGTATTGTAGATGCGAAGTAAAATGTTTTTAATATTTATTTGAATAAGTATTATATCTAAAAAAAATATATGCAGTTGAATTCAAGGGGCATCTATGAAGATGTTTCTATTATATTATAAAAATATGATTTTATTTAGTGTCAAAAAAGTTTATTGTTTTTTAGAGATCAAAGTCACTCGGTTCAATATAATTCAATACAAATAATCTTCGTTATAAAGACCGAGTCGTATAACCGAGTCATCCGATTCAGTCATGCGGTTCGACCAGTGATCCAATGGTTCGACCAATGACTCATTGACCCAGTACCCTCACCGAATCGATCACCAGTCTGAATCTTAAAACTATGCTTGGAAGTGGGAAATTGCCAACATCTAACATTGACGCACAATTACTCAAAAAAAAAAAAAAACTATATTGACACACAAACAGTCCAATAATCATATGGAGAAACCCCAATTATTAAATAAATAAACAAATAACAAAAAGAGAAAATAAACAAGAAACAACATGGGGAACGTAAACACAACCCATAAAACAAATTTTGTAAAACCTATAGTTGGGTAGGCCTAACATATTACGATAAACATTATCAAATTGAATACTGTCACACCAATGAAAGATATGATGCAAAAAGCCAAAATATGCAAGTTTATCAGCACAATTTTTTTTCTACCAAACCATGTTAGTTTAGAAAGAATGGAGTTTAACTTTTAATGATAACAAAAACATAAGAGAATTTTTCTTTTTTCAAAAAAAGAGAATTTTTTTTTTTTGGCACAAACATAAGAGAATATTTTATCCTATAACATTGGTTTAAATGTGCATATAATTATCATCTAAAATATAATAGTTCAATTCATTGTAACTCAAGGAATTTCATCCTCTCATTGCATGTTGAATACTTCATATGGTGCCATCATTTATACTTAGCATATGAAACCTAATTAGTTGATTTTTTTCTCAATGAACATTGTTTTCAAAAGAATGAAATTTAAGCTTAAAACATCAGTTCATATTTCCTATCAATTTATTTCCTTAAGCAATAATAATAATAATGTAAGCCAAAAAGAAAAACCCACCCTAAAGTCAATTTAATATACTAACAACCATTTAGAAGTTAAAGATAATCGTAAATTACTCACAAAATCATGTAGACCTAGAAGTTAAAGATAAACAGAAAGAAATGTGGAGATTAATTGGTTTCTACGGCTTTCCGGAGGGAGGTAGGCGTAGAGCTTTTTGGAATTTCCTAAGAAATTTAGCAAGTTTATCTTCGCTGTCGTGGTGTGTTATAGGAGATTTTAACGACATCCTCAATGTTTCAAAAAAGAAAGGAAGAACAGATAGACCAACTTGATTAATCAATTGTTTTCGTGAAGCTGTTTCTGGTGCAGGTTTGATTGATATCCATATGGAAGGCTATGAGTTCACGTGGTTCAAAAGTTTGGGCACAATAAGGGTAGTGGAGGAAAAAATGGATAGGGCTCTCGCTACTGATAAGTGGTTTGATTTCTTCCCAACAGGCAGGTTAGAATGTCCTACTACTACAGCTTCGGACCACTACCCGCTTCTGCTAGAAACCATGCCTAAAGTGTCTAGTACCAATCGCAACAGACAGTTCCGTTTTGAAAATGCTTGGTTAATTGAACCTGAATTTGGTCCTTATGTGATTCAGAAATGGGAGGGGTATGGCCATACGACGATCATGCATAAGTTGAAGAATTGCATTGTCGACCTTTTACAGTGGAGCAAGGATAACTTTCAACCAATAAGGAAAGAAATTGAAAAGTGTAGGAAGAAACTTGAAAGAGTTTGAACTCAAGTGTGCTCCTCAAACATCAATTATTTTAATGCTCTAAGACGAAGACTCGACACTTTGCTTGTTAAAGATGATGTCTTTTGGAAACAACGGGTGAAGACACACTGGTATCGAGAATGAGATCTTAATACCAAATTTGACATAATACCGTTTTATATCAACCGAAATAAATCCCATGATAAAAATATTATAATAAAAAAAATGAAACTTAGATTTTTTATATGTTTTTCGTATGATTCTTAACTAACAAAAAAACAAACTTTTTTTGTTATAAAAATCGTTAAAAAAATTATGAATTTCTGTAAATAATTGTTGGTTTAGTTAAGAATTATATTTTTCAAAGTTTGTTATAACAAAATAGAAAATGCATTTAAGTTTTATTCTTCTTCAATTATTCTTATGTATTGTCCGAAAAAAAGAAGCTAATCTTGGGAACTTTATTGGTTGTGTTTCATCATTGTAAACTATGGAGTATGGACAAGGTTGGGGTTTTTCTCTATCGAAAAATCACTCTTCTCACTTCTTAAATTGTTTTTTTTTTCAACTGTCATTGGTATAGAGGTGGTTAAATAACGTTCGACTTTCCAGCGGAAGTTAAGTGTCGTTTAACAATTTTAAGATTGATTAAACTAATTTAAAAAGTGATTGAACCATTCTAAAAAATGTACAACGACACTTAACTGCAGCTGAAAAACAAAATTGTAGGTAATTGTTGATGTGGTATGTTTTTAAACATTTAGAAGTGAGAAAAGTAATATTCTTTCTGCGCTGGTCCAATTGAAAATTGGGCCTTAGTGGGCCATATCGAAACAGAAAGAAAGAAGCAATGTTGTTTAAAAATTTAACCTTCCTACCCATACGCCTAACTTGTACCCCCAACCTAACACATCATATGAATAATTAGATTATTCTTCATTTTAATAAATCATGTTTGTTGAAATAGAAATAGATTTCAGTAAAGTTGAAACTGAGATTGCCGTTATTAAAAAAAAAGTCAAATTTTTTAATTTTCAAAACAAATCTATATTACAGAGCTTGATCGACAAATTTGAATTTAAGTTGACATAAATAATGTTGTTTTTAAAATAAAATAGAAAATAGAAAAGATTTTAATAAAGTTGAATTTGAGTTTGATTTTAATAATGTTATTTTCAATCAACAAATTTATACAAAAAATTGTGTCGTAGAAGAGTGTAGGGATTTATTACTAACAGTCTCTTTGCAGGAATCAAAAACAAACAGGTGGTTGTGGTTACCGGATCATATTAGATGCTATATTGTTCGTGGTGTATATGACATGTTGACATCACAGGAACAACAACATATTCATCAAAATATGGAGTTAATCTGGTATAAACAGGTTAAAAGTTTCAATCCTTGCTTGGCAGCTGTTGAGGGATCTTTTACCTACTAAATCCAACTTGGCAGATCGTGGCATTATATATGCGGAGACTCGGTTTTTTGTCACGGGATGTGGGCATGTTGAAGATGTGAATCATATGTTTTTGTCTTGTCCAATTTTCGGTGCATTGTGCCTATGGTGCGGGCATGGCTTGGTGTCGAAGGGGTAGATTCTCATGTTATCTCAGATCATTTTGTGCAATTTATTGAATATGCAGGTGGCTTAAAATCTCGTCGATCTTTATTTCATTTGATTTGGCTTCAGTGTGTTTGGGTTTTATGGAATGAATGGAATGACAGGTTATTTCGGAACCGTGAAAGTTCTATAACTATTGTTGGATAAAGTAAAATCACATACCTTGTGGTGGTTGAAAGCTAGTAATGTAGTCTTTAATTTTGGTACACATAATTGGTGGTCGAGCCCGCTTTTATGTATGGGTATCGATTGACTTTGATGTAATTTTGACAGGATTTTGATTTTTTTCGTGATTGTTATGGCACGTCTTGTGCTTCATCAATTACGGTGTTCATAGCAATATATTCCATTTTTGTTTCTTCAAAAAACCAAAAAAATGTGTCATCAAAACTCTAACTTGGAATTTGACGAAACACTTTATATTATGAAAAAATAAAAAATAAAAAAATTAAAATGTCAAAATAGAAATGATTTTAATAAAGTTGAATTTGAGTTTGTCAGAATAAAGATATATTTTCAAAAAATAAAATAAAATTTTATCCAAAAAATTCAAATTTTGATTTGCCCATATAGAAATGTGTTCTCACAAATGAGAGTTGGTTTTAGCGAAATGAGTTAGAACTTCTACACTACCGTGAACCAAAGTTTATATTTAAGTTTACAGAATCATCCATATTTAATGTCCAACGCATCTTAAATAAGATTGTTTTCACTTGAAAAAATTTAAAAGAAAATGTGCTCCGACAATTGTCGCATGGAGAGTTCTCCCAATTTTTTTAAGAATGTCAAAGACAAGCATGAAATTTCAGAGGGTGTATGGAAGTAAGATGTACAAGTTAGGGGATAAGAGAGAATTTTTATAATTGTGTCATCTTTACTTCAATTCATGGCCCCATCTTGAAATTCTTATTGAGAAACCGCACATAGTCCTTCATAACAGAGAGTTAGAAAATACATAGAGCTTCAATGTCCTTCATAGTCCATCTTGCAGAGAGTCAGTCCTAATAAATCCATAAACAATTAACTAACAAACCACAATCACATAAATTAACAAACTATCAAGTAACCTAAAACTCTGGATCAATTGCAGTGGAAATAATTCTAATCACGAAAGAAATTTGAAGAAGATATATAACTTGTTTCAATATTTCTATCAAACGCTTGGTGAGAAAATATTAAAGAATACAATTTCTCATTATTGGAACACTCTTTCAAGTTAGAAAAAAAATGTCCCTTATCTCACCAATTGAGTTATCTATGAGAGACATTCCCTATACAGAAATGGATTCCACCTAGTTACTATGCTGACGCAGTAACCATTGTTGACTGTCTGATCAGAAAATAATGGTGGAAATTTGGGCTGGAAATGAGTTGAGTCGAACTTGTTTGAACTCGACTCGATTCGATAAGAATTGGTTTGGCTCGAAACTTGACTTAAGTTTGATATGAACCATTCTTTTAACTCAAGTTCAGCTCGATTAAAGTTCACGAACAACTCAATTCGGCTCGGTAGGTTCAACTCGTTTGCTTGAGGAACACAATTCAAAAGTTTTATTTTGTTTTTGTTAAAAAAACATATTGAATTCGGCTAGTTTAGAATTCACAAACAGCTCAAATCGGCCGATAGGTTCAGGTTCAGCTCGTTTATTCTGAAGACACAATTCAACTTTTCTTATAACTTGACCTTTTAATTCATTAAAAAAAACAATAATTAAACAAATATAAAACTGTGGAGCATGTTCGTCTTGTAGCAACCATACAATTACTACCGTGGTGCTATGTAATCGGCACACAGGAAACTTCTCTTTTATAATGACTCCTCCACTCTAATGTTCTTAAACTCACCGATGTGGGACATACTTGGTTAAAAGCTTGCACTATTAGCTTCTTTTTTTCTTTCTCTTTTATTATAATTATTGTTAATCTTTAATTAAATTAATAATAATTCCTCTAAAAACAAAAGTACTTAAATAAAGAGAAAGCTTGTAATAAATTAGATATTTTGTCTTTTGATATTTAAGCTTGTACTTTATTAATTTATACAAAACTACTATATATATTATCGAGTCAGCTCATAAACCAACCGAGTCGAACTATATTCAACTCAAGTTCAGCTCATTTATTTAACAAACTTAATTCTCAGCTCAACATTTGGTTCATGAACCAAGTTCAACGAATCAATTATCGAATCGAGTTCCGAACTATTATTGAGTTGGATCGGTTCATTGCCAACCCTAATAGAGATTGAAACATTTTGAAATTGGTCAAATTATAATGAACGAATCAGAATCGTTAGATCAACTTTTAACTTACCCTTAATTAACTTTTAACATATAACAAACACTTAATTATTTCAACAAAAAAAACTATTAATATTAACTTACCCTTAATTTTAAATTGAATGTTTAAGTAATGATATATCATTTGAATACAATTGTTTATAGGCTTATATTTTAGTTTAGCAACTCAACACTTTAATGCTGCAAAAGAATAGCAACTCAACCCTTTAAAGCTGCCAAATAAGATAATAAAAGAAAGGATCGTGAATTAGCAAAGAAATATTACAGTATTGCAAATGAGGAACATTGTCTTGCCCATGATCTACATTGCAAGGCAGCTGAAACAATATTTGAAATCACAAATCATAGAAACAGTTTGTGAAGATAGTCTTTCATGGATTTCATGGAAAAGAGGCTATACATTTCCTACATAATCATTTTAAATATAATTGAAGCAAATCAACTAACAACGCCAAGACCTTTGGAGGTCATAACAGACTTTATATCGTTTTGAAGTTAAATTTTAGCTTTTTAAGTTTATTTTGTATTTCATATATGCCAACGCTACAAACATCATAACATGTAACATAATAGTTACAATTCTTTGGTTTATAATTTATTTCATATGGTATAATGTTTTTCTTTTGTAGGAGTTTGCAAACATAGTCATGGGAAACATGTCCGATCATAGTTCTAGATTTCCTCAACGGAAACAAGTAAACAAAATTTTATTGCACATAAAATTGAAAAATAATGAGAACCATATTTCTCATTACTTTGTATGTTTGTTATTTTGGAGATAGTACTTTAAAAAGATAAGGCCAGGGGCACTAAAAGTATGGCCTAAATCTCAACCGGTCAAGATTAACGCATCATTACGAAGATATTTACAAAAAAATAAAACGAGAAAGTTGAAGTAGCGATAACGGTGACCTAAGAAGAAAACAAAATAAAAGAAATGGTAAAAGCATCAGAACATAACCAAGTGATTTTTTTATTAAAAAACTTGAAGAAATTATTTTAAAAACATTAACCTAAAGATTTTTTTTATTTTTTTTATCTTTGAAAGACTACCTAGGACAAACATCTTTCTAAACTATGAGCTTTCAAGTTTAGTTGATTAAAAAATTTATTCATTTTTAGTCCCTATTTTCATTTTAAATGAACTATTTTGAGGAGTAAAAGTACCCATTTTTTTCTAAAGGATTTTTAAAAGAGGAACTATTCTACAAACTGAAATATTAAAGGATTAAAATTATCATAAAATTTAATAGGGACTAAACTCGAAAACTTGTAATTTTGTAGGGACTAAAATATATTTAATCCTATATTTTAATTATTGGTTTTCAAAAAGTAAAGTGAAATCAATAATGTAACAAAAAAAATAAAATTGAAACCAATAATTCAATTAATACTAGCCGTAATTAACGTTATTCAGCTTTAGTCACACAATTTTGATATATAACATCAAAATAAGCTCCTTTTATATTAAAAGTTGTTTTTTTTAATAAGATAAGATATTGTTTCTGTTTGAGTGATATTGTTCCTTTTTTGAAAGCTAAAATAGTCTATCAAAATTGACACATCAAATATAAGATTTTGAGAGAAGCACACTTCAAGATCTTAAACCAAAACCACCAGATCAACCAAAGTGAGTTGTGATTGTTCGTGTTATATTGAGATTTAACAACTTTTTTAACTAACATTTAAGAAAAAAATATAATAAGATAAAATAGTAAACACACATAGTTGAAATAGAGGGCATAACCGATAGAAAAATTATTATACTAAAACTTTGTATACCTTTTATATATAAGGATAATATAAGTAGTATAGATATAAGTTTAGATAATAACCTATACAAAACAGATTTTTCTTAAGGACTAATGCAAAACAGATAAGTAACATAAAATATATTAGGATATTAGCATTTAGTTTTATCTACTTTGTATTCCTCTCTTTTTTTCTCAAAGAGTACCCCTCTTATTTATAATGACTATTTTCACATAAAATATATGATTTTAAAAGTCATATTTAATATACAAAATAAATAAAGTAGATGAATTTTCATGATATATATCAAATCGAAGAAGTTGTAAAACATTCCACCCCGAACTAAAAAGATAAAGCACACACACTTATTATTATTTTTAAAAAATTTACATGACAAATTTTATTTGCTTGTTTGTTAGCAATGAGTTGAACGCATGATCTTCTTATCACTCTAACTCACAATTGTTATATTTTATTTTTAAAAAGTGATAATTTTTTAATTCAAACTTAATGATCGATAAAAAAAAAAAAAGTATCTTTTATTCCAAATTCATAACACTTAAACTTGTAAATAATACTTTAAATTTTTAGATTGAACGAAAGGGATACCAATGTATTATTTCTTTCTTTCTAATTTTTAAGATATATCAGTGTTATAAGGTAAACGAACTAGTGTTGAGAATACGCACAACACATAAGAAGAAAATCATTTAAAAAAAATACATGTTAGCTACAATTTACAATTTTGAGTTTAGTTATCATGCAGCCAGGGGCGGAGCACCCTATGGGCCGAGGTGGGCCACGGCCCACCCCAAAAATAATAATTCTTAGTAGGTATATATAAATATTACATCCTAAATTAATATTATATATATTATTTCGTGCGATTTGGTTTAAATAGTGAAGTGTGTTGTAGTGGTTAAGAAGCTTTTTGCCAAGTATAATGTTCTAGGTTCAACTCCTGCCTAAGCCATTTTCCTTGTTTTTTTTTTTCCATTATTTTTTATTAGAAAAAAACATCCTGCAATCTGCATGCTAGAAGTCTAAAGTTAAAATTCATAAAACACATAACATATAATATAAATGTTAAAAGATCCTTAAATAACATTATATCATAAAATCCTTAAAAAAAAAAAACATTATATCATAAAAATATTTAATTGTATAAACACTATATTTTTTAGGTGCAAAAATACTATATTCTTTATTAAATAAAAATATATTTCATTATTGTACTTGATTATAAGTATATTTTCTTATGTAATGATCTTTTTTACATTACTATATGTTATGAGTTTTTTTTTACTCAGTCGTCTATTCAATTCAATTTAATACATATACATTTGTTTATAGAAGTCGAGAGTCATTTAATTTAACCATGAGGTTCAATCGATGACCTAGTTGTTCGATCAGTTATCTTGTACTTTGTCCGAGTTGATAATCGATTAAGATTTAGAAATATTGGTTTGAACTATATTCAACAAACAACAAGTCTATAGTCATTCGAACTAACCAACGATAAAATGTACCGATAAGAAAATATATATTTTCATACACTAAACAAATTGGCCGCCTACAAAAAACTTAAGCTTCATAAATATTTACGGCCCACCCCAGATTTATTTTCTGGCTCCGCCACTGCATGCAGCAACAATGTCTAACGATATTCCCTAAAGCAAAAGTTTAACACTAAATCACAATATCACATCACATATACATCAATATTGTATATTAACTCTTAAACCTCTTTAATTGGTCCTCGTGAGTTTAAAACAGTTGGTATGGACAATGCATAATATATGTAAGGTCGGGGTTCAAACCCCGGCCACCACAAAAAAAAAAAAAAAAAACCTCTTTAATTGAGTAAAACATGACATCAAAGAATAATGATAACAAAAAAAATCTCTCATTCACACATTTTGACACAATTTCTTTTATTGAATAAAATTCATATGAATTCCATCAAATTTATATGTAACTCACATAATTCGGTCCGACAAAAGAAATTGTGTACTAGAGGGTTTTTTTTTTTTTAAGGAAGAGAGTATGTTCTTAGCACTCATTAGAAATAAATTATATATATATATATAAATTTTGTCTTAGATGAAGTGGTAATCGACTAGAAATAAACTCACACACAATTATGAGGTCCCGAGTTTAAATAAGGTTAAATAAGTTTTTCATTCTTAAATATATTGGATTTCATTTTTCATCCACGTTAGGGTCCGTTTGGTTCGGGGGTTTTGATGGGAAGGGGAGGGAATATTTTAAATTTGTTGTGTTTGGTTCAATTTTTAGAAGGGGAGGGGAGGGAGAGGAAGGGGAGCAAAATCTCTTATAAGTTCATTTATTGCTCCCCCTCAAATTGGAGTTTTTTGGAGGGGAGGGGAGGAAAAGATAAATGATTTAATGCAATTTTAATTATATTGACATAATTATCCTCATATTCATTTTTAAATGACAAAATCGTCCTTATTAAAAATTTAAGTGTTGTCAATATATTGCTTATTACCCTTTTTTCTTAAAATGCCTATATCATCCTTTCTTTTCTTTTTTTTTTTTAATGTAGAACCACATATTCTTTTCTTCTAATATTTTTTTTTACGAGAATTTCTTTTTTTTTTTTTTGTACTAACGTTGTTCTCATTTTTTTATTTAATATTTTTTAATTGTATTATATATATTAAAACATTATCAACAAATTTTGTGCGGGATTTTTTATAAATCAGTTCTAACAATAATTTTTTTATAAATATTTTTATATTTACGTAGATTATTTTATAAATATATTTTATAAATCAGTGTTCTAATATTTATGAATATCCAATATCTTGTCAGAAGTTTTGTGTATGATTATTTATGGTGTTTACGGTTACTAAGTTTTTATGTTTAATTTTTTATGAAGTGAATAATTTAAAAATCGATACTATTTTAATATTAGAGGATAAAAAAGTAATTTAGTTTTAAAATCCCTCCCCTCCCCTTGTGAACCAAACATATATTTGATTAAATTAATCCCTCCCGTCCCCTTCCCTCCTATCATTTGAACCAAACATATATTTAATTGAAATATCTCCCCTTCCCTTCCCTCCCTTTCCCTTCCCTCCCTTTCGTTGAACCAAACGGACCCTAAAAGAAGTTCCATGTTTTCCTCCCCATAGAATTTTCTTGCACGCAGTTTTAGACTTTTGTTCAACTCATGCAATCTTTATATTTGTTACTCTTTTTAGAGTAATGAAACTTATTTTGTCATCATTCAACACTATAGTTTATCTTATGATATTTTTCTCTTCTATATCGTGAAATGGTAAAATAGTAATTGAAATATTAGTAATTTGAAGGACATTTAACACAATAATACTAATTTCAAGAGTGGGGAACTTCACCATAAAGTGATATACATTTTTCTATTTTTACATATAAATGAGGAAAAATATGGAGATTTCTTTTTAATCTTGTACATAGTGTTTAATTCCACATTATTAACATTTTTTCTTCTTCTTATTTTACATCATAGGGGTTGTTATACGGAATTTAGAAAAAGATTGTCGTAAATATCTTTCTATCCCTTTTTAGTGATCTCCTAGGCACACCTTGTACTTGGAAACCGCTGATTGTTGCGGTTATATAATTTCATTTGGATTTCTTCAAAAAAAAAAAAGCTTTAAAAAAATTTCACGGTACTTCTATGAGGCTATGATTGTATTCTCAATTATAACATTGTACTTTTATTATTTCGTTGACACCACAATCTTTGTTAGTCAGATCAAAAAATGTACTTGATCTACTCAAAAGCATATTTTAGTATCATGCAATATTGATAAACATGGCATCCATGAAAAATAGAGAGAAAGTTATGAAAAACTTTGTATTGATATTATTGAATAATCTTACAAATGAGAAAGTTGAAATAAAACAGTGCATCAAATCCTAATTATTTTATTATTTCGTTGGCACCTCAATCTTTGTTCGTCAGATCAAAAAATTTACTTGATCGACTCAAAATCATATTTTTGTATTACGCAATATTGAGAAACATGACATTCATGAAAAATAGAGAAAAAGTTATGAGAAACTTTGTATTGATTATTGAATAATCTTACAAATGAGAAAATTGAAATAAGTGAATACATCAAATGACTCTAACAAACTAGTAACTAATACTTCTAATCTCGGTCTCTAACTACTCTTAACTAACAATTATACTAACCACTAACTACCATTATTATTAACACGCAAGCATTCTTAAAAATGCAATATATGTTTATATTATATATAACATAAATTATTATATTTTTCCAATTAGTGTCAGATTAATGTGTGTTTGTGATATTAATTAATTTCATAGAATTATTGGTGAAAGCTAAATCTAAATGACTAAAAACAAATTTGTGGCAAGATTGATGTATAATTCAAAATTATGAATAAATATATAAAATAATTTCTTTTAGTGATAAGGATCACTTGATAAAGATGGACAAATATATCTTGTAAATGTAAGCACAAATCATAATCATCAACAATGCACAAACATAATCATCAGTTGCTATATGTAAGTCCTTCCCTTATACGTATAAGTGAATTTGTAAAAGTAAAAAACAAAACATAATTAAATAAATAGATATAAGTTTAAAATTAAAAAAAAAAAAACCATAAATCAGAATCGCAAAAGACTGAAAGTGGAAGGTAATCGCAATCCCAAAACATAAAATCTTTTTCTTCCCTTGTTCTTTAAATCTCAAACTCATAAACAATTCTTAAACCCCAAATCTGATTGTGCCTTGTATTATTATTATTTTTTTAATTTGTTTAACTTAAATTGGTTTATTTATTTTAATTTGTAGTTTATTTTGTTTTTTTAATTATGGATGTAATGACATGGAAACTCATTAACACATGTGGATCAATCCACATCAGCACCAAATGTGCCACATGATTAAAAAGGCGACACGTCATCCAATTTTGTGTAAAATTTATTGTTAGAGGACCAAAACTATGTGATTTTACAATAGAGGGACCAATTATGTTAACAAATCAAGATAGGGGGACCAAATCTTTACAAGTCTTCGTTGAGGCAGCAAGAGTTTATGTCAACTTTATTTTTCATCATGATCCTTAAAAAGATCAAGATCATTCTTGATTTTCTTAAAACTTTTCTTATCTTGGTCCAAGGCCTGCTTATTCTCCTTTCTAATTTTCTCGAGTTGCTCCCCCTGCGAATTTCTCTCCTCGACAGCATTGGAAAAATTGAAGATAGCTACAACATAAACTTGCTACAAATGGAAGAGGGATGAAACCACCACCTCTCTTCGACCATTATATGTCAACTCAGATAGGTAGTCAAGATCTTTTTGGTGATCATGTCTTCCAATTGATGGTCGTCCTTTATTATGCTACTAGATCAACCGTGATTCACTTTTTTTTTATTGTGATTGTGATTTGATTAGAGGGTTACTTTCATCAAGACTTCATCAAAATCGTGGAATCGAGAAGCAAGGTTCATCTGACTCGGAGTTCATCTCTCACGACATGGCTACCATTTGCCTTTGGCCATGTTTAGCTTCATTTTTTACAAAGAATATTGTGTATGTGAATCAAAATATCTCTTTTGTGCAGGTTGTTAATGTTGTTGTGGATGTTACCAAAGATGATCCATTCCCTTTACAAGAATCAAAGGTGATTACCTTTGCATCAAGATCACACAAGAGGATTATTAGAAACGTGTTGCTAATTGTAAGCACAACTTTCATAGACGATTAGTTCTTAACAAGGGAGATAAGCCATCACGGCAAAAAATCTAACGTTGAAACTCTCAAAAATATGGAAGATGATATCATTTGGAAGAGGTTTCCATGAATTTAGATTTGCTACAAGATTTGCGCATCTTTTGAGTGATGGGCACTATAAACCTTAAGTCGAGAGTCTTTCGTTTCTCATAATGGATGAAAGACTTTGAATCATATACACAACGTCAAACACATGCTCAAATATGGATATGACTCATGGAGTTACGCAAGAATATTGGTGTTATTAGACATTATTTGAAATTCGCCTCACTTTAAAAAAATCAACTCAAAATAGAGTTTTCGACCACTATGTACATACTCTAGCTGATATGGATATCTTGAGATGTATTTTTGATGAGCTTGTGGTAGAAATAGAAGGATTTTCTTTCAAGATGGTGGTTGTTTCCGAATGACTACATGATTTTTGATTCCATTGAAAGAGCATAGGTCACAACGTCTTAGGTTGTTGTTGGCTCCTCCAATGAAGGAAAGTGTCAATGTTGATCATGGTAAAAAGGCCTCAGACCAAACTACTATGAAGCCAACAACTAGAGCTGTCAAATGGGCCGGCCCGGCCCAGCCTGCCTTGCCCCAGTTGGCCAGCATATATAAATGGGTCTGAGTGGGTTGGCTCACTTGATTCATGGGCTACACGGCCCGATGGGCCAGCCCCGCCCTTATTTCAAAATGTATTATTTTGTTTTTTTCCGGAAAAAAATGATGCGATGAACAATAAAGCTACATAACACATATTTTTTTAATAGAAACATATTACATAAATTATTATACATCAAATAAATCACATGTCTTCGTAAACTTAGTTAAATTATATATAAAACGTCTATTAAATCAACATCCCATACGAATAAAAAGTACAAAATAATCAATGCAAAAGTAGAGTATTTATCATAACTCACACAATGAACCTTGAAGACAACAAAATTCAATATTACATAATAAAATAATCCAGTCTTACCTAATAAAACTATTTTATAAACTATAGATTTTTTAAAAGGGCCGGCCCACAAGCCTGGCAACCCAGTCCATCTAAAATACAGGCCCGATGGGCTGACCCTAAAAGACAAGATTGATTTTTCATGCTTTTCTTACGGTCCGACCCATACTAAAATAGACGGCCGAAGGGCCATCCTGGTGAGCTTGGCCAATTTTGACATCTCTACCAACAATTGTAAAATTGCTTGTAAAAACGAAGGATATGTTGTTGGTACATGCAAATCCTTTGAAGACCCTGTTGTTCAAGATGAAACTAATCATAAACGTCAAGAGCCTATTGTAATGCATACCACACAACAACAATAAATTCTTAAAGCCAACACATATTTTCACTTTGCCCTACACTTGCACAGTGTCTCAGATGAGGTAGTTCAAGGTAGCTTTTCCAATGTTGGAAGGACCAAATTTCACCATGATGATAAACCTCACTCTTAGTTCATCAAAGTTAAAATAATAACTATTAAAATATGTGATATCATATAAAATTGTCATGCGTTATTTTTTTATTAAAAAAATTGTCATGTGTTATGTTAGTGAAACATCAACCTATGTTAAAGAAAGGTGCCACGTGTCAATGTTAAAGGGAGTTGAAGGTAGGAACTAAATTTGGAGATAGAAAAGCTCTGGGGGATTTTTATTCAAAGAAATTTTTTAGAGGAAATAAAAGTAACAGTTGACATATTTAAAGAGGTCAAAATAATATGCAACACTTAATGGTAAGTATATTAAGCAGTGGCGGAGCCCTTCATGGGCTGGGTGGGGTGGGCCACGGCCCACCCGGAAAAATTTAAATATCAACGATTATATATCTATTTTGCGAGATCTTATGCAATTTTGTGTCGGTTTTATGTTTTGGTTGATCCAAATTCCTGCAAAGTGGTGTAGTGGCCCATCCGAAAATTTAAATAATTCAATTATTGGTCTATTTTACGAGATTTTATACAATTTTATGTCGGTTTTAGGTTTCGGTTGATCCAAATTCCCGCAAATTGGTGTAGTGGCCCACCCGAAAATTTAAATAATTCAATTATAGGTCTAATTTGCGAGACTTTAAACAATTTTTCAATAGTTAATTTTAGTGGCCCACCCTGACATTTTTTTTCTCTCCGTCACTGATATTAAGAAAAATTGGGTAAATTTTTTTTATAAAAAATTATTTAAATTAGACTCCATAGAGAATTATGTTAAGAATTATCTTTTTTTTTTTGTTACTAATTATGTTAAGAATTATCAAAATTAGTTTTAATAATATGGCCTTAGTTAATAAATATCAATGGATTCAAGCTCATTTCAATAATTAATAAATCTCAATGGATTCGAAACCAATACCAAATCATGTAACAAAAAAAGGTAGTTACTATATTGCGTAAGAATTCCCTTTATTCTTTATGCAAGAAAACACCTTTTGTTTCTCATGCAATTTTCATATTTGTTATTCTTGATAACTTTGATATGATGAAGCTTTTAATTAATAAATAAATGTGTTTGCACCTAATCGATGCCTCATTTACTCAACTAGTTGTCATCATTCAACCCTATAATTTATCTCTTGAGATTTTTCTCTTCTCTATCATGAAATGGTAAAAGATAAATGAAAGGTTAGTAATTTGAAGAGACATTTTACAATAATTTTAATTTTAAGAGTGGGATATTTCACACTATAAAGTGATACACAATTTTCTATTTTTACTTTTTAGATCTAAACGAGGAAAAATATGGCTAAAGTTCTCAATTGTTTTTATCATATGATTATTTCTGTTTTCACATTCATCATTGTAGTCGACTGTAAGTCGATTCTCGCAAAAAAAAAAAATCTTCAAATTTTTTTAATATTATTTTAGGAGATATTTTCTTCTTAATCTTATACACAATGTTTAATTCCACATTATTAACTTTCATTCTTTTTTCTTATTTTTCATCATAGGTGTTGTTATATGCGATTTAGAAAAAGATTGTCGTCAATATCTTTGTATCCCTCCTGAATTTCCAAGATGCATAGGGGGAATTTGTCGATGTAAGTAATTGTGGCAATTATAATGTTGTACTTTTATTATCTCGTTGACACCTCAATCTTTGTTGGTCAGATCTTAAAATTTGTTTGATCAATTCAAAATCATATTGTTGTATTTCGCAAGTGTGGTTATAAAGGCAATATATATGATTATATATTGTATAAATTATTTTATTTTTTATTTAGTGTAATGTTAATGTGTGTGATATTAATTGAAGGCTAAAATATGGTTTTAGTCCTTGCAAATATGCCTCGTTTTGGTTGTAGTCCCTGTAAAAAAAAAAAATTGTTTTGTTTTGTTTTTATTTTTATTTTTAAAAAACTCGATATCCGATTCAAGAATCGACTAATCCGAGGGGACCAATCCCACCGCCCACTTGCGGGGGCCCCGTTTAAAGCCAGAGCAAGCTCTGTATGGACTTAGCCCACCGAAATTGGCACCAGAGAGAATCGAACCTGAGACCTCTGGAGGAGCAAACTCCAAGATCCCAAGCCAACCACTAGGCCAACCCCAAAAAAAAAAAAAAGTTTTTGGTTCCTGCAAAATTTTTTGTTTTTTAAAATAGTCCCTATTTTTTGTTTTTGAAAATAGTCCCTGGAGGGACTATTTTCAAAAACAAAAAATTTTGCAGGGACCTTTTTTAAAAACAAAATATTTTACAGGGACCAAAAACTACAAAATTGATTCAGTTATAATGTGTCACGTACGTATGCAAATCATCACAAAAGTAGGGTCACAAACTATTTTCAAAAACAAAAAATTTTGCAGGGACCAAAAACAATTTTTTTTTTTACGGGGACTAAAACCAAAACGAGACATATTTGCAGGGACTAAAATCATATTTTAGCCTTAATTGAATTGATAGAAATCATCGATGAAAGCTAATTCTAAATGGCTGAAAACAAATTTGTGGCAATATTGATATATAATCAAAACTATGAATTGATATATATATATATATATATATATATATATATATAATAATAATAATAATAATAATAATAATAATAATAATAATAATAATAATAATAACAACAACATCTTTTAGTGTTAAGGATCACTTGATAAAGATGGACAAATATATCTTGTAAATGGAAGCACGAAACACGGTCATCAACAATGTAATATCAGTTAGACTTGAACATATACGTATTTCGGATAATACTTGGGTGACATTGTGGTTGGTGATATTGGTGACATTACCAACCACAATGTTATAAGTGTGCAAAACAACAAAAAAAATTTGTGAAAGAAAAAGAAAAAAGCTACATATAACATTGTGGTTGGCCAATATTACCAACCACAATGTCACCCAAGTGCTACCCACATTGCCACATAATGGACATAAATGTTGGAGTGAATCAATTAATCAAAGAAAACCAAGTGTATTAGACATTATTTTTATCATGACTTATGAAACTAAAATATTATGTTTAACATAAACATTTAATATATCTATGACAATTTATTTATGGTAGTGTTTTAAGAAAAATTTGGGAGTGTGAAGATATCATTGTCAACATCTAACATCTCAACTATATTGACACACAAACAATCCAATAATCATTTTCAACGTCTATTGACTTACATTAAACACAAAATGCATTCGTATTTGGAGCTTATCAAATACGATATGAAGTGAATTTGCAACTAAAGGAATTCCATCCTCTCATGACATATTGAATAATTAATATGGTCTCATTAATGGGTCCCAATAAAGGGAGTATCATTTACTAGCAAATGGAAAACTAATTCATATGCGTGACCAAGTAAGAATGAATGACTAGAATTTAGAGCACATGTATTTACTATTTCAAAGCAATGACCTACATTTAATCCTTTTTCTCTTTAATAAGAAATCTTGGTGACCAAGATTGAGAGAATGGTTTCGAGGGATAAGGTCTTATTTTGGTCTTCTTAAATCTTGTGATTGATTTCAGACTGTTTTAATATTTTAGTCATTCGGTGTGATTGATATTGGGCTTATGAGGCTCAAAAGTGTTGGCATTGATTGCGATCATCGTTGTAAGGAATTGTTTGTTATTAGACTCTTTTCATATTGACGGTCGGTCCATACATCAGTATGCAGACCTGTGATTGATACTTTCTAGGATTAACTAGTGGTTGGATCCACTTGTGTGGTTTTAAATATTTATATGCTCATTTAGGTTGACCTATGTTTTTGGGTTGATTTACTTTGTTTGGTTTTATGTCCCCGTTGTTGTTTTCTTTTTTTAGTATTTTTTTTTTCTTATTTTTAATAATATATGGGAATATGATTAGAATCATACTATAGGTGACTTTAATCTACTAACTACTATTTATAAATTGAATACAATTCATTCAACCTTGATCCAATAGGCTCAGTTCTCTATTCACCAAATCTCATCAAAATCATACCAAAATGATACTAATTTTTTTACATTTTATTGTAAAATATAATCAAAATTCTCTATTACGAGTACTAAAAATTCAGAAAAATCAAATTTTATTTCGTCGACGTTTTTGATGAATAAGATTTAATTATTATAATTATAGATGATAGAAAACAATTTTTCTCTTCAAAAAATAACACATTTAACTATTAATTTATTGATTTGGTGTACCAATACACTCATATCTTTGGGTGTACCATAGAATTTGCCATATATATTTTGGATGAGCAATCTTTTTCTATTATGACAACTATAAAAAATTATTCAAAGTAATGTTCTTTTGGTTCATAGAAAATGGACTTGAGGAATTTTTTTTAAATATCTAAAGTTAATTGTATGACCGACAATCATGTACGTTGAGATGTTTATTGACATCAAACCAACAAGTTGTTATATGTAAATCCTCCCTTTAATCGTCTAAGTGATTTTTTGTATGTGCTGTGTATATTTCAATTGCTTCGTTATAATGTACTAAGATAAATTCTAAGAGAATACTGAAAAAATATATAAGATATGAATTTCCATCTATTAGAAAATATCTTGAGCCAATAGTTTGATAATTGTTTACAATCTAGTAAACCATGAGTTCAATTGAAATAAATTATTATTATTATCAAAGAATAAGAGGCCGAAATGTGAAATGAAAGTTCAAATAAAATAAAATAGGTTTTTGGACCCCTATCTTTCTAAAAATTGCGGTTATGGATCCCTAACTAATTTAAATACAAAACAGCCCCCTATGTTTTGATTCTTTGGCAGTTTTAAACCCCCAGTCCAGTGTTGATTCGGTCAACGCTGACGTGGCACCCTAAGTGAGGTGCCACGTGTCAAATTTTTTATTTTTATTTTGCCTTGGGGGGCCAAAACTGCCAAAGAATCAAAACATAAGGGGCTGTTTTGTATTTAAATTAGTTAGGGGTCCATAACCGCAACTTTTGAAAAGATAGAGGTCCAAAAGTGCAATTAAACCAATAAAATATTATTATCACATCTTGATACTTGTAAAAACAAATATGGGAGTACAAGACGTAAATCATTTACAAAGATAAACAAACCAAATTTCAAATGCTAATGTCTCAATCAAAATAAATGTGTGTGTTATTCAATGTAATATTGCAAATGAGTCTCACCATACTTAAAAGTATGGTAGAAAAATTGGTTGCAAAGACAGAAAAACCATTTCCTCTGAAATTATTAGTAAAGAAATATAACCAAATTGCAATGATTAATGTTCGAAGACAATTTCTTATAAGGTGGAAGGAAATCTAATATGCACATTCTAGTCAACGGCTCAAAATTGAATCACAAAAACATTAAAGTTAAGAAAAATCAAATTAACCAAGTGATTAACCATTTTTTATAGGTAAATGACGAAAAGATTTTTTTTTTTTTAAGAAGCCAAAATAAAATTTAGGCTTAATTACACTTTTGGTCCTCGTGTTTTGGCCTACTCACGAAACTGGTCCTGCCTTTTTAAAACAGAACAAAACGGTCCTTCAATTATCATTTTTGTTGCATTTTTCGTCCTACCTCCTATTTTCAAACTCTAGAAACGCAGAGAAATGACAGTTTTAGGCGGTTTTAGACCCACCCCTATGCTCAATCATGAAATCAACAAGGAATAAAACATGTGGGCACAAGGAATCTATTCTGTTCAGCACACTAACCAAAAAAACCCTAATTTGAAACATATCTTAGAAATTAGGGGTTTTTTGGTTAGTGTGTTGAATAAAGTGGATTCTTTGTACCCACGTGCTTTATTCCTTGTTTATTTCATGGATGAGCATAGGGGGTAGGTCTAAAACTGTCATTTCTCTGTGTTTTTAGAGAATAAAATGGAGGGTAGGACGAAAAATGCAACAAAAATGATAATTGAAGGACCATTTTATTCTGTTTTAAAGGGGCAGGACCAGCTTCGTGAGTAGGCCAAAACACGAGGACCAAAAGTGTAATTAAGCCTAAAATTTATTAAACCCACAATGAATCCTAAACGGCACAAGGAATGCTAGATTAAGATTCGTAGAATAGCAAAATACAAAGAAAAACAAAAAGTTGTACTAAACTCCTCAACCAACATACATAAAAAAACTCTCAACTAACATCACAAGTTGCCACATAAAACAACTTCCACCACCTACGTTCGACTGCTCGCACACAACCCCCAAACATCAACGTCAAGAACCAACACAACAATAAACAATCTTTAAAAAACAACCTTTGAAAAACAAACGGTTGAAGTAACAACAACCACCTTCGCCACAACAACAAACCCGAGACTTGCCTCACCACCATCACTTCCACCTCAATTCAATCTGCCACCACAAAAACCACCATGAGCCACCACCATCACGCCACAACCACCATGAGATCTACCACGAAAACTAATACAAACACCCATAAAAACCATCCAAATCTACCACCGCGAACCACCATGAGAGCTGCCACAAAAATCAACGACAACAATACGAAAACCACCCAAATCAGCCACCACACTTGGAAGAGAATAGCAATCACCAACAAAACACACTCAACCCCTACTATCAACAACAAAATGAAATCAAAAAAGGATATGCCGGCACCACAAGTTCCACTGGTGGACCCTTGGTATCAACCACCACCACCGCCGCCACCACCTACAACCACACAAAATCAGCACCAACTATGATCATCTCGCGAGCCACCACACAACCACCGATAGCCATCACACAACCTCAATAAACACCTAAGCCAAAATCAACAGAAAAAGCTTGTTGAAATAGTGATTCGCCAATATAACCTGTAATAAACACACGAGGCAAAAACAAACCAATCCCCACTAATTATCGACCAAACCGGCACACATCGGCACAACATCCACCCAAAAACAGATAGCCCCACAACAGCTGATACACATACCTCCTTCCGTCCCCTTTTTCTTTTCAATCAGCCACCCAACCTAGAATAAACTTGCAACGGCTGATCAGACAACGAACGAAAATTCACCGAAGATGAAAACCGAGTGAAAACAAAGAAGGAAACTCGTGGATCTGAAAACTCAAAACACTATAGCTAGATCGCGGGAGATCTAGTGCAGCCACCGTATAAGGGAGGTGGTGCGGAGAACAATCTCGTCGAACCACCACCGACAAACGCTATGAAAGATGAAGTTTTAGAAAAGAAAATTAAATTCACAAATTAACCTAATCAAGTCTTACACCTCTTTTTTTTTTTTTGTTTATTTTGCTTTTGTGGTCTTGGATTCGAATACGTCTTATACTTCTTTTTGGTGACTTTTTTTGAATAAAAAAATGTTAGTAATTCGTTCTTATGTTAGTTTTTATCTTATATTTCGGTTTAAACCCATGCCCTATAATTCTTTATCCCTTAGTTCAAACTAATTGAGTTATCTAATCCCCTCCGATTGTGCTACTATCTTACTCCCACCTAAAAATACGTAAAAGTAAGTTAGCAAATCTACTCTCACATACTTTTGACAAAAAACCAACTTGCAACTAATTTAAACTAGTTTTGGATGATAGATATCTTTTTTTAAAAAGTTAAAAACAAGAAAGGTATATTTTCATTAAATAAAAAAAACACAAATGTTATATTCTATACATTTTTTTTGACAAAAGGTTATATTCTATAAATGGACAATATAAATCATAAAATAAAAATAAAATGGAATGCAAAGGTTAAGGAGACACTTTTTTAAGGTTAACACAAAGGTTAACGAGACATTTTTGTTAAGGCACGCTATTTATGACAATAAGTAATGTATTATTTTTAATTATAGGAGTAATAAAATATAATGGGCAAAATTGGATTTTAGATAAAATAATAAGGATATAAATGGAAGAAAAGATGATAAGTTAAAAGATATAAGCTCAAACGCTACTTGAAATAGAGTCTGGAAAATAGGTTATAAGCTCGTTGTGTAAAGATCGTTGCCAAACGGTTTTTTCTCTTTCAGACGAGCTTATAAGCTATCCGCTATAAGCTAGCTTCTTGAGCTCGCCAAACAGAGCCATTGTAATCTATGGAGTATGGACTAGGTTGCGGTTTTTTCTGTCGAAAAATCACTCTTCTCACTTCTTAAATTGCTCTTTTTTCAACTGTCGTTGGTATAGAAGCAGTTAAATAACGTTCGACTTTTCAACGATAGTTAAGTGTCATTGAAAATTTTTAAGATCGATTAAACCAATTTAAAAAATGATTGAACCATTCTAAAAAGTGTCCAACAACACTTAACTGTCATTGAAAAGCTAAATTGTAGGTAACTGTCGCTGGGACATGTTTTTAAACAATTTTAGAAGTAAGAAGGGTACTATTCTTTCTACCTTTGTCCAATAAAAAATTGGGCCTTTTGGGCCATATAGAAACAGAAAGAAAGAAATAATGTTGTTTAAAAATCTACCCTTCCTACCCCTACGCCTAACTTGTACCCCCAACCCTACAAATCATATGACCATCCACTACAGCGAACCAAGATTCATAATATTTCAGTTTATAGGCGAACCAAGGTTCATATTTCAGTTTATATAACCATCCACATTTAATATTCGACACCTCTCAAATAAGATTGTTTTCATTTGAGAAAATGCAAAAAGAAAATATATTCTGACAATATTGTTTAGGGTTTATGGGGTGGAGAGTTCTTCCAATTTTTTAAAATGTCAAAAACAAGCATGAAACTTGAGTACCGCTCTTTTCACAATATTTTTTGCTTATTTCCAACAAAATAGCCTAGTATGAATTAACTCATGCATGAGTATTCTTTACGTGAATTAACTCACACATTGTGTCGAGGATGAGCAAAAAATGTTGTGAAAAGAGCGGTGCTCATGAAATTTTAGAGGGTATATGTTAGTAAGATGTACAAGTTAGGGGGATAAGAGAGATTTTTCATAATTATGTCATCTTTACTTCAATTCATGGCCCCATCTTGAAAGACTTATTGAGAAACATCTTTACTCCACCAACTACATTATTCCATGCAGTTAATTAAACTGTGTATCGTACTTAGGTTCATTTGTACTTGCATGATTTATGGTGTAACATTCTTTTCTGAATTATTACAATGCATTAATGAATATTTGGATTTAGTAGCCACTACTTATTGTCTTAAACGAGGACATAAATTGGGGACCAATAGGTTTCAACTCATTTTGTAATCCTTACTTTGTGGCTTTTGTCTCAAATGCTTTTCTTCATGTCTACTTCTTTATCCGACATACCCAAACTCTCTTGTCTCCTATTTTAAATTTCATGTCAAGACTAATTAGTTCATATCAATATGAAGATTGAAAATGACTTAATTTGTTCATTAACATGATTTTTAAAACTATAGGAGATTTTTGTGCTACACCACACAAATTTTGTAGTGGATGAAATAGGCTAAAGTTTCCTTACCATGAAAATCTTGTGATATTTTTTGTTCTTAGATTTGTGATTTCACGTGAATTGACCCAAAGGATAACAATGAAGTTACGTGTGTCATGAATTCTCTTGGTGATTGAATCTTGTAATTTATCCATTTGTGTAATAAGTGAACATTTCAGTTTTAATGCATTTTTTTTTTTTTTTACATTTGTTCTTGTTTTTTAAGGTTGTAACTAGTAAATAATACTATGGCGATTTGCAAATTATTTCCACTTTCAAATTCAAAATTGGTGATGACAAGGGTTTAGTAAAAGGAAAAGAGATTGATGCATAATTTATTGTTATATATTAATTTAATCATTCACGGTGGCGGAGCGAGAAAAAAACACGAGGGTGGGCCGCCAAGAATGGTGGAGCTAGATTTTATTTTTTACGAATGCAATTTGTTTGTGCCCAATTTGTTTAGTACGTTAAAAATCAGACTAGTTTTCAACTCGATCAATGTACTAGGTCATTGATCGAACAACTAAGTTATCAAAGAATATAGTATTTACTTTGTCAAAAAAAATAATAAAGTATTTACAAAATTAACTATTTTTTTTAAAAAACAAAATTAAGTATATAAGGATATTTTAACATTTATATTATATTATATGTGTTTTATTATATTACACATATAAAGTTGTTTTAAACTCTTTCAAAAAAAAAAGTTGTTTCAAATTGAAAATAGTTTTGTTTTATAAATTCCTCTATAAAATGTATTGTTTTGTCAAATCCTAAGTGACTTCATTAATTCATCGCTGCTAATTAATAACATTTTTTAATAAAAAAAAAGGAAGAAGAAAATACAAACATATCTTCAATAGCAGGAATCGATCCTGCAACATATAGCACAACAAAGGAATCACCAACTGCTGAACTGAACACAACTAGTTGTTAATGTTTTCACAAACTAATATATATAACATAATTGTTTGCTATAATATAAATATATACCTATAAATAATGTTTTTTTGGGGGTGGGCCATGGCCCACCTCAGCCCATGAGCTCCTCCGCCCCTGATCATTCACACATCATAATAATAAGAGTAGTGGTTCCGTGAATGTAGGTCAATTAATATGGACATCACATTATATATATAGAGATATTAGTGGTTCAAACTCTAAAATATAATAGCATGGAGTGAGATGGATCGACCTGATGACAACATTCTCATCCTGACACATTATTTTATTTGACTACTTTGAACGAAAAATGATATATTTTAGACCTCTTTGTTATTGCTAAGACTATTCAAATATTTGATATATTAACATTTCAATCCAAACTAATTCATTCGATTTTGGTTTTGACTCCAGATCAATTTCGAATCAACTTATTAATTAATTCAAAAAAAAGCTATGAACATCCTCTTTTCAACATTAATTATTTTTTCTTAGATAAAATCAATGTCAACATCATCCTTTTGAAGAAATGGGTCCCACATTAAATGGATGACTCAGATTGATTTCACTCAGGAAAAAAAAATTAGTGTTAAAAAGAAATGTTGGAAAAAGAATATTGTTAGTATTATTTTTTAGGTAAGAATGTTCTTAGCATTTCCTTAGATTGATTGAAACATAATCTTAATTATTATTGGAGAGCCTTGCCCCACTAGGCATGAATATGCCGGTGAAATATTTCCAAGGACAAACATACTTGTTACATAATAATTTCATGATGTATTAAGTATCATGTGTCTCGAATAAGACTCTAATATGGACTATATATTAAAAAAAAATTGCATGACTTTTGTGTTCCCCGACTCAAATAATATTGTCTAGAGTATCTCATGCATAAAATAATGGTTCAATAAAATAAACATATCAATGTCATTTATTTTACATGCACAAAGTAAGTATAGTCCATTCAATGAAAAATAAAAAAATAAGTATAGTCCAAAGTCTATGAGATATTTTATCATTGATGTTCAACCTTATATGTTATAGCTGTTGGGATGTGATAATCAAAGTGATGAAATCACCTTTCCAAATTTGCATATCCATCCAACCATAACTAAACAATACACAACTAGACAACAACCAAACAGAAGAAGCAAACTAAAGAGAATATGTAGGCATTTGTTTCATAAATTTGGTTTGTGACTAAACAAATTTGGAGATATTATAGAGATTCCCTTTGCTTACTTTTGATTAACTGAATAAAGGCTTAAAAACAAAATTCTAAAGCAAAAGACTATTGGTTGTGCTAATTAAATATCTGAAGGGTTCAAACCTCAGCCATCACAAAAAAAAATTAAATATCTTAATTGTTATATATTTTTTACTTTTAAACTTTAGATCTAACTCAGTCTCACAAATTCGTATTAATTTAAATTCTACAATGATATTAGAACAAATATAAAATTAGTTAGAAAAATGCTAATCAGTGTTCTGATTGAAGAAACAAATATAGTAATATTGTATTGAAATTTGTGTAATCAATTTATCAAAAATGTAATAAGTGTAATTTTCTACTTAAACTCAATTAGTTGACAAAAAAACCCAATTAGTTATTGAAAAACTCATTATCCATCATATATGCAAAACCCTAAATTCCACATTAACTAGTTGTGTTAATTTTTTCCCTAACTTGATTTTCAATGTTCAAAATTTTAATAATATGCATGAACCACTTTATGCTTTTCAATAAAGAGAATGTGAATAAGATGATATGATAAACTAGACTATGTTCTAGAAACAAACCATCAAATTCCCTCGTAAATTTTTTAAAAGAAAGGGTGAGATTAACTATTGATGCAACAAGACATTATGGGTATAGTGGGGCTCACATTTCTGTTTCTTTTTATTGATTTTTCAATTCCAACTATTAAATTCCATTGTCTCTTCCCAAACAGCCAAATACTCAATTGTTGGAGAGAGATATTCAATATTAAGATGTGTGTATGTCAATGTTTCAAAAACCAAGATTGAACCGGACTGGTTGAACCGGGATTTGCTAATTTAGAAGGTGGTTTGATTTCGATTGTATTGTAGTCTTAGTCCTATTGAACTAGATTTAACCAAAATCGTATCGAATTAAATTGTGGTTGGTCCAACCAGGTTGAACTAAGAACCAACCGATTTGAATATTTGATGGTGGGCTTGATTTCGATTGTATTATAGTTGGACTGAACAAAAGTTAGCCAAAATCAACCCGAGTTAAATTGTCGTTGAGTCATAGGTGATTCAACCAATTTTAGTTTTGTTTAAATTTTTTAATATTTTATTTGTTTGTCATCGAATTAAACTATGGTTGAATAGATTGAACAAAAAAACCATAACCCCAAAATCTAACCGGTTCAACCTCCGGTCTGGTTTTTAAACATTGATATATATACACACAAACAAGTTAATAAAAATATGTGCAGCATAGTAAGAGAATAACCTTTGCTATCTTTAAATCATTTTGTATCCCTTCTTTCCCTCACACTTTCCAAGTTATCTTCAAAGATTCATCCAAAGAGTAAGATAGAAGAAACCATGGAAACATCTCATCCTCTCTCAATAGAAAGTTTTTCATATAGTTGGTTAGTAAACCTTAAACCATCATCACTAGTAGAAAGCCTTGATGGTTCTTCCTTTAGAACTTATCTTGATGCTTCTGATGAAGCTTCTTCCTTCATTGAAATGGATCCAAGAATGCCATCTTCAAGAAGATTCTTTATAAACTCACAAGATTTCAAATTTGATTTTCCAACCTTACAAGAATCCCCTCTCACCACTCTTGTTGATGCAGATCAACTCTTTTCCAATGGTTACTTAATGCCATTATTTGTTGAATCATTGAATATAGAACCATATGAATATGATTCATCAAATTCTAATTCAAATTCAGATTCAAATTCAACCTTAGCTTCTTCCATATCACATGTAACAAATAAAGTGGTTCCTCTAGAAAATTCAAGAACCCCTTCATTGAAAAGGTGTAGAACATTATCAAGGAGCATGTTTCAAAAGTATTTGAAATTTTTAAGGCCTTTGTGTAGAAGATTGAGGGGTCAAAAGTCAGGATCAAAACATGAAAATGTTGTGAAAAGAACTCAATCAGTGAAGAATATTAGAGGAAATTATGGTGATTCATCTCCAAGAATTAGTGTTGCATATTCCGCGGATGATTGGCGGCGCGTGTCTTGTGATTCTGATAGCTCAATTTATGAAGCTGTTCTTCATTGCAAAAGATCCATTGGTATGTCAAAAAAAATTCAAATTCCATGTGTGTTAATAGATAGAGTTTTTTACAATTATTTTGATACTTACATGTTTTTTAAATTTGTTTATTGCAGAAATGAGTTAAGCATGTTAGAGTGCATATCAAGGTTTTGAAAAATGTTGGCACAATTTACACCGCGACGTCAAAAATGTTGATGTCTCTGCTGCCATAGCACGAACACAATCGAGGCTGTGTCAACTGTATTTAACCGAAATTTTTCGTGCATGTCTAAGAATGCAATTGCGACTGCAATTCAAAACCATGGTGAAGACAAGACCAATGGAGTATCCATAAGAAATAAGTATACATATGATTGGTGAGGCATTATTCAAGCTTTGCCATCAAATTTGGGAAAAGAAAAATAATAGTACAATTTTGTTTTTATTTTTTTTGTTAATATGTAAATAATCTTGTTTACATTAAATGAGAATCAACCTTCCAAAATCATTGAAGTTGTTAAAGATGATATTGATGAATGATTGTATATACTATATCCGTTATTTCCGATTCTCCAAAAAAAAAATATGACATGCCTTCAATGAGTTTATTTATTTTTTGGTCCTTCCTTCTTGATGTAATAAAATAAGAATCATTCTGGTTATAATACTTAGATTGTCACCTTGAGCACCTTAGTGTATCCCCTTAGTGTGTATAGTTGTATAAAAATGTTAACATGTACATAAGGACATAAATTAGAGGAAGAATAATTTGGGTTGTTCAAGAATTATTTTCCATTTAAAATTCTTGCACATTCATCTTGAATTTAATTTTACCCGTTTATCTTGGAATATGAAAAAGTTATCACTGAATATATAAGATGTATAATATGAGAATAACTATCTTATATAAAAATGGTGAAAATAATTATCAACCATTTGATTAAAAGCTAACGGTTGAGATTTAAATGCTCATGTCTACCCACCGCCATTTTTGTTCTGGTCGTCATTCATCACCATCAACATAGCAAGATCCAAATATTTTAATTGATAATAGACAAGAAATAATGCTTCTTCTTTCTTTTTCGTTTTTTGTAACATAATTGGTTCAGGTAATGTTCAATTTACAATAAACCAAAAACAGTGATCGAAAAGCTAAAGCAATATTTTTTTACCAAATTCAAATACATATCAATTGAGTAAATTGGATTTGGAAATGAAATGCCACACTTCTCAATAGTTTCAATTTCATGGTAGTGGAATAGACATGCTTGAACCGATTGAAATTGAGATCCAAAAATCCATTACAAAATTAGATGAAATGTAGACTTAAATATCAATTAGGGTTCGTTTAAAAATTGGTTCATGTATTCGCTAATTCTTGCAAATATTAATCATTTAAAATTTCGTCCCTTGACCCACTTAATCATTGCCACGTCATCTGATTAAGAGGGAATGATGCTGAGTCATTAAAAACTAAACTGAATGGACAAAAATGCCCTTATTCAGGCACCAAAATGACCAAATTACCCCTCCATCCTCTTCTTCTTCCATTGAACAATCAACCACTTTTTCACGTAAAACCCACGCCCACCCTTTTCTTCCAAAAAGGCTTCTCTCTCTCAATACCACCACCACCAAGCTGTTCGCCAGAACCCTCAAACGCCGCCGTTTCAAACCCTGTAGTCGCGTTCTCAAAATCACAATCACGAGTGAAGAAGAAAAGAGGGATTTATGAGGTTGAAGCAACAGCAGCACGAGCACATGCTCTTGTGGTTGTAGATCTCCCCGTCACAATAGCATCTCTCATGGTTCATTCTTTTCTCTTCAATTCCCCTAATTCTGTTCTCAATTTCATTGAATCTTAATAAAGAGTTTTTTTTTATTGATAATTCTAATGAAAATCCTGAAAAAAGTTTTGATTTTTAACTGAAAGGGGAATTAGGTTGTTGTTGTGGTTGGTGGATTGTATTTGATTTTGAGTTTAGATTATTTAAGGAAAAAACCTTACTAGGTTGTGTGTATTGTTGTATTATAGGAACTTTTATTCATGTGATAATCAATTTTGTCATCAGATGTTTGTTTCTTTTTTCTTGTTACAGGCATGGTGGCATATAGCCTTACAATGTATGACTAGGGAAGAAGAAGAAGAAGAATGAGATATTGACTTGGTAGAAAGAGGGAGATCGATAATGGGGAGATGAAGATGAGGGAGCTGAGCTTATGTGATTGAAGAAGAAAAATGGGTCGTTAAAGAGGTTAAATTTCTTCCATTCTCTTCTGATTTTTGGTGTTGTTGTTGTTGTTGTTGTTGGTGGTGGTGGTGGTGGGGAGAAAAGTGAAGAGGACCAAAGAAGGAAGAAGAGGGAGGGTTAAAGAAAAGACAAATTCTAAGGGTAGTTTCGTCATTTTGCATATGTCTAACCAATTAACACTACCAACTCATCAAATTAGTGACGTGGCAGTGATTAACTGGGTCAAAGGACGAAATTTTAAATGATTAATGATTGCAAGGCTAGTTTGCAACGATTAGCGAATACATGGACCAATTTTTAAACGACCCTTAATTGCAAGGATGAAATACATATTTAAGTCTGAAATGTAACACTAATTTCAGCGAAGTGGTGAATATGAATTGCAAATGTGGAACACACAGAGAAGGAACGACTTGATGATGGTAGGTTGGAGAAGATGGAGGGTGTAATGTGTTTATGAGAATTGATAAAATATGATAATGTTTTAATTGAGCATTTAAATCTCAACCATTAGCTTTTAATCAAATAGTTGATGATTATTCTCATAATTCTCATATAAGATAGTCATTCTCATATTATACATCCTATATATATATATATATATATATATATATATATATATATATATAAGAGTCAGTATCCGTTAACACCAAATGTCAACGGATTCGTTGACACCAAATCTCAACCTTCTATTTTTTAAAATCAAAGGCTTATAATTGTTTACGAAATCAACTCACATCTGTTTTCACTATGTGATTTTATACTAAATCAAAGGCTTATATTGTTTTTTTTTTTTTTTTTTTGTCATGCTAACGAGTGTTTTTGAAATATTGATTAAAAAAAAAAGTTAACATTTTTTTTAAAGACAAAGTATAATCATATTGTAATTGTAGGTCACCCCAAAAGACAAACAACTTCTACTTAAGCGCATCTTTTTGTCGGTATCTAATAACACAAACTTGTCACCATAAAAGCAAGATACTTCCTCTTTGAAATATACTACTACGAAACTGTTGAAAAATTATTGTACCTTAAAAAGTAGCTCCTCCAAAAAGTGAATGCGTTAGTTTCAAATTATGCCACTTTATGAGTAGTTTTCTACATGTTGATGACATTTGGATAGCTCTACCTTGTAGCTATTTCTTTTTGTTTAACTTCACTTCAAGTTTACCATTCAAGCGTGTTATATTGAATAAAAAACTAGATATTGAACACATATGAGGGAGAGAATTTACGACCTAAAGACATGAAAATATGTGGATTCCACATCAAGTGTTACATCTTGACATATCACGGCAAGCTCGAAGTTGAGGACTTATTATCAACTCTATTCCCAATATCATTGATATTAGTTTCAACTAGTGTACGAGTGACCTTTCCCTTAGATTTCATCTTCATTCAGTAGTTGGTGTTAAATCATTGAGATGAATGTGATCCTTTTGGATCTAAGAAGATGGCTTGAGGGTTGAGATACCTGATGCAATGTTATGCATTAGTATTTATAAGGGATAAGTATGATTTTTGTCTAGGAGGGACACCTGTAATTATCTGGAGAGAGTACAACCATTGGATCCCTAGTGGAGTCGTTAACGATTCATTCCACCCTTAAGTACGTCACACCATGTTCTGAGAAATTGTCTACTTTGAATGTGATCCCTTGCGGTTTTGTCCTTTGCAAAACGTGCCTTGTTAGAGGAGTGGGGTTTTTGTATATAGATTACCCTTATCCTTGAACCGATGTGGGACTTTTAAGGTGTACCAAAACAGTTGCCCCGAGTTGAGGCTAAGAGAGAGTTTTCTACCTTGATCCACAATGAAATTGCCACTGGTCCTTTCGAACCTAAGAAGGGTTTTTGGCTGTCAAACATTCACATGGACAGGTGTCCTTGAAGGACGTTGGTAATGATCTAGAAAGAATCCTAACATTGGATTAGTAGTCTTGGTCGTTATCCAGTGGGATTATTGTGTATCCATGATATGGCTTGCTTTACATCAGGTGTTGGACGGACTCGGATCCTAACTCGGATTGAGCCTTGACCTAGTCCAGAGAAAAATCTAACGTGATTATGTTATATAATTTTTCGGAAACTCGGTACCCAATCCAATGACAGATTAATCTAAGGGATCCAATCATACCGTACACATACGGAGGTCTCATCTAAAATCAGAACAAAACACTCTATAAACTAAGGTGATTATTTAATAACATACATAAATATAAAGAACTATTGGTGTACAACTATTTATTAAATAGAGGTCCATAGTTCATGTAAATGAATGTTTCAAATCAGTTATGTACATCAAATTGTTTTGCTTCCTCGTGAATATTAAGTCATAGCCAAATGGTGTTCATTTGATGAAGGTTATATAAGGTCTAAAATTCAGATGAAATCACACCACAATTTATCTGGATCGCACTGTAATCATTAAATCGTACATTGTGTATTGTTGTCAGTTGCAGGAAAATCGTGCCACATTTTTTAACAAATTATAAACATGAAAAAACAACTGAATTAAATGGTAGCGCGATTCTACAAAATCGTGCCACTATTTTTCCAATAACTTCATCTCCAAATTTTAAGCCATTTTTTTATCCTAAATGGTGCGCACCTAATGCCACATATGATTCAGCATATATATTATTACCACCTAATACAATAGCTAGGAACAATTATTCTAACAATGCAATCATTTTTTTTTTGAAAAGGAAAAGTACAATCATAATGTTATCCTAGGTCACCCCAAAAGATAAGCAACTTCTACTTAAACACATCATTAAAAGGAAGACACTTCTTTGAAATATAGTACTACTTCGAACATGTTAAAAAATTATTGACCTTAAAAAGAAGTTGCTCCTCCAAAATGTACATGCATTACCGTGCTAAAGACCTCAAATTCTTTATATTGCGACCATAATTATGGTTGCAAACTTCAACTTTAAACAATGGTCCCGGTTAAATTGTCATGATAAAAGCATCATTAAAAATGGTCCCAAAAGTTATGGGGTCCCAACAATATTATATTGTGATGGATCTTAAAGCTCAAGGGTAAATCATTTTCTGTATGGAATCTAACCCATCATTAGGTTGGCCTAATGTTAGCCATTGGAAGTGCTTATTTCAAAAGATATGGCTAAGAGCTAGAAATTCATCACATGCAAATAGGAATGTGAAGGGGACATAGACAAGATGTGCTACAAAAAATGCCAAAGTTTGATACCTATTGCTTCCATTTCTTTTTGGTCTTCCTAGCTACCTAGCTTATTTGATTTTATATCTTTTTGGTCCAAACAAACTGCAGTACGGTCATAATGTTTGTTTCTCTAGTTGATATATAAATATATCCTTGCTAAAAAATAAAATTTAGTGAGGGAAATTTAGAGAGGAAAAACGCGATATCCCTCTTTAATTCCGTCACTAAATTTTGCAATAAAGAATTTGTGAGAGATTTTATTTTTTTTCCGTCACTAATTTTTCTCCCTAATTTTACTTTTCTTAGTAGTGTGTGTATATACACACACACACACATACACTTAGACCAACAAAAAATATGAAGCTCTAAGTTAGCAAAATTGTACCTTTTTATTTGAAAAAAAAAAAATCAAAATCCATCGGTGTAAACCAATTTTATGTAAGGGATCATAGTTTAGTAAATATCCCTCAAGCTATTTGTTATAAAATAAAAGTGGGTCTAAGTTAGGAAGTTGGTGCAAGTTAACAAATACTCTCTCATGTCCATTTTAAGTGTCTCTTTTTGAAGAAGAAAAACTTGTTTCATTTAATTGTCACTTTCAAAGTTCAATGCAACATTAAATGTTGTTTTACCAATATTAACCTTAGTTATTTATTGTCGAGAGATAAATATAGGAAATAAGATATTAAATTAGTAAAGTTATTATCGTAAAAGTATAAGTTATTGTATCAAAAGTAGGAATAGCTATTGATTGTCTTGATTTGTGTAACATGTAAAAATGTGACAATTAAAACGAAACAGAGGTAATATGTTTTAAATGAAAATTACTAAAGTAACCCTCAAGCAATTGGTTTTAAATAATAAAAATGAAAGATATTTTTGTCTAAATGAAAATGTACTCTAACTTGGACCTTCATGTTCTTTTTGAGTGCTTATAGATAGACACCCTTTTTTTCATACCACTCTTGTATACACCCATGTGAAAGGTTATTTTGGTAATGTGAAACAAATGATAAGTAGTTATTTTGGACCCACATTGCCATATGTTGCATTTATATGTGGGGGTTTAAGGGGTGTATGCCACCTATGTGTGTCTATGTATAAGCACTCTTTTTGGTCTAAGTTAATTAGCAAGCCCGTATATAAATATGTGCAGCATAATGAGAGGAGAGCCTATGCTTGGCTTGCATGTTCCATCACTTATTTCTTTCACACACTCCAAAATTTCTTCAAGGATTCATTCAAAGAGTAATTAAAATCCATGGAAACATCTCATCCACTTTTAGTTGAAAGTTTTTCATATAGTTGGTTAGTAAACCTTGAACCATCTTCACTAGAAGAAAGCCTTGATGATGATGATGAAGGTTCTTCCTTCATTGAAATGGATCCAAGAATGCCACCTTCTAGAAGATTTTTCATAAACTCACAAGATTTAAAATTTGATTTTCCAACTTCACAACATTCCCCCCTCACAACTCTTGTTGATGCAGATCAACTCTTTTCAAATGGTTACTTAATACCCCTTTTTGTTGAATCATTGAATATTGAACCATATGAATATGATTCATTTAATTCAAATTCAAATTCAAATTCAACTTTACCTTGTTCATCCTCACATGTTCCAAAAAAATTGGTTCCTATAGAAAACCCTAGAACTCCTTCATTGAAAAGGTGTAGAACATTATCGAGGAAAATGTTTCAAAAGTATTTGAATTTTTTAAGCCCTTTGTGTAGAAGATTGAGGGGTCAAAATTCAGGAACAAAGCATGAAAATGTTGTGAAAAGAACTCAATCAGTTAAGAATATAAGAAGAAATTATTGTGAATCATCTCCAAGAATGAGTACTGCTTATTCTTGTGATTCTGATAGCTCAATTTATGAAGCCGTTCTTCATTGCAAAAGATCAATTGGTATGTCCAAAAAATCCAAATTTCACGTGTATGTTAATAGATAGAGTTAAAAAGTTATTTACAAATTTCACTTGATTTATTGCAGAAAGAATGAATTAAGCATGCTAAAGTGCACATCAAGGTTTTGAAAAAGGTTTGCAAACACCATTTAGGCCGTGACATCAAGCATTTTGATGTCACTGCTACCGCGCAATATGAACACAATTGAGGTTGTATCGGTCACATTTAAATGCAAATTTTCGCCGATGTCAAAGATTGTGCGATTGAAATTTATAATCTTAGTGCAGATAAAAGAAAATGAAGGAGATACACACAGGGCAATTTATGATGTGTCTAACACATCCTATCCTCTGCTGGAATAACAATGCTGTATGTGTATCTATAGGAAATAAGTATATACAATAAATGAGAATCAGCATTCCAATATCGTTAAAGTTGTTCAACTGATTTTGGGATTGGAAATGTATGTGAAAGATGAAATTGATGAATCATTATGTATATAGTATATTTTTTTTTTCTTGTTCTTCTCCCTTTGCCTGCTGAAGACCTAACTTAATAAAATACGAGAGAAAAAATGTGATGATTCATGTGATCTGAGAAAGAGGGAAGTTACTTGGGATACAAGTTATCGCTTATAACTATTTTTCTAGCGATCTGTTAAACTAATTATTGGTTTTTTTTCTTTCGAATTCTCCCCTAAAATTAGAGAGCATGACATGACATTGGAACATTGTATCAGACCATTTGAAGCCAGATCATTTTCACGTCTCCAAGGATGGATTTTTTTATCACAATTTGTTTTTTTTTATCACAGTTTGTTAGATAATGGAAGGGAGTTGCTTTTGAAATAAAAATTACCCTAAATAAAATTCAATAGAAAATCATGTCAAGTGAAATATCAATGAGATAGATTTCCTATTCTAAAAGTTTATGTTATTCTTACTATTGGAACATTGATGTACTTTTGGATGAAAAATTGGAAGATTAAACACCAGATAATTATACTTTGATCTAATGTTGCGTGAATTGAAAAAATAGAGTGTGGGGGTCCCACATTAAATAGAGCACACACATTTGTAGTATTTAAACTGCGGTTTTAATTTTAAAATGATAAAAAATAATAGAAATTATTATTTTTATTCGTGAATATCACTTCCCATAAATTTAGCTTATGTTGGTTGTGATAAAAATATGAATTCAATTGAATTTCTTATATTTCCTTCATTCAAAATCAAATAATTTGTTTCCTCCACTTTTGTGGATTTGTTTCTTTTGATCCTATCCACAAGTGTTGTTGAACTGATTAATGGATAAACTCCATTTTAATCTTATCCATTAGAGTAACTGCTATCGTAATTTTTGCTAAAAGAGTTACAAAATCTCTATATAAATAGAGGACTCCACTCAGTTCAAAAAAACACATCAAAAAGTTTCATTGAGTTGTCGGGAACTCTTTCTCTCTTCTCCCTTTCTTGACTTATGTTGACGAGTATTTCTTCTCTTCATCTCCTTTTTTCTGTCCCTTCCGAATTGAGAGTGTTCTTAAGACCATAGTCCCTTTTTCGGTTTAATGTTCCTTCGGAATTAATAATGATCTTAAAAACATAGTCCCTATTTGGAATAACAATGTTCCGTCAGAATTAAGAATGATCTTAACGGTATATAAAAATTATTTCAATATTTTTCTATTTGAGGAGAAATGGTGGTATCACCATATTTGAGTGGTCGTAGTGCCATATTGATGTTTTGGAGAAATGAAAGTTAGAATGGTGGTAACACCATATTTGAGTGGTCTCAACACCATAACAGAGTGGTAACAATACCATATTAAAGTGGTTTCAGTATTAAAGAGTAGTCTTAGTACCATATTTGATGGTGTAAATCTCGAACGGTTTTCTACAGTGCAGTACTTAACCATATTAAAGTGGTTTTCTGCCTTGCACAACTTTTGGGCAGTGCCACGAAACGTCTTAAAGAGAGCGACCTGGTCGTGACTCAATCTAATAACAACTTCGGTAAATAATAAAATTTGAAAATCCAAATACAATAGTTTGGAAATCCAAAACCACACTTACACCATGATTTCATTCGTTCTTCTATTCTAATTACTGAATAGGTCCATATAATTTTTGGTTTTCAAGAAAAAATCGGTATATACGATATTATAATTACTGATACCATCTAGGTCCATATCATGTTATAATTAATGGATTAATATATTAGGTTGACATATCTTACAGAGTAATGATACATAGACACCCTTTATTCTCATACACCCTTGTACACCCCATGCATTAGGAAGAGAGAAGAGGAGAGAAAAGAGAAAGTGTGCTTGTGCGGGATCCACGTGACTACGTGTCAGATTTTTGTGTGGGTGTCAAAGGATGTATTGCCACCTAAGAGGGTGTCTATGTATCATTACTCTATCTTACAACTTATACATAGAGGATTTATAACCAACATTGATCAATTCAGCTTACTTACTGAGAAACTTCAACAATATATTGAATATATTTTGCTTACTGATATGTTATATATAATCATATTTGTGTCCAAAATTTTTCATAATATCAGCTTCAACAATTAATAATTAATGTACTAACTATTTAATAAATAGAGGTCGATAGTTCATGTAAATTGATATTTCAAATCCTTTATAATATACATCAAATTGTTTTGCTTCCTCGTGAATATAAGTCCATGATATGATATAGCAATATAGATTAGTACTATGATATAACTAGGAACAAATATTCTAACAGTACAATGATAATGTTTTTCTTTAGAAAAAAAGGCAAAGTACAATCATAATGTAATTCTAGGTCACCCCAAAAGACAAGCAACTTCTACTAAAGCACATCTTTTATTTTGGTATCTAACACAAGCTTGTCACTACAAAAGGCATATACTTCCACTTTGAAATACTACTACTTCGAAACTGTTAAAAAATTATTGTACCTTAAAAAGAAGTAGCTCCTCCAAAATGTGAATGGCTTTGTTAGTTTTCTACAAGCTGATGACATTTGGAAAGCTCTACATTGAAGGCATTCCTTTTTGTCTAACTTCATCTTATTATTGTATTTCAAATGCGAGTGAGAGTGTCATATTGGATGAAAAAAAAGATGTTGATCATTATATAAGTGAGATGACTCAAAAACTTAATATCTCAAGCTTTTTATCAAGATGGAGTGTCTAATTTAATGTGAATGCTTTATTAGTTACTCTTGTCTCAATGTGATGATCTTTGGGATCCCCTCTTAACCCATCACTTTAAAGATTTCATTCTATCCATGTCGGTCATGGTTTAAAAACTGCAATCATCGTTTGCTGCAAAACTTTTATATTGCGACAAAATGCAGTCGAAATTGTGGTTGCGATATCATTCTGAAGATCTCAAATTTTTTATATTTCTGTAATCACAAAAAACATAAATAAAAATGTTCCTTTGATTAAGTTAGGCTATTGTTAGCCATTGAAAGTGATTATTTTATAGGATACGGCTAAGAGCTAAAAAATTCATATAATGCAAATATAAGTGAGAAGGGGACATAGACAAGATGTGCTAGGAGAAATGCCAATATAATGTTTGATGCCTATTATTTCTACTTCTTTTTGGTCTTCCTAGCTAGCTAACTTATTCCAATAAGCTAGCTAGGAAGATATTCATTCATTTAAATTGAAAGAGTACATCGATATAATGCAAATTCGCTAAAAACAAAAAGGATGAATCTATGAACAGGCTCACATCATCCATGTTAATAGCATAAAACAACAAAGTACAAATGCCTACACATATGACTGACTAT
Organism: Medicago truncatula; assembly: GCF_003473485.1. Lineage (NCBI taxonomy): Eukaryota > Viridiplantae > Streptophyta > Magnoliopsida > Fabales > Fabaceae > Medicago > Medicago truncatula. The sequence goes on along the minus strand of NC_053047.1, from coordinate 11,995,645 downwards.
ATTTAAATCTCCGGAATAACCATGTTTTCGGATCTACAACGTGGATGACGCCAAAGTCATTGATTGAATCTGCACTGGATCGAAGCTGATCTGACAATCTGAAGAGATCAAATACCTGAGAGAAACAAGAAAAACAAACAACGTCGCACAAAGACGACGAACAACCAACATCGCACGAAGATGACGAAATCACAAAATAAAACGAAATAGATGTGAAAATCACTTATTTAAATAAAAGAGAAATAGAAAAACGAGTAAGAGTAAGAGGGGTGATGAAAACACAATTATGTAGTAGATAGAGGTCCACATTTTATGTACTATTTGTAAAAATAGAGTTTTATGGTTTCTGTAGATATTTCCAATCCGTACGGACACTGACATGCCGACACCGTTAATAAATTAAAAAAAGGGTTAATAGTGTTTTATCCCCTGTAATATAGGGCACTTTTAGTTTTCCCTCCTGTAAAATATTTTTTTTAAATTCCGTCTTTGTAAAATAAAGATTCATCAAGATTACCCCCTAACCCCTATCACTTAGCAGAATCTCTTACGTGGCGTTGATGTCGATATTTCTTTTTATTTTTCATTGGACACATGTATAACTCATTTAACACATCATATTTAATTAAAAAATAAAGAAAAAACACAAAAAACAAATATTAATTTAAAAATCTGAAAATTAATTTTCAAAAATTGAAAAAAATTAATTTTCAAAATAAAAGTTCAGATTTTTTTCTCAAAATAAAAAAAAAATAGAAAAATATATTTGAAATTAAAAAAAGTTCATATTTCTTTTCAATATAAAAACTATGGAATAAAAAGTCTAAAAAACGTTTTTCAAAATAAAACATTTCAAGAAAAAAAATTTCCAGAATTTTTCTTTAAAAAAAATTATATTTATTTTCCAGAATTTTTCTTTTGGAAAAACTAAAATGTTTTATTTCGAAAAAAATATTCATTTTACCAGAATATTTAATTCTTTTACAATAATATTTTTTTTTTATAAAAATAGAAACTTATCTTATTTTCCTGAATTTTTATTTTTTTTAGAAAAAGTAAACAAAACTTTTTTATTTAAAAAAACAATTGAAATGATTTTAATTTCAAATTTATTTTACTAATTTTCGAAATGTATTTTCCAATATTTTTTTATTTTTAAAATTAAGTTTCAGAGTTTGCTATTATATTAGAAAATATAATCTGAACTTTTTTTCCAAAAATTAATTTTCAGATTTTTTGATTTTTTTAATTATAAATGACGTGTATTATGTTTTTTACACGTGGCTTCTAAAAAAATAATGAATATAAAAAGGAATATCCACGTCAGCGCTACGTAAGAGATTCAGCTGAGTCATAGGAGTTAGGGGACAATCCTGAAGAATCTTTATTTTACAAGGATGGAATTTAAAAAAAATATTTTACAGGAATCAAAATCAAAAATAACCAATATTTCAGGATGGTAAAACACTATTAACCCTTAAAAAAAATCATATAATTCAATATAATTATATGTGTTGGTGTTGTGTCGGTGTCGAACACGACATGTGTCCAACACAACACGGAGACACATCTCTAATCGAAGGGGTTATTCCTATGTAATTTACCTTTGTTCTCCAAGACAAATGGTGAGCCACACGAAAAGACTGACAACCTTTGTTCTCTAAGAGTACAATCATAAATTCATAATGCAATACTAAGCCACCCGAAAAGACTGACAACCTCTATTTAAGCACATCATTATGTCGGTATCTAATTCAAGCTTGTCACCATAAAAGAAAGATACATCCTCTTTGGATTACACTTAGAATCTGTAAAAAAAAAAAAAAATATCATTATACCTTAAAAAGCAGTAGCTCCTTAGAAAAAAAATGTGAATGGTTTTGGATGGCTTCAATTAATGCCACTTTAACGTTTTCTACAAGTTTATCACATTTTGCTAAGATCTATGTTATAGGCATTCCTTTTTGTTTAACTTGACCTAATAGATTTCGTTATCGATGTCGGTCGTGGTTTTAAATTGTAGTTGTGCTTTGTTGTAAAACCTTTATTATTGTGAGAAAACATAATTATGTGGTCAAAATTGTTAATGTGATGTCGTTATGAAGACCTCAAATTTTAGACAGTTGCTCTTTAGACACCTCTAAATTTTTATTTTTGCTAAATAGTCGAACGAAAGTTACGATCTGATCTAATTTTACACACAAAAATAGCCGATCAGGAGTTACTACTCGATCGAGAGTTAAATTGAGATTCTTATAGAACGATCGTCCAAATTCTTTTATACTTCGACACTCTACATGGTTATGGGTCCCAAATTTAAATTATGACGTGGGTTAAATGAAAATGGATTGTCTCTTGTCAAAATTTCTGCAGTTTTCTCCTGTGAAACAATCACAACCCTTCATTCCTTTTAATGAAAATCAAAGGCTATTAATAAACACATTAAAATCAACATAAATGTTCTCTTTTTCATTTCAATCAGAGAAGAACATTTGATTACATTAACTAAAATTGTCTTTAGATTCATTTAAATAGAAGATAAACCTTAAACCAAGAAACTAAATTAGTCCATACAAATTGACACTGGAGAAAATCGAACCTGAGACCTCGAGGAGAAGCATACTCCCAAATCCCAAGTCAATACCACCAGACCAGCCCAAGCGGGTTAATAAAACATTAAACCTTAAATTAACCCATGGAAACATCTCATCCTATTTCAATTGAAAGTTTTTCTAATAGTTGGTTAGTAAACCCTAAACCAAATTCACTTGTAGAAAGCCTTGATGACTCCTTTAGAACTTCTCTTGATGCTTATGATGAAGCTTCTTCTTTCATTGAAATGAATCCAAAAATGCCACCTTCTAAAAGATTCTTTATAAACTCACAAGATTTTAAATTTCATTTTCCAACCTCACATTCTTCTCTCAATCTTGTTGATGCAGACCAACTCTTTTCCAATGGTTACTTTATGCCATATTTTGTTTAATCATTGAAAACTGAACCATATGAATATGATTCATCAGATTCAAATTCAACATCAGCTTCTTCATCATCATCACATATACCACAAAAAGTAGTTCCTTTAGAAAATTCAGGAATAACAATAATGAAAATGTGTAGAACATTATCAAGGAGAATGTTTCAAAAGTATTTTAATTTCTTTAGGCATTTGGGAAGTAAATTGAGGGGTCACAAATCAGGACCAAGACATGAAAATGTTGGGAAAAGAACTCAATCAGTGAAGAATAAGAAAGGAAATTACCGTGAATCATCTCCAAGAATTAGTGTATCTTATTCTAAGGAAGATTGGCGTGTGTCTTGTGATTCTGAAATTTCAATTTATAATGCTGTTCTTCATTGCAAAAGATCCATTGGTATGTCCAAAAAGTTCCAAATTTCATGTGTATGTTAATAGATAGAGTTATTTACAATATTTATTTGAGACTATAACTTTTTTCACTTTATTCATTGCAGAAAGAATGAGTTAAGTATGATAGAGTGAATATCAAAGAATGGAAATAGGTTTAAAACCATCATTTAGGCCGTGACATCACGGATTCGGATGTCTCTATTACCACATGAACACGATCGAGGATGTGTATGTATCAAATGTATTAAATTACAATTTTTTGTGAATGTCTAAGATTGCAACCGTGACTGCAATTTAAAACTATGGCGCAGACAAGGCCAATGGATTATATGGTTTATGGGGTATTATTTCAACCTTTGCCATAAAATTTGGGAAAAGAGGAACTATAGTACAATTTTGTTTGTTTATCTTCTTAATATGGGAAGTTTTTTTTTTTTTTTTTTTTTTTTTTACAATATATGAAATCAGTGTTCGAATATTAGTGAAGTTGTAGAATTGATTTTGGGATTGAAAATGTATGTTAAAGATGAAATTGATGAATATCATGTATATACTATATTTACTTATTGCCCATTCTCCAAAATTGATATATGGAATGCCTTGAATTAGGGTTTTTTTGGCATTACATTTTTGACATGATTGACACTTGCAAAAAATATGATAATAGATGCACAAAGTCATTGTATTGTATTGCATGTAGATCTATAATTAAGTTTCTATCACGCACACATTTCAGTTTAAGAATATTTAGTGATGTTAGATTTCATCGTCTTTCTTAACCTCGAATGATGAACTTAAAATGGGATACTATTACTGTGAAATGCAAGTTCTAAAGTTTATGGGCAGTGGTGTTTGGAGCTTATTTTTCGAATTCACCAAAACTTTGAAGATTTCTGTGTATCTATCGGTGTATTTTCCATCCTTGCATTGGTGTGCATATTTTTAGTTTGTTAATTCAAGTTAGAACAAGTGATTAGTGACTTAATCATGTTTGTTTGGTTAAGATCACATAGTAATCAAGTTAGTTTTGTTTGTTATGAAGTTAGTTACATTTTTGCTAGATTTTAGCATTAGGTTGTTAGGATTTGAGAGCTGATTTGTTTCTAAAGTAACCTCAACAACATCTTGTGTATATAAGCAATTGTATTGTTTGATTCACACCTAATGAAATCACATTCTTCTATTCTTCTTATTCTCCATCCTGACGATATTGTATTGTGGACTAACATTCTGAGAACATCCTGCCAAGAATGATAATACATGGTGTAACAGACTGATCTGGTGTGATCAAGATCTTATAGTGTTAGTCAGAATTTTTTGTTAACATGATACTATAGTGGATAATCTCACACGAGGTGTGGGGACTGGAAGTAGCCGGATTTGATGAACTAGGATAATTATCTTGTGTTATTGTTCTTCCATTTCTCTTTTTATTTAAGTTACATGATATACACACACTATCACACTCATATTAATATTTATTAATCTCCAGAATATTATGGTACTAATTAATCACAACCAAATTAATCCAGAGTTCTCTGGTCCGAACTTAATCATTAATATCGCTTTATGTTTAAATTAAGCTCACGAACACAGACATGTATATATTAGATTTCAACTCTTGATTCGACATCAGTAAAAAAAATAAAATTTGAAGCATTATTATATGTAACAAAAATGTGTATAAATATTTAGATAACATCAAAATAAAATAAAAAAACAAACAAATTTTGTTAAAAAAAACATTATTATAAGTAACAAAATTTTGTTTAACTATACAGATAACAAAAAAAATTACAAATTGTCCCTGTGAGCTTAGCTCAACTGGCAGGGACATTGCATAATTTATGCAGGGCCGGGGTTCGAAACCCGGACATCCCGCTTCTCCACGTTTAAATGTGTGAGCTCTAGCCACTAAACTACTGGACCAAAAAAAAAAAAAAATTTGCATTCTAATAATTAAAACAAAACAAATTTGGTTATATTATAAAAATAATATTTGGAGATAGCAAAAAACAAATCTGTTTCAAAAATATATCATTCGACTGTTTGCTGGATTTCCCTATTTCTTTGGGGTTTCTCTATTGTTTAAATAATTAGATAACAACAAACCAAAAAAACATGTTACAAAAAACAAACAAATTTACTTTTTTTTTTTGAGCAAATTTACTTGAGTTGGAGATAAATACACATTCTTATTTCTTAGAGGTTCCTTTTTTTACGAAATTCCATAGGGGTTTCTCTATATAATAATATATATATCATTCGAATGTTGTTAAATATTTAGATAACAACAAAATAAAATAAAAGACAAATTTTGTTACAAAAATACATTATTATAGGCAACAAACTTGAGTTGGAGATAAATACAAATTCTTGGAGTATTTCTTAGGGGTTTATCTATTCTGATTATAAATACACATTCTTATTCTCCCTTTGATTACCAAAAAACGATGTTTACACTTTTTCTTTTTCTCAATCTTGCCTTGTCAATCTTTTTCTCAATCATAGTATTTTGTATTTGTATTCATTATAAAGCTGCAAAGGAAAATCTCAACCACAACGAAGAAAAATCATTTTGGTATGATTATGAAGATGATTTCTATAAATTTCACCATCTTGAAGAGTGTCAAATTAGCACCAATTTATACGGGGCAAGGATAAATTGTGAAGAAAGAAAATTTTTAATAGATTCTATAATAGATGCACACTATGCCCTAAACCTAGCCCCGGAAACACTTTATCTTTGTGTCAATATTATTGATCGATTTCTTTCGAAATTGAATCCTCCCTCAACACCAATAGAGAAAATTAAGTTTGTTCCTCACATCTCATTGTTGTTAGCTTCAAAATATGAAGAAAGACGTAAACTTCATGTTCGTGACTTGGTACACATACCGCCAGAAGTTGTGTGTGAAACCGAGAAGCTTATACTGCAAAAACTGGATTGGAATTTAACAGTTACAACACCTTATGTGTTCCTTGTTAGAAATATTAAGGATGAAGACAAGATGATGGAAAATATGGTGTTTTTCTTTTCAGAGCTGAGCTTGACACATTATTCAATTGTGTGTGACTATAAACCTTCTATGATTGCTGCTTCTGCTGTGTATTGTGCAAGAATTGTTATTGGAAGGTATCCTTTATGGAACAATGATTTGAAGATATGTACCGGAACCGGATACTCGGAGAAGGAGTTAAGATCGTGTGCTATGGTTATGATAGAATTCTGCAATGAAATTTGTAGAGATGGAACAATGCATGTTTTTAGGAAATTTTCAAGTCGAGATTATTGTGAGGTTGCATGTTTTGCTAAAAGAGAAATCTCCAAAAAACTTTTTTATCCTAGAATTTATTGTTCTTTTCAGTTTATTAAGAGCTTCAAAGCCTTATATTAATGTATACATATGTTCGATATTTTTCATCAATTAATGTAGAAAATTTAGTATCAATTTTGGTGAATTTGATATTGGTTAAAAGTGAGTTGAACGTAACGTTATTACCTACCTACAAAATTGATTTTTAAGAGTTGATGTCGTTGTTTGAATAGCTTAGATCAATATTGATTTTATGTGTGTAATTATCCAAGTGGTTTGGATATTTTTCTAAATAAAGAATATATGTGTAACAATATTTTAAAATGAACAATGCTATATGGTGCGATAAATTATATGTGCGAATTTTTGCGAACGCCCAAAGTCACGTGCAGTTTTCTTTCTCATGGTGCTTCCCTCAACTAACATATTTTTTCTTTGCTTGAAATAAAAATGATTTAATTTAAGTTGTTTGTCGGTGATGGTTTTCAGATTTTATAAGCCGTAATCCAAACTAAGCAAAATTAATCCATATCTGGGTAGCTATATCATTTGCACTATTCAATTGCAATTTCAAAAGAGGTGGGTCTGATTGAACTCGGATTGGATATTCGATTAGGGGTTAAATCCTATAGTTTATATAGAAAGAGTATGCAGAGTGAAATATTAGGACCCATGAAATATTATGATGGAAAAGAATATGCAGAGTGAACTAGGGTTGGGAAGCTTCCCCACAATACTCTTCGTCCCCAAACACTCTTTCTGGCCGATTGAGTATCTCTCAGAAAAGAGAGATCTTGATTCATTGATGGCATTTGTATTGCTTTATATTTCTTCCATAGACTTGGCAGAATTGTTGTTTTTGATGTGCCGAATAATTTTCGAATCATTTATAATAGCTCAGTTACAAAACATGTTGCTCAATAGTGCAGTAAAGCATTATTTCTATCACTTAAAGGCAAATTAATTGGAGGAAGAGAACTTACTTGCAGCTATAGAAAGTTTAGTCTGATTGAAACCTTCCAATTCCAAGACTCATTTTGGTATCAATGTATTTGATTATGAAGAATTTTCTCCTAACAAGCAACATCGAAGAAGCGCTATTGCTTAATTTAAAGGCTATGCAACTGACTTATTTTCTCTATTCGTGTTGTTATTTTTTAAGTTGACTCGAGTTGGGGTCCTTATGTTATACCTTGAATTTTTTTAATTATTTTGTAAACATTATTTGAAGTTCGATATGGATGTAAATATATTCTTCAAGTATTTAATCAAGTTTTTTACTAACCCTTTCTATCTTAATTGATAAAATTGAAGGTGGCAAATTGTGCTTATTTCTATTTGAAAGTTTGAACATTTTTCTAAATGTAAATAATCTTTGTCAAGTATTTTCTCAATAGAAACTGGATGAAATGAAAGAACGAAAAGGAGAATATTATCAATAGAATATCGTACTTTTCTGTTCACTTTCTATACATCAAAACGCAAGGCTCGGGCTAGCGTGAGCGTACAACGTAGGTCTCTCACGGTGAAAACTGAATCTTGTTCATCAGATATATGATTATATTATGTAGTGATCAGGATGTTTTACAGGAAACCTTTCTTCCACTGGGTGAAACAGTGTCTATTTGTTTTTAAAAATTCTGTCAACAGTATCCGAAATTAATAACAGATTAATGAGTATAAAAATAAGTGGGTTGCCACGCGTTAGCAACTATGGGCTTTTTTATAGGGGTAGGTAATGGACTTGCTAGTGGGCCTGTTCGCTAGCTGAGAGATAAGTTTAGAAATTTTCTAATCGCACCTTCATTAATTGCGTAATAGCTGAAAATCAATTGTGAGATTAAATCACGTTTGACTAGGCGTGTTTAAAACTGAACTAATAAAATAAAAAAATTGCAAATTGAACCAATCTAAATCGAAACTGCAAAAAACGGCACTTGATTCGGATGTATTCGGACAATTTTTTTACCCAACCGCATGATTTGGTTTGGTTTGCGGTTTTGATTTTACCAATCGAATCAAACCAAACAGCAATATATAAAAAAAAATATATCTAAATAGAAACTTTAAGAAAATGACATTTTTTTTTTCTCTTGTTAAGTTTCCTCTCTGTTTTTTTTTTTTTCCTTTAAAAAACATATTTTTGTGGTACTTGAACTCTTAAAGAATGATAAAAAAATTTAGTCTTTTGTAATTTTTACAAAATTTAATTACTTTTTTTCTACGTTTAAATCTGGTGTACGTAGTTGGGTACATTGTTCGATGAAAATAAAATCGTAATGTTGGATGAAATTTAAAACATTGCTGAAAATATGTTGTGTTTTATCTTTTTAATTTTATTTTAATTTTGAAAACAAAAAAAAATTATCGTATAAGCAAAACTACAACAACCGATCCAATCCAAATTGCATTTGTTTGATTTGGTTTGGTTTGGTTTGGATTTTATTTTAAAAGTCAATCAAACCAAATCAAACAGCATACTTTTTCAGCTTACGGTTCGGATGAATTTTAGCCTAAAAATCGAACCAAACCGCACCGCAAATACCCATACGTTTGACATTTTATGCGGGAGTTAACACACTTAGGAATGTGAATGAGTAAAACCAAAAGGGAGGAGATTAATTTAAAAAATAAGATACGGTTAAAACCAAATGGGTTGAAAATATCAGATTAGAAAAAAAAATCCACTTGTTAACGAGATCATTAACCTATTAAAAATAAGATACATACATAGAATTGTCTATTATTTTTTATATAATGAGTAATATTTTTTTATTAAAGCTTAAAATTGAAACATAGACAAAAAGTAACCAACATAACCAGTAGCTTGAGGTTGATGAATTCATTTGTTGAAGAAAAAATTGTGTTTTTGTAAAGTGGAGAGGGAAGAAGATGAGGTATGTGATGGTTGGAGTGGTAGAAGGGTTGCTTTAAATAAGAGGTGTGTTGTGTAAGTTGTTAGTCTCAGTCCCTTCAATTGAATGAATTAAAAATAAGAAAGGAAAGAAAGTGATGAGGAGAGAAAGGTAAGGGAAAGAAAGAGTTTCCATTGTTTGGAATTCTCTAAAAAGGGTAAGGAAAGAAAGAATTTACGTGGGGCCCACGTGAGAAACCTTTTCATCCATGTGAGGACGGAAAGCTTCAAGAATGCATGTGTTTTGTTTAAATACCCAAAATCCCCCAACTTTTATTAATATATTCTTTATTCATTTTCTTACCTGAATATCTTTAAGAAGTTAACTAAGTACTAAAGATATCGGAGTTAAAGTATTATGGTTTACCTGAAGATCTTTAAGAAGTTAATTAAGTACAGAGATGTCAGATTAAAAGTATTATAGTTTATCTGAAGATCTTTAAGAAGTTAACTAAGTACTAAAGATGTCGGAGTTAAAGTATTATGGTTTACCTGAAGATCTTTAAGAAGTTAATTAAGTACAGAGATGTCGGATTAAAAGTATTATGGTTTACCTGAAGATCTTTAAGAAGTTAACTAAGTACTAAAGATGTCGGATTAAAAGTATTATGGTTTACCTGAAGATCTTTAAGAAGTTAATTAAGTACAGAGATGTCGGATTAAAAGTATTATGGTTTACCTGAAGATCTTTAAGAAGTTAACTAAGTACTAAAGATGTCGGAGCTCAAATATTATGGTTTACCTGAAGATCTTTAAGAAGTTAACTAAGTACTAAAGATGTCGAAGTTAAAGTATTAGGGTTTACCTGAAGATCTTTAAGAAGATAACTAAGTACTAAAGATTTCGGATTAAAAGTATTAGGGTTTTCCTGAAGATCTCTAAGAAGTTAACTAAGTACAGAGATCTTCCCATCAAAATATTTTAATGTTCTTCAGGTAAACCTTATGAATCCTATTCCGATTACCTCTTCCCATCAAAATATTTTAATGTTCTTCAGGTAAACCTTATGAATCCTATTCCGATTACCTCTTCCCATCAAAATATTTTAATGTTCTTCAGGTAAACCTTATGAATCCTATTCCGATCACCTCTTCTCATCAAAATATTTTAATGTTCTTCCGGCAAACCTTATGAATCCTGTTCCGATTACCTCTTCTCATAGAAATATTTCATGTTCTTCAGGTAAATCTTATGAATCCTATTCCGATTACCTCTTCCCATCAAAATATTTTAATGTTCTTCAGGTAAACCTTATGAATCCTATTTTGATCACCTCTTCTCATCAAAATATTTTAATGTTCTTCCGGTAAACCTTATGAATCCTATTCCGATTACCTCTTCTCGTAGAAATACTTCATGTTCTTCAGGTAAATCTTATGAATCCTATTCCGATTACCTCTTCCCATCAAAATATTTTAATGTTCTTCAGGTAAACCTTATGAATCCTATTCCGATCACCTCTTCTCATCAAAATATTTTAATGTTCTTCCGGCAAACCTTATGAATCCTATTCCGATTACCTCTTCTCATAGAAATACTTCATGTTCTTCAGGTAAATCTTATGAATCCTATTCCGATTACCTCTTCCCATCAAAATATTTTAATGTTCTTCAGGTAAACCTTATGAATTCTATTTCGATCACCTCTTCTCATCAAAATATTTTAATGTTCTTCCAGTAAACCTTATGAATCCTATTCCGATTACCTCTTCTCATAGAAATACTTCATGTTCTTCAGGTAAATCTTATGAATCCTATTCCGATTACCTCTTCCCATCAAAATATTTTAATGTTCTTCAGGTAAACCTTATGAATTCTATTTCGATCACCTCTTCTCATCAAAATATTTTAATGTTCTTCCGGTAAACCTTATGAATCCTATTCCGATTACCTCTTCTCATAGAAATACTTCATGTTCTTCAGGTAAATCTTATGAATCCTATTCCGATTACCTCTTGCCATCAAAATATTTTAATGTTCTTCAGGTAAACCTTATGAATCCTATTCCGATTACCTCTTCCCAACAAAATATTTTAATGTTCTTCAGGTAAACCTTATGAATCCTATTTCGATTACCTCTTCTCATCAAAATGCTTCATGTTCTTCAGGTAAACCTTATGAATCCTATTCCGATTACCTCTTCTCATCAAACCTTTATCCTTTTAATATGAAATTTAATTAATATGCAATTTCATTTCAAGTTAATATTCTTTCAAAAATAGAAAAGTTTAACAAAAAAATTATACTACTAAACTTACAAAATACCCAATTTTATAGGGTACCAGCTACATAATTAACCCATTTACTAAACTAATTGTTTTTTTTTTTAAAAGACCATTTAATAAATTAATTTGTGTTTTTTTTTAAAGACCAACTAGTAAATTAATTTGTTTTTATTTTAAAGACAGTTTAATAAATTAATTTGTTTTTTATTTTAAAGACCATTTAATAAATTAAAATTAGCAAGAAGAAATTATTAACTAATTTGTTCAAATGAAAAAAACTAAATTGTATATACATACTCATGAGAAGATTTCCACTAACTAATGTAGGTGAAGTTTAGCCTGGAAAAGGGGAGTTTTTCCCACTATGGAAAAATCCCCTTTTCCCAGGACAGGTGACAGTTGCAACAGGTTAGAAATAAGAAGAAAAAAAAACTGAAAAATTGATTTTTAATATTTTTTCTTTCTTTTAGTGGAACCCACCCCATTTATTCTTATTCCTCTTTCCTTTCTCTTTCTCCTCTTTTTACTCTCTCTCCACGTACACTTGTTTCTTCTTCACAGTGTTCCCAGCAATCAAATTTCATCTTGATAATTCTAATGAAAACAATGAAATCAAATTCCTTCAATAAAGTAGGTATGTTATTGGTACTAATAAAAATAGGGAAATCAAATTCCATCATCAACTTCTTGTGAATTGTTGAAAAGCTTTACAATTTCAAAATTAACAAAAAGAGGAATACGAAAATGAAATCAAATTGTTTTGCAAAATATTTTGCATATGGCTGTAATTTACTGTGAAATGTTGAAATGCTCTTGAAAGATCTAAAACTCAATCAGTTTTATCCAACTTTTTTGGGTTGTTGGTGCTAAATGGGTTTCAATCGGATAGGAATGAATGATTTGGTGTTTGAGTCAGTTTTGGAATAGGAAAGAATTGATGATGATAAAGGGTTTAGAAGAAGATTTGGCTTGGGGTGATGAAGGTTTGAAGGATATGGGTTTGAGTATAAAGGTTTGAAGGATGAAGATGATGTTTGTAGGGATGATATAACTATTTAATAAAATGTAATTTTTTTTTTAAGATAATCGTTGCTTAATAAAAAATCAGCTTAAGTAAATGAGGAAAAATAGTTATGAAATAATTGTTCTTTACTCAATTGGTGGGATCCACAAATTTGGTTCACAATACCAAACAACAAGTTACAACCATTCACATGTCACAAATCTTAGCCATCCAAATAAAAAAATTATTAAATCTATGGTTGTGCAGCTACTATCATTACCATAACTAGGACATGACATGATCATCACATCACTGCTATACGGCCTGCCTTGTAGTCTTTAGCTGACTGATAACTGATGTTTACTTGATGTAGCCTGCCCCACGTGTACAGAGATGTGCAGTATGAGATCGTTTTCCAAAATAACATCAAATCGATGAAATTTGTGGGTATCCTTTTTTCCAATTCAAGTTAAGATAATATTATCATCCCTTCTCACCCCATTAGCTTACACACACGTGGCCCATAAAAATTTTATAAGAACTAAAAATGTTATGAAAAATTATATAGGGACTAAAAATGTTGATGAAAAATATTTAGAAAATAAAAAGTGTAATTTTATTGTACAGGGATTAAAAACAAAATTTTATATATTTACAGGGACCGTTAACTTAATTAACCCTAAAAATATTTACATGTAATAGGGTGAAGTTTTTCTATATTAAAACTCATTATGCCTCTACTGTAAGTCCAATTTGTTCACCACTATATTTTTTTAAGTTTAAATTGAAAATTTGTGATAACCTTATGTAATTCATTTCTGTTAATTTTGGTGCATTGGTGCGAATTTAGGTGTGTATTTGTAATTATATTAGATGAATTTGAATCAAAATTTAAATCCAAATATATTGCAGATAAATTTAACTTACAACTATTTAATTAACTTGTACAAATCTAAACAGTATAGTAGTTGTTCAATTTCAGGGAGTAATTGATCAAAATGGGTTACTCGTTTCTCAAGGTTGTCTCATACCCGTTGATTCATCATATTTGGCATTTGCGTAATATGGCTTAATATGCCTAGAAGTACTACACCATAGATCATCATCATAATACCTAATGTCAGTCTTCTACAAGCAGACATGCATTAAATGCAAAGGATACCACCACTCACATCGCCTCCAATCAGTCCTAACACAATTTGCTATTTTTGCTAAAGACACAGTACTCATATTTTTATAACATTATTTTCTCTTTACAAAATTTTGTATCACTTGGAAAACTACTACACCATATCAGTAGTATAAATAGGGTTGTAGATATACACTCATTTCTCATCACCTTCATTCATAGCTTATAAAAAAAAAACTTAAGATGGAATCCCATAACAAGACGCAGAAAGAAACAAGGTGAGTTGATTTTCATTGTTTTTGTTTAACAAACCCAGCTACAAAACTACACACAACTACGCTAACACTTAACAAAGATTTGATTTTCATTGTTTTTGTTTAACAAATCCAACTACACTAACACTTAACAAAGATTTGATTTTCATTATTTTTGTTTCACCTATGGTTTACAACAGTGCAAATCCAGGAAAAGATGGATCAAATGACATGTTAAGGCACAATAACTTTAAGAGATCACCACATGGAAAGGTATTAACGTACATAATACAACCTTTATGTACTCTTAAATTTTTTCAATATAACTAAAATTTTATTTAACTTATAGATACTTCTAAATGACGACGCTGTTGTTGCTAAAAAGCTGTCATTTACTCCTTCACCCACCAATATTTCCAGCAAGAGGCAGAAAAAGATGTCAGCCTCGGATGTTGCTGCTGCAAAGAGTTGCTTAGCATCTCCAGAATCAACCTCCACCATGGTTACAAGGGGAAAGCTTCATCCGAGACCATTTCGCCCACACATTTTCAAGTCCAGCGGAGGAATCCTTCCAAAGGTAATGATAAATAACCATCAATTTAATATACCATATTCGAAGGTTGTTTAGTAAAAATTTATTTTTCATGTCGTATTTGCGTGTAGTATGTAAAATGCACATTCAGACCAACTGTCGACATGCGTCTGACGGCGGAGGAGGCCATCCTATGTGCGTATATATTCCGAGATGACTTCCAATCGTACGTGCTTGTTGAACTATAATTCCTTTTTATATACTTACCCACTTAAGTTTATAAGAATGTTTTTTTTCATCCATCACTCTCAAGATCATTATTAATCAAATGCTATTTGTTATTGTAGGAAAAATGAGCCTGTTTTTTCAATGGGGGACACCGTCTTTATAAGATTTGAATTTCAAAGTCTTGTCCTCGGAGGATATGTGGGAAGACAAGTAAGAAGTAGTATATTTCTACGGTTCTTGTTTACTTGCAAATAAAATAAAATTTATGCAGTAGAGTGTGAACTTTTATTCTAATATATTTGGTAAAACATATTGATCATATACATGATGGCTTTGAAAGTTACGTGGCCTCAAAAACATGCATTGACCCAAAATTGTAGTGTTTGCCTCACTCCTTTGAGGTAATATGACTATCTGTTGTATATCATACTATATTACAAGATTAGGATTTTGATTTTTCACATAATGTCGCTTTTTCAAATATCTATAGACAGATGTGCAATCAGGTTTTAACGCTGAGAAGCTTGTGGTCATATACATGCATGATTGGATGCCAGCCTTTAAAAAATTGAAACTGGTAAACATTCAAACTACTGCGTATACTAGATAATATACATCTACATGTTGGTTTATTTACAAAATATAACAGTTGATAAACACTTGTAACCAATGGAATTCTTTATTGTGTAGATATATGTCCCTATTGTGGATGAGGTAGGGCACTGGTGTTTGATGGTGGTACACATTGTGGAAAGAAAGATCTATCTGCTGGATTACCATTTGGTTGTAGACAAGGTTGAGGAAAGACACCGTCTGCTGAAACAAATTGTAAGTGCTCATGTAAGCTTGCTATGCGTTTGTTGCTTGGTCCTCACAACGATTACAAGGAGATGCTCGCCCAGGATGCAAAGAAATAGTGGGAGGAGATTGAAACTTTGAAGGCCAACGAGATGAAAGAGTTGATGGGGGGTGCTGTTTAGTAATTTTATCTTGGGCTTGTTGATAGATAATTGACAAGTGTACCAAAAACTATCGAAGTAATAATAAAGTTCGTATCCACGAGTACCATTGTTAATTTCTACTTAGCAAGTTCGTTAAAATAAAGGATGTAGTAAATTTTATGGGTTGCCCTAGGCAGTTCGATTTGGTTGCAATAAAAAGTAAATAAAAGAAAAGAAAATGGTTTGAAAGATGATTGGAGATGAATGATTAAGCCGATGAATCCCCTATTGTTTTATATGAGTAGTTTACCTCCCTTATTGCTAATTACTATTTATTCTTTACGACAAATTAACTAAGGAGTTTTGATCAATCTCTTGACTCAAAACCCTTTCCTAAGTTATAACCTTTTAATCTCTTAAACCGATTGAATAACCGCGGAAGCGATGTCAGAATGTTAATTCATATGTCATGATTCCTAATTTCCTATCTCTAGGATCCTATGTTGAATCAAACAGGATTACTATTTCAGGATTAAAAGCTAGGGTTAGTAGTCAATCAATTCCTAATATCAATTCATGTAATTTCAAGAAGCTAGGGTTAATAGTCATACAAGCAATTATATGAAAGCAATGGACACAAGTAATTCTGAATAAAGACTGAATAACATTATTAATAAGAGAGTATCAACTACTAATTCATATATTACAAAGGTTCATCATGGCTCAATCAAACTAAGAGTTTAGCTAGACATGATCAAATAAATAAACAACATAGTAAAGAAAATAAACCGATAGAGTTCCGTCGTTGATGACTTTTGCTCCTCAATTCTTTCTCAATTTCTATTGTTGATGTTTCTTTTCATATCCATGTGCCTCCTTCTTGTCTCGTGACGCGTGCCTTTTCCAAACCAAAGGAATATAGCCGCCTGCTGTTCCAAACCGCCAGCCGTATCCCCCTTTGTGTGTTACTTCTTCTATATATATATATATATATATATATATATATATATATATATATATAATCAAGTGAACTAGTTTCCTTCCACTTGTTTGCCAATGTACACACACAAAGCCCAATTGCTTTCCTAATATTTCTTTTATTCACACCACCCAAAAGCAAAACAATTGTTCACGTGGCTCATCCAAGTAATTCATACATGGTAGTAAATTTATTCAATCATCGTGGCACGTTGCACATCCATCGTGCCACGATTTTTCCAGCATCTTCAGGTAAATTCCACGCTTCAAACGTGCCACAACTCAGGTCCATCGTGGCACAATTTCTCCAGTAGCTAAATTCTTGCATTCTTCTCCAATTTGTGCAGAACTTCTCTTTTATGAATCTTGAGATGATTTAACCATGTATACAAGCAATTGACTCTCTAAATGCCATAAAAATATCATAAAAAAGACCATAAAAATAATGTAATGACGACTGTCATCACTTGTTCTTTTTGAAATGACCTGATGGGTTGTAATGTTAGTTGTGTTTTGGGCTGAAACTCTTGAAGTTTGATGTTGGCTTTATTTGGTTTGCGTTTATTGTGTACTATTGATGTTTTAAATCCTTGGTTTGTTGTTAAGCTAATGACAATTATGTATTTTGTAATGATATTCTGCCTTGATGATCCTATATTAGGTCTTAAACATTTGGTTGTGTAATATTTCTAGTCCCGGTATTAATGAAGGTTGTTAGTATCATATGTTCCCTTGCCCATTTTCACATTTATTATCACGATTTGTTAATAGTAGGATCAAATGTTATATGTTTGGCTTTCAGATGTACTGTTTGACTATTTTAGATTTAATTTGTTTTTGTATTTATTGAAGATACAGAAATGGAAAAAACATATTAAATGTAATTAATAAAAAATTGGTAAAACCGGTTTCACCTATTATAAACGGTAGATTTTCAGTTTTCACTGTGGGAGACCTATGTTGTATGCTCACGCTAGAACTCGCCTCAAAACAAACAATAGAACTATATCAATTGAATGAGAAGGAACAACTATTCTGTTCACTTTCTATACATCAAAACAACAATACATTACATCGAGTATGGTATTTTTTTTTTGCCTATAATGAACAACTACTACACCTAACATCTAAGAAGTCAAGTACAAAAGCAATATCAATATCTCCAAGCCTGTGCCTGACAGAAGAAAAAAAAAACTGAAAAAAAAAAATAAAGCAATGATGATTAATTAATGAATTATATTACCAAAAATAACAATTACCTACTACTGGTAGTCATGTTAGAAAAAAAAAAAACCTCCAAAGCTGTGACATTATGAAGAAAAACTACGGAAAAAAAATTAAATAAAAATATTATCATAATTAATTAATTAATCAATAATCAATTTATTTACCAAAAAAAAAATCAATTAAAAGTGGATTAAACTTACCGAGCCGCTTACGCCGCTAATGATGATAGAGTTACAGTTTTGTTTGAACCAGGAAACGAGTCGTTCTCGCTGAGATTCGTCGTTGCTAGGAGGTGGTGGAGACGGTTGTTGGTCGGAGGAGGGTGGAGACTGTGAATGTGGAAATGAGTCAATCTCCAAAATCAAACTTTCCGCTAAAAGTCAAATCTTTGAAACATAATCAGTAGTTAAAGAATGTGTCTGTTGCGTAGGAGATATCTGATAGCTAGTTGGTGGAGGTGGTGGTGGATTTGGGGATGAAGAAGGTGGTGATGGATTTGGGAGGAAGTATCAAGATTAACTGGGAATTCGCCGGACGGTGAAGCAGGTTCTTCGTATATTTCCCAATCGTCTGGAATAACCGAATTGGATCTTGACAGATGAACGAGTTCGGAAGCAATGTTGTTGTTTCCGAGGGTATCCTCGTTCTTGAAAGATGGAAAGAGAAAGAATTCTCCACCGTTGAATGTGGCTGTGCCAGCCACAACCACAACGAGAGTTGCAAAGAAAAAAAGAATCCTAATCGAGTTCATTGTGATGTAGTGAATCAGTTGAGAATTGTTGTGAGGGATAGTGAGGGAGAAAGAAGTGAATCAGTTATGAGGAGCAAGAATTGAAGAATGAAGAATTCAATGGGAATGTGATTTGAAAGAAGAAGAATTATATATATAGCAACACGGAAATTGAGCGAGATATAAAGGAAAGGGTTCAAGTTTGTTACAGGTGTTGTGGGTTGTGTTGTGATTGATAACTAGTAACATACACGTGCATCCGCACGGGTACTGGTTGGTCGACGTTGAATTTGACAGTATGAAGTTTACAACTAATAATTTATGTTGTTAAATGTTTAAATGTATCTATATCATGATGTTGATATTAAGGTCAATGTAACTGTACTGGAGCAGGAATGTAATACATATCGCTATTTTTGGACATGATAACAATAATATTAAATAAATAGTGTGGAATGAATAATGTTAAAAATTTATGGATTTGGAGTGTTGGGAAGAAACAAATTAAATTAAATGATTTGGTTGATCACACTTCTTTGTGTTAGATTGAGTTGAGGTATGGGAAGAGTGAATAGTAAATTATAGCAATTGACAGTGTGCATATTAAAGAGGACTGTTTGTACAGATGAAATTTATTGGTAATAATGAAGGCTATCATTTGTTTTGTTGTGATAGCAAGTATTGTATTATAATATATGTACTTCAATGAGGATACACTAGTATTTCAATTTGTACTATATTTTAAGTTGTTATAAAAGAATCTCATTCAATATGTCAATATGAAGTGGAAATATTATATTGGATTCAAAATGATGAAGAAAAACTATAAATTACTTAGATTCATGACAAAAGTTTTGTATTTTATGTATACTATTCCTGCAAAAGTAAAAGGATATTCCTTATATATATATTGATAAGATTTGTCAATTATAATTGAAGAAATTATTGCTATTATTTAATAAGTTATATTATTGTAATGGATAATATAGTAGCATAAGAAGAGATATCATGCAAGCATTATAATTGAGAATACCTTTCGTTTGGTGCATAAATGTTGAGATGAATCCATTGGTTTGGACACAAGTTAAAAAAAATGGTAGCTATGGAAGAGGAGTTATGGTAAGAAATAATTGTTATTATAATATTGTTAAGATGATTTAAAATAATTAAAATATGTTGCAATAATTGTAAGATATTGTAATTTGTTGCAGCACTTTTCAAGTCATGTAGCTGAACAACTTATCATTAATGGTGTGAATAGACTAAATCTGATTGATGAAGAAACCCATAATAGTTATGAATGTCAGATATTCACTTGTTTGGGAGACCAAAATAAGAAGTACCTTAGCAAAGGATGGTACAAATTGGTTGCGTCAAAACAATGGTCCGCTAGTACATATATTTTGTTTAATTTTGAAATCCCTACAAGAAGGCTGTATGTTTGTCCTATGGAATGATGTTTAACATAAGTCAAAATTTAAGATATCTTCAATTATGTATGTGATATTTAAATGATGTTATAGTTTGAATGGTGATGGAGATGTTCTAATTTATATTATGTTTTATGTTACCTTAAAGTTGCGTAATTTTTTCTAAATGTTATAACAGAACCTAACATTGAAGTTAACTTAGCATTGATAAATAAATATAGTTTACGGAAATGAAAATATACTTATGTTACAGATAGTAAATTATAGATAATAACGATAGTAGTTAATGAATGAAAAAAAAAAAAAAAAAATTAGATGGTGAACCGATTTTAGTCTTTGAGATGGCAGCAGCAGTTAAAAAGATGGAGTAGAAGATGAAGCTGAAGGATTGACTTTGTACACATGACATTTTGTATTATCTGAAATGATCAATTTGAAGCGTATTGTTTGGTCAATCCTGAAATTGTTTGTTTTGCAGAAATGATACCAGATTGTACTAAACTGTGTGGTCAAATTTTCATCATTAAGGAAGTACACTTGAATTTTTTTTTCATTCCCATTATCACCACAAAGTTTAAGTCCCTGATATCGATACTGCTTGAGATACTGAGCAAAGATGTTATCCACTTGCTATATAAATTACAAAGAATATCTTAAAAACAATAAACAAACAATTAAGTAACAATTACAAATATAGTCAAAGAATTAAAGTAGGACAAAATCAATACAAACCTTCATTGGGTTCAGAAAGTCATCTTCAGCAAGGAGAGAATCAAAATAGGCGGTTTCATTCCCAATAATGCAGCGACTGTACCATTTAGGAAGATCAGAATGTATGTATATAGTTTTGTAAATATATATTGAGAACATGTTATATCCGTAGTAACCAAACACAATCTCAACGTTGTCCGGAAGATCATTGAAATATTTAAATTCAGACCAACCGTTAGTCAACAAAGGATTAACAAAACTCTCGTTGAATGTTAGAATATGGCTCGTGTTTTCCTTAATAAGAAGATGCAATTAACCTGTAAGGTTAGCTAAATTTTCCTTCACAAAAGATGGTTCCACCTCATGATGCATCTAAACAAAGAAAAGATAAAAAGTATAAAAACAATTAATGTTCATGTTAGTTAAGAATGAAAACATAAGACAAATGAGTATTAGAAAAAAAAAAAGTAGTGAGTAAACCTGCTCTGCAATCTTCACTACTGAGAAATAATGAAGGGGGTATTTTTGAAGTAAAGTTTTGATAGCTTCCATGGTAATGTTTTTGGACGAAATTACACTAGAGGAAGTGAAATTGAAAGTAGTTGAAGTTTGTGGTTTCTATAGCATAACAAATCTGATGGTAAAAAAAACAGTAATGTACTTTTGTCATATAGAATCTTATCATATCCAAATAAAATCCGATATTTTAAAAAAGTTCTTTGATTAGAAATTTAAAAATTATTAAATTTGATAAGTGTGTATAATACATTAGATTGTGTACCATTGATATTATTTGAATGTATAAAAAAAAAAGAATGTAAAAAAACATATTATAATTTTTTTTTATTGAGGGAAAAAAATACATATATAATATATCTTATCCGTTAAAATGATTAGGTATAACTCTAAAAGGGGTATAGTGAAGTAAACTAAATATAAGTCTTATTATATGATGGTAATCAATAAATGCAGTAAAGTTTGTTGTACCAGCTAAAAAAAAGTTAATGATATTGTTGAATAGCCGATGATGCAATTTAATGCATTCTTAATTCGAAAAAAATAAGTAATGGCAATTTCAAGTATTTAAATATGAGATTGGTGTATTTGTATATAACTGAAAGTAAAGTTTGATAAAATGTTTTGGTAGATCTACTAATAAGGAATCGATTAATTATTTATAATAACATATATAAAAATGTAATAGCCATACTTGTAGTAGTTGATTTGTTACTAAGCTATATAAAAGATTAATTAAATTGAGATGTGTAGTTGCTGATGAAAGGATTGTAGGAAATTTACAATATTCTAAGTGAATTTTTAATATTACATATGAAAAATCTACACAAAGTTTTTACGTTGCAGCCAATTAAAGTAAATACCAAAGATATGAGACACATCTATCAACAATTTTAAAAAAACTTGTGAAAGTTTATTATGTAATTTAGAAGTATAACGTAATGACTTATA
This sequence comes from Medicago truncatula, assembly GCF_003473485.1. Classification (NCBI taxonomy): domain Eukaryota; kingdom Viridiplantae; phylum Streptophyta; class Magnoliopsida; order Fabales; family Fabaceae; genus Medicago; species Medicago truncatula. The sequence continues at coordinate 11,973,190 of NC_053047.1, read as the reverse complement.
AATTAGTTGTATATATTATAAAGGTTGATGATAAAATAACTTCGAACAAATGTTAGAACATAAAGTTTATGAAAAAAAACTAACTAATATGTTATCACAACATAGAGTAGATATATGAATTATAAAGTCTTAACTTAATACATTAAGAATAAAAGACAACTATTTGAATGTAGCAACATAAACGATAGGAAAGCAAGGTATGAATTTGTTCTTAAGTTACACAACCATTAAAAACCAACACATAGTAATATAACAATGAACTTATAAAGTTCATCAGAATTCAGTAAACTTCTTCAATATCTTACTCGTTGTTATCGTTACCTGCAAATCTTAAAGCAACAACCTGAATATGAGTAGGAGGATTGTCCATTCCAAATCCCAACTTATCTCCAACTTTCAACTTTAGATTCTTAACAAATGAATACCATTGTCCACCAATTGAGTATTCAGGAGGAATTCTGTTGGATTTTATGATTTTGCATCTAATGATCTGATTGATTTCTTCATTGATCACAACAATGTCAACAACAACATCAATATTTGATTCATTGGCAATGGAGTTTGAAATAATATCAAATACATATAATGTAACTAACCATAACACTCTCTCCTTTGGATATAGCTTTAGAGACATCAGAGAACCATTCAAATGGATACAGTAAGGGCATTAGCTCAGGATTTTGTTGTGCTTCAAATATGAGAGGATTTATATTTATATGTTGCATAGCAAATCCTATTGGAATGTACATGTCCTCAGCAGGTCTTGGTATAAAGATCAATTGAGGATGTACCTCATAATTGGGATCAACAAGTTTCCTGGCATGTTCATTAACTGGGTAATGGAAGCCATAGTATGGAACATCTTTTCCTTCATTGTCAATAATGTGCATATTGAATAGATTAAAATCATGCTGGAAATCAAAGATAACTTGTTGTGGTTCATGAAATCTACAATATTCTGAAAGCCTAATTCCAGCATGGATAGTGTTTTCAGATACAATGGTTGAGGTTTCAATCTCAAAGTAATTACTAGCAGGATCTACAATGCATCCATAATTTTTCTCAGAGATGACACTTTTCCATTGTTCAACAAACTCATTAGATATTTGAATTGGATCCTAATTAAAAAAAAATGAATTCATATTAAAAAAATATATGATTTGTATTAATAAATAAAACATTGAAAAAAATGCAAACTTAAATCTTTTATTAATAATACCCGATCAGGATAATTGATGGTCTGAAAAGTGGTTGAACCTCGTGATGAACTTCCCTCAGCTCTTGACGAACTTCCCTCAACATTTTGACTAATGACACATTTTGATTAGAAAAAGTCAAATGTTGGAGAATACAATTTCAAAAACAAAATTAATAATGTTATAGTAAATTGCTCTGATAGATAAAGATCCATAACTGAAAACAGATGAATTTAAAGTATTTATGATTTATATAAATGATTTAAAAGAATTGATCATGGTTTGATAATTAATATTTTTTTTTGAAAATCTAATGATAAATAAGATGAAGTAAAAAAAAAAACGCTTTATTAATATCTAAAAATAACTGGTAATAAAATCGTTATAATTTAATTAACCATGCAATTGATTTATGAGATCGTTGACTCTAAAACTAATTTATAAGGTTATAATATGTCTTTTACTGGAAAGAAGGGGATATTGATTCAGTGTTGTTGTCTTGTACTATAAAATTAAAAAGATCTTATTTCATAGTGACTTTAATAGACTTTAATGTATTATGAAGAATTGATAAAGAGCAAGAAAAGGACATTGTTACCTGATCTGGGTTGAAGTAGGGACCATTGTCGCTTTCATCTATTCTTTGTTCCCTGAACTGGTGTTGTTGTGTTTTAGAATGATGAGAAACCCTAAATGTAATTTACTTTTGTAATAATAACGGGTCGGGTTGGTAGAGAACTATAGAATAGGTTATTGGGTCTTTCTTAAATAAAGTGGTAGTATAGTTAATATAATATGTGGTCTAAATAGCAAAGTCGAAGAATAATTGATAGATTTTTTTAGCAAGTGTACTAAATATTATCGAAGTAATAAAAAATATCGTTCCCACAAGGACTGTGTTAATCTCAGTTTAGCAATAAGGTTAAAATTTAGGATGTGTAAATTTCTTTTAATTGCCCTAGGCAGTAGTTTTGGTTTGCATAAAATTAAATAAACAGAATATAAAGATAGAGTTGGAAAGAATAAGAGAGAGATGAGATCAGGTCTTTCGAATCATCTATGTTTCCCTAATTGGTATACTGCACCTATTCTTATGAATGTTTTTCTAGTTCCACGATAGTTAACAAAATAGTCCTAATCAATCCCTTGAGTTAGGACCCTCTTCTCAAACTACAACCCCTAATTCCTTAGGTGGTCTAATAATCTTTGAAGGTTTTAAGAACGTTAACCTAATATCACTAACAAACGATTATCCATTCCTAGATTAACCCTGTTTATTAGAACAATTCAATTAGGTATAAGTCGAAAGCTAGGGTCAGTAGTCATTCGTTCTCACTAAATCATGTTTATATTTGATCAGGATATAAAAAGCATTAAGAACAATTGAATTGAATAAAAACTAGATTGTCATTCACAATAAATAGAGTTTCACAGCAACATGGTTCAATTAGGGTTACAAAGAATCATCTCAGACCTAATCTCTAAGAGATTTAGCTACTCATAATTGAGTTTACAAATAGCATAATCAATAGTGGAATCAAAACATAAACGAACCGATAGAAGGTTGAAGAAATCGCCCTCCTAGCCGTCTTTAGGTCTCAAAATCGCACTTTGCTCTCTCCAAATCGTAACCCCTGTCTTTGGAATAGACTTCAGCTTAAATAGGCACAGAATTCCGCCTAAAATCATGGCACGATTTAAGTAAATCGTGGCACGATTCTCCTTGAATCGCAAATCTCTGAATTAGGGTTTCCTCAGATCGTGCCACGATTATGCCATCGTGACACGATTTCTTCAATGTCGAAGCAAGTTTTGGTCTTCTAAAATCGTGTCACGTGTTTACCAAATCGTGACACGATTCTCTTCTTTGTATTTTCTTCAGTTTTCTACTCTTTTGCTGCATAATTGAATATATTACAGAATGGAAATAGTACTTTATATTACAAAGACAACACAACTCATAATTGAATATAGAGTACAATTCAACAACGTGTAACAACTTTGTGAACAAAAATGATGTTTTTCGCCATTATTGAGTCGCACTTAAATTCCAATAGACTTTTGGGAAGAATGTCATTGTGATAACAGAATGATCTCCAACCACGTGTAATAATCACTTTTCTTGTATTGGTATTGACATTCTTTTTGAATTCCAATTTGCAAATAGTTATAGTATTTGATCCTCCACAGACTCGGAGATAGTCATGATTTATTGGATCGGAGAAAAACTCCAAGGTCAGGTGGTAACAACAATACCGTATATTAACTTTTACAATTAATGACCATGCAAAGTAAGTTTAGGTAGTTGTGCAATACATAAAGGAAAAAACATATGGCAGTGTGCACAATCCAGTTGTATATTATCTGTAAAAATAGTTGGGACTTCCAAAAGCATTCACGTGAAGTGTTTGTTGGTTGTGTGAGGCATGCATTTAAGCAGTTAAAGTCATGTACAGATATAATTAAAATGTTGATAATATAACATTCAAATATTATATGTTGCTGTTTTGCTAAATCAGGAATGTAAACTGTTTCATGCAGAGTGTGTGACATTTGAATAGAGAAAATAAATGTAGTTGTTTAGATAATATTTTATTCGTTTTTAAATATAAGCAAATTTTGAATTTTAGATGCATTTAATTAATAATATATGTGGTCTATATTATAAACTACATACATAATTAATTGATTGGTCCTAAAAGTGAAAGTTTGCTTAAATTTAAAAATGGAGGCAGTAGGTGTGGTTTTTATTTTTTTTTGTTGTACGCAGACTAAAAAGGTTGGACCAGTACAAATAAAAATAAAATGGTAGATATATGTGTGGTTTATTTTTTATTTATTTTTTGCCTAGTAATGTAATGGCTAGAGCTCACACAATTTAATGTGGAGAATTGGGGTGTCCAGGGTTAGCTAAGAAAACAGAGACATGTATGGTTTATTATAAACTAAATTAATTATTTTAGGGTTAAATATGTTTTTTATTCCTATAAAATTTGGATCTTTCAAGTTTAGTCCTTACTTAATTTTAATAGTTATTTTAGTCCCTATAAAAAAATTATGCACTCAGTATTAGTCCCTCCTCAATTCAAATTTGTTTAATTTATGATTAAACTCTTGAGTTTTTTAAATGGTTTTTTACATACGTGCTAAGAACATTACTAAAAATTATCTTTGAAAAAATTGTCGTAAACTTTTATTTAAATGTCCAGATTTTGTTAATTTTATATGTAACTTTTGGCGTTTTAAAAAATTTATATTTAATTAGTTTCATGTTAGAAAATTGTTAATTTTAGTAAATGAATGTTTTATAGTGTTCTAAACTTTTAGGGATAAAAAAACTTATTTAACGAATTTTTTTATAACAGAATAGAAATGGTTGATTAATTTTTTAAATATTGACCATAGTGCATCGCTTTAGTCAATAATTGGTGGTACTTTAAACTGATATAATGTGTTTGGATGTTATGGTATTGGACTGAAAGTTAGATTCTTTTGTTGAATTGATAAAAGCAAACTGTAGCATTCAACTTTAAAATAAATAAGTAGTTATTTTATCAAAAGCATACGTTATTAGAATTTATTAGGTTATCTACCATCAGAACTCTTAAACTTTTTTTTTGATAAAATCATAACTCTTAAACTGATTTTATATTTAACATAGAATAAAACTATTGATGTTACAGAAGATATTTTACTGCGTGTATGTATATAAATATGTGTTATGATTGAAGGAGTAACATAAGGATCTTTGATTAGTTCAATTATACAATATTGCCTTCAGGACAAAGTGCATGTGGCGAAAATGTCTTCTTGCAGGTTTGTATCAAAATAATCGTTATTGATATATTTATTTTTTAGCACATAGTAGATCAGATATGGTTAGAAATTATTATTTATTATACACTGGTATAAAGATTAAAATTTTGAATAACCGATCAAATTAACATGCAGTGATGAGATAGATCCAGATTATGCACAATTTCTTGCAACTTACAGTCCAGCTGAATTTGAAGAACACTTTTGCAAATGTCAATCAGACCATGATGACGGAGTAGGAAAGAATAATGATATTTTAAAGAGTCTATCATGGGAGTTAATTTTAAGTGAATCCAATGTTACCTCCCCTAGTGTGCTGGTAAGTTTAATTCGATCATTTTAAGATTGAAAGTTAACAAATATTAATCTTGATTGATATATAGTTATCATGCAATTTGTATAGAATTTGTTATTTTGCAGATGATTCCAAAGGAAATTGGTAATGAATGTTTGTATCCCACTCAGAAGTATATAAAGTTAATTGATGAACCTATTGGATTTTCCTCCTTGACTTTTGCATAATTCAGCATCACAAAGATAGGACCAGCTTCATTCCTTTCATTGCTGAACTTGATAAACTTTGCGGCATATTCCTCCCAAAAAGTACAGTTCAAAGGCATGTCACTACAACATATCATATGAACAATATAGACAATGAGTACAAACTTATACGTTATAGACCAATTATGCTATAAAAATTAAGAACATGCTACTGTCCATTGAAACATTGTTTTTCGTACCTTAAGTCTTTTATCAAGAAGTTAACTTGAAGCTTTTTTGAAGTACCCTCGTTCATTTGACAATAACCAACCTCATGTACATATCCAATGACATCTAAACACAACAACTAATCATCCAAGAACATACCATGTCAAGTGTGAATGAAATACTTACGGATTAGCATATCAGGGCGCCATCTTCCAGCAGCTATTTCAGCCAAGGGTTTGAACTTCAAAGCAACATCAGGTATCTGATGAACATTGACTTTATCAGCTGTTGTTCCACCAGTCCAGATTAGCTTGAACTTATGTTCAGAGGCCTTGAAGACCAAATCATTCATCTGGACCTGAAAGTTGCTTAAAGTATAGGTACTCTTTTCTTCAATCAGTTTTTCATATTGAGATTTGTAAGCAGTTGGAATCAAAACTTGAATGTCATTGCCCTGAAAAAAATATGGAAAGGTTAAAGTCACTATAAATGCTAAGAAAATAGTTTTGGTCAGACTAAGACAAAAAAAACATGTACAAAATATGGAAAGCTTGAAGTTCTGACTATTTGGTCAGATCTAGATAAAAATACCATGCAAAAAATATGGAAAGCTTGAAGTCATTATAAATCTGACAAAAGGTTTATATAAATTTATGAAAATGCATATTCACAACAAAAATTTGTAATAACAGATTTAGATAACAAAACCATGTAGAAAATATGGAAAGCTTTCAGTTGTGACTATTTGGTCAGATTTAGATAAATATACCATGTACAAATTAGGCTTCTTGGTCTTCTTCTTCGAAACATTTGCAATAGCATCGCATAATTCTTTCATCGCCATCCATGCTTTCTGAATTCTGGCTCTGGACTTCAAGAGCATCCATGACAAAAAAGTTTAATCTCCACAAGGTAGACTGACTCTGCATAGAAAAACAATATACTTGTTAGCATATGGATTATATAATCATTATCATATCAATTTGATAAAAACTGGATTAATTCAAACCAAGGAACAATTCTATTTGTGTTACGTACGTCACTTTGAATGAATGAAATATATTCTAATGACCTGAGCATCAATATCAAGATCCGCCTCGACAGCATTTGCTTGGAAGCTTGGATTAGTTTGGGTAACAATATTCAATGCTCTTCTAAGATCATCAGGAGACAGTTTGGTGAGAGCAATTCCAAGATTTCTCTTTTCTTCAGTTGACATTTTTCTGTAACAAATTTTCTCAAATTTAGCTTTGTGGGAGTGACAGTATTTTAGATGATGAGACAGAGGCAGTAAGGAATGTACGAAATGAAGGGCAGAAGTATTCGACAAGTTAATTGTGTTTAGTAATTAGCACTTAAACCTGGTAATTGTTATTAAAGCATTAAGATTCAAGTAAAATATAACGTGTTTCATAGAACAATAAAACATGCACGCAAACTCATAACTAAGAACAGAAATATGTATAAGCCAAAATATATGATAGGTTTTTTAATACATTTTTACCGAAACACATAACTGCTAACCTGCATTTTTTAACAACCATCTCCCGGAGCTCTTCTAAATGCAAATCAACTTCATCCAGCATGAGCTGCGGCAACCCATATTAAAATGCTCAAATCCCTCAAGAATACCTCATTACTCAAGTGTTTAGCCATTTTAGCATGAGCTGCTTCTTGAGCAAATTGCATGGCTAACCGTGCTTCAGCTTCTTCCTCTTCTCGTCTAGTTTCCTACAATTTAATAACCCCAGATGATATAACAAGTAAGTGCCAAGAGGTTGTTTTTAAGACAATAATTAACAAATTTGGAAGATGAAATAGGACCACAATACTGATCAATTAGTAATCAAATTCCATCCAACACAACAATTGGTCAAAGGTAGGAAACAAATAGTTGGAATTAAGTTACCTCTTCAGCAACTCTAGGCAGAAATTGCAACCATTTCTCCTCAAACTTTTCCCGTAAAGTTTTTGCCATCACATGAACATCACTTCTTTCGTCATTATATTTCATAGCATTTTTGAAAACCAACCTAACATCAGCACATGCTTCCCAAACATGCTTATATCCAGTACCGTCATTAGCCTCTATTTGGTTCTTAATGGTATTGAAATCCATGGGTTTGTCAATGATCTAGCATTCATCATATTACAACAGATCAATCAAAAATCGAAAGATTCAGTCACTTAATGAAGGCATGTTTGTTTACAAGAAAGCTTTTAATTAAATATGCCTGTTTTATAAACAGCACAAAGGGGCCTCAGTGTAATAATTAATCCAATACAAAAAATATATGCCAATTATTTCAAAAAAAAAATTACTTTCTTTCAATAGTATTTATTAGGAGAAGAGTGAGTTTCTGGACAAGATAAAAATAGAAGCAAAGGTTCTTGTTGAGAGTCTCACATCAGATGTGACAAGGCCTAAAAAAGGTGGGCATCCTACAACTTCAAGCCGGTTTTGTCTTGATGAGTTAGGCTCAACCCAAATTCTGAGATCGTACAGGCCAAACCATTAGAGAGAGTATGGCTAACCAAAAGAAAAGACGGGCATTAGAGAGAGTATGTGATCAATCAATTTACAAACGGTACATAAAAAACATTTACATCTTAATCGGGAGGGAAAGTGCAAGTAATCACACAATGTGACATCACGAAATGAAATATAAACAATATTTTGTGATGATTGTTCTAGAGACAGAAATTTTCTTTAATAGAAGTTTGTCACTGATGAATGTTTTTTTAACAAATGATTCGAAATAGATGCACAATACTCCCACTTGTCCTATAGCAAGCTTCTCATTTTTCGTTGTCCATTCACTATTGCATTATCTATAACTGTTATACTTAGTTCAAATTCAAAACCCCTTTTGTGGATCTAAATAAGGCACTTAGAGCTATGTATATCTTTCAAATAATGAAATTTTATACAAATAGTATTTTGAGAATATCAGGGCAAAAGGAATCGCCACTTCACAAAGTACTTATGAAAGGAACTTTTAGCGCTTCATGTCATTGTATTGTTAAAGGGCAGCCGGTGGACTAAAGCTCCCGCATACGCAGGATCCGGGAAGGGGTCCCACCACTTTGGTGTTACAAATAGCCCGCGGTGCATATCATTATATTGTTATATGCAGTAAAAGTCCTTACAAAGAACAGAAAAGGAAACAAAAACACAGAAAAAAAAGCTAAACATATATTTTTGAAGAGAAAAAGATTAAAAGCCAAAACATGAAGGAAAAAGAAACAGTTTATAACCATAGACTGGTCATTGAAACTTTTATTATCATGAACTGAAACAGATGGTGTAAAAGCAATTCAAAATTACATGACCATGTGTAAAAGAACATGGTTATATATGACTCAAAATAAGCAAAAAAAACATATCCAAAAGAATAGACAATTAAAGGATTGATAAAGGTGCACACAGATGTCATATTTTCCACGACCACAGCACACACCCACAAACATAAACAATAAATGGAAAATAGCTACCCGGCGTAATATTGGGCCAAACTGGCGTATAAGATCTTGCATTCGTTTCTGAGCAGCCGCTTCTCTACGTGATGCATCCTGCTGTAGCTTCTTAATACTTGGAACATGTTTCTCCTTATCTTTGTCCTTCAAAGTTGAGTTATTTTTTGACGTGTCTGTTTGCTTTTTATTCGTGCTGGAGAAAAAACTATCTGTCTCATGTCCTTTCTGCTCAAGCTGCAGGAAAAGAAGCATATTACATATTAGAGATAACTTCTTGGGGTGCAAAATTAGAGAAATCATAAACAGACACACAAATGAAGCAACAATGATTGTCCATAAAAAATTGAACAATCGTAAAAGCCTCTTAAAAGCAAAAACCACACAGACAGGTTGATAAGATATGTCCTTGCTGCTTACAATAATTACAAAATTTTAGTGAACAATCTTCTGCAATACGGCCAAATCTTTTACAGCTATAACATTGACAGCATGCATATCTCAGCGACCACAGAAGTACTTGTATTAGCTTTATGTGTTGATCTTCTCAAAGAAATTCACTTAAGCAATTGTCCAGAGAAGCTACAGGGACACAGTTCATTAGACTAGCACAACTTGTCTCAAACACGTCGCGATTTCAACAAGAACTAGTCTCTTCTGCTGGTCTCATCGACCATGTTGTTGACAGCAGAAAGTGTTTCTTTACTGAAGTCAGTGGTGGAAATGTCACGGTATTCAGTCCATAGGCTTTGAAAACCAGAGTTATTATCCTCAATTAAGAGATTCCCTTGTGTTAAGTTACCCAATTCCTACTCAAGCTGAATTCTCTTTGCGATATTGTCTTGATTGGAGTATACCTTTTCAAAAAACCGCGAATAATTAATATGAAGACAAAAAGGCTACCGAGATCAAGAACCCACCAGGAACAAGAAATCAAGTGCACAACACAAAACCACAGGTTCATACTTGAGACTCTGATAAAATGTTGAATATCAAAAGAGACTCCGATACTCTGTATAGCTCTATCTAGCCCTTTTCTTTCTTAAATAGAACAAAATTTATACACCAACAAGACCTAGAGACCGGCATGCGATGTTATGGTTGTTCAAATTCTGTTACGCTATAGTGCTATAGCGCTGTAATGCTGTTGTATTTCCTATTTGACAATTCTTAAAATTAAATTGTATATATCAAAACTATACAACAACATCAACTAAGCATTATCCCACAAAGTGTTAAATTCTTCTACACTACAGCGGCGATATAGCTTCAATTTGACAACATTGACAATATCATAATTACATCTGGCAACAAATCGGCATACTGATGTTGCAAAAGCAGAACCACAACATAACTACATCCAGCGACAAATCAGCATAATACAGTTCCATGAACATGTGTCATATGACATTGATTGACTTATTTAAGTTTATCTACCAGCATAACCACCTGCAAGACTGTTTGAAAAAAGCTTATGAAAACAACTTATTGCAAATTCATAACCCGTTTTCAGCTTATTACCATAAACTCTCCAAGACAACTTACAAAAACAGTAGTTTACACTTGTACGGAAACAGTTTGATTTTATTTTATCTTTTGCATAAAAATAACTTAAATATAATATGCGATAATGTTATAACGTGCAAATTAAGTTGTTTATCCTAAGGAGGGCACTAGTAGAAAGAAAACTCAAGTTTTGCATCGAAAAGAACACTTTTTTAACTTTCAAAAAATAAAATACCCAATTTCCAAGACAATATTTCCAGGGACGGAGCCAGGTTATAGCTAAAAGGGGCTGCCGCCACCCCTTGCACTAACTTGCAAAAAAAGAGAAGAATTTGCAAATATTAGAGTACCTACCAATTACAAAAATATTTGATTTAAAATATTTTTCTTCCTAGTCCTCTTTGCCAACGAGCTTTTCCTCCTCTTCCGTCTATGGTAGATCCTTCTCTAAGGTTTTCAGTTCACCTCCTAATATTTTTTTAATAGAGACCTCCTAATATTCATTATTGCTAATTAATATTGTTACTTTTGCCCCGGTTAACAATTTTTTCTGGCTCCGTCCCTTAATATTTCCTTTTATAATTATTACAATAGTGAGTATTGAAAACACTACAAGAAAATACGCAAGTTGCTGCCAAATATTTGATAAGGATTGTATTAGTAGCTACCTAAATGTTTTTTGGCCGCCAATTTCTATAACAATTATAAGGCTTAAGTATGTATTTCATCTTTGTAATTAGGGGTCGTTTAAAAATTGGTCCCCGTATTCGCTAATCCTTGCAAACTAGACTTGCAATCATTAATCATTTCAAATTTCGTCATTTGACCAACTTAATCACTGCCACACGTGAAATTCCAATTTTGCCCTTAAGAAGATGGCAAAATATTGAAGAAAGAATTGGAAACCCAGGGGTAAAATTGGAATTTCATGTGTGACAGTGATTGTCACGTCATCAAATTAGTGACATGGCAGTGATTAAGTTGGGAGATAGACGAAATTTTAAATGATTAAACAATGCAAGGGTAAATTATTAGGATTAGCGATTACAAGGACCAATTTTTAAACGACTCCTAAAAATACATATTTAAGCCTAATTATTATAATAGTTCGTGACGTGAATCTATACTATATAAGGAAAATTATCACTTTCAGCACTTTTGAGCTGGCTTAACTTAACAGTGGCTTGAGTCTCCACTTCTGTGAATATGAAGCAATTCAAGATATGTAGTTTTCTCGTATCTTATGCTTCAATTTCAGATTTCAATCTTCGTTTCCTCTTGTGACCAATGTTAACTTAAATTTGTAAAATCTAACATAATCAGGTTGTCACATTTATGTAACTTTTCTAATGAAATCATTGTTTAGAGTATTTCTAAAGTTCATAGCATAAAATTTCTAAAGTTCTATAGCATAAAATACCATGCCTTTTTGTACACATTGATTGTTGTTGTAAGCATAAGTTGCTACTTTTATTTGCATCAGTACCTTTGTTTTCCTGGTGTAATTGTAACAATAATTAATTTACCGTTATTTTGTTTTTATATTGAGATGCTCTCAATTTTGAATCTGAGTGTTGATTTTGTTGAACTCTGAAGGCATTATATTCTTAATCTTTATGCATACATTGAACTCTGAAGGCATCAGTTGCGATAAATATGGACTTGATTGGTATCGATTTGTATTTCATTCATGTATGATTGCATCTTTGTATTCGAGAATTATGAATTTTCTCCTCTTAGTCAGCGAATCCAATTTTCTAGCCTAAAATCATGTAGTTTTTCAAAGGAAGGAAATTATAAGGAGCCTTTAGATAGATTTTGTGCTGTTTTCAGCAATTTATTTTCTATTCACTCTTCAAATATTTATCTGTTTTTATTTTTGTTCTTAGTCCTACTATTATTTTGCTTAATTTGATAAAGGATCAGAGGGAAATTCTTTGAGTCAATCTTCTCCTTTTTTCGCAAACTCGGATCCTGACATGCCTGCCATTTCCGTACCCGCTTCCCAAGTTCATGACTGGCTTCTACATAACATAGCTTCTGCTTTGGAATATACTGCTGAACGGACTTCTTCAAAAGAAAATGGTCCAGTTAGTGTCTCTAATCACGATGTTGCAATGACTGATGCATCCACCGTCTCAGTTAAGGTCTCAACAAGTGCTAGGGGTGGAAATAAGGCGGTTATTATTCCACATTCGATGAGGGTTTTGTATTTTCTTCATTTCATGAGTTGGTGTTCCAAATATATTAAGGCAATTGTAAACATGGGTGGAGCATTTTTAGGTGTTCGAAAGACTATAGCAGCGCTTTTCTTAGCTGAAGCCCGAGATATTGTTGTTGCAAGGTATATCTCCTTTTTGTTTAAGTCTACTATTCAGTATCTAAATTGAATTTGGTTATATTGTTGTTGAAAACGATATATTCTACTCGAGATAAATCGGATATTCTAAGACCAAGCTAGGGTCTTTTGACCTTTTAGGTTAGTTTTGTTTCTCTTTTTCCGTTGTCTCTGATCTTAGGCCTCTCCTAAATACAATCATCCTTTTCTTTTATACATTGCTCAAGTTTATTAAACAATCTTTTTCATTAAGAACCTATACTACTTTTAATATCTATATACAAAATACACATACAACTTTTTTAAAATTGAACTAAATCGAGCAAATATGCAGAGAGTAGAGAATAAACAAATTCACCAAAATTGGTACTAAATTTTCTACATTAATTAATTGATGAAAAATATCCAACATATGTATACATTAATATAAGGCTTTCAAGTTCCTCTTAATAATCTGAAAAGAAAAATATTGTCCCATATTGAGACAAATTCTATGATAAAAAAGTTTTTTGGAGATTTCTCTTTTAGCAACACATGCAACCTCACAATAATCTCGACTTGAAAATTTCCTAAAAACATGCATTGTTCCATCTCTACAAATTTCATTGCACAATTCTATCATAACCATAGCACACGATCTTAACTCCTTCTCCGAGTATCCGGTACATATCTTCAAATCATTGTTCCATAAAGGATACCTTCCAATAACAATTCTTGCACAATACACAGCAGAAGCAGCAATCATAGAAGGTTTATAGTCACACACAATTGAATAATGTGTCAAGCTGACCTCTGAAAAGAAAAACACCATATTTTCCATGATCTTGTCTTCATCCTTAATATTTCTAACAAGGAACACATAAGGTGTTGTAACTGTTAAATTCCAATCCAGTTTTTGCAGTATAAGCTTCTCGGTTTCACACACAACTTCTGGCGGTATGTGTACCAAGTCACGAACATGAAGTTTATGTCTTTGTTCATACTTTGAAGCTAACAACAATGAGATGTGAGGAACAAACTTAATTTTCTCCATTGGTGTTGAGGGAGGATTCAATTTGGAAAGAAATCGATCAATAATATTGACACAAAGATAAAGTGTTTCCGGGGCTAGGTTTAGGGCATAGTGTGCATCTATTATAGAATCTATTAACAATTTTCTTTCGTCACAATTTATCCTTACCCCATATAAATTGGTGCTAATTTGACACTCTTCAAGATGGTGAAATTTATAGAAATCATCTTCATAATCATACCAAAATGATTTTTCTTCGTTGTGGTTGAGATTTTCCTTTGCAGCTTTATAATGAATACAAATACAAAATACTATGATTGAGAAAAAGATTGACAAGGCAAGATCGAGAAAAAGAAAAAGTGTAAACATCGTTTTTTGGTAATCAAAGGGAGAATAAAAATGTGTGTTTATAATCAGAATAGAGAAACCCCTAAGAAATACTCCAAGAATTTGTATTTATCTCCAACCCAAGTTTGTTACCTATAATAATGTATTTTTGTAACAAAATTTGTCTTTTATTTTATTTTGTTGTTATCTAAATATTTAACCACAGTCGAATGATATATATATTATTATATAGAGAAACCCCTATGGAATTTCGTAAAAAAAGGAACCTCTAAGAAATAAGAATGTGTATTTATCTCCAACTCAAGAAAATTTGTTTGTTTTTTGTAACATGTTTTTTTGGTTTGTTGTTATCTAATTATTTAAACAATAGAGAAACCCCAAAGAAATAGGGAAATCCAGCAAACAGTCGAATGATATTTTGAAACAAATTTGTTTTTTTTTTTTTTTTGCTGTTTCCAAAAGATTATTATTATTTTATAATTTAACATAATTTTTTTTTTGAGGTAATAATATAACCTAACTTGTTTTTTTCTATCTATTTAAACAGAATTTTGTTACGTGTAATAATGTTTTGTAACACAATTTGTTTTGTTTACTTTATTTTGTTGTTATGTAAATATTTAAACACAATTGAATGATATTTTGAATCTATACTATATTCAAATATTCAAAGAAAATAACCTCTTTCGAATCACACCAATAATATAACAAAAAATATTGAGATACTATAAGTTTAAACACATAATCGAATATTGCTTAAACAAATATAGAACATTCATCAACAAAGTATTATGGGAAAAATTAGTAATAAAGTTTTGTACCATTTGTATCATCATTAGTGATCTATTGGTCTAATCTGTTTCGCCATCAAAATGGATTTTTTTTTTGAGATAATAATAATAATAATAATAATAATAATAATGAGATAATATAAGTTAAATGCTCATTTTCTATTACATCTCACTTCTAATTTTTTGCAAGTTTATCCACTATTCACCATGTCCACATTAATTGGTTTAAAATCTTATACAAAAACAATGAGGGATGAGGGAGCCAAGAACTGAGCAAATAAAGGGTGTTAACAAAGAGTAGAAAAATAAGTGGTAATTTTAGAGAATGAAATTTTGGAAGTGGTTAAATATAGAAGTCTAATAAATGAGGAAAAAATGCTAATATGAGACCATCTATATTAACTGCAATTGAGGACCAATGAATAGTATGCAGAGAGAAGCACTGTGAGTTGAATCAATTTCTTTAAAAAGAACCATTAAAATCTTAAAACAGCAATCAGAAAAAGATGTTTTTTGAAAAGCCACGCCTTTTTTTTTTCCAGAAGAATAAGTTTCACACAGAATTAAAAATGAAAAAAACATCTTTAAACTTCATAGCGAACGATAGGCTTAATTAATGGTTTGGTCCCCTAACTTATTTTTGCATTTCAATTTGGTCCCCTAAGTTTAAATTGTCTCAAATTGGTCCCCTAAGTATACCTCCGTTTACGCAATTGGTCCCTTCTGTTAATTTTTGCCAAAAGACGTTAACTTTGTCCTTGCTGGCATTCCACGTGGGCCTATCATTTAATTACATGGAAAACCCTGTCAGCAGTATAAAAGGGTAACTGATTGAGAAAATTAGGGTTTTGTTTCTCCTTCCTCACCCAATCTTCTTCTCCATCGTGACCATCCTTCCTCCATCTCCCACCATTCCTTTTTCTTCTTCATTGCTCAATAAACAATCAAAAATGTCAAACCACACTACAAATACTCAATGGGTTCATGATTCTTCATATGCATCCGGCTCGGTTGGGTCCAGTTTGAGAAGAAGGGCAGCACGAAATTGCAGGTGTGGTGAAAATGTTGTTGTTCGAACTGTAACTGATTCATTGAATCCAAATTGTGGGAAGAAATTTTGGGGCTGTAGAAACTATAGAAATTCGATTGACAAAGGATGCAGTTACTTTAAGTTAGTTGATGAAGATGATGTTATGGATGAAAGAGATTTGAAGATTGAAAAACAAAGGTTGAAGATTGAAAAACAAAAGAAGAAGAAACACAAGTTCAAGAGTGACTTATCAAGAACAAGGGAGTGGTTGATAATGGCGTTGATTTTTGGATTTGTATGCTTTGGGATTGTGTTGGTCTTAGGGACATTGTTAGCTTGCAAAAGCACATCCATTTTGAATGGATTTTATTTGAAATAGGAACAATTTAATTTGGCTGTTATGAATGTAAGTTTAGGTTTTGTTATGAATTTAAGTTTAGGTGTTGTTATGAATGTAATGTAATGTTTAGGTTGATTATGAATGAATGAATGTAACATTGTTAAGTGACTGTAATGTTTTGAGTATGATGAATGAATGCAATAGTTTGAATGAATTTTGGTTTGTTGATGTTCAGTTTAATCATTATATGTTGACCCTGAACTTTTAAGATTCAGTAATGCTATAATAGGGACTCTTGTTGATGTTCAGTTTAAGCATTATAAAAGTGTATAATGCTATAAGCTGCTACATATATGTTCAGAACCTGGATTATAAAAGTGCATAATAGCACATCATTTCATTAATTCAAAAGTGCATTATAGCACATAATACATCAAATGCCAGTAGCAATGGTATAGCACTAAGTGCTTAACAGTCAACAAGTGCATACACATTTCAAACCAAAAAAGAAATTGAACTTGTGCTTAACAGTCAACAAGCACATATTACATCAGATGTTGTATACTAAATTACTTCAAAATTTGTGCTTAAATTTCAAAAGATATTAAAAAGTGCTTAATAGCACATATTACTTTCAGAAGTAAATAACTAAGGCTGAGATGCAGATACTGCATTCTTCTTTGGCACACTCTTTCCTTTTTTTTTTGCTTGGGTTGGCTGAGTTGCAGCAACATGGTCCACATTCTTTCTTTTTCTAGGTGATCTCTTTTTCTTCAGAGTTGGTTGCTGAGATGCTTGAGTCTTTGATGGGGCTGGCTGAGAAGATGTATGCGCATGAGCATGAGCAGATGGTGCATGAGCAGAAGGTGTTGGCTGAGAAGATGCATGGGCAGATGGTGCTGGATGAGAAGTTGCTTGTGCATGAGCAGATGGTGCTGGCTGAGAAGATGCATGGGCATGAGCAGATGGTGCTGCCTGAGAAGTTGCTTGTGCATGAGCAGATGGTGCAGTTTGATTTATTGCTGGTGTAGGTAGTGGGCATGTTGACTTGTTGTGTCCAGTTTGCTTGCAACTACTACACTTACTTCCATATGTAGCTCTCTTCATTTCTGAGTTGTTTCTCATCAGCTCACTTGCATCCAATCTCCTCTTCTTTTTAGGTCTACCAGGTTGCCTTTTCACAGGTGGTGGTTGAAGATCAGTGCATTCTGTCCTCTTCCATAAGTCTTGGCCATTGACAGGAAGAATTATGCTGGAATAACATGCAGCATACTGCTCTTTTTTGAATATTGGTGGAACATAGTCAGCTATCCTATAGTTTTTGTGCTTCATGCAAGCAATGGCATGACAACATGGAAGTCCTGTCAATAGCCATTTCCTGCAATCACATACTTTATCCAACAAGTTTACAGCATATTTGTCTCCAGTGTTTGAAATATGTGTAACTTGGAAATCATTATCATCAGCTTGCCTACATTAAGAAGATTGCTAACATTACTAACAGAGAATTGCAAAGTCTCAATAACTCACCAGATGAACATAAATAAAACAAGTGAATGAATCATACCTTACTAGCCAATTATTTGTATAAGAAGATTCCTTTTCAAGTCTCTTTTTTATATTTGGCAGTACCTCACCATCAACATACTTAGCAATTTTCTCCCTATTCTTCTGCCACCTCTCCATCACATAAACCCTGATATCCTCCAACATTGAAACAATAGGCTTGGACCTTGGAACAACAATTACAGAATTAAATGCTTCTGATATGTTGTTGACAAGTGTGTCACACTTTGAATCACCTTTAAACATTGCCTTAGTCCAATGCCTAGGCTCAATCTGACACAAATAATCAAATGCTTCCTCACTAATTGCTTTGATTGCCATCATCTCCCTCTCAAATGCATTTCTGTATGTTGACTTGGCAGCCCTCCACATCAATTCTTTCAATTTTTTGCCAGGGAATTTCTTCCTAAAGTTGTTGTAAAGGTGTCTGACACAAAACCTCTGCTCAGCTTGAGGAAGCAAGGTATCAATTGCTGGCAAAAGTCCCTGTTCAATAGCAATATTAAAGATTAAGTCATATCCAATTAATAACTTACAAAAGAAATAGTCATTTAAAGATTAAGCCATATCCAATTAATAACTTATATTTGAAGGAATATTTAAGAAAAAGAAATAGTCATTTTACCTTTTGCTGGTCACTAATTATAGTGTAAGTATTGCAAAGTCTTGTGCCACCCAAATCAGCAATGAGAAACTCCAGAAACCACATCCATGATTCTTTGTTCTCTCCTTCCACAACAGCATATGCAATTGGAAGTATTTGGTCATTAGGATCCATTCCAATTGCAGTCAATAGCATTCCACCATAAGGGGTCTTAAGGAAACACCCATCAAGACCAATAATAGGCCTGCACTTGAAGAAACTATCCCTACATCCCTTAAAACACACATACATTCTCTGAAAGTGAGGACACACTACGGCTTCAGGATTTTCTAAGTCAGCCTCAGTCCCTATGTAAGGAGTACTAGTAATGGTTACAGATGAATGTGGATTGGATCTAAGTAATTCACCACCATAATCATGTAATCTTCTATATTGATCTCTAAAGCTACCTTCAACAAATTGTACTGCATAATTCTTTGCCCTATAAGCTTTGCTTCTGTTGACACCCACACCCCACTTCAGCTGTGCCCTGTCCATAATAGTTGTAACCTTTATGTCCCTGTCCTCTCTTACTCTTGTGTGTAGTTTAGAACCTAGCCATTTAGAGTTCATCAACTTCACTCTAAATTCTGTACCACATGTATGATCATCAGCTGTAACTTTCCTCAACTGCCATGTTTCCTCACCTGGAATAGGTGCACAATACATCTTCCATTCACAACCTTCACCCTTGCAAACAACTACAACTCTCCTTTTATCATTTTTTTTGAACTTCAAATCCTTACAATTCTCAACAGCAAAACTTCTAACAGCATCTTGAAATTCAACCTTTGTCATAAATAAAGTACCTACCTCCCATTTATAGCCTTTCATACTGACTGGCATCTTGAAAGTTGGGAATTTAGGGTTGCCCACACCATCTTCATCACTATCAGACCCACTATCCAGCTCATCAGAGTTATATTCTTCCACATCACTTAATCCCTTCTCCCCCACAACACTAGACTCACCTACTTCTCCTTCAGTGTTAACAGATCTCCTAATAGTCTCAATTATATCATCTTCAAACACATGTTCTTCATTAGTTTTCTTTTTCTTAGGCCTTCCTCTTCCTCTCCTCTTACCAGATCCTCCCTTCTTCTTACCAGATCCACACTTCTTCTTATTCCCCTTCTTACCAGGTCCCTCACCAACAACACCTTCACTTTGAGCATTTGCTTCATTCACAGTGGCTTCATTCTCTCTTGCACCAGATCCCTCACCAAACACAGTTTCAACATTCACAGTTTCAGCATTAATACCAGCAGTTGACTCACCCACCTCACTGTCTAAATTTCCTTCTATACATACCTCAACATCTGAGTCATTAAAATGTACATTCAAGGCACTATCTTCCCTATCAGAACCCACATTCACATCACCCTCTTCATTGCCTAGCCCATACTCATCCTCTCTTAATCCATTGTGTCCACCTTCATCTAATCCAGGCCCATTCTCATGCTCACCAAACAAGTCATCCTCCTCAATCATTGGGCCTAAGTCATTCAAGTCCAACTCAGGCCCATTTCCATTCACATCAGAGTTGGGACCACTCACACCATCATCAGCATCTTTGCCTTCACTAGTGGGACCACTCACACCACAATCAGCATCTTTGCCTTCACCAGTGGGACCTACATCATTGGGACCTATATTTGTCTCATTTACAACAGGTGGGACAGGTGGGGCCATACATGGATATTCTATCAATGGGTCAAGAGCTACAACATCAGGTTGTGACATAGGGTGGACAGCATACAAATGAACCTTATCAAATTCATAGGCAATACTCTGCATCCTTCTACACCCAACATCACTATTAAGAGGAATCATCCCATCTTCCATACTAGGATCAAAGTACCACAGAGAATTAAGACTAACATAACCTAATCTTTTTAAGGTTGCTAACAAAGCAAAGTATGAGAAAACATCTGGCTCACAGTCTAGTGTTTCTACTGGTCCTACATAGTTAGGGTCCATGAAGCTACTAAAATCCCCAGCATGATGTACCACACACTCAAATATTTGGTCCATCTGTTTTTTACCATTAAAATAAGAAAGGAAACAAAAACCTAATCAATTTAACACACAATATTCGAAAAAGCCAGTGCCACTCACAACACAACAATATAAAACACCAATGTAACATATACTACTCCAACACAACAGACAAATTTCAACTTTTAAGAAGGAATAAACTATTTATAAACCAAATCCATGCATACAGAACACATTTCTAACCCTTTTTCATTGAAATTTTTGAAAACCCCCTAAAATTTTCCAAACCCTAAACATGTTCGAAACCATAATCAGACATACATACAAACATGTTCTAACTTGAGATTCGCGAAGAAGAAGATGAAATTAACCTTTAAAAGTAAAAAATTCATTCAAAAATTCAAAACCCTACAAATAGTTTCGAAACCCTTATCAGAAAAAAAAAAAACCAGCATTTTTTAACCTTTTTTTTCGCGAAGAACACAAGAAAATTAGGAAGAAACAAACCTGGAATGTTGATTCGAGTTCAAAAATCAAATTTGTTTTCAGTTTTTCATCAATCTTCGCTTTCAATCTTCAAATTCGCGATCTAGGTTTTCTTCTCCTTCTCTCTCTACGTTTTCTTCATTCTCTCTCTAACTCTGTAGAATTGTAACGTTATGCCCACGTGGAATGCCAGCAAGGACAAAGTTAACGTTTTTTGGCAAAAATTAACAGAAGGGACCAATTGCGTAAACGGAGGTATACTTAGGGGACCAATTTGAGACAATTTAAACTTAGGGGACCAAATTGAAATGCAAAAATAAGTTAGGGGACCAAACCATTAATTAAGCCCGAACGATATGATACCACAATTGAAGCAGATCCTCAAGGGCTGAAATCGAATCGTCTCCGAAGTGTTATCCCAAAGCATGGAAGAACCAGATGGTCTGCCATTACCTCCTTCGTTGGTGAACAATAACTTTGCCATCCCAATTGCTCTATTTTGATTCTACACCAAATAGTTGCCATTCCTGCCAATGAAAATCTCAAATTTAGAATTCAATTTGATAGAACCGCTGAATAAGAAAAATTATATGACCTAATATAAGAGAAATTCAAAATTCAATTGAGTTAAATAGAAATTCCACATGAAGAGACAATATGATTTTGATAGCGCTGTCAGACTTGATAGGTGTCGGAGTATAAGTAAGCTCTGTCGGAGTACAAGTTAGTCGTATCCGACACGTATCGCTCATTTTTTTTCCTTCAAAAAATAAATATTAATTGTCCGATACTTCTTCGATACGCGTATCGGGACGTATCCGACACGTATCGGTCATTGTTTTTCAAAAAAATAAATATTAATTGTCCGATACTTTTCTGATACCCGTATCGGGATGTATCGGGGCGTATCGATATCGGATACGTGTCTGATACGATACTTCACCATTTTTGGAGTATCGGGACTTTAGAGGATTTCATTCATCGAAAGCATTTTACAATATTTGTTCTGAAAGATTTCATTCATTGAAAGCATTTTACAAAATCCTATGCTTCTAAAAGCACCATTAATTTGGTTTATTACAATTAAAAGCCATAAAGTAAGCATTGACATGGGTGCGTTTGATTTGCTAAAAAATGAAGGACATGACAGAACAACTCTAGTTGTCCAGTGTTTAATTTGTAAAACTGTTTCAGGTACAGGACAAACTGGAGGCAAGGGACAGGACAAAAACTCATATTTTTGTCTCACCAAACCACAACACAACTTTTTGTCTCACGTACAAGTTGTCTAAAATACCAAAATAGCATTTTGTCCCTCAAAAATCGTATAAAACAAAAAATTATGTTCTGCCTTGTGTTGTACTGTTCTATCTTGTACTGTTCTGTTCAGTACTTACTATTTTGCAAACCAAACACACCCATAAAGTGCAGTTGAATATGTCACGACATATAAGTCCAACAAATAAAATAGAAGAAACTATAACAGGGTGATCTTACCTAGCCAATCAAATGTTACAGCACGATAGTCCTTGGAGAGTACCGGAAGAACTTTGCGATAAGAATATGCCTAGCGAGGAACAAATGAAACTCACCTGTGAAGGGAAACCATGGATTAATATCTGTTAGGAATCCGAATTAAACAAAAGAAATTGTATTATTGATTGAAAAGAAAATATTACAGAAGATTATCCCAAGATTAACCCTCTGTAATCCCATAGCAAAAGCTCCTCGGAGAAGAGACATCTCTCTCCGCCCAAAAAGCAATAAGGTTTCTAATTGAATAATTCTCAATTCCCCTCCTGTTGTGGCCAAATGGTCTTATTTATACAAACAAAGGGCATAAACTGCATGTAACCGCTCCTAATCAATACAAATGACTGCCTAACTGCTCCTAAATAATAACTATATATTAAAATTATTGATTATATATTAAAATAACTGACTGCATCAGCAGTTACCCTATCAATACCACCGGATACCTAACAATATCACCGAAGGATTATCCACACTTCCGCGTTCGACACAAAACCATCTGTTTTATAAAGTCATATTCATATGATTCAATTAGTAACTTAGGAATGAAGTAAAGTGCAGAAGCTGAAACAGATTCTTAATTAAGTCTTTTAGCATTATATATTAATGTCAAGTTTAACTTCAACTGAGATAATAATCGCAATTTTTCCTATGTCATTTTTTTCTTAATTTTTCATGTGTTCTTCTAATTTGAAGATAGAAAATCATGGACATAACGATACATTTAGTTTAATTACCTGAAACGATCGCCGGTAGCTTGAGAGCTAGTACCAAAATTGGATCTTTTGCTTTTTCACCAGTTCCAGGAATTGAATAGGCTTTAACCTAATCATATCAACAACAAAAATTGGATAAAAATCATATAATAGTGTTAAATAAGTCCAAAGTCACACTTATTTAACATGGGGAGTATTCGATCATTCAGTTTGTTCCTTCTACTAATTAGTCATCCACCACTCCCTTTGAAAGAAAATTACTGATAACACTGAACATCTGCAGTTGTTCAGTTAAACATAAGTCATACACTCATGTTCTTATTCTTTTTTGGATAGCATATCATATTATATATTTAATATTTAACAAATTCAATGTTTTAAAATTGGTTATTAAGTGGTCGACCACCCTTCTTAAGCAACTAGCTAGAGAAAGATGATAATGATCATTTCTAAATTTGGAATTCCATTGTCTGTGCAGGTAGGATTGAGTCTCCTCTCAAAGGTGCCGAGGGTAATACAGAATTCCATGTTCACTTCACCAGAAAGTGAACTCAATGGCGCATTTTTGCATTTTTCATTCCATATGTATTCATAAAACCCATTTCATTAGATATAAACAAACTTTATGGCACACTTCGATACGAAAGTGAACTCAATTGAGATGATCATACCAATTCTAAATGTGTATTTATTCTTATATTGAACTCTGTATGGCAGCTCTTCTAATTATAATCTCTTATGATGAATCATGATTCATTCTACCAGCCATTCTTTCTGGCAAGACTTCCGAGTTATGGTTCAACTAATTTATTTTGTTCAAACTAGGATGAATCTGTGGTCATACCACTTAAATAACTGAACTATAGACAGTGTCGGTTCATTGTTCAATTGGTTGATCCGTCCAGATTGGTTTTTAAAACATTGAACATAGATGCTCACCACGGGCGGACTTGGACTTCCAATACCAGTGGGGCAATATTTTTTGTCATATGATTAAATAATTAAAAGTGGTTGTAGCAACCAAAATTACAAAGCAAATGCTCTATTTTTCATTTGTTGAAAATGAATTACATCATTACTAATTGTTTTAAGAACATCACTTTCAATATATGTTACAAGACGATCATTTAACAATGCTACTGCAATCACTAAAAGTTAAAAAACAGTTTCAGTAACAAATAAAATCAATGCTACTGCAAGAAACTTAGGAACATAAACAAATAAAATTAATTTCAGTAACCAATTAACCAAAACCTAAAAGTTAAAATCAATTTCAATTTAAATACAGCAATCACTAGTACTCTCACTATCTTAATTCAATTTCAATATCCTGGTTCAATTGCTCACTTGTTACTATCAAGTAATTTGAGTTCAAAATCAAAACAGACCTAGAATAAAGAGGAGAGGAGATGACTGACTGAGAGAGGAGAGCGAAGGCCGACGGCTGTTCTCTGGTGGGTGGTGCTGGTGGTGGACGCAGAAACGGTGGGTTCGTGTGTGTTGCGTGCAGCAGTTGATTTGGGAAAGAAAAGGGAAAAGGAAAATGTGTGTGTTCTGTTGTTGAGTGAGTGCTGAGAAAACAAAAATATTTGTGGCTATTGCCATACCCTGCCCTGCTCAGGTCTGCCCCTGATGCTCACCAACATTTATACACAACGCTAAAACTACAACTGAGTTGTGATCATACCACTTAAATAAGTGAACCGTGGACAATGTGAATTCATGGTTTCGAAAACAGTGAGGCTAAGTGCGCCTCGTATTGCTCCAAAAGCCCCTCACCAACCCTAAGCTATCTTCGGTAATTCGAGACTCGAGTTGGCATTCAAGTAGACATTTTTCTCAGTTTATCCCAATACCTGTCATATACACTTCCTCAAATCCAAATTTCATTCAAGTTGAAAGTAAGCCCTACCGCCCCTGTTAGGTATTTCCTAACCAACCAGCTAAGATTGGGACTTAACCCTTCATTTTTAATAATTGTTTATTTATGTTTATTTACTTTTAGGACTTAGCCATTAATGTTTAATGGTTTAGTTATGTTTATTACATAGATCTCTAAGCCATTACTTTGATTTCTTGAAATCAATGTATCCCAACATCTGTATCACCATTAATCCATTATCATTTTAAATAACATGTATCATACCAGTATTGTATTAAGTTTAGTGTTAGATTATTAGTCATCAGTGAAAACTCTGATAGGTTCTTCATTTTTGTTGCTAATTAAAGTGATTATATTCATTGTTGAAACTCAAATCTGATGATGGGGTACATCTCTTAAATAATTAATGTACTCAGTCACATTTATAAATTAGATACATGAATTATTCAATGTATCTTACATTGAATAATTAATGTACCCTGTCACATTTACAAATTAGATACATTTATAAGTTAGATAAATGACCAAAGGGAGTATGTTTTTCATTGACATGTTCACATCACAGTACCTATGATTTTTGTATAGAGAAAAGAGTGAAAGTTATGTTAGAAGAGCAAACAGTAAAGATGGCAAATCTAAATCCAATCAATGAAGAAAATGAAAAGTGAGGCAGCGAGAAAAAGAGAAACGAACCCTAGATAGATTGGTGAATGAATTTCCTCACTCCACTGCTCCGTTTTTATAGCACTGGTTTGGTTGAAGAGTGATGATGGAACTGGAAGGGTTTACGATGTATCTCATTGGGCCTTGGGCCTTGGGCCTTCTTATCTGCTATAGAAGAAAGTAGAAAATTTGTTATCAATACCGCTGATAATTATTGTTGTACCCTCCGATTCATCTAACTGCTCACATCTATCCGTTTTGAGTTCACAGTGATTTGAAGAACTCTGTTTCTGCTTTGTGAAGAAATTAAACAATATTTATTTATAGATAAGAGATAAAGAATAATAATTTTAGTGATTGATATAAGGCAAGCGGGCAACAAGCTACGCGACAAACAAGCGGGCAAGTAAAATTCTTATGGCCTCCAATCTAGCAACTGGAGCATAAGTTTCATCGTAATCAATCTCTTGTTGATTATATCATTGTGCCACTAATCTGGCTTTGTTTCGAATAACTTTTACTTCTTCATTTAGTTTGTTTCTAAAAACCCATCTTGTTCCAATGATTGTTTGATCTTGAGGAGCTGGGACGAGTGTCCATACTTCATTTTTATCAAATTGTGATAATTCTTCTTCCATAGCTTCTATCCATGAGTTATCAATGATTGCTTCTTTTATGGATTTTGGTTCTATTTGTGAGATCATTGCCATATCATTGTTTTGAAAAGATCTTATTCTTACTCCATTTGTTGTTTGACCAATGATTTGATCTTGTGGATGGTAATCAACCGTTCTCCAAAATCTTGGAGGACTTTGAGGAGGTTCTTCATTTGAAGATATTTGATTTGAACTTTCAGGATTTGAAATATTTTGAGCTTCATCTTCTTCTTCTTCTTCAATGATTTTTCTTTGAGTTTCTATTTCTTCAAATTCATCAAATTTGACATACATGTTTTCCTCAAGAACTCTTGTTCTTAAATTGTAGATTTTGTACGCGTTTGATGTGGAAGAATATCCCAAAAATATTCTTTTATCTGATTTTGGGTCAAACATTCCCAGACTATCTTTGTTGTTTAGAATGTAGCAATAACATCCAAAGATGTGAAAATATGAAATGTTTGGCTTTCTTCCTTTACAGAGTTCATACGGGGTTTTGTTTAAAAAAATTCTTATTGAAACTTTGTTTAAGATATAGCAAGAAGTATATATGGATTCTGCCCAAAAATACTTTTTAACATTTGATTCATTTAAAATAGTTCTTGCCATTTCTTGTAATGTCCTATTTTTTCTTTCTACAACACCATTTTGTTGAGGCGTTCTAGGACAAGAAAATTATGAGAGATTCCATTTTCATTGAAGAATTGTTCAAAAGAGGAGTTTTCAAATTCTCCCCCATGATCGCTTCTTACAGAAATAATACTGGTTTCTTTCTCATTTTGGACTTGTTTGCAAAAAAAATTGAAAGCTTCATAAGAATCATATTTGTGTTTTAAAAATAAAACCCAAGTGAATCTGGAGAAATCATCAACGATTACGAAGCCATATTTTTTTTCCACCAAGACTTTCTATTGAGATAGATCCAAATAAATCTATGTGTAGTAGTTCAAGGGGTCTTTTTGTTGAAATAAAATCTGTTGGAGGAAAACTACTTTTGACTTGTTTTCCCTTGACACATGTTTCACATATTTTATCTTTTTCAAAGTTGATCTTAGGAAGTCCTCTTACTAGAACAAGTCTTGATATTTTTGAGATTGTTTCCAGACTTATATGTCCAGCCCTTTTGTGCCAAATCCATTTGTCTTTTTCAAGAGATATAAAACGGGATTCAACAGGGAGTTCATCTAAATATAAAACATAAACATTTTAATTTCTTGATCCAGTAAACAAGATTTTTCCTGAGGATTCTTGTCTAACTTCGCATGTGTGAGTTTTGAAAGTTACTTCAAGACCATTGTCAAATAATTGACTTATGTTGATCAAGTTATGTTTTAAACCTTCCACATATTAAACTTTTTCAATTTTTGCAGAATTTATCTTACCAATAACACATTTACCTTTGATGCGTGCTTGTTCGTTATTACCAAAGGTTACTAAGCCTCCTTCTTTTACAATGAAGGACAGGAAGCTTTGTTTGTCTCCATTCATATGTCTTGAGCATCCATTGTCCAAGTACCAAGGCTTTTTCTTGACTGTTATGAGACATTCCTGCAGTATGAGTTAGTAGTGTTTTGGATACCCATATTTTTCTGGGTCCTTGATGGTTAGTGTTTTTTATAGGAGCTTCTTTCTTATGAAATTTAACATGGTTAGATTTAAAAGTGACTTTTTTTTTTTTTTTTTTTTTTTTAAACAAAAAGGTTCAAGATGCCCATATTTTTCACAATATGTACATTTATATTTTTCTACCTTTTTTATTTTTTCGGGAATAAAAAAATTTGTACATAACTTGTGTTTTTGTTCTTTAAAACCTATGCATGTTTTATCAACAACATTTCTTTGTGCTCCTATGATGTTTTGAAAGGTTTCAGTAGACTTAACAAAGTTTGTGATGTCATTTTTTAATTAATGAACATTTTTCTTTAAAACATTCTTTTCTTCTTTTGTTTTTTCTTCTACTTTAGGAAGAACATCTGTCGATTGAAAAGTTTTAAGAAGTTTTTCCAAGTCTTCTTTTTCCTTTTTAAGTTGGTTATTCTCATTTCTTAATTTTTCACACATTTGCTCAAGAATTTGAGAACTATGAAAAAGATTATCAAAAAGATATTCAGTTTTTTCACAAGATGAGCAAGGTTCAGTATTTGCCTCTTGATTATCTATTTTTGCCATTAGGCAAAAATTTGCTTGTTCATCTTCGTTTGTTGGTTCATATGGTTCATCCCACGTGGTTAGGAATGATCTTTGATTTGATTGATAGTTGTTTGATTTTCTTTTGTTTTGTGGACATTCATTTTTGTAATGTCCTAGTTTGTTGCATCCGTAACAGGTGGCTTGACTTTTGTCAGCTTCTGTTTTTATGTTTTCTCTCCTTGCTGGGAAGTTTCTTCTATTTTGATTGCTCTTTTGTATAACTCTTTGAAGTTTTTTGGTGAGAAGAATGACTTGATCTTGATAGTCTTCTTCATCGAATTCCTGTTGTTGATTTTCAAGATGTGTTTTTGCTTCTTGATTTTGCGATTCTTGAACTGTTTTGAGTGCAATCATTTTGCTTTTGTTTGAGGATTTGTCCTCTTGTAGAAGAACTTCATGAGCCTTTAGAGATCCCAATAAGATCTTCTAATCTGAGTTTGGTCAGATCTTTTGCTTCTGTTATAGCAGTTACAATTTGTCTCCAAGATTTTGGAAGACATCTTAGAATTTTTCGTACTCTGTCGTGAATAGAAAAACTTTTTTCAAGGGATCGTAACTCATTTGTTATGATGGTAAACCTTCCAAACATTTCATCTATTGTTTCGGTTTCCTTCATTTCGAATAATTCAAATTTTCGTACACCTATGTCAATTCTTGTTTCTTTCACATGACTAGTTCCTTCATGATGTATTTTTAATGTATCCCAAATTTCTTTGGCAGTGTTGCATTCTTGTATTCTATCAAATTCTTCCCTGCTTAAAGCCATGGTTAGAAATAATTTAGCTTTAAAGTTTAATAGAACACGTTTACCTTCTTCTTCTGACCAATCTTCCTTTTTATTGACATTTAGATCTTCATCATATGGAATGTAATTTCCATCTTCTATTACAGGCCACATATTATTATCTTGTGACCGTAAGAATAGTTCCATTTTGTCTTTCCAGTAATAATAGTCTGCTCCCTCAAAGAGAGGTGGTTTGGTAGCAGATCCTTCTTCAGACATGAACTTGACTTTAGACATTTTTGTTTTTCCTGGATTTTTCCTCGTACACTGTTAAGTGCTCAAATCTTAGAGGCAGTGCTCCGATACCAATCGAAGTAAAATAATATCACCAATGTACATATACACAATCCACATAGATCACAACATTCAACAATTTCACCAATACACAAATTCACAAAGTCACATATTCAATTGTGACACAATTCATCAACCACTCAAATGCATGCAATGTTCTAGACTCTTCTAGATGCATACAGTACCGTCACCAACAACGTATAGGCCGTCACCCCAAGATGCCAACAACACATCTTATGTAAGAGTACACCTCCTCTTACAATTCAACTATGTAAAAGGACACCTCCTTTTACATTTCTCATATGACTCAATATGACTATGATGTATGGACATACAAGCAAAGACTCAATAATGCAAAACCATACATTCACCAACAACAATGTAAAAGTACACCTCCATTTACATTGATCAACTTCAACAACAATTGCATTATCAAGTATTTATATCCACACAATCAATCAAGTCATAATTCAATTAAGAGTCATCACCGCACCATCACTTAACATATATGCATTCACCGACAATATCACCATCAATTAACATATACATATTCACCAACAATATCACAATCAATCAACATATATGTATTCACCAACAATATCCTCATCAATTAACATATATGCAATATTCAACATCAACTATATCATATAGTTCAACAACTCTATATACTATCTCACAATCCAAGTAAAGGAGAAAATACAAAGCATTAGGATAAACCTCGCATAAAAAACTTAGCAATCATTCACATATCTTCATTCAATCATATAAAGCTATTCACGAAAGATTTATAAGGTAATTGGCTTTAAAGAACCATTTTTGACAAAGTCTGTATCTAGTTGCAAAACGGCCAACATTGATAATTTTCAAAACAAGGTAACTTATTCAAGTTTGGAAACTCACAAATCAATCTTAATATATCATGTAGTCATGAGCTTAAGCCACTTACGAACTATCAAACATTAGTTCAAAGATTAACCTAAGTTCGTATGAGAAAATTTCAAGTTCACACATTCCGTAATCTCACCCGAAAATCAAGTTTGACATGATTAAGACCTTGTACCAACTTTACAAGCCTTGCCTAAGTCCACATGGACTGTAGACCAAGCTTGTAATCCCTTTTTAGTTCACCAAAGTTCATTATCGACAAAATCCGAAATTATCAAAAGTTCAAGTTTCAACCCAGTTAGAAAATCTCAAGTTTGAATAAGTAAATCATGTTCCATTAGGTTTAGGAGTACAATTAGAGATTAAACAAGTTGAAAGAAGTGTTTTACAAAGTTCGGATTGACCCCCTAAAGCTCGGAACGAAAATCAAAAGTTGCTGAAATTGGGCTTGTTCGCTTAAGCGTCCATCCATTCGCTTAAGTGACCAAACTCCAGAAACTTATATTAGTTGTTTGCTTACCGGTTCGCTTAAGCACTACATAATATTCTTGTCAAAATTTTATTTACCTACTCGTTGAATTCATGAATATTTTTTTTAAGACGAAAAAATAACACCACAAAGTTAAAAATTGTACAAATGCGATGATTTCCTTTATCTAACATTGAACAAATTTCAGTAATGATTCAAGCAAAGCAAATGAGACATGGTGATGAGTTATTAGAGGTTGAGGATATGTTCTATGTTGGTGTAGCAGTAGCTAATGGTTTATGAATGAGTACTAACTAATTAAATGAATTTTTTAGATGATTAAAAATATGATAAGGTGAATGAGATTATGAGTATTGTTGGAGGGATTGCCCATTTCTATGTTTGGTCTCACGCAAGCGTATTTTCGGTATTTAGTTTGGACGCGAGCAAGATGTGTTGGGTAAAGAGCAGGATTCCTTATTTATATGCACTTATTTTGGGTTTGGTTTACTTAATTTTTATTGGGCTTAGTTTATATTTTTCTTCATAAAAAAAACACTACACAATTACTCCACTTAAATCATATTTTACTTAATACACATTTATTCTCTTAATTCCACAAAGTTTCTACTAACTTCACAAAAATATCCTCCACTTCTAAATTACCAGAATACTATTTACTCAGTTTCTAGTAAAAATCAACTAAGCCATCAATTCAACCACATCAAATAAACGTATAAATAATAAATAACTAAAATAATATAATAAACTAAAAATCAAACAAATTTTGTGGATTAAACACATGTCATTTTAAAAAAATGTTTTTTCTTGTTATTTTAGGTGTCGAACAAATTTTGCGTATCAAGGACTGAAAACTTGTTTTTCCATGTTTTAGTGTAAGATTATATTGTGACCTCAATAAGTACCAGGATCAACATGTAAAGTGTGTTGTGTCTTTCGGATATCGATAGTATTCATCGAACTTTGGCGCGTTTTACGATGTCATCTCTCCGCTGCAAGTTTGCAGTTCGGCCGGCGATGATATGGCATCCACCGGAGAAGAAACAATGATTCAACCTTTCGCCGATAACGTGTCTACCGGAGAAAAGAAACAACGATTCAACCTTTCGCCGATACAACATCCATCAGAGAAGAAAAAGTGATTCAACTTTTCGCCGATACCGCGTCTACAGGAGAAGAAGAAACAACGATTCCACTTTCACCGATACACCATCCACGGAAGAAGATTTAAAGACTCAACCTTTCGCTACGGATTAGGATAACGCTTTCTCGAAACATTTTGGATGTTTATTAAGAATTTAATTTGAAATGTGTCAAAAAAAAGAATTTAATTTGAAATAAAAATCAAGTGATGTATGTTAGATAAAAAGAATGGGATGGGATGCTCTCATAGACTCATAGTTTTGGCTGAGAGGTCAATATTTTTCTGAAACAATCAACACAGCTAGATAGGCGTTGGACCATATGTTTGGGTCAATTTTGTTGCTTTCTTTGGTGATTAATAACTTTGTCCTAAGCATTTGTTTTTACTTTAACTTATGTCATTTTCCTTCTTACCCTATTGATTGAACTTTTGGCCAAGGACAAAACAATTGCATTAAAAGATGTGTGTCATTGTGTATCAATCATATAGAAGTAAATGGAAGTTAGTAGTAACCAAGGTAAAAAAACAAATCTGTCTATGGATGGAAATGGCACAAATCCACTATTTCATACATCTTTCACCGTGTCATATATTTACAATTAAGATGGATACAAATTAATTATGTGTATAATATATGGAATTCACCCAAGAAAAAAAGCGTATTATACATGGAGTATTATGTTTTCTTTTTTTAATATATAAAGTATATGATAAAATAACTATGTTATTTATCTCATGTTGAAAAATATTAGTATGTTTTTAATTCTTTTGCTCGGGTCCATGAAATTTCCCTACATGAAAACTTTGAAAATTGCTTTTTTGACTTCAATAACTTCCTAAAAACATATGGAAATTCCATAACTACCCCCAGTGGTAGTTAACTACTGTTGAGCAAAACCGGTTGTAGTTAACTACCGCTGCGACGGTTCTGACTTGAATATGTAATATATATGCAGCGGTAGTTAACAACTGCTAACCTCAACGTTAGTTAACTGTTGCCGATTTATCAACGATAATTAACTACTACTGAGGGTAGTATCGTAACTTCCATGTGTTTAAGGAAGTTATTGATGTCAGAGAATCAATTTTCGAAAACTTTGGCTTTGGAGTTGTGGAAAAACCTACATTGATGATATGATGACAATAATCAATAAGGTTGGACTTGCAGTTGGATATAATCCATGAAACTCCTGCATTTGGAAGTATAATTTCCGTCTAATTCAACACATGCTAGTTCAAGCTTAAATTTAACACCCATATCGATGAATGATATTTTAAGAATAAGGCAAAGACACCGAAGTGCTACCCGTTTAATTATAGTCAAATAAATAAGTTTTATTTATATTTTTGTATTCTAAATATATATGGGTAATTTTTTAGAATACTATTTCATCTTTTTCACAATACTTGTCGTATTTGAAAAAATTACACATAATAAGAAATCAAATAAATTTTGTTATTTTTGATGATATTCATTGTGTTTTTTTTATAATACTCTTAACCATTTATTATTCCATTCGATTATTTTTCTCTCTACAATAAATAGGTAAGGATATTATTGATAAATCAATATTGAAATTATATTTGCTCTGTATGTGCGGGGTGAATACATAAATTTTTCAAATTATATTTGGTCTAACATTATGTTCATTTTTTTCCTTACTTTTTCCACTCCCTACCTTATTGGTTTCCCTCAAGTGAGTGCCATTCTTATAGGAATGTACTTTAGGATTCTCCAAATATGGACTTTCTCAATGTATGGTTGAAAAGTAGGGTTAAATATGTTTTTGGTCCCCATAAATATATCAATTTTTCGTTTTAGTTTCTCTAAAATTTTCCTTTTACTTTTAGTCCCTCCAAAATTTTTCATCTTCACTTTTCATCCCTCTTTTAAAGTAAACTCATATCTAAAATCCATATTTTTATTTAAAATTTGCAGAAAAATTCATAATATTATAATAATCTCTTTTAAAAAAAATTATTATTTTTTAACAAAACATGAATTTAATAAGAATTTTTACATTTTTGACGGTTAAAAATTCATATATAATTTATTTTTTATTAAAAAATTCTAATTTTTTTGGGGAAAGATTTTTACAATATTCTACATATTTCTGCACAATTTCATTAAAAAATACAAAAATTAACTCAATCAAAGGAACTAATAGTTGAAGGAAAATTTTAGAAAAATCAAAATGTAAAGTTAATATATTTATAGGGACAAAAACATATTTTCTTAAAAGTATATCGATGATGCAATGAACTTTGAGAAAATGCAATGCTACACACACTAGCTAGAACTTGCATATTGTCAATATATGAATTCTTCCAAAACATAATTTAAAGCCAAATTAATTGACGCGTGACATAAATTGTGCTATATCATCATAAATTATACATTGCGCTTAAAATTGAATTTAATTAGTACTTAGCATTAGAGCTGTCAAAATGGGCCGGGCCGTAAGGGTCAGCCCGAAAGCCCGAATAAAATGTAGAGTTTGGGCCGAATAATTGGAGCCCGAAATTTAAAGAGGGCTTTTTAGCCCGGCCCGTAAAAGCCCTTGGCCCGTTAGGGCTAGCCCGTCCGGGCTCCGGGCTGCCCGAAAGCCCGCAAAAAATACAACTGTTTTTTTTTTTTTTTTTTGTGGTCTGTGTTGTGTGTGTGTGACTCAGCCCGGGAAGGAAAAAAAAAAAACTGATACGGGCCCGGGCTGGCCCATTAGCCCGGCATATTTATGTATGTTCCGTACTTAAAAGGATGGAAAAGGGAAGAAAAAAATACGGGTCAGGGCTGGCCCGTTAGCCCGGGAGCCCGTATAGGGCCGGGCTCGGGCTCATTTTTTGCAGCCCATATTCAAACCGGGCTTTTTAGCCCGGCCCTTAAAAGCCCTTGGCCCGGCCGGGCCAGGCCTAAACGGGCCGGGCCGCCCGTTTTGACAGCTCTACTTAGCATAATTTGAATCAAGTAATAGGTAATTGTTAGAGTTTTTCTAATTACACCCTGTTTAATCTTGGTTGCACCTCAAAATGACAAAATTACTCTTCTATAAAATTTAATTTTCAAAAAGAATCTTCCTTTTTTCTTGGTTACACCATAAAATCCCTCTTGAGTTTAAATAGGTCATGTAAACTTAGTTTCAGTAGGTCATGTAAACTGAGTTTAAGTGTACATACTTAAACTCAGTTTAAGTAGGTCATGTAAACCGAGTTTAAATGTACATCTAAAAGTTCAACCTTCTTCAATGATTATACGTAATATCAGTTTAATTATGTACATGTAAACTTAGTTTTAAGTAGGTCATGTAAACTCAGTTTAAGTGTACATACTTAAACTCAGTTTAAGTAGGTCATGTAAACCGAGTTTAAGTATACATTTAAAAGTTCAACCTTGTTCAATGATTCTACGTAATATCAGTTTAAGTAGGTCATGTAAACTAAGTTTAAGTGTACATACTTAAACTCAGTTTTAAGTAGATCATGTAAACTTAGTTTAAGTAGCTCATGTAAACTGAGTTTAAGTATACATAATTAAACTCAGTTTAAGTAGGTCATGTAAACTCAGTTTAAGTGTACATCTAAAAGTTCAACCTTGTTCAATGATTATACGTAATATTAGTTTAAGTATGTACATGTAAACTTAGTTTAAGTAGGTCATGTAAACAGAGTTTAAGTGTACATACTTAAACTCATTTTAAGTAGGTTATGTAAACTAAGTTTAAGTAGATTATGTAAACTAAGTTTACATGAACCTACTTAAACTGAATTTAAGTTAACCTCAACAATGTAAAAATGAAACTGTCGTACAGTGCAGCTGAACAAGAAGAAGAAAATTGAAACCAGAGTTATTGAAAAGGAAGAAAAAATTCACTTATTTATATGCAATCGAGTATGAATGAAAGATGTTTTGACTTACTCTTTAATCTTCTATAGAGATTAATTGAACTTCAGGATTGTTTGATCATTGATGGGTGAAAGAGAGTGGAATTTTAGAGTGAAAATGAATGAAATCAAGATTTTAAGAAAATTTATATAAAAGGACAATTTTGATATTATTAAAAACTTTTTAAAAAAACTGGATGTAACCAGAAATATATAGGGTGTGAATAGAAAAACTTTAATTGTTATCATATAGTACTATTCAAAAACAATTAATCAACACTATCCAATACTTCAATAAAAATTTCTAAACCTAACATTTTATATTATATATGAGTTTGCTAACTTCGACAAAAAAAAAACATACACGTCTAAGTTAGCAAAAACACACATTTTCATTTGGAAAGGAAAAAAAAAGGAAATATATGTATCAGTCACTTTATACATATTTGTACATATGTTTTATCTTATATGAATTAGTTTGATTTTTCTGTAGGTTAAAAGAAAACTTTCCTTTTCTTTATTGCTAGCCAATAGGAACTTGGATTGTTTTCAAAAGAGATTGATTTCTATGTACATTTGATAGTTGGAATCTTATTGAAACAAGAAATTCATTTTTAAGGTTCATGATCATTCGTTGTACTCATGTATTATTATTAATAGAGTTTTTTTCTTCTTCTAAATATTCATGGTATGTTTAAAACATAAATAGCAACTCAATTTCATTGCCTATCAATTTACCATCTATTATTGTATTTACCAAAAAGGATTTGACACAGTCAAAAGTTGACGCGGTCCATTCATCTCAGTCGATGATTGAAGATCAGACAATTATGTTCTTAATTTAGGATTTTTTTTTGTTTAATTTGATCAATAATCATATAAATCATCTAAATATAATTCGTTTGATCTTCATCGGATGATAATCTCAGTCTTAGATAAGTATGAGGTACTCCAAGTTTTCTTGAAATAATCCAACTCTTAAATTCAGTTGTTCACTAAAAAAAAAAAGATTGTGTTTTAGGAAAGTCGAATATTAGATTAGCATTACAAAAAATTATGATAACAAGCATCTTAATTGTCTTTTTAATTTAAAAACTCCAATGTAATTTTCATGTTTATGAAAATATATTTCAACATTCATGCCCAACATACAAAGGAAATATGTTTGGTCAATGTGTGAAACGGCGGATACTTTTTTTGTTTTGAATTGTTGCGTGTTTTATTTTTTGTTGGTTGTTGTGGTGGAGGAGGGCACGGTTTTGGCGATGATAGAAGGTGAAGGTGGTGGTTTTGCAGTGGTGTCAACGATGCTGTTTTGGTGGATCAGTGGAGAGAAAAGTCTGACTTGTAGTGGCGGGGTGGTGGATCTGCGATGTGGTGGTTGATTTGTGTGTTGGTGGTGATGAAGTGGTGATAGAGAGCATCAAAGCTGTTTTCTTTGTTGTGTGGTGGCTAGAGGTGTGCGGTGGTGGCTAATGAGAGGGTCAGTGGAGTTTATTGGTTTTCGTGGCGGCTGATGCTGGTTTTTGGTGAGGATCATTGGTGGTTTTTTGGTGGTTAATGGTAGTTTTGGTGGTTATGCTTTTTATGGGTTTTCTTGGTTTTCAAATACACGGATGTTAGCTGGTGTGGTTTTTTAATGTGCGGTTACATGAGTTTTTGGTAGGTTTGATGGTTATTTGGAGAGGTTTTTTAACGGTTTGGAGGGTGTTTTTGATTTGCTCGTAAAAGTTTATGTTTGATACATGAGTGTTTGTTTGGGTGTTCCGCATATATACGGACACTTTTCCTTTGTATGTTGCTCTTTAAGTCTTTTAGGTTAGCATTCCTTATGCTTGCTAAAATTCTGTGTTTTAAATAAATTTCATTTTAACTTCTTAAAAAAAAAAAAAAAAAATCCTAAAAGAACCATAATTGATCTAGTTGGGTATGCAACGGAAACCAAATACCACATACTTCTTTGGCCTCAATGATAACAATCATTTAATAAAATATAATTAACACCTCACTTATTTTACAAATGTAGAAGGAACTGCTCCTACAAAAATCTACTCATCCTACTACACACGGTCATTGGAACAATCAAAACCACTCCCCTACTTTTGTTCCTCACATGTTTTACTACATAATATTATTACGATCACGATTACGATCAAGGACGTTTAAATCATTGATGTCATAGCCCAGATCGTCTCAGACCCTTACTTAAAACCCTACAACCAAATATCCTTAATTCGGAGAATTCTGATCGGTGCCGCTCGAGGACGGTTGTGTGGTAGAATCTTCCAAACAAATATCATCAGTGTTCACAAACTTCAAGTAATTTTCAATCTCTTTAGAGTCTTGACTTCCATATCTAAACCCTAACCACTTTTTATGTGTCTTTCTTTTTCTATCACTTATGGCAATAGCAATGTCATTAGGGAAGAGGTCTCTGAAGACAAATGCATGCAATATTGTTGATACAAGAAGTGCCATAACTGTGAATGTTGAGATTAGAGCCAATGCAACACACAATGATTTTGTGACAATATTTGGTACTTGATTTGAGTATCTTATTGTTGCAATTGCTGCACCAGTCATTGGAAAAGTATAGGCCCACCATGCAAGAGAAAATCTGTAAAATTAACATGAAAAATTAATTTATGAAAGAAAATTCAATAGTATAAGAAAATTAATTAGACAATATAAGAGATAAGGAAAAGATATAATGTAACTTACTTGAATCCTCTGAAGAAATTGATCCTTACAGCCTGTAAAAATATATAAAACTAGTGAGTAAATTTCATCAATTTCATAAATAATGAAAATTGTTAGATTATATGGGACATTTATGTAAGGTCTTGTTTTATACTGCATATAAAATTAGGAGTGAATATCATCATGATATGAATGAAGCGTTGATTTAATCTCTGAAATTTTACAGGTCAGATAATTTGGCCCTTGAAATTGATTTTTTTTAAAATTTAACCATATTAGTCCCTAAAATTATAGAGGTCAAACAATTAGATCTTTGAGATTAAAACTTTTTGACCATATTAGTCCTATTCGGTTAGTCAATTTAATCTCTGAAATTGTTTTGAAGAAACCACATTAATAAGAAAAAACATTTTTTAATAATATTTTAGTATTTCAATGACTTAATTGCCCATGCAAATTTATAAACTAAACAGGCCTTTACTCAATGAGAACTAATTATGCATATTTCAAGTAAAAGTGTGACAATAAAACTTACCAAGGAGAAATAAAGGAACAAGGCAATGAAGTAAGCAATTCTTGATCCATAATCAAAGGAACCTTGCATCTTAGCCCAAGCCATTGAAGCAACACTTGGTGCTGCAACAAAGAGAAAGAACACTGGATGTAGCTCTTTAGGTAGTGTCTCATTTGTTGGAAGTCTTTGATAAAGTGTCACAAATAACACAATGTAATGAGCAAGTCCAACAGCAAAGAAGAAGATAGGTCCTTCTACTAGTCCCATTGATGCACCGAGTAATGCTCCGACAAAATTTCCAACAATCGATAAATGATTCGAAGGGTTTGCCACCTTTGAAAGCCGTCTTTGTCCACCGGACATCCATTGTCCGTAAATCTTAAGCTCGAGAAAAAATATCGGTACCATTAGAATGTACCATAGTGATTGATGTAGGTTTTTGGTAACGGATGGAGGAACTCCGAGTGCTAAAAACAAGAGAGCTATCCATGGTGCAAAGAAGAAGTTAACACGGATCGGATGGTAGTACTCACGACGAACTGCTTCAAAGTAGAGAAGGAGTTTGAGAATATAGACAGCGAAAACAGTAGCTATAAGTATTGTGGAGATGTACCATAAGATTAAGTTTATTTTGGGACTTATGTGAAGAAACTCAGTCGAAGGTGATGTGGCTAGGGTTTTCCAAAGAATTGCTTGGCTGCTAACTCCGAGGCATATACCGAATGATGAAACGGGGAACCGGAGAAGAAACGGCCATTGTTTGTCCTGAGGTAGCATTATCTCTTCTGATGACTTAAGAGTTTCTAATTCTGGACCTTCCAATGCATCAAAATACCTATCAACAGGTAAAGGCCTATCAAAGCTTCTTGGAGTGTTGTTACCATCTTGTGTATTTCCTATCGGTTCTTTTCCACGTAGAATCGATAATTGTCTCTCGAGTCCACCAGACCAAGTTTTAAACGAGTCGAATGTCTTATCTCTAAACATCTTGATTCCAGGTTGATTATGATTATGATTAGCCTTTTGAGTTTGAGAACCATCTTGGTAAGGAACTCCTTTTGGCATTGGTTGAGACTTAAATTTTGATTGTCTTGGAGGCTCAGACATTGCAATTCCAGATGGAAAATCATCTTTGATAATAACAGTTTCTCCACTAAAGAAAACTTTCTTGTCATTGTTGTTGTTATTTTGTGGTTGAAGTTGAGTTTCTTCATAACAAAGTGGCATGCTTATAGAAATTGAAGGCTTTCTTTGATGATTGATGACTAATGGTTCATCTTGTTGGCTTGTAGGTGATGCTTCCTCAGTTTCCTATTGAACAAACATGAAAAAAGTTAGATTTTAGTTATGTCATAAAGTGTTGTTTGGACTTTGGATAAAGAGTTAAGCACAGATAGTCCTCTGGTTAGACGTGTCCCAATAGGATATGTATCACATTTGATACTGAAACGATACGACCAACACATGTGATTACATTGAATTATGACGTTTCTAAAATTATTATCGGTGTCAATGTTTCTTTGTTTGTGTCGTGTGTGGTGTCAATGTTTGTAATTTTAATATAAGCTATTTTTAAAAGAAAAGATAAAATAAAGTTAAATTATTTTCATGTAAGTTATAAGTTGTTTTTAGTTAAACTATTACAAAGATCTTATGGAAATAAGTCCTGAAGTCAACTTATGGACATGTCATAGTTATTTTCGTACAAGCTATAAGTTGTTTTCGTTAACTATTCCAAATATTTCATGGAAAAAACAGCTGGAAACAAGTTATGGACTTTTCGTAAATTGTATTCGTAAGATATTTTGAAGAGCTTATGGACTTGACATAAGTTGTTTTCATAAACTTTACAGAACACAAGTGTTTTTGTAGGCATCAAATAGAATCGAATTTGAGAACTTAAAAGGAGTACATTTTAAGGTCTCAAACCAACACTACCACCAGATCAATCCAAGTGGGTGCGAAACATAAATGCTTACGTTAGTAGATAAGCTAAAATAAACCAATCCAAATTGACCTTATTTCTTTTTTTCTTTTTTTTTTTGGGTACAAAACTGAGCTTATTTCTATAATGACTAATAAAATAAAGTCAAATAATTTTTTAAGGGTTAATAGTGTTTTCCCCAGAAATTTGCTCATATTACAGGGGGTAAACTGAAATTTTCTTAAATTACAGGGTGTGAAATTTACCATGAAGGTTGAAAACCAAAAAAAAAAAATTATTCTACAAGGAACAAATCCAATTATTTTTTTATAAGGTGCAATCCCGAAAATGGCCTATATTACAAGGGGATAAATCACTATTAACCCATAATTTAATAAGTTGCAAACTTTTTTCATAAGCCATTCTGGAAACTTATAGAAATAAGCTGAAGACAGTCTCCAAATGTAAAAGACTCTAAAATCTGTCATAAGCAATAAAATCTACTTAAGAAAGAGCCTTACTTTGGAAGTTGGGCTGGGAAATTGAGATTCAAATGCATCAAAACCATCAAGTTCATTTGTTGATATATACTTAATTAGTGATGGAATTTCTGGAGAAGCTTGTTCTGTGATTTCAAGTGTTATGTGATTTTCCATGCTGCTACACCTGAAAAACATATAA
Organism: Medicago truncatula; assembly: GCF_003473485.1. Classification (NCBI taxonomy): domain Eukaryota; kingdom Viridiplantae; phylum Streptophyta; class Magnoliopsida; order Fabales; family Fabaceae; genus Medicago; species Medicago truncatula. Next base: position 11,931,003 of record NC_053047.1, on the reverse strand, counting down.
ATAGTTTATATTAATTTTTTTATTAAAGATTAAAAGGGTTGCAAAATCCAGATCCATAAAGGAAGATTAGATGTGTTGAACAATAATCTTGCATATATCTTATCATCACTATGGTTACAAACCGTAAATAATCGTCCCGAATGCGTAACTCAGTTGTATGAGTTGGAACGTGAAAGGAGTATGTAAAGGTCTAGAATTCGATCTCTACTAATAAAAAACTACCCACTAATATCTTCTTAAAAATAAAATAAAAAATCTTATAATAATCTTCTACATACAAAATCACATTCATCAACTTTTCAACAACAACCAAGCTTTAAATATTCATCAACTTTCTTCAAAATATTTTATTTTTGGAAAAATTACACTTTTCGTCCCTTAACTTAATTTCAGATAACAATTTGGTCCTTTATCTTTTTTTCATTTCAATTTGGTCCTTTTTGTCCATTTTTATGTACATTTTCAAGCTTCAAATCTAATATTCTTATGCAAAGGATCATAGAATTGAAGATTGAAAGACCATAAGAAAATAAAATCATGAATTTTAAGCTTAAAAATTCATATGAAAATTGACAAAAAGGAACAAATTAAAATGAAAAAAAGATAAATGACTAAACTGTTACCTGAAATTAAATTAAGAGACTAAAAGTGTAATTTTGCCTTTATCTTTTTTGATAGAAATAAAAACAATGTCCTTTGTTTGGCATAAACATTTCATGAAAGGTTCATGACTTCATGTTAGCTATAACCAACAAAAACAAGAAAAAATACTCACGTAGTTAGTTCAATTGGTGAGCTCAGAGACACCAAAATAGTTTAAGTGGAGAACTAATCAAAAACAAAATAAAAACACTGGAAAATTTTCTTCCTATTACTTCCCAATTTATTTATTTTTTTGTCAAAGATGTGAAATTTCAGTTCTTAAATTTATCTCCAGAAATATAGGTAATATTTATAGTAATTTTTTGTGAAAGCATAAATGCACATATATACCATAGCTATC